>NW_022631045.1:8446473-9151550 GCF_010015895.1 Lontra canadensis | reverse complement strand
CCCCCCCCCCCCCCCCCCCCCCCCCCCCCCGTCCGCTCCAGGATGAGGAGTGGGACGAGGCTGCCCAGGCGCCCCAGCATATAAGACTTTGGTTTTGGGGTTTTCATGGCAATCCCTACAGGAAATAGGAGAAAAGGAGTTGGAGCAAGAATAAAAGTGCTTTCTTGTGCAGTATTTTTACTGGGAGTAAGTAGATTTTCTAAACCATTCAGCCTGGCCCTTTTCCTGCACAGCAAAAGTGCCCTCTTGGGAATTAAACGGGAAAGGAAACTTACGTTGGCTGACTCTTTTGAGAGTAAAAACAAAGGGAATCCTAATAATGAAAACGATGTTATGCATTTTCTTCCTGGATTAATAGATGGTTCTGTTCTTTTTTTTTTTTTTCTTCTTTCTTTCTTTCTTTCTTTCTTTCTTTCTTTCTTTCTTTCTTTCTTTCTTTTAACTTTGTTTTGGTTTTTGTTTCATTTTGCTTCTTTATTCTTATTTGCCCTTCTCTTGGGAACAGATCTTGACTCTGTACAGAATCGCTATTATTTATCCTGCAGTCTGGGAGGTCTCCTCATTGCTCTGGAGAATGAAATCAGATACTCCAACTGTAGGTATTGTGAACACAAGCCTACAGAACTCATAAATGAGTTCCAAATGCTGCCCTGTGCAAGACAAATCACAATCCCTTGGACTAAACTGGTTATAGAATCTACGTGATATTTTATGCTGAGAAATACATTGTCATGTACCAAGCAAATACCCTGTAGTTTCTCCATTTTTTTCCTCAAATGATATCAATATTCATTTTTCTCCTTTGACAAAGAAAAAACAAATCAAAACAAAACTTGACCCCTGCAGTACCCAGCCTTAGACTTCCTTAGAAGATCTTGTGTAGCACAGAATAATGCCAACATTTTGTCTCACTGAAATTCAATACTAAAAGGGCTAATCTGAAGACTTCCATTCAAGTAACCATCCATTAACCTCAGTTGCTAGAGTAACTCAGGCAAGAGTCATTTCTTCAGAATTTATCAGAATAGTTCTAGTAATGTGATGATAGTTTCTTGGGAAGGTTTCTGGGAAAATCCTTTGGCTTTTCCAAATGAGAAGCAAGCATTACCTTTTACACTGGATTGCTAGAAATAACTGGTGGACTTCCTCTTAATAGAAAAAATCATCAGTACAATTTCTTTACATGCATTCACTGAATAATGTTCCTTGATACCTGTGTTGAAGACATATTTTGCTGGATTTGGATAGATTCTTACCCTTGGGAAATTCACATTCTTGGCAGGAGACAGATACATAGTGATGTTAACAATGTGGAGAGTGATGTGATAGAATTATGTTAAAAAGGCCATGGGGACATGGAATAGAGAAAGGTCTAATTTTGTAGGGAGGAGAGGGGATGGATGAAGAGCTTCATAGTAGGGGTGACATTGAAGAGGGTCTTGAAGGACAGGTAGGATAAAGGCAGGTAGCATGGGCAAAGGGAGCAGAGTGAGAAAGACACAGGTTTAAGGTACATGTGTGTTTAGGATATGGGGTATTTGTTGGGAGGTAGGAGGAGAAAATGAGGGCTAGGTCCAGACTGACTGGCTGATGAGCCCATCCTGGAAGTTTACAAGTTATCCTACAGGTAGTGATGAGCTGTTGAGGGGGGTTTTATTTAGGTATCTCTGCTTCCTTTTTATTCAAGAAAATATCCATATCCTCTGTTATTAAGAATTTAAGTAAAATTCCCAGGGGATCTTATTCTGTAAGGTTCACTTTCACCTTTTAATGGGTCCCTAGTAGTCAGTTCCAGTATTATTCAGGTCTCAAAGAGATCTCTGGACCAAGCTGGAGAGAGGGCTCTTCCAACAATTCAGTGATACCCCAAGATCTGACAAAGACATTGAACAAGATTTTATCAAACCCTGGAGCTACAGAAATAAACAGCGTAGGATTCTACAATTTAGAAAACGTGGCTTACTCTTAGGTTATGAATGTCTGGTCCCATCCAGTTTTGGGTCTGCCCTTATTGCTTGTGTATGTGAAGCTTCCACACACCCGTATGTGAATGCTTACAGGAGTGGGGCATGGCTGCGGTATAACCCCTGGACAACTACCATCCAGGAGCACATGCTGAGACCTCTAACCTTCTCAAAGTCTACCAGCCCTTCTCAACCACACTTCCCCCAAACACTCATCTTTAATGGCCTAAGGCATTCAACACATTTTTAACAAATCAACTTCTCTATTGTGTATCTAGAATGGAACTAGCTATGGACTTGGGAGAGCTGGGTAGATAGGGTTTAATTCTCTGTACTCTTCTAGCTAAGAAAGATTGGGCAGAGGCCCAGCTCCCTCACCTGCCTACATTAGGCCCATCTTCTGTGGTCAAGTTTCCATACCAATCAATTCTAGGAAGCTCCCCTCCTTCAGGAGAGGTCGCACTTCACATCGGGTATGTGACCTCTCACTGACAGTCCCAGAAAGATTCTCTTGGATAATCTGGTGGTAGCAAGAGAAATAGATTGCAGAGAAGAGAGCCTAGAGGCAGAGAGAAGTTAAGAGGGTAGTACAAAGGCCCAGGGGGTGGATGGGCTATCTTTGTGTAGGACAGGCAAAACCAAAGGCCAACAAAAGGACAGGCTCCATTAAGAGTGTTTGTGCAACTCTGTTCCCAGCCAGAAGGGACTGTTTTAAGGGAAGACATCTCACCTGATCAGATTCTCTCACCTGAGAATTTGAAACTTGGCAAAGAGACACAAAGACTGAGGATCTTTTTTTTGTTGTTGTTTTAATTTTAAGTAGGTAAATGTTGGTTAATTAGTGCAATATTGATTTCTGGAGCAGAACTCAGTGATTCATCACTTACATACAACACCCGATGCTCATCACAACAAATGCCCTCTTTAATACCCAACACCCATCTAGCCCATCCCCCACCCACCTCCCCCTCCAGTGACTCTCAGTTTGTTCTCTCTCATTAAGAGTCTCTTATGGTTTCCCTCTCTCCTTGTTTTTCTTTTCCCCTTCCCCATATGTTCATCTGTTTTGTTTCTTAAATTCCACATATGAGTGAGATCATCTTTCTTTGACTTATTTCACTTAGCATAATACACTCTTGCTCCATTCCCTTTGTTGCAATATCAAGATTTCATTCTTTTTAATGGCTGAGTAATATTCTATTATTTATATATATATATATATATTTTTTCACCATATCTTCTTTATCCATTCATCAGTCAGTAGACATTTGGACTCTCTCCATAGTTTGGCTATTTTTGATAATGCTGCTATTACTATCGGGGTGCATCCCCCTTCAAATCTGTACTTTGGTATCCTTTGGGTAAATACCTAGTAGTGCGATTGTTGGATCGTAGGATAGTTCTATATTTAACTTCTTGAGAAATCTCCATACTGTTCTCCAGAGTGGCTGCACCAATTTGCATTCCCACCAACACTGCAAGAGGGATCCCCTTTCTCTGTGTCCTCACCAATACCTGTTGTTTCTTGCATTGCTAATTTTAGACATCCTGACAGGTGTGAGATGATATCTCATCATGATTTTGATTCGTATTTTCCTGATGATGAGTGATGTTGAGCATCTTTTCATATGTCTGTTAGCCATCTGGATGTCTTTTTTGGAAAAGTGTCTATTCACGTCTTCTGCCCATCTCTTAACTGTTTATTTGTTTTTTAGGTATTGAGTGATAATTTCTTTGTAGATTTTGGATACTAACTCTTTATCAGATATGTTGTTTACAAATATCTTCTCCCATTCTGTAGGCTGCCTTTTTGTTTTGTTGACTGTTTCCTTTACTGTACAGTTTTGCATTTGTTTCCCTTGCCTGTGGTGATGGTTAGGAAAAAGCTGCAACACCCAAGGTCAAAGATGTTTCTTTTGAGCTGACTAAATAAAGGCAGGGCGTTAGAAAGATCGACTGGGTTAATGGTTTCTTTTTGAAGTGATGAAAATGTTCTAGAATTGGTTGTGGTGATGGTTGCACATACCTGTGAATATATTAAAAAACACTGTATTGGTTTACCTGGGTGAATTTTAAGAAACGGGAATTATATCTCAAAAAACTGATTTTAAAAGTCTTTGGAGAAGTAGATACTGAAATGCTTTTCTGAACTCCTCAGCAAAGTTTGGGGGCCAGCAAAGACTCTGCCCCTATCCAAGGCTCAGGCTCACATGTTTAAGGACCTGGGCTGCAGCAACAGCCATGATACTGCAGTTCCACAAGGCACCACCAGGATTGCTTTAGCAGTGTTTTTGCATCCAACTCTGCTTGTTCTGGTCTCAGGGCCCCAGATCACCAGAGAGTAGATTCACTAGGGCTCTGAACCTGAGCCCCAGGTGCTAGGAGAATTCCTAGATTCAGCATCTGGTGATGTTTCATTTGGCCTTTGACCTCCACAGCTGGAGCCCAATACTTTTTGGGAAGAAAATAAATCAGTGCACTCTAGCTTTGTTATGATGATCAGGACAAGACAACATTGCCATCTGGGGCCAGTGCTATCTGCCATTAATCAGAATAATTCAGAATACCTAAGATAGATCTATGTAGGGCCTACACTGTCAAATTAATGAATGGGAGGAAGAAAAATCATGTTTCCAGACCTGGTGTAAGTATTTTGAAAACTCAGTCATGCCATTCAGACCATGTAATTCCCCATTAATATTCTAAAGGAGAGGTCTCCAAAATGGAATGTGCTCACCCCAAAGAGGGCCAAAATAATCTACTGGGATACAACAGCATCACAGTAGAATTTCTACATATTCCTTGCTTCATCCTTTTAAGTTTCTTTCTAGTTTTTGATATATAAAATATTTTAGGAAAATTGTGCCTGCATATTACTTATAAGTAGATTAACATAAGTGAAGATTCTCAAAAACTATCAATAGTTTTATGCAACTTTGAAAAAATATTCAGGGGACTACTGCTCTAAAGAATGTTTTGGCTTATAGTTACATGGCGTAGGGGAGAGAAGATTGCTTTAAATGACACATTAAGTTACATTTGAGACCTATCCCCAAAAGGAAAAACTAAAATACCTATTTGCAAAGATTTGTTTTATTTTTTTTAAAGATTTCACCCATTTATTTGTCAGAGAGAGAGAGAGCATAAGCAGGGGAAGGAGCAGACAGAGTGAGAAATAGGCTCTCTGCTGAGCAGGGAGCATGACGTGAGACTCGATCCCAAGACCCTGGGACCATGACCTGAGCCAAAGGCAGATGCTTAACTGACTGAGCCACTGAGGCATCCCTACATAAATTTATTTTATAAATTCACCTTAAAAGAACTCAAATCTCTAGGGTTCAAAATAGATGGGAGTATCCCTCCCTGCCCATGGCTACCCTGCTTGAATTCCTAAGCTCTTTATCCCTCTTGTTCACCAGTTGGGCAGTTAAACCCCATAGAGGGTCAGTACTGCTCCAACCTGAAGGATTCACCCAGCTTTAAACTGGTAGTTTTAAAGTACTTGAGACCTACATTCTTGGCCAAAAGATCAATTCTCTTTCATTGCTAAGCTAACTTTAAGCCACTTCCCCAGTTCCGAGAACTGGCTTGTGTTTTGACCCTGAGACCAACTCCCAATCCACACCCTTTTTGTAGTAACTGAATCCTCTATTGCACCCAACCCCCTATCATATCCAAACAACCCACTTCTCAGTCCTACAGAGATGGAGACCATCAAGGCCTCACTGATCTCCAAACATATGATTAGGGCCTAGGTCTCTGCTGACAGAGTCTTCAATGGTTGGGGTTATTGGAGTGTTTACATGTCTACATGATGAAATGAAGCTATACATAATATCTAAAGTATTCTTATAACAGATGAGTATTACCAGGTATCAACAACTGCTAGGAATCTCCTTGATCAGCATTTAGATGTCCTCTTTGGTTCTTTCTAAGAATACAAAGCAGTTGTACAGCATCAATTCCCTTTAAATTTAAAGAAAAATCAATGAGACTTCTAAGTGTGTCCAATCTGGAGACCATAGATAGCTCCAAGCTTCTCAGGTCCCCTTTGAGAAATAGGCACTACTTTATGACGCTGAGAAATCGAGCTGTGGTCAAGCAGACTTCCGGGAACTCTGGACACCTGCAGATGATCTCTCTTCTTTCCCATGTCTAATCCTTCTCAGGTTGACCCTCCAAAACACCTCTATGCATTTAATCACCTGTGACAATGTCTTTTTTTGCTTCTTAACTATTTTCACTTTTCATATGCTCTCTAAAGAAAAAAAACTACTTTAGGAAATACACTCCAAAGTTATCATAGAGCATTCTGAAGAGCATTCAGATTTGTCTTACTTTTATGTCCTGGCTCTTTTTAATCTTATTCATAACCCATAGCACACGATCACTCATCAGGTTTCATGGCTGACTAAGAGAACTGGATTGCATTCTACTTCAGGTGGATCTTGTGGATGGACATCCATTCCATCTCATCTAACCACACCTGTCAGAATGGCAGCCTTGATCAGCTGTTACAGAACAACCAAACAACTCCTGGTGGCGTATCCAGGAGTTACTACATCTGGTGGAGTTACTTCATTAGTCAGTTTCCTCATATCTGAAATTCTTACAATTATCCACCAGACAAGATGACCGTTGGAGCATAGAGTAAGTTAAAATTACTACCGGAGGAGCAAGATGCCCCTAACATGGGAGCAGCCAATTATATAAACCCATTAATAACAAAATCAAAGAAACACATTGACAATAATAGTAGGGGCCTTTAACAACCCCCTCACTGAAATGGACAGATCATCTAAGCAAAAGATGAACAAGGAAATAAAGGCTTTAAATGACACTGGACCAGATGGGCACAGATATATTCAGAACATTCCATCCCAAAGCAATAGAATACACATTCTTCTCTAGTGTAATGGAATATTCTCCAGAAGAGATTGCACCCTGGGTCACAAATCAGGTACCAAAATATTGGGATCATTCCCTGCATATTTTTCAGACCACAGTACTTTGAAACTAGAACTCAATCACAAGAGGAAAGTTGGAAAGAACTCAAATACATGGAGGCTAAAGAGCATCCTACTAAAGAATGAATGGGTCAACCAGGAAATTAAAGAAGAATTGAAAAAGTTCATGGAAACAAGTGAAAATGAAAACACAACTGTTCAAAATCTTTGGGACACAGCAAAGGCAGTCCTCAGAGGAAAGTATATAGCGATACAAGCCTTTCTCAAGAAACAAGAAAGGTCTCAAGTACACAACCTAACCCTACACCTGAAGGAGCTAGAGAAAGAAGAGCAAAGAAAGCCTAAACCCAGCAGGAGAAGAGAAATCATAAAGATCAGAGCAGAAATCAATGAAATAGAGACAAAAAAAAAAAAAAAAAAACAAACCAATATAACAAATCAACGGAACTAGGAGCTTTTTCTTTGAAAGAATTAATAAGATTGATAAACCCCTGGCCAGACTTATCTAAAAGAAAAGAGAAAGAACCCAAATAAATAAAATCATGAATGAAAGAGGAGCGATCACAACCAACACTAAAGAAATACAAACAATTATAAGAACATATTAGGAGCAACTATGCACCAGCAAATTTGACAATCTGGAAGAAATCGGTGCATTCCTAGAGACATAAAAACTACCAAACTGAACCAGGAAAAAATAGAAAACCTGAACAGATCCATAACCAGTAAAGAGATTGAAGCAGTCATCGAAAATCTCCCAACAAATAAGAGCCCAGGGCCAGACATCTTCCCAGGGGTATCCTACAAAACATTTAAAGAAGAATTAATACCTATCCTCCTGAAACTATTAAAAAAAAAAACCAGAAATGGAAGGGAAACTTCCAAAATCATTTTATGAGGCCAGCATTACCTTGATCCCCAAACCAGACAGAGACTCCATCAAAAAGAAAAATTACTGGGGCGCTGGGTGGCTCAGTGGGTTAAGCCTCTGCCTTTGGCTCAGGTCATGATCTCAGGTCCTGGGATTGAGCCCCACATCGGTTTCTTTGCTCAGCCGGGAGCCTGCTTCCCCCTCTCTCTCTGCCTGCCTCTCTGCCTACTTGTGATCTTTCTCTGTCTCTGTCAAGTAAATAAATAAAATCTTTTTAAAAAATGAAAATTACAGAACAATATCCTTTATGAACATGGATGCAAAAATTCTCACCAAAATACTAGCCAATAGGACCCTACAGTACATTAAAATGATATTCACCACGACCAAGTGGGATTTATTCCTGGGTTGCAAGGTTGGTTCAACATCCACAAATCAATCAACGTGATACAATACATTAATAAAAGAAAGAACAAGAAACATAGGATTCTCTCAATAGATGCTGAAAAAGCATTTGACAAAGTATAGCATCCTTTCTTCATCAAAACTCTTCACAGTGTAGAGATAGAGGGTACATTCCTCAATATCATAAAACCGTCTATGAAAAACCCACAGCTAATATTATTCTCAATGGGGAAAATCTGAGAGCTTTTCCCCTAAGGTCAGGAACATGGCAGGGTGTTCCACTATCACCACTGCCATTCAACAAAGAACTAGAAGTCCTAGCTTCCACAATCAGACAACAAAAAGAAATAAAAGGCATCTGAATCAGCAAAGAAGAAGTCAAACTCTCACTCTTTGCAGATGGTATGATACTTTATGTGGAAAACCCAAAAGACTCCATACCAAAACTGCTAGAACTCATACAGGAATTCAGTACAGTGTCAGGCTATAAAATCGATGCACAGAAATCAGTTGCATTTCTATACACCAACAGTAAGTCAGAAGAAAGAGAAATTAAGGAGTTGATTCCATTAATAATTGCACCCAAAACCATAAGATACCTAGGAATAAACCTAACCAAAGAGGCAAAGAATCTATACTCAGAAAATTATAAAGTACTCATGAAAGAAATTGAAGAAGACACAAAGAAATGGAAAAATGTTCCATGCTCATGGATTGGGAGAACAAATATTGTGAAAATGTCTATGCTACCTAAAACAATCTACACATTTAGTGCAATCCCTTTCAAAATATCATCAATTTTTTTTCAAAGAAATGGAACAAATAATCCCAAAATTTATATGGAACCAGAAAAGACCCTGAATAGCCAGAGGAACGTTGAAAAGAAAATCAAAGTTGGTGGCATCATAATTCCAGACTTCAGGCTCTGTTACAAATCTATAATCATCAAGACAGTATGGTATAAAATCAGACACATAGATCAATGGAACAGAATAGATAGCCCAGAAATGGACCCTCAACTCTATTGTCAACTAACCTTGGACAAGGCAGAAAAGAATGTCCAATGGAAAAAAGACAGTCTCTTCAACAAATGGTGTTGGGAAAATTGGATGGCCACATCCAGAAGAATGAAACTGGACAATTTCCTCACACCACACACAAAAATAGACTCAAAATGGATGAAATACCTCTAAGTGAGACAGGAATCCATCAAAATGCTTGAGGAGAACACAGGCAGCAACTTCTTCGACCTCGGCCATAGCAACTTCTTCCTAGAAATATTGCCAAAGGCAAGGGACGCAAGGGCAAAAATGAACTATTGGGACTTATAAAGATCAAAAACTTTTGCATAGCAAAGGAAACAGACAACAAAATCAAAAGACAACTGGCAGAATGGGAGAAGATATTTGCAAATGACATATCAGATAAAGGGCTAGTATCCAAAATCTATAAAGAACTTATCAAACTCAACACCCAAAGAACAAATAACCCAATCAAGAAATGGGCAGAAGACATAAATAGACATTTCTGCAAAGAAGACATCTAGATGGACAACAGACACATGAAAAAGTGCTCAGCATCACTCAACAGAAAGGAAATACACATCAACACCAGTCAGAATGGCTAAAATTAACAAGTCAGGAAATGACAGATGTTGGTGAGGATGTGGAGAAAGGGGAACTGTCCTGCACTATTGGTGGGAGTGCAAGCTGGTGCAGCCACTCTGGAAAACAGTATGGACATTCCTCAAAAAGTTGAAAATAGAGCTATGACTCAGCAATTGTGCTACTGGGTATTTACCCTAAAGATACAAATGTAGTAACCTGAAAGGACACCCATATCCCAATGTTTATAGCAGCAATGTCCACAATAACCAAACTATAGAAAGATTCCAGATGTCCATCAATATATGAATGGATAAAGAGGTTGTGGTATATATATATTCAATGGGATATTATGCAGCCATCAAAAAAAAAAAACAAAACCACCCCCAAATCGAAATCTTGCTATTTGCAATGATGTGGATGGAACTAGAGGGTATTATGCTAAGCAAAATAAGTCAATCAGAGAAAGAATTATCATATGATCTCTCTGATATGAGGAATTTGAGAGGCAGGATGGGGAGTTGTGGGGGGAAGGGAGGAAAAATGAAACAATGTGGGACCAAGGGGGGGAGACAAACCATAAGAGACACTTAATCTCAGGAGGCAAACTGAGGATGCTGTAGGGACAGGGTGGCTGGGTAATGGACATTGGAGAAGGTATGTGCTATGGTGAGTGCTGTGAATTGTGTAAGACTGATGATTTACAGACTTATACCCATGAAGCAAATAAATATATATCTTATTTTTAAAAAATAAAATAAAGAATATAAAATTACTACAAAACATCCTTACTTCCCAGGATCATGATGGCTAATACAATACCAGTCAAAATTCTTCTGAATTTTCAGAATTTTTTTAAAGGTTTATTTATTTATTTATTTATTTTAGAGACAGAGAGTGCACAAGCAGGGTGGGGAGGGGAAGAGGGAAAGGAAGAGAGAATCTTAAGCAGACTCCCTGCTGACTGTGGAGTCCAACATGGGGTTTGATCTCATGACCCTTAGGTCATGACCTGAGCCGAAACCAAGAGTCGTATGCTTAACTGACTGAGCCACCCGGGTGCCCTTAGACTATTTCACACAAATGTCTATACATAATATTTTCATCTGCCTGTATAAGGTGCAAGTGCTTCCTGAGGTTTAACTTTAATTCCTTTTCAATAATCCTTTATCCTTGCTCTCCCCAGGGGTCCTCACCATCACCAAGACCACGGTTGTCAGTGTATCCAAACTATCTGTGGCTTTTTCCAAACTTACTTGATAGGAAGTAATATTCAGATACGAAAGAAGTCATTTAAAAGAAATAATGTTTGGTATTTATTAACACTTCATCTTGCAGAGCATAAACCTCACGTTGACTTTAAATTTTTATCAATTGCATTCAATAAGCAGTCAATTCATATGAAAATTAATGGGAAGATTTGAAATTCTGAGAAAAGAAAGCAGAGCAAAGCCAACATCAGGGGTTAAAAATACAATCTCTGATACCCGGAGTGGAATTACCTGGAGGTCTGCACTCAAGCTGAATCAACTTGGGAGGTTGTATGATCTCTCAAGGTTCATTTCTTCATCCACAAAATGGGTGTATGAGTTAAGGCAATATTAACCTACTGTAACAGAGACCCGGAAATATGGCCACCTCAAGAATAGAAAAGCTTATTTCTATCACACATAATGATTCCTAGGTAAGTATTCTGGTTGGCCAGGTAGCTCCGCTCTGAGCAGTCATTCCAGAATGCAGTATCATATTTAAATCCCACATGAGAATGTTGCTGAAATCCATTCTTCATTCTTCTGGGGCACATGGCCACCCATTTACGCTGTGTTTTCTACTTTGCCACATGAATTGGCAAAGAATTTCTCAAACACAATCTTGGAAACATAAACTGTAAAGCAAAATTTATGAATTTGATTACATAAAATTCACCATTTCTGTAGCCACATTACAAGAAGCGCAGATCACATATATGGGGAGACTACTGGTAGATGTGTTGATTGCCCAGCCCAGCTGAGTTACCAGCCAAGAGTCTGCACCAGCTGTTAGCTGTTCCCTTCCACAGGGAGATAGCCATAGTGAAGATAGTGGAGATAGTGAAGAAGCCATCATGAAGTGACTCCTCCAGGTCCAGCAATGTAGCTGATGCTCCTGGGATGGATACTAACCATCCAGCTGAGCCCTTCCTAAATTCCTGACCCACAGAATATTTTAAAAGATCAAAATGGTTATCGTAAGTTTTAGAACAGAGTTTATGAAAAAATCTGAGCTGAAAACAGATCTGAGATTTACAAGCATGTAAGTGGTGACTGAAAAGTCCTAGAAATAGCGGGATGGAGAGTCACAAGACACAGGAGCCAGGACACCAGCCCTCAGGGTGGTCCAAGGATGAGGAATCTGCAAGGGAGACAGGAAGAGTGGGTTAAGCAAGAAGAGATAGAAAACAATTTTACTTCATCAACTTATTTTGACTAGTTAAACTCATAGAGAATGATCCAAAACTCTAATTTCACTCAGATCAAGATAGTTATTCAAGTGATCGCATGTAGAACCTGTGTGAGGCTGTGGTTGAAAACTTGGGAGTGGCAGAGGCAGATCAGATTCAGACATAAAGCCCAGTCTTTCTCGTGCCTTCACAATTTTTAAAAAATTATTATTATTCTTTTTTCTTCTTTAAGATATAAAAATTCCCCTTGATTAGTACACAGTCCTGCATGTTATGACAAATGCATATTGGGGTATCACCCCCACCAAGACCAAATGTCTCTTTAGAGCCCCGACTCTTCCCCAGACCCTGATAGCCAGTGATCTCTTTTGTATGCTGATAATTTTGCCTTTTCCAGAACATCATAGTAACAGACTAACACAGAAATAGCCTCTGTCTCTGTCTGGATTCTCTCACTTGGCATCATGCCTTCCTGAGCTTCATCCACATTATTGGGTCTACCAGTAATTCCTTCCTTTATATTGCTGAGTAGTATTCTATTACATGGGTGTACGGTATTCATTATTCATTCCCCCATTGAGAGAAATTTGTATTTTTTCCTCTTTTGGGCAATTATGTGTAAATTTGCTAAAAATTGTTTACACACAGGTTTTTATGTGAACATAAATTTTCAGTTCACTTGGGTAAATACTCAGGAGTGAGATTGCTGGGTGATATGGTAAGTGTATGCTTACTGCATAAGAAATCGCCCATTTCTTTCCTGAAGTGACTGTACCATTTTGGACTCCAACCTGCAACCTGTGAGCAACGCAGCCACTCCTCATCTGCATTTGACATTATTATCTGGTTGTTGCATTTCTTTAAATTTCAGTCATCCAGGTAGAGGTTACCTCACTGAGGTTTTCATTTGCAATTCCCTAGTAACTAACAGTGCTAGTGTTCACCATCCTTTTGTGTCCTTATTTGTCATCATTTATCATCTTTGGTCAATAGTCTATTCAAATATGCTCTCCTTTTTTTTTTTTTTTTAAATAAAAATGTGTTGTTTTCCTACTACTGAGTTTTGAGAGCTCTTTCTATATTCTGGAAACAAGTCTTTTATCAGATATGAAATCTGGAAATATTTTCTCCCAATCTGATTTGCCTTAAATTCACTTTCAGAAAGTAGAAGTTCTTAATTTCAATAAAGTTCAATGTCATTTTTCTATGGATAGTGCCTTTTGTGTCAGTTCAAAATTATTCATTCCTAACCCAAAGATCACAGAGAATTTTCTCCTATTTTTTAAGAGGTTTTAGAGTTTCAGATCTTACATGTATATGGAGTAGTTTATTTTTGTATACGCAGTCAAATGCTCTACCACTGAGCTATACCACCTATTTTTGTATATGGAGAGAAATACGGATCCAGGTATATTTTTTACATGTCAATATCCAATTGTTCCAGACTATTTATTGAGAAAACTGTCCTTTCTCCAGTGCACTGAGTGAATTGCCTTTCCATCTTCATCAAAAAGTCAACTGACCATATGCCATTTTGAACTCTCTTCTGTTCTATTATTCTATATGCCTACCCTTTCTTTAAAACCACACTGTCTTGATTACTAATTAAATCTTGAAATAAGGTGGTGATTTTCTTTACATTTTGATCACAACACAGTAAAGAAAGGTCAGAATAATAGTTATACTAACAAAATCAATGAACTCAGATTGAAGAAAATAAATGATTAGCCTTTCATCACAACCTCTCAGATGGATAAAACATATTTTGTCTAAGCCAGAATACGATAAGTGCACATCCACACCAAATTGCCAGCTTTTAAAAAGATTTTTTTAAAAGATTTTATTTATTTATTTGACAGAGAGAGACACAGTGAGAGAGGGAACACAAGTAGGGAGAGTGGGAGAGGGAGAAGCAGGCTTCCTGCTGAGCAGGGAGCCCTATGTAAGACTAGATTCCAGGACCCTGGGATCATGACCTGAGCCAAAGGCAGATGTTTAACGACTGAGCCACCCAGGTGCTCCAATTACCAGCCCTTTTTCAATACATAATATCCAAGAAATAATTTTAAAATACACAACATGGCCAGTTGTTTTATAGTACAATTTCCACACAATGTCTAATATTCAAACAACTCACTATTATCATCCCTTTAATAAGCATGACTTAACCAAAATTCCACTTTTATTCTGGTGCTAACATATTCTCTACACTGACATAAATCCACTCATTTCAAAACAACAGAAACAAGAAAATAAGATAAATAATCAATTACTCCAACTGTCACTTTCCTGTGGCAGCTTTATTGCTTCATAATTATTTTGAGACTGAAAAGAGAGATAATCTAAGAGCCTGAATGCAACCTTCGGGGCAGTTTCAATAACTTACACACCTTCAGTTTTTGAAAGAAACCTACGGCGAAAGAATGAAAGCAGATGACATTCCCAGCAGCGGTGGTTTTTTTTTTTTTTTTTTTTTTTTTTTTTTTTTTTTTTTAATCAGACTTCTGCTTAACCTACTCTCCATGTGTAACATGGGCTGGGGAGGGAACCCTGCTGAGTTCAAGCCCTTGAAATATCAACCCAGTGAATCTCAGGTTGCTTTCTGTGATAGCAATAGGAATAGTACTCACCAATAGCTGTTAAAAAGATTAAATGAAATTATGTATGGAGGAGGTGTTGACCTGGAAAAAAAAAAAAGAGTCTGCAAAGTAAGGTTATCCCAGAATGGCCGAGAATTCTCGAGAAGAATGGATGCTGATGAAACGTTAAATAAAAATAACCTTTTGGAGATACAGCCTCATTTGCTGTATTTTCTTGCTAAAATTCCTTTGAAATCTCTTCCTCCATTCTTATTAATATACCTCTTTGAAACCGATAGCTCTATTGTATGTTATTAAAACAAAACAGAAATAGTTTAGATATATACTATCCCCCACAAATAGTTTCTATCAGTGCAAGGCAGGTGACAAGAAACAGGTGAATATATTTGTCATACTAAAAAACTTTAAATATTGATATACACACTATTTATTGAAAGCATGGATAGATGTGTTTAATATTGGGAAAACTATTTCATAATTTTTCGAGAGAAAAAACTCAAAAAGTTAGAAACGTAATAGAGATTTCCTTTACTAATTGCCTAAATCCACATTTTCAATAAACCTGTATAGTTTTTGTAATTCTTTTCTTTTTTTGTTTTCATGCCAATTATATTTGCCAAAATGTAATTTTTAGTTGGCTGAGGCTAACAATAAAACAACAGAGCTTGTCTATGTATTTTTAAATTCATTGTTTGAGTAATTCATGTTTAATCACTTTACGAAAGTGCTGGTTCTAGATGGGTTGGAAATCTAGGGAACTGGTTCTTTACCACAGATAGTTCAAGAAGCACTGGCAAGAGACCCTGCTTCTCAAGCTTTCTGGGCACAGGCCTCCCTGAGGATCTTGTTAATAAGCAGATTCTGGTTTGGTACGTCTGGGATGGGGTCTGAGATGCTATATTTCTCATAAGCTTCCTGGTGAAATGAATGCTGCTGGTATAAGAACCACACTGAATAGCAAGGCTATGCAGGAGTGGGAAACAGATGATTCTAGAAGTTTTTTGTTTTTTTTTTTTAAGATTTTATTTATTTATTTGATAGATCACAAGCAGGCAGAGAGGCAGGCAGAGAGAGAGGAGGAAGCAGGCTCCCCGTGAGCAGAGAGCCCGATGCGGGGCTCGATCCCAGGACTCCGAGACCACGACCCGAGCCGAAGGCAGCGGCCCAACCCACCGAGCCACCCAGGCGCCCCTGATTCTAGAAGTTTTAAAGAATCAGTGAAAGCAGCAGAAAGGGCCCAGGAGAAGCAGAAGTGTGAAGTGGGCCTTTAACTTTTGATAGAATTCTCTCCCCGGGTGCCCCTGAAGGTAAGAAGGACAGTCTAGAAGTAACTGTCATTGTTATGCAAGGGGGCTATATAATGGAGATGACTGGTGTGCTCACCAAGGGTTGCCTGGATCACAAGCTAGATGGGACCCCAGAGGGAGAGGCTCTGCTTCCTACTGGACAGCTGGCTTCTGTCCCCCACTGCCCCAGTGATAGTAGGAAGTGGTTATAACAACCCATGGGTCTCAGGGACCCCAACTGCTCTAAGTTCTCCTATGGAAGAAGGTTTAATGTGCTGAGATGACTCTGTAAACAGTGGTCCTGCAGTCTAGGTCTTCCTGACGAGGACAGTTCCTCATACTTGTCCTAAGAAAGACACCCACAAAAGGGAAAAGTCCCTCCATGGAACGAAACCATAGCCCACATGTGATCTTCATCCAGGGACAATGGAGAGATTGGTGGGCCATATTCACCTCTGCCTCATTGCCCTGTGCGTCGATGACCTGAGCTCTGGTCCTTCCAACTCCTCTAGCAGGTGACCAGGCCTTATAAAGCAATGTCTGGATAGAACACGGAGGTGGGTGGACAGTGTGCTTGGGGCCTCCAATGCCCGACCCATGCCCTGTGCTTGTTTGGCAACGAAGTAGCAGAGGGACCTACCTTCAAAGAACTCCAACATGGGACTTAGCTCCAAGGGCACCTGATGGGCTAAAGACAGAGGCCCTTTCTCAGATGTTCCTGGGGGAGGGAGGAGCCTATCAGTAAGATTAACATTCAATCTCCTGCCTCCCAGGTGGGGTCAGGATCAGAGTTAACCAGGCTTTAAAAGAATAAAAGGATGTAACAGTTACCAGGTGCTCCCCAGTTTGTGGGGTAAGTTCATAGCTGCTTTCATCCTCATGACACAGATGACCAAACCAAGCTTTGAGATGGCAGATGCAATGATTTCTCCAAGATCACGGAGGTCATTGGTTTCCTTCTATAGCTTACCGCCTTTCTTATTATATCTGACTGGAGTTTTGGTGGTGAGGAGAAAACAGATCCAATCCTAAAAACATTTCATAATAATAATAATAATAGTAATAGTAATAGTAATGATAGCCACCAATAGCACTATCACACCAGAGAGTTTACATTTGTCGTTCAATTTAACTCTCATAACACTCTACAATAACTATTATCTCCGTCTTACAGAAAGTTGAGCCTCAGAGGATTTCACTGGCTTGCCCAAGACCCTACAGGTAGGAAAGACTGACTCGGCGTTTCAAGCAGGCGGTCTGTTTCCGGAGCCTGCACACCTACATCACACTATTCTTTACCCACAATTCCAGGCTTCAAGAAATGAGGGCAAAAGGCTTGCCATCTGTTTTCTATTCAACCAACCTGATTTATTTTAGGCTTTATGGATCGGGAGTGTGCTAATACACAATCCTATGTTACTAGTCCATTCCAATTAGGGAAAAAAGCTGAGCTCTGTATCAATGGTGTCCTTTATTCTTAGTTTGAAATTCTTTTAGCCTAGCAGTGAATTGGGCCTGGACCCCGATTCTGCCTTTCGCTCTACACCCCCAGAAAGTTTTCCAGCAGAGCAGGGATTGAAGCAGATGAGAACCTCCAAGAGGGTCTCACAGCTCAGGCGCTTTGAAAATGAAACCATATTATTTTATTGTAGGTTTGGCAAATGCTCTCAAAGTCTGTCTGTTCCTTGTCTGGTTTCCAACAGCAATCCTTTTAGCCAGTGGTCACCTATGTGCCTCTAGTCTCCATGTGAGGAAGGCATAAAATTCTATTGGAACAAACTGGCTTTAACTTTTGCATTCTTCCTGAAATCTAATTCCTCACAACCACATCACGGAGCAATTTCACGTGGTGGTAATTAAGACCACATTTCCCATACTCGATTTTTTGGTCTCTGATAAACTGCATGAATGGGGCCTTCAGGTTCTGAACACCCTGGGCTCTAGTTTTGTTGCTGTCTCATGTAAAGGAGGGGTTGTGGACTCAATGCCTGTATCCACCCCTTCCCCACCGATCCCTATGTTGAAATCTTAACACCTGATGTGATGGCATTAGGGGGTGGGGCCTTTGGGAGGTGATTGAGTCTGAGGGTAGAGCTCTCATGAGTGGGATTCGTGCCTTCATAAAAGAGATCCCAAAGAGTTCCTTTGCCTCTTCCACCCATGTGAGGACACAGTGAGACGTCAGCCGAGGCTAGCCTTGAAGAAGGCTCTCAGCAGAACCCACCGTGCTGGCACTCTGATCCTAGACTTCCAGCTTCCACTGCAGTGAGGAAAGAAATTTCTGCCGTTTATAAGCCCCCCAGTCTGTGACATTTGTCACAGCAGCCCGAACAGATCCAGAGAGCGCCGAAGGGAAGGCACGAACCTTGGTTCTCTCGGGCTTCCCTATCTGCGACCCATGATAATAGAGCATGTTCTTGGGAGCTAAACAGATTTCCTGCCTAATAATCAAGAAGAATCCAAGGCCATCCCACAGGCAGGAGCTCCCGCCTATCTCGAGAAAAGGATGAGCTGTCCCCGCAGAAGTAGCAGTGCCTGCTGAACAACAAGGTCTGAACTGGTCGTCCTTGGATCCAGAAAGATAAAAAGGGGGGCCCGTGTGTTTTCTGTCAGGGCTCTCCTTCTCCCAGTCGCGCAGTTCCTGGGGAACGTGGCCATTGACACGCCACGGAATGATGGACAGCCTTCAAAAAGAGTGAGACTCTGACCCAGGCCAACCCCGGTGAACCTTGAAGACCTGGTGATGAGTGAAAGGAGTCGGGCACCACGGACAAATCCTATCTGGCTCCACTTACCTGAGGCACCAGAAGATAGAACGCTGGTTGCCAGGGACTAGGGGAGGTGGAGTGGGGACAGATTCACTGCGGGAAGGTGAGACAGCTGTGGGGAAGGAAGGAGGGTGGTGATGGCGATGCGTCAATGTAAATGGACGTGAGGGCACTGGACCGTAGGCATAAATATGGTTCAAGGGATACATTTTACGTTCTGCGTGTTTCACCGCGTATACACAAAAGAATTTGATGATGATCAATTGATCAATGATCGATTTTATGTTCTGGGCTTACAGATGGCCGGGAACAACAGTGCCGAGTCAGAGATGAGGAAACAGAGCTCCAGCAGGTAAAGCGACTTATCAAAAAGCTCACCACTACCTAGAGGTCCCATCAGCACAAAAATGGAAGCTCTTCCAGCCTCCCCAGCCACGGGGCTCCCCACAGCAGCTGTAATGGCCCAGGGCCTCCAGAGAGAGAGACACACAAGCGCGTGCGCACACACACACACACACACACACACACACACACACACTGCAGGGAGACGTGGGGCCCCTCTCTTGGTCTCCCACAACACTGAAGCCTTCCTTGGAGCAGTGCCCCTGTGGTATTGTTTTTGTTCTGGGGTTTGTCTGTTCCCCCTCAGACTCTAAGCTCCTCAAGAGCAACACCCATATCTTCTTTCTTTTTCTTTTTTCTCTTTTTTGGTAAAGACTTAATTTTTTAGAGCAGTTTGAGGTTCACAGCAAAACCGAGCAGGAAGTGCAAAGATTTCCCCTAGACTTCCTGTCCTCACACGTGCACAGCCTTCCCTGCCATCAACCTCGCCCACCGGGTGAGCCAACAGACACATCGTATCCCCCAAAGCCCATAGTTTCCATTAGGATTCGCTGCCATAGAATGTGTTGTACGTTCTATGGGTTTGACAAATACATAAAAACATGTCCTTCATGGTGGTCTCATATAGGATAGTTTCAGGGCTCTGAAAGTCCTCTGTCCATTCACCCCGCCCTCCTCCCTAGACCCTGACAACTGCTGATCTTTTTACTGCCTCTGTGGTTTCGACTTTTCTCGAATGTTCTATAGTTGGAATCACAGCCCCTTCAGATTAGCTTCTTTCACTAGTATGCATGTAAGTTTTCTCTGAGTCTCTTCATAGCTTGATAACTCATTTCCTTTTGTCCTTGAGTAACAAGATGGGTGGACCACGGTTTCTTTATCCACTCTCCTTGTCTTTTTACCCTTCTATTTCAGCACCTAGCAACCTGCCTAGCACATAATAGAATCTGAACAAATACTTGTTAAATGAATGAATAAACAAACAAAGCACCTGTTCACAGGCATAGTCTACTCAGCCCAGAAGACAAATATCAAGAAGAGGGTGGGCTGGAAGGTTTATTATTGGATTCCTCAATCCTTAAACACTGGGCCTGAATCCCATTGCAAGAAATAATACTTTATGTATTTTATATTGTGTTTTAAACCCAAATTTAGAATTTAAAAGATAAATCAATATTCACATTTATTCAAACTACTATGAATCTTTATCTATTCTTATTAGAGGACAAAATTACACTTTTTAAATTTCTGTTTTGTTTTTTATTTGTTTATTTGACAGAGAGAGAAATCAATTTCAAGCAGGCAGGCAGAGAGAGAGGGGGAAGCAGGCTCCCCTCTGAGCAGAGAGCCTGATGCGGGGCTTGATCTCAGGACCCTGAGATCATGACCTGAGTTGAAGGTAGAAGCTTAACCCACTGAGCCACCCAGGCACCCCTCAAATTACACTTTAAATGATAAAAGCAAATTCCCTTTAACTGTGCTCTCTTCTTTGTACTTTGCCATACCCTGTTTTCTGATTCAGAAATCTGAAGTCTGGCGCCCTCTTGCGGCCTCTCATTTTTAAAAGAGAAGCACAATGAAAAGTTTTGTTTCCTGACGTTTTTATCCACTTGCCAGCATCTAGTTTCTGTTTGGAGGAACATGACTTCCTCACAGCTCATTGTTTCTTTTACTTTCTTTTTTTTTTAATTAATTTTTTTTCAGTGTTCCAAAATTCATTGGTTATGCGTCACACCCAGTGCTCCATGTAATACCTGCCCTCCATAATACCCGCCACCCCGCTCCCCTCCAAAACCCTCAGTTTGTTTCTCAGAGTCCACAATCTCTCATGGTTCTTCTCCCCCTCTGATTCCCCCCAACTCACTTCTCCTCCCCATCTCCCGATGTCCTCCGTGTTATTCCTTATGCGCCACAAGTAAGTGAAACCATATGATAATTGACTCTCTCTGCTTGACTTATTTCACTCAGCATAATCTCCTCCAGTTCCAACCATGTCCATGCAAATGGTGAGTATTCACCCTTTCTGACGGCTGAGGGATATTCCATTGTATATATGGACCATATCTTCTTTATCTATTCATCCGTTGAAAGGCATCTTGGTTCTTTCCACAGGTTCCCACAGGTTGGCGACTGTGGCCATTGCTGCTATAAACATGGGGGTAAAGATTGTTTCTAATGCTAGCAGTGGTTCCCAGAAACTTCAGAACCGACGTTCCACCCACCACAGATGTGGTCAGGCTGGACGCAGTTTTTCTGTTGGTAGTCAGCGCTGGACTTTGAGGTAAGCACAAATAGGACTAGAAACTCATTGCTTCCCGTCTTCCCTCTCTCAAACACTCCCCATCCCTGTGCCTTCTTGACCAGCTAGCTGTTTAGCTTGCAAGGCTCTTTAAATGTCATTTTCTTGATAAAACATTTCTCTGGGTTAAAAAAAAATTGTTTCTTCTTGGCTCCCCCACCTGCCTGCTGTCGCCTATAGAGGCTGACAACGGCTGCACTTAGCCAGGTGTTTATCTGAATCCTTCCTTGGTGGCTATGCTCCTTGAGGGCAGGCTCTCCATCCTGAGGAGAGCAAATACTTTTTCCCATCCCCCCAGTGCTTAGCACAGAAGGGCAAGTAATGTTGATTGTAAATTGAAGACCAAGGCAGGAGGTCATAATGGAAGCAAAGAACACATGAAAACGTGTCTCGTGGGGGCCCCAAGACTCTTTTCCCTTCTGCTTTCCCAGACTTGCTATTCGTTACAAGACTATAAAGGCAGTGTCACCTCCATGAAGCCTGCAGACCGCAACGCCCCCCCGCCCCCAGATTTATAGGGGATGAAAAAGATACATATTCATTCCATGGCCTCTCTATGGGCTTTGGAAAGTGTTGAGTCAAACCAAACTGTTAATGTAATTACAGGTTGGAGGGAACTGAAAGCACTGCCTTATTCATCTACTATGAGTATGAAGAGGGGGGGCTCAATGCACTGATGAAGAACGTGAGCTCAAAGACTCAGCTTCCTCCAAATCACATGACAGGTGAGTTCCAGGACAGGAACCTGGGCTCCAGACTCCCAGTTCCATACTCCATCCATTCCGGGGCACAGTGCTTCCTCGGGCAGGGAGCTCAACTCCCGAACTGGACGTTTTAGCTTCACATACACATTTCAGTAAACATTACAATATTATTTACATTGTAAATAAATGTAATTGTACATGTAAATGTACATTGTCAATAAAATGTAATATTACATTACAATATTATTTAGATATTACAAGCAATCCCCATTGATGTGGCATCCCCACCCCCAGTCTCCAACTAAGATAAACTAAACAAAAACAAACCCACTGATGAAAACAAATGGACAAAACCATTAACAGTATTTCCCCAGGGCCAGCAGAGTGTCGGGAGTATCGTGGGGGAATCAGCATTCACTGGGGCTGTGTCCCAATCCAGGCTCTGCCATTTATCTGTTTATGGCCCTAGGCAATGGCTTCTGCCTTAATTTCCTCATATATAAAATAGATCAGACAGTTGTGTGTCTTGAGAGAATTCAGTGAGTTCAGTGCACACAGAGTCTGGCATATAGTCAATATTCAATTAATACTAGCTAATATTACTTGAAGAATTCTTTTGGGTATCCAGATTCAAATGTCTACATTGGTGGAATTCACAATATTTTCTTTTTATTTTTTTAAGATTTATTTGTTTATTTTTAGAGAGAATGGGGGGGGGAGAGTTTGGGAGAGGGGGCAGAGAAAGGGAGAGAAAGAATTCCAAACAGACTCTGTGCTGAGCAGGGAGCCCGATGTGGGGCTCCATCTCGTGACCCTGAGATTATGACCTGACCTGAAATCAAGACTCAGATGCTTAACCGACTGGGCCACCCAGGTGCCCCTATTTTTCTTTATATTAGCTCAAGTCTTTGATGGGTGATTTCTTTAAAATAAGGTTTCTCTCACCTACTGTTCAACAGGTAGCAGGAGAACCATCTGGCCTCCCTCTGTGTCTGTCTCTCTCTTGGTTTCAAAGTTAACATGACAGTTTCAGTACCATCACTCGGTGTTAAGGGTTAGGCCCTTCTGTACTCTTTAGCTTGTCTCATTTCTGAGGTCCAGGGCCCCAAAACAAGAAAGTCTTTAAATAACTGACAAGACTCATGTCAATACAGAAAGAGGAAACGCTGCTTGTTTGCTTCTCAGAGGCTTGTTTGCTTCTCAGTTTGCTTCTCATATACCCCAAAGGGAAGCTGGTCTTGGAGCTTTGATTGGGGTTGATTGTGTCATCTCCCTGCAAATGACTTCCTTTCTCTTATCTCCTTCAATACCACTTCATGATGCAAATACCCTTTGACGGAATAGACAACTAATAGTGCCTCCTAGCCAAATGACTCTTGTTTCCTACAAGGGCCAACAGGGGCACTTGGGTGGCTCAGTCACTATGCATCTGCCTTCGGCTCAGGTCATGATCCCAGAGTCGAGGGATCAAGTCCCACGTCATGCTCCCTGCTCAGCCGGGAGCTTGCTTCTCCCTCTGTGTGCTGCTCCCCCTAGGGGCACCTAACCTTTTGACACCATTTGAAAGAGAAACTCCTCTGAAAGCTTTCTGGAACGAGACAAAAAGTAAGTTTGGTAACAACCACATTTGACTGTTATTACCATGACAACCGTGAATTTAGTAAACAGAGGAATCTCAAAACAGGCCCCTGTCAATACCGAAGCATGTGATTCCTATAAGGATTAACAACTGTGATTCATGATGTACACAGACCCTTGGGCTGCAGTTCCCGGACTTTGAACTTCAGCATCCTGGCCAAATTACAGATCCACGATCTGGTAGATTTCATGTCTTAAATTCAAACCATGTGTAGGGAATTATTAAATAAGCACATGTCATAACATAGTTGGGCAACTCTTGGGCAAACTAAAAAGTTGGCAATAGATCTCATAAAAGGTACTCAATGGTCTAGCAAGGCAAGGCAGCTTCTGAAAGCATGGCCACCTGCTATTTCTCGAAGCCCTTGCTGTGAGCAGCTGCAAGACTGATCAGGATTGGAAAAGTGGCTCTTCTTCCACGAACAGGGTGAAGATAGAAGCCTGGAGGTCAAGCCAGAGATGCGTGTCTGCGCTGCATCGAAGGAGAACAAAGCCTAGCCAAGTCCTACCCTCTCTCTGCCCCAGGTTTGTAGAAGTGATGGACAAAAAGCCACACTACTCATCTGGGCCCCTGGACTCCTTACCTCTCTGCAGCCTTCAGGGCCACATAAGAAGGCTGATGGGTTCCTTGGGGGCTGGTTCTTAGAATCTTTAGTCTTCCCATAATTCCTTATTTTGTAGGGATAGTCATTCACATATGATGAAAAATACCAAATACCCCCAAACACACTAACCCTTACCCCTTTCTGGTGTCATGGCAGCCAGGAAATATGAAAGTATTTAAGGGATATTGGGATTTGCAGGTTGATTAGACATTTCCTTGCTTTTTTGTGATTATTGTAGCTGCTCAAAATGATGCTAGACAAATATGTCTCTATGCTTAAAATCAACGGGCCAGGGGTGCCTGGGTGGCTCAGTGGGTTAAGCCTCTGTCTTTGGCTCAGGTCATGATCTCAGGGTCTGGGATGGAGTCCAGCATCGGGCTCTCTGCTCAGCAGGGAGCCTGCTTCCTCCTCTCTCTCTGCCTGCCTCTCTGCCTACTTGTGATCCCTGTCTGTCAAATAAATAAATAAATAAAATCTTAGGGGGGAAAAAAAAGTCAGTGGACCAGAATTCTAACTCCGATGTGAAGCTAAAGCGATACCCTCTGCCTGCCTGTGTCTAATGGAAGGAGGAGATCTGGAAGCAATGTCCTGAAACCCTGGGGAGAGGAGCATTTCAAAGAGGCAGAAATTGTCAGATTTCCCAAATGCTTTCGATAAATCAGTAAATATAGGACTGAAATGCATGCATGAGGCTTTTAAAAACAGCTCTCTTGAGGCGTAATTGACATACAGTAAGCCACACACACTTCAAGCACATAATTTCATACATTTTCCATATGGTCATACCCACCATCACCACAATGAAGCTGATAAACATACCTATCACCCCAGAAGTTTCCTTCTGGTCCTTTGTAGCCCCTTGTTTCTACCCTTCCCTATCCCTCCTTCCCAGGCAACCACAGATCCATCACTATGGAGCTTTGGATTGGGGTAGATTGTTTCATCTCCCTGAAAATGACTTAGTTTGTATTTTCTGAAATTTTATACAACTGAAATCATACAGCATGGACTCTTTTAAATCTGGCTTCCTTGGGATGCCTGGATCCCAGGACACTCAGTCAGTTAAGTGTCCTCTTTCAGCTCAGGTCATGATCCCAGGGTCCTGGGATGGAGTCTCGAATTGGGCTCCTTGCTCAGCAGGGAGCCTGCTTCTCCCTCTTCATACTCCCCCCCCCACCCCGCTTGTGCTCTCTCTCTGAGAAATAAATACAAATCTTTAAAATAAAAATAAATCTGGCTTCCTTATTTTGGGAATGGGACTAATTATTTTGAGATTGAGACTCATCATCCATTTTGGAGCAAATATAAAGAGCTTTCCCTCCTCCCTCCCTCCTTCTTTCTTTTTGCTGAGTAATAGTCCACTGTGGGTACAGCAGGGAGATATTGCAATTGTTTATCTATTCTCCCGTTAACTGCCAATTTCCAGCTGCTATGACCATTCACGTTCATGTCCTTGTATGAATGTGTGCTTTCTTTTCTCTTGCGCGAATCCTTAGGCTGGCTTATGTGACATGTGTATGTGTAACTTTCTTTTTATTATTATTGTGTTATGTTAGTCACCATTCAGTACATCATCAGTTTTTGATGTAGTGTTCCACTATTCGTTGTTTGTGGTATGTTTAACTTTTTAAGAAACTGCTGACCTGTATTACATTTTACATGCCCTCAAGCAGTGTCTGAGAGTTCCAGGCCTTCCACATCCTTGCCAGCGCTCCCTGTGACAGTCTTTTTTTTTTTTTTTTTTTTTTTTTTTAAGAGAAGGAGAGAGCAGCATGGGGCGGTGCAGAGGGAGGGGAGAGAATGAGACTCTTAAGCAGGCTCCAAACCCAGCATGGAACCCACACGGGGCTCAATCTCACCACCCTGAGATCATGACCTGAGACTGTCAAGAGTCAGATGCTGGTGCCTGCTGTGGCAGTCTTTTAAATTTTAGCCATTCTAAGTCTGAAGCCATGAAATCTGACAATCTGAAGGTTCTGATCATCTTCAGAAAGTATTTGCACTGCAGTTGTGGACACACAAGCCAGACTACAATGGGCGGAGGAGGCAGAAGTTAAGCCACGGAGACTGTGATGCTTTTGGAGACTTTAGGCTATCTGGGAAGGCTCTAAGTTTATGTACCAAATCATGGTCATATACTCAAAACACTCAACTTTTATCTGAATTAAAACACTTTACAGTTTAGGGGCGCCTGGGTGGCTCAGTCAGTTAAGCAACTGACTCTTGATTTCCAGGTCATGATCTCAGGGTCATGAGATCGAACCCTGCGTTGGGCTCTGTGCTGGGCGTAAAGCCTGGGTAAGATCCTCTCTCTCCCTCTTCCTTTTCCCCTCCCCCACCCTCTCTAAATTTTTTTTTTTTTTCAGTTTATTATTTTCCCAGTTCACAGCGTGGGCAGTGAGGTGGGGTCTTCTAAGGAGAAGGATATAGGATAAAATATTTCTTTTTAATCTTACCAATTCATGAAGCCACATTGCCTCTTGAAAGCTAAGTGTTAAAGTTGGATAAAAATCAGCTGGAATTCTTCAGTCCTTTCATCAAACTTTAAATATGTCACATGTGTGTTTATCCTTTCCAACAGGGCACACCCAAACAGAGGACCAACAGAGAGCCTGGAGAAGAGAGACAAAGACAGAGAAACAGATACTGTGACATCTGTCCCAGTTTAGCACTACACGTCTGAGTCTGTGAGCGTGCACCGCCCTCTAGTCTGAGCTAGGGAAGGAATCAAATCGATAAAGCTAGGGCCTCAGATGGAGGACGGAAGATGTCACAGTCTCCGATTGATTTACAGAATATTTCTCTTTCCTCCCTAAAAATGTGAAGTGTAATTTCACAAATTAATGATGTGTCATGTGTGGAAGAGTCATACAAAAACTAGGGGTTCATAACTGGAAAATATTTCAGAGCCACTCACTCAAGTGAATAGATCCAATGGGAGCAGGGACAAGGCTAGGACAAGTTCAGACTTCTCTCCTGGCCTACTTCTCTCTGTTCTGTGGCCTCCAGCTTCTCTTACCCTTCAGGATTCCATGTGGGTTGAATTGTACCCCTCTCCCAATCTGTTTAAGTCCTAACCCCAGCCATCTATAAATATGACCTTATTTAGGGATAGGGTCTTTACTGATGTGATTGAGTTCATACTAGATTAGACTGGGTCTGGATGACCCAATGACTGGGGTCCTTAGAATAAGAGGGAACTCTGGACACAGAAACACCTACAAGGGAAGAAGTCCATGCGACCATGGAGGCAAAGATTAGAGTGATGTACTCATAGCTAAGGAAAGTCAAGGATTGTTGGCAGCCCCCAGAAGTGAGAAAGGCATGAAGTAGATTCTTCCCCAGAGCTTCCAAAAAGGAACTCTAGTGATACCTGGACTTCAGACATCTAGCTTCCAGAACTGGAGAGAATAAATTCCTATGGCATGAAGCCATCCAGATGGTAGTACTTTGTTACAGCAGCCCCGGGAAACAAATACAGATGTTTCCACCCATGTAACCTCAGTGATCCCGAACATTTCCTTCGCAGAAGTTTATTGAGTAACTATAATGTTCCGGAGCCTGTGTGGGTGTTATGGGAAAAGCAAAGTAAATGTCAAGACCCAAAATGGCCTGCTTCTTTGCCCAAGTACCCATGTGTATTTTCCAAGTCTCCATGTGGCTGTCAGTCCTTCTAGAAAGCCTTCCCCTCTACCTCCCTAGGGGGGGTTCCAGGTTCTCAATCATCTCTGGGTATCAGAATTACCCAGGGAGCTTTTAAAACATACTAATGCCCTGTGATCTGAGATTCTGAATTCACAAGTTTGGGGTGGAACAAGGGCATTTTGTAAGACTTTCACTTGTAAGGTTGAGATTCTCTCTTAGGGTCCTTCTCCCCCAGGGTTTCAGAGCACTCTGCGAGTGCTTCTTTTCATCCAGAAGAACATTTCTCAATTTTGGCTGCACAATCACATCACCAAAAAAGCTGAAAGTCCTTGTGCGCCTGACCAATCCCAGACCACTTGAAAGCGGAACTCTCCAGCTGTCTGCAATTTGCAGCCAAGTTTGAAAACTACTGTACCAGATCATAAACCTCCTTGGAGCAGGAGTCTAGCTTTGTTGATTGGGGTAACTCCCTTCCTAAGAGACTCCTGGTGCTTTATGCTACTGCGAGCGTACCAATGGATGTTTCTTAAATAAGTTAACTCTACCAGAAAATGGGTTTATAACCTAGAAAGGAGCCTAAAATAAACATGTTCCTACTTACAAAGTTGTATGAAGTGACTTAGAACAGGTACCAGAGAGTTGCATCTTCTTTGGGGAGCTGATGGATGAGGAGAAAAGTAAGGAAAGTCAGCAGTTACTCTTGAAAAGCCTCTGGGAAGTTGCCTTTATAACCAATGTTTTCCCAAGAGCACAGAAATTATGGCTGTTTCTGCAGTTGAACACCAAATGAAATAATGAGATTGCATTCGGGCATTGCATTGATTTTAAGATCCTACTCTTTGAACACTAGAATCACACTCAGTTTGAGAAGGCACACACTCTAAGCAAGGCTTATAGAACTGCAGATCTGCTGAGGGGAGAGCTGACTGATTAATTCCAGCTTTGCTTTCTCCAAAACTCAAATAGGAATTTCCCCGCATTTCAGTTGTAGGCCCTTACTTTTGGGCAAGAACATATATTTTAATTTAAATTTTTTAAAATGTGTGTATGGTTCCGTTCCCTTGTGCCAGCAAATAGCTTGTGATTAAAACAAACAAACACAAAACCACTTTATATAATTGTGAGCTAAGGACATGCTTTTTGAATGGAGATAGGACTAGAGCCACCCTTAAGGTTAAGTGAAATCAGGTTGAGAACAAAGGCATGACTCTCATAGCTGCTTCTTATTTATGAATAAATTGTTTTCTTTTAGGCTTCTCCAGACATTCAGGTTCATGGCTACCAGTAGTTTTGGATTCATGCTTATAGTTCCACCTGTAAGCTAAAGAGCATAAAACCAAGAGAACCCAAAACATCCTTGGATCTCCAATTAGGGAAAGCTCTAAGAAAAGACCCTGATTGGCCAAGCTCAGGTCACATGACAATGGTAAAGGCTGGATGGGGTACCATGACTGATGATACCCTCTCCAGATACAGGATGGAGCAGAGAGAAACAGCCACAAAAGAGAAGTGGTCCCGTGAGAGTTCATAAAGCCGGAATGACACTGGTGCCAGTAAGTAGGAAAACCACCTCAGCGATTAACATGGTGAGAGCTACTAGAGAAAGAGGAACTTTGAAAAATGACTTCAGAGTTCAAGTTTTGCTGACTGAAATACTGTCATGCCATTAGGAGAAATGGAGACTTCAAGGGGAGGAACTGGCCAGAGGGGAAAGCAGGAAACTAACTCCAGACGTGCAGTTTAAACTGGTGGTCCAGAGGCCTACAGTAGACCAGCTGTGCACCTGGTGATTAAACAGGAAGAGGGAAGGTCTTGACCAGCCAGTATGATGTGATCTGCATGGAGGAATACAGGGAGTTGCTGTCAACATTAAAAGAGAAAATATAGAAAGCAAAAAAGAGAAGGTGGAAACTTGAAGGCAGCCCTTACATGTAAAGAGCCAGAAGAGGAGAGAGAAAAGTGCCATCGGAACAGCCAAGGGAGAAGGACTGTGTGATGCTCAAATCTTGAAGGTGTGGCTGAGTTTTGAACCCTGACAGACAACAGGGTTGCCCAGGAGCATGTGGTATGAGTATACATTATGGATTTCAAAAGAGCAGGACAAGCACATGTTAATGGGGTCCACGTCTTCTTCTCCTTGGTTCTTAAGCTTCTCCCATGCCTCCCACACACCCCTCCCCAACTCTAATGCCCTTTCCCCAGCCAATGTAGGGACAGGTAGCTGCAGGAGCTAGCAGGTGTTAAGAAGATGGGTTGCAGGTCTTCTGGTTCATAGATGCCCTTTCTTTGACTCAGTACCTTTGAAGATTTATTTATTTGAGAGAGAGAGGGAGCAGGCATGCACAAAGCACACATTAGCGGGCCGTGCAGAGAATCTCAAGCAGACTCCCTGTAGAGCACAGAGCCCACCAGGGCTTGACCTTAGGGACCCTGAGATCATGACCTGAGCCAAAATCCAGAGTCGGGGGCTTGACAAGTGAGCCACCCAGGTGCCCCTGACTCAGTACCTTTGATACTTATCAGTAACCGAGCTGAGATCAGGGAACATAATCTGTTATGTGTCATTACATTTACAGCCAGTCTTCATAAAAAATTAGGCAGCTATCTTTAAGAAGTAGAATTTCCCGTGACCTCCCTTGACTGTAACTGATGCTGAATTCTACTATCAAAGCTTTATCTTGTTAGTTTAAGGTTTTGTTTCCTGTTAGGGCACAGATTTCACTGAGGGAATAAATGCCTGTGTTTGTTTTAAGTACAGGATTTTGTTGTTTATTATATTACTGCAAGATGCTTTAGGGGATGGTCTATGTTTTCAACCCATCCATGCATTAGTCTATGAGGGCACAGACTGTGTTTGATTTCCCATTGAACCCCCTGTCCCTGCTGCAGCCAATGGTGTGCTGGGGCCAGCTTGCACCACTCTGCTCTTATCTTCCTAATTCTGTGTTTGGTGGCATCCCATCGGTGGCTCAGTATCACCCATGGCAGCGGTATTTACACCACAGAAATTGGGGTTCCCCCACGCTGAAGGTGGTTTGTTCAATATTTACCACCACACCACTGCCTGGCCTTTTAGACCTGGTCAGCTCATTTTTCTGTTGAACCACTAAGATTGTGGGCCTGCAATAGATTTTAACGTGGTCTGACTATAAAATAATAATAACGATGACCCCTTAAATTTCCATAATACTCTACAGCTAATCTATAGTTTTGCACCATTTGACCTCTCAGCAAAGCCATGAAGTGGGCCAGGAAGATTACGGAGTCATCTGTTTTAGCGAGCTCCTTGGGGAAGGGACAGTCTCGGTGAACCCTCACTGTAGGAGGCGGAACAGGAAGGAATTTTTTCCAGCTTCTCATAGGGCAGTCTCATAGAATCATTCTCTTTGCCCTTTTTCTCAACTCTTTTGACATCGGAAGACCAGAACTGGCTGCTGTGTTGGGTGAAAGGACCCTTCCAGAATACATAATTGAACAGCTAAGGGCTAATTGTAAATACTGGCATACTTCATTTTGTTGCACTTCACAGATGCTGTGTTTTTTATAGACTGAAGGTTTGTGGCAACCCAGTGTCAAGCAAATCTATAGATGTCATTTTTCCAATGGCATTTGCTTATTTCATGTCTCTGTGTTACATTTTGGTAATTCTCACAAGATTTCAAACTTTTTCCTCATATTTGTTATGGTGATCTGGGATCAGTGATGATGATTTGCTGAAAGCTCAGATGAGAGTCAGCATTTTTAGCAATAAAATATTTTTAATTCAGGCATATACATTTTTCTAAACAATGCTATTGCATACTTACTAGAATATAATATGCTTATATATACTGAGAAACTAAAAAATTCATTTGCTTTGCTTTATTATAAGACTCACTTTATCATGGTGGTCTGGAACTGAACCCTTCATATCTCTAAGATATGCCTAAGGCAAGCCATGAGGTAGACAAGATATGAGTTCACTAACCTTATGCTGCTTGATTCCCCGATTTTCAATGGTCAGTATTCCAGGAGATTTTATCTTGCCGGGAGACACTACAAGTAGGCTATTGACAAATAAATGTGTTCCAGACATCTGTGGAGGCCAAGGGACTTTTCTCTGCATTGTCCATCTCTGTGTACTGTAACCCCAGGACAACTGGAATATGGCCACCATCCTCAGCCAAGAAGAGAGAATCCAGTAGCATTCTCCAGCTTTGAGGTTCTGTGATGTGCTTCATGCGGTACGTCAGAGATCACAGTGAGAGCTCCAAACCAGAGATCTGAGGCTTCCTTGGGGAAAAGACAATTGGCTCAGGAAATGCAGTTGTGTGTCTTAAACAAAGGATTTTCTGGCTCTGAGGCCTGGCTCTGACTTCTGACATGTTCCCCAGGATCAAGCTCCAGGTCAGCCACCCCACTTGGAGTCATGGTCTCTGTTGGGCTCTGCCAAGCCTGGGCCCCCAAATTTGATAATGGATCAAGTACCTCAGCCCCTTCAGGACTGGGCTGTTCTTAATCTTTCCAGGTTTTCCAAGTAGCCAGTTTTCCTGGCCCCAAGCCCTGTTCAACAGCTGGGTCTTAATCACAGATCTCATCTCTGCTTCTTTTCTGTATTACTGCCCTTGACAACTTTTCCAGACTGCCGGTAACATCTCATTTCATTGTCTTTCTACTTGTCCCTCCTCTAGAAGAGCTTTTCTCAACATTCTTGAGTACTAGCCCCTCCCAGACCATTCTCCATTATCCTGTCTTATTTTCCTGATAGTACTGTGTAGAATCACCTTTTAGTTGTATAATTACTTATTTATTATCTGCCCCTCTTGCTCCTTCACTACCTCTTAGATTGTAAGTTCTAGGAAGGCAGAGGTTGTTTTGTTTACACTGATTTCCAATTCCTAGGATAGCATCTGACCCATAGGAGGCTCTCAATAAGTATTTGAATGACTGAATCCTTAGGCTAACCTTCCTTTTACTTACTCAATCATTTCTTACATTGCCTTCCTCAGGACCCCAAGAGCTACTGCTGTCTTAGTAGGTATGTGTAATTTTGAGTTCCCACCAGCCTCTCCCTCCTAGCTCTACTGGGCCTATGCCAGGAGACTAAGCATCACATCTCCTGAGCTCCAAGTTTTCCTTCTGAAAACTTGCCAATATTGTCCAGACTTCTCTTTGAGTGCCTAGTTTTGACACATAGCCTTGTTCTTTAAAAATTTTTTTTTATTTATTTGAGCAATCTCTACACCCAACATGGGGCTCAAACTCATAACCCTGAGATCAAGAGTCATGTGCTCTACTGACTGAGCCAGCCAGGTGCCCAGACACATAGCCTTGTTCTTACCACCAATAGCTTTGCCTTCTTGACCTTTGGTTTCCACTCTGACCTCTGGCCTCCCTGGCCTGTACTATGTCTTCTCCCTCATCTTGCTCCCCCGTCTTTTGCTGGGCCCTCCTTGTTCCAGCTCCTGCCCTTGCCACCTGTGGTCCCAAACTGTCAAAGAGAAGTCAGCATCAAGGGCAGTAGCATGTTCAACCTCTAATCTTTTTGTTTTTCCCTGGATTTTATTTATTTGTCAGAGAGAAAGAGAGAGTACAAGCAGGGGGAGTGGCAGGCAGAGAGAGAAGCGGGTTCCCCACTGAGCAAGGAGCCCGATGCGGGACTTGATCTCAGAACCCTGGGACCGAGATCAGAGTTGAAAGTAGGCGCTTAACCGAATGAGCCACCCAGGCATCCCTCAGCCTCAATTCGAAGGGCTTCAGGGATCTCCAGATGAGAATTTCACTCTAGGATAACGCGGAATATGTCAGTCACTGAACAGTCAATAGCTCCCAAGTCTTGCGTTTATCTCCCTAGGGATGATTAATGTTGCCATTTTTTCATATTATTTTTTAATATGAAATAAAACAAATTCTCAGAAAATAAATGTATGAAACACATAGGTGTTTTTTTGCTGAATCTAGCAAACATTTGTATAGCCACCACCCACATCAAGAAATAAAATGACCCACAATCACGAACCACCCAGGTATACCTGGTCCCACCCCTTTCTCCTAGTGGGAACAACTGCACTGACTTCTGTGTTTATTTCTTCATTTTTCTTTCTAACTATACTACTTGTGTATATATCCCTAAAAAATAGAGTTCAGTTTTGTCGACTCTAAACTTTCAATGAATGGAAACAAAACCTGTATATCTTTTTGTGGCCACTCCTTTGATGGTGACTCTTTTATATGAGAAAATTGTTCTTAAAACGCATGCCTATACTAGCAGGATCTAGCACGAATCATTATTGGTAGGTTTATTCTTTTTTCATTCCAGCCTTCTTTGGAATGTGACTTGCAATTTCCAGACAGGGTTTATTGCTATGTTTTCCAGATTGCTTGGTAGTAAACCCAACTCCAGTGTCCAAACCTTAACTCCCTCTGAGATGCTTATTACCTACCCCTTCAACCAAACAAAGAACATAAGATGCTTTCTTATATCTACATTTGCACATTTATAGTAGAGATGAAAATTCTTAATGACTTGTGTTGGAATGTGACTTGTAAGTATATAAGCTCTTATTCTATAGAAAAATAGGAGAATTACTGAAGCCATTGTCCTATAGTAGGGAGAGAATGTGGAATATTTGGCCAGTCTTGGATAAAAACATCCATGTGGAACAGCTCACCACTAATCCTTTGTGAAGAGAACTTTTATCTAGGGCTTCCAAAAGGGAACAAACTAACACATTTCGAAGTACCCCAATTCTAAAGCACATTCATACCACTTAGAGAATATTGAGTAGCCTAATTCTGGAATATAGCAATTTTCAAAAAACAGTGATATGAATGAGCCCTTTGATTCAAGCTAAATCTTTTGGAAAGCCAGTTTGTGCAATAGTTGCGTAAATCAGGCCGGAATGTATTCTCTGCCTAGAAATGAGTCAGGAGAGTTGCGTGCTTTGTTGGCCTTGTTCCAAAATTGGCTTTCTGAATCAGTAGTATCACCCAAAATCGATTTCTAGGTTGGGAGTGGTCATTATGAGGCAAAGAATGAAAGAAGAGAAGAAAAAATAAACACCTCCCATTTTGGCCATCTGGTCAGAAGCTTCCACTGTGGTTCCAAGACATTGCATAAACCTACCCATTGTTCTGAGCTCATTCTTAGTCCATGGTAGGGTGGTTTGGCCCCCGTGCAGTTAAGTTACAGAGGTCTGCATCAGCAGGTTCTATTTCTTGCTCTTGCTCACAGCTGCTGAGGGCTGAAAATGAGTTTGTGTGTGTGTGTGTTAACAAAAAGGAATCTTGCTAGTACCTTTGGGGGTGGGGTGGGTCTTAACAAAATGCTCACTCTTATTTTCAGAAATAAATATCCAAAGGACGGAAAGCTCAGCCACACCAACACACCCCAGCCACCTCTGTGTTTCTACCCCTTGCACAGCAAAATATTCTCTTCCCAATAAGAGAGAGGAAGAGAGAAAGGCTGAGGTTATGCTCACATAACCATTTGAGTGTGTTCCCATACAGGAAAAAGGAGGAAATAAAATGCAAAGCTGATGAGAACCTCTTGGTGCTCAGACCAGACCTCAGGGCAGGACCTTTGTTTCCCCAAGAGAAGTCCATCCAGTGGCCTGGTGTTGGAAAGCCTGGGTGATGGCAAAAAGCAGTTGAAAACTGCCTGGTGGACCCTGTCACATGACAGGGTCTTTTAGCTTCTGGGGCTGGAGAGTCACACACAGAAGAAATGAGGGTAAAAGTCCCCTTGAACGAGGAAGTACAGGGTGTACAATTTTGGAACTAATTTTACGTGTGCAAGCCAGGCACATACCCCACACGGGCTTGCGAGGTGCTTCTCTTTTGTCCTCTCCTCATTGACTATCATATCAGAGAAAGAAAAACCCTGGCACAAAGTCAATGTGAGAAACAAAGGCAAAAGAAATGTAGCTTAAATGAACATCTCCTAACATCTTGCAGCCCACGAATACCTGAACACGCAGAGCGTGACCTTCTGGAGGAACTTGTGGCTGCCTCTGTGCCTTCACATTTGAAAGTAACCTTATCTTGGCCACAGCAGGCCCCTCAAGGTCCTGAGAGCCTTGTTTCTGGATTCCTTGGAGACTTGCGAGATCCCTAACTCCCAGTGTTTAAAAAGTATAGTCACTGCTCACAATCCCAGTATAGCTCTTCCTGCCCACAGATCCTGTCCCGTGAGTGGGGAAGGAGTCACGTTCCAGGCGGGAGAGATAGGAGGTCCCTGACTTGGCTCTCAGACTGTTCCGGGCAGGTGGAGACGCTGAGACAGAGCCGAACGAGAGATAAGGGAACAAACTAAGACACACGCAGCTCAAGGCCGCAAGCTTCCCAGTCAGTTCTCCAGAAAACACTGCCCCTAGAAGCCCTCAGTGGCAATCTCTTTGGACCCCTCTCACTCTAAAGAGCTTTTTCGCTTTCCTTTCTGTTCTCACCTTCACTTGATAAACTTCCACCTCACTTCACCCTTTTGTGTCCTCGAGATTCATTCGTTGACTCTGTGAGACAAGAACCTCACAATCCTGTAACACAGTGATTAGATGTCCTTCCCCACCCACTTCTGCCTCCTTCCTGTCCCTCCCCCAAATAGAACTTCCTTCATTTCAATTTGCCCTCCTTAAAACCCAGTCCATATACATCCCCCTCCCCCAACACCCTACTCCAGCATGTACTATGGCTTGGGACATGGTTCCTTCCAAGTGCATTGGATAAGGATATTGAGATGTTTGCTGTGGGTGGTGGTTTATAGTCCATGATTCTTGCCATCAACAGCTTCATCAGTAACATGGATCCTGATGAGGTGGGGGAAAGAAGCAGAAAAATGTCCCCCTTTAGCCCAGAAGGCTGGCCTATAGCCTGCATAGTTCTGATAAGGATCAAATACATCTTGGTTGCTACATTCTTAAAGGGTCTCATGACTGCCTGTACATCTCATTGATGGTTGATATCAAACTGCATGATAAGCACCACAAAAATCTTGCAAAAGTCATTTTACAAGTAGGAATTTGAAGAAGACATTCATGATCTCACACATACTCCCTGCACGTCCCCTCCCCCTTGAGCACTAAGCATAAAGCCACCAGCTTCACAGAGTCAAGGTGCAGCTCTAGCACGGGGTCCCATCCCCGTGCCACTAGAACAAATTTACTAAGTTGTACCATACAACATCTCAAGAACTCTCTCTTGACCATCACACTCAGTGATCCAGCAACACAAACCAGCAGTGAGCAGAAGATCTCTTGTGACCCCGTCTTCAGAGAACCAGGCAGAGCTCACAGCAGGGGTGTCAAGGAATGAGGGAGTGGCACAGGCCAGAGGGTGTGGCTGGGGCAGGGCAAACCTATGCGATGCCAGAAAGACATTTTTGATGGAAGAAAACCAAATGACATCTCACCTTTGGAAATAAAAGAGCTAGAAATGTTTAAAAGGTGTGGGAGAACATAAGGGAAGGGAAGAAAAAATAAAATAAGACGAAAATAGGGAGGCAAACCATAAGAGACTCTTAACTATAGGGAACAAATCGGGGGTTGCAGGAGGGGAAGGAGCAGTGGGGAGATGGGGTAACTGGGTGATGGGCATTCAGGAGGGCACGTGATACGATGAGCACTGGGTGTTGTACGCAACTAATGAATCACAAATTCTACCTCTGAAATTAATTTTTAAAACTTTATGGAAGGAGTTTACATTTAAATTCAAATTAAATATCCCTTTCATACAGCTGTAAATACAGATCTCTTCTCAAATCAGAATTCATTTGTCTCCAGTTCAGCAGGGCCAAGGGGAATAGCGACATATGGTAGGAGTTGAGTTTCTTGAGGGATGAATAATTCACTCATAAACAGGCTTTCACTTCTTTAGGATCCTCTGGGAATATGTGAGGGAACAACTAAATACAGGAATCAAGATAATGTACCAAGTGTTTATCTTCATCAAACATGTCAGCGACCACATGACCTCCTTCAGGCGAAGTGAAAAAAGATTCAAGCTTCTTATTTGCTGTCGTTTCTCGTATGTCTGCCACAGGAGGAACCTAAACCGCCAATGTATTCTCTGCTGTCTGACAGTGTAAATAGAGCTTGTAATATCTTTTGTATTAAAGAAGCGAGTTGTTTCCCCAGGAAGATAATATATGTTAGGCAGTACCCGAGAGGCATTTCCTTTCCTTCCATAAAAGGGAACCCAGCAGTGGGATAATAATTTTATCATCTCAAGCAGAGATCTTTGGTTAAAAAAATCATGGATCAATTATGTGGTACGCGATTACACAAACACTCAAAATCAGGGTTTTTGAAAGCTCTTTCATGAATGTTGGTGCTATTATATTATTTTTTAAATCTGGGCCATGCTGTATATACAAGGGGGTTTTCTATTTTGTAATATATGTGTGTACATATAACATATATATATATATATATATAACCTACATATATAACATATACGTACATATGTATGCAAAAAGACAAAGGAAATACAGCAAAATATTAAAAGTGGTTGTCTATAAGTTACAGGATTGTGTATGATTTAGAAATTTAGAGTATTCTTCCATTCTAACTATCCTACAATAAATGTATTTTTATTGAAAATGAGATAAAAAGCCCCACATTTTGAACACTTTGAAGAATTGTGACTCCCAAAGTGTCCATTATGTTTTCTGGAACATTCTCAAACACGATTAAAATAAATGTAGATAAGGTGAAGAAGATAAACTCGGTCATTTTGCAAACTGCTTACTTTGGTTGCTTGGCCACATGCTATCCCAAGTCAGCAGCGCTGTCTGTAAACACCAGGCCCTGATAAATGCCAGAGCAGCTCAAGGTCCTCTTCCTTTAGTGGGTCGATGGTGCCATCATCGCCCAGAGGGAACTGGTGCTCAAGAGTATCTGAAGACACTCGTTTGCTTACAATTCTATTCAATACCCTTTCTAACGGTGAAAGGCCATGGGCTGGGGTTGCAAGGATTCTTCCTAGGAAGTCTAGAGGCCACCGTTCTGGCCCTGGCTCTGACTTGCACACACAGTGTGGGTTTAGACAAGGAACTGCACAGACCTGATCAGCCTAGGCTTGACTTCAGCTCAACCCAGACCCACGCAAAAGAATGACCAGCACTGGAAATGGGGACTACATGGGGAAATATGTGGCACTATATGGGCAAATAGGAAGACTTTCTTTCTTATGACTTAGATATCTTTAAAGATTTTATTTATTTATTTGTCAGAGACAGAGGGAGAGAGAGTGAGCAAGCACAGGCAGACAGAGAGGCAGGCAGAGGCAGAGGGAGAAGCAGGCTCCCTGCAGAACAAGGAGCCCAATGTGGGACTCGATCCCAGGATGCTGGGATCATGACCTGAGCCGAAGGCAGCTACTTAACCAACTGAGCCACCCAGGCGTCCCTGACTTAGATATCTTTAAAAGATAATCAATTTGGGGGCGCCTGGGGAGCTCATTTGGTTAAGCTGCTGACTCTTGATTTTGGCTCAGGTTATGATCTCAGGGTTGTGGGATGGAACCGTGCAGGGAGCCCTGGTTCTATGCTCAGCTGGGAATCCAATTCTGGATTCTCTCTCTCCTTCTCCCTCTGCCCTGTCCCCACCAAAATAAATAAATAAATCTTAAAGATAAATAAATAAACAATCAGTTGTTTAAAGCAAAGCCAGGACTTCACTAAATATTCATATTGTCTATTTAATTTTCATAATCACTGTATTTGAAGTATAGTCTTATCATGTACACTTTAAAGATGAGCAGACTAAGGCTTAGTGACCAGAGGTATTTTGCCCAAGGTCAAATAAACACATCCCTTATACTCTCTTGCTTTATGTCAATGACATAGTGCACAGTTTCATTGCAAAAAGTAGGCAGAAGAGGGGGAAATGTATTGAGTAATTGCTATATTTAGCTGCTTGAACAAATGCCTCTTTGTTTAAAAAAAAAAGACAGTTATTGGGACACATTACCATGTTACTCATAAATCTAAATATGAAAGTCTATAAAAAAGAATCATGTCTGATTCACAGAGAAGGAAATGCCCTGAGAGCCAATGGATCACGATAAGGACCAGTTGGCTTTATGAGAATTTACATGGCTAGCAACTGTCTTTTGATGGCAATAATGAGGGGAGAGAACAACACTATAAAGGAATCTTTGTGTTTTAAACAGATTAGGTTGTTTATAATTTCCATTTGGATTAGAAAAAAAATGGATACAGGATAAGTAACATCTGTCCCTCTCCCCCCACCAAGTAGAATGTTATTCAAGGAAAAGGATACATTAAAAAGAACACTCATTTTAAATCTATCCAGTAAGTTTGACCATTCAAATCTGTAGGATGGGACCTGAACATTTTAAGCAGTGCACATGTTCATGAAACAATGTATAGATTTTCTCCTGCTTCAATAGTATCAATGAGAACCAGGGAAAATTGCGTGTGTGTGTGTGTGTGTGTGTGTGTGTGTGTGTGTGTGTGTGTTGTGTAGCCCTGGTGCAGCAACCAACTAACCGAAGTTTGTTTGAAAAAACTAACATTTGTTAGGTTCCTATAATGTATCTAGAAATGTACTACAAATATTCTTAAATATTTACATATTATCTATAATTCAGTGGTTTCTGAGAAATACCAATTTTGGTCATTCAGATGGCTAAATCGATTTCTTAGATATATTTGGTCTTCATCTATAATCCCTGAAAATGCTTCTGAGCCATAAACGTGAAATGGGAGCGTTGTTATTAATGAAGGTGACTATTGGACCCACCCAAGGGTGGGGGGCCTGGTTGCCAGGAAGACCAACCATGGGATTAAAGGTTTGGAACTTTTAGTCCCACCCCTGGACCTCAGAGTCAGAGAGGGGAGAGGGGCAGGAGGTTAAATGAGCCAGTGGCCAATGACTTAGTCAATCATGATTATGTAATGAAGCCTCCATTAAAAACTCAAATTGGGCAGTTTTCTGGTCTTTTTCAGATATTTCCTACACTTGGGAAACCAGAATGTTTCTTCGGGCTACCAAACCAGCCCCCAGACTCCATGAGGACTGAGTTCCTTTGTGCAGGACAATCACTGTGTGCATCTGTTCCTCTGTTCATCTGTAGCCTTATCCTATCCTTTCACAAACCGGTAAACATAAGTAAGCGTTTCCCTGAGTTCTGTGAGCTGCTCTAGCACGTTAATCCAACCTAAGGAAGATGTCTTTGGATCCTCCAGCCTGTAAGCAGCTGATCAGAAACACAGGGAGCAGCCTCGGGCTTGAGATTGGCATGTGAAGTTGGGGAGAGAGGGGCTGGGCCGTCTTGTGGGACTGAGCCCTTAACCTGTGGAATGTGATGCTATCTCCGGGTGGATAGTATCAGAATTGAGTGAAATTCTTGGATCCCCTGATGGTGTCCCAGAATTTCTTGGTGTTGCATGTGGGGAAACCTGCCCCCAGGTTGAAATCAGCCTTAGGAACTCTAAAAGATTATCTCATTTAATCTTCATAAAAACCTATGTAATAGGTGTTACTATCCTTTTTTACAGATATGGAAAAAAGTTATAATGAGATTATAAGCACTAGTAATAAATAATAATCTAAGTATTTATTATATAAATTGTACTAAACATCAGATTGCCTATTTTAATCTTCATAATCACTCTATTGAAGTAGATACTCTTATCATGCAGCACACTTTACAGTTAAGCACACTGAAGCTTAGAGAGCTTAAATGTCTTGCCTGATGTCATATAAACACTCAACATTGACACTATCTATTGTTTTGTTTCCTTGACAGAGTACAAACGTTAGTCCCCATTAATTCCTAGCCTATCTCTAAGAGATACATACCAATACCAAAGATACATTTCAGCAAGGTACTTTTTCATTTATGATAACCAGTAAAAGGCTGGCATAAAGAAGATCCCATGTCTTCACTCCCGAATCTCAGTCTACTAGGGGGGTGCCTCCTTCTCCTTAGTTTCCATGATGGGACATAAGCTAGTTTGGAACCCTCAGAAATTAGATGCTGGGCGCCAGGAAGAATCTGATTGAACGTGAAGTGCTTGGGGGATGGTCCCTAAAGAACAGGAGTGTAAGGCAAAATCAGAACTTAGTTCCACTGCCCAAGAGAGCTATGATCATCACACCAGTAGGTACCTTCTCCATGCCAGACCCCGTGCTGAGATCTGGATGTCTATCCTGTGTGCTGCGTGTCGTAAGCCCTGTGTGTTACTCACAAAGAAGGGAACTAAGGCTCAAGAGGCATCTGGCTCAAGGCATGCAGCTGGTAAGTGGCGAAGAGACAGGAGCCTGGAGATGTCACTAAACATAGCTCTGCGGTGTTTCAGGAAACTAAGCGGAAGGAAGGCTGCGGGCTGAGGAAGAGAAACTGGCTTTATCTACCAGCCCTGTTTCAGCTTGTTTTACTGTTAACTGGAAAAGATTTAGGAGGGAACCAAAAACAATGAAAAGAAGACCTGGGAAAGAAAGCAAAATGGATTAGATGTTAGGAAGAAGAAAAGTCGATGAATCAAATGTGTTACATAAATTGGTAGCTTGGAAAAAAACAGTTCAAGTAATATGTAAACTAAGAATCCTGGTGTCTGGGGCTTTCAGAAATTCTCTACCTTATCATCCTCTTTTCTAACAGTTTAATCCCATGGGCAACTGCACAAATGATGTTCTCACATTTTATTCAAAGACTTTCCTAGCACTACAAACCTTTGATGTCAGTAAGCTTGTTACCAACTTTGACTATGAATTGCTTGCTTAAAAAAGTTTGAGGGGCACCTGGGTGGCTCAGTCCCTTAAGCGTTTGCCTTTGTTCAGATCATGACCCCCAGGGGCCTGGGATCAAGACCTGTGATGGGCTCCCTGCTCAGCGGGGAGTCTGCTTCTCCCTCTCCCTCTGCCCACCACCCCCGCCCCTGTGGGTGCGTGTGCATGCGTGTGCGCCTGCTCTCTCTCTCTCTCTCTCTCTCGCACAGTCCTCTCTCAAATAAATACATAAATAATCTTAAAAACAAAAAAACAAAAGGTTTGAGAAAGAGATGATCACTCCTGTGGGTGTGAGGGTCACATGACCCAAAATGATGCCCACGGATTCATCAGGAGCTCTCTGTACCAATACTCCGTTTTCTTTCTGGGCTGCTTTTTAGTGGGATTCTAAAAGCGCGACTGAGGCCTCTCTTTTTGTTCTCTCTTAGAAATCATTAGTTGGGAAAGGACTGGTATTTTGCAATTGCAAATGTCTCCGCAAAATGAATGGGAAATTTAAGACTTTGTGAGTATTTGGATGGCGCTGAGTCGTCATTCACGACACATTATAAATCTCAACTAAATAGAAACTGTAGCTACTATAAGAGACATGGCTAAATTGTAGGTATTATTGAGTATATTACTTCAAATACCAGTTTTATCTTTTATGGTTAGTGCTTCCTATGTCGTGATTAAGTAATCTTAATTAACCTCTAAGTCACAAAGGTATGCTCTTATGTGTGTCTTAAAGTGGATTTCTACTGTTCCACCTTAAGGTCTGTTCACCTTAAAGTCTGTGATCCTTCTCAAGTTAATTTTTGTGTATTGTGTGAAGTAAAGGTTCAGGTTTAGTTATATCCCACACGGTATCAAACTGCCCACGCACCAGTTACACGAAAGGGTCATCTTTCCCCCACTGAACTTCAGTGGCCGCTTTGTTGCCAATCAAGGGGCCAAGTGGCCATGTGCATCTGAGTCTGTTCAAACTCTCTTCTGTTCTATTGATCTATCAGTCAATGAAAGTCTTGAGCATTAGTTAGTGCATTATACTGTCTTTCTGAGGTTGGAAGGAAGAGAAGTAAGTTTAATGCAGCTTAATAGAGTAAATTATAAAACCATACATTGGATGCTTCCTCTGTACTGCACTTTATGCTCAGGACTTTATACTTATCATGTCACTTATACTATGCAGTGGCATGCGGCTATGCTATATTGATGAAACAAAGGCTTGACAACTCCTGTGTTTCTCTCTGCAATATCAATTTAAATGGACCTAATTTATTTCTCTGCAACTTTCCTTCACCTCTCTAAATCATCCAAACCAAGGCACGATGGTCCTTTTTGAAGAATCAAATGTTCTTGGCTTGATGTTGACCTCGAGAAATGGAGAGGTCAGTCCTGCTCAAGACATTGGGAAAAAGGAACTTCAAAGCTTCTTTGTAAATAAGTGCACATGGAGAGCAGGACGAGACAGGGAGTTCTGAGCTGAAAGTGCAGTGAGTCTGAGTAATGGGAGTAATGGTCCAGAACAAGCAAAGGGCTCAGAAAGAATGACGAAGAATGTTGTCACAATGTTCTCTGCTCAGGCTATTAGGTCGCCCCAGGAAAACACAGAGCTATTTGAAGATGGAAAAGAGCTTGGTGTGCGCCTTCCAGCCACTCCCTTGCCTTTTTCCAGGCTCTGAAAAAAACTCCATGGTGAATGCTTACAAGTAATTCTGTTCAGATTTGCTACTCAAAGTGTTGTCCGCAGCTCAGCAGTCCTCGTAGCACCTCAGAGCTTGTTGTAGCATCTGGGGCTCAGCCTGAGAACTACTGGGTTAGACTCTGCCATTTTTCAACACTCAAGGGGATTCCATGCACATGAAAGTTGGACAAGTTAAGACATTAATATCAGCAAGGAAGGAAAATGCAAACATCCCCAAGGTTCCCAACCTGATCATGTCCCATTGTTCAGAACCCTGTTCTGAAAGCCCTCAGGCTAAGGCTCTAACACCTTAATGTGGCTTTAGACTCTCACCTCCAGCCTCTTCCCCTCCCTCTTCCCTCTTGTGTTCCCTGCCAAGATCAACCTAGAGCAGTGACAGGAAACTCCTAGGCTTTCTTTTTCTTCTTTGGGTTGCACCTATTTCTGCTCACTGAAACAGGACTGTCTTAAAGCCAAAGAAACACAGCATGGGTTGGGAACAATGACCATAAGAAAAGAGGCCCCATGGCCCAGAGGAGCCCAGTGAACGTGCATATGGCTAGGTCAGTGCATCAGCTCTGTTCGCGGCTGAATTCAAGAAGCAGAGGCCTCCCCGGGAGGACTCTTAAGTCAGCAACTTTCAACTAATGACATTGTTCAAGGGACCTTTTTGTTTACACTGGGTTTGATTCTCTGACAGAAGCTCCAACTCCAACAGGACTCTTGGGAGCCCTTTTTAATAGGCCAACTGTTGTAATGATTCATTGAAACACTCTACTTGTCTCTCCTGCAAACAGGCCTAGTGTTGCATGTTGTACGAGATATGGGTGTCAGCTGTGTTGACAAGAATGTCACAGGCTCTCTCACCAGCCAGCCTGAAGAGCTTCCTCACACCGCAGAGTAGAAATGAAGCTTCCTTTTGTGAGGGAAGTCACTACTGTCTGCTAAGACTGATGTTGATTTTTAAATTGAATCTACATTTTCTCTGGAAGCAGAAGAGAGAACCAGGTATTATTTTCACAAATTTCTCTGTTACTTCAAGTTGGTATAATTTAACTACCAATTTCTTGATAGCAGGGGCATTCATTCACAACTAGCTAGAAAAAGAGAGAAAGATGGTTACCCTTGAAATTCCAGGCAATCCAAGATACACCAATCATGGCTCACAGATTCTATATTTTGTCAAAATTTATTTATTCAGCAGATATTTTTAAGAGCTTCTATTATGTTCAAAGCACTTTAATGATTAGAGAGAAAAAATTAAGATATTTCCAATGGAATCCAGGAAACCACTTGGTTTACTGCCTTGCTGCGCCAAAAACTGCATTTCATCAGTGCAACCAAAATCACTCAGTCTCTTGGGGTCTGTAACTTAAAACAACACAAATTTATTATCATGCAGTTCTGGAGGTCAAAAGCCTAAAATGGGTCTCACGGAGTAAAAATCAAGGTGTCAGGAAAGCTGTGTTCCTTCTGGAGGCTGGCTCTATGGAAGAATCTATTTCCTTGCCTGTTCCAGCTTCTAGAGACTGCCTTCATTCTTTGGCTCCTGGCCTGTTTTCATCTTCAAAGCCAAAAATGGCTGGCTGGATCTCTGTCCCGTTGCATCACTCGGACTCTCCTGCCTCTCTTGTTTCCTTACAAGCACCCTTGTGATTACACTGGGCCATGTGATTGGTTCGGGATAATCTCATCTCGAAGTCAGTTGATCAGCGACCTTAATTCTCTCTGCAACCTACATTCCCCTGATGCCATGTAACATGACATAAAAGGTTCTGGGGATAAGGATGTGGATGTCTTTGAGGGACAATTATTCTCCTTTTTACAACTTGCTGGAGTTGATTTAATATTAAAATTAGTGATCAAATTCACTGGAGATTACTACGTAAGGAGGAATGATCATTTATTACTATTTACTATGACAAATTTAACTTTGGGGGAATCGAGTAGGTGGGAATGCCCATGATGTCTCGTCAGCATCTTCCTTGCCTGTAGACAAATTGATACAGAAAATCTACTTTTAAATAGAAGCCAGCATGAAGGGCATGAAATTAGAGCATCAAATCAAGTTGAATGGCTTAATGGCTGCTGGTTGGTATTCACTTTACTGGCACATTAAAAGACTGTAACTTAATGTGGCAAAATAATTGATTAAGGACTTTATTTGTATTTTGTTGTTTGTGATAATTTCTTGGAAAATGCACTTGTTTTATTCTTTATGCTTTGCAGAAAAATCCAAATGATCAAGACCACAGTTCTCCCATCTCCCTGAAGGAGGTCAGTAGGCCTTTAAGTACCTCAGGGTATAATTAGGAGATTTTGTTTTTAACTTAATTGTGATTGTGTGTTATGGCAAGCAGAGAGGCAGAGGGTATCTGAGTTGGAAGTGGCTTCTTCAAAGAGAAGAGTGTATTAGTTTTAAATGGGAAAGGCAAAGAGGGTCTGTGAGAGAGGGACAGACTCTCTGAAGGGGCAGCATTTGAATGCTGAGTGACTGAATCCCTAAGAGCCTGGCAAAGGATCTTCATACCCATACTTGACATACAGGGATGGGACTGTTCAAATCAGTAGTTTTCAAAAATGAGAATCTCTGCAGTGACCCTGATGGAAGAAACCAGAAATGTTTCCTCAGATGTTACCTAGGTACCTGAGCTCTTGAAAAATTCTAAGGTGGGGTTGAGGATCTCCAGCACACGGCAGATTTTTCTTGCTACTTTTTCAAGTAGGGATACAGAGCCAACTTAATTTGATTTGGAAAAAATTTTAGTTAAACAAGGTAACTTGTTTTGGTATCCAAGTTATAGAGAAATATTTCTACCAGCCACATGGGATTTAATCTAGGTGTTTCAGCCTTTCCTTATCAAACATTCCATGTGGAAGTGATCTTAGGAATTGTCTAAACATGGCTAGAAGGCTACCAGAAAGGCTAATGAAATGTCACGCAAGAAACACAGAAGTATCAGGTCAGTGCTGAGAGGTCAATGTGAAAAATATAAGCCATATAAATATGGCTTGGGGTATAAAAGTAGGAAAATATGAAGGATGTTCCCAGAGCAATTGGTGACCATTGAGGGTCTTAGGGTAATTGAGGCACGAGTAAGAGAAGAGACTGTAAATTGGGTTCAGATCACCGTAGAGAACACTTTAAATGTCGACTAAGAAACCGAATGTCGGAAGCTTCAAGTGTTCCCAAACATGAGATAATCTTAGCCTGATGTCTTTCTCTTCTGTGGGGTGGCATTCAAATCACACCCCACAAGCTACACGAGCAGTTAACAAATACATGGAACACCAGAAACATGTGAAGCACAGGACCAGGCCCGTGGAAGGGGGTTGTGGGGGAGGAAGTTCAGAATGGACAAAGGTCCTCCTGGGTCCACAATCTAGAGTGCAAGGCAGATTATAAACAACTTAATATTTTTGTTCTAGAGGGGGAAGAGCAAGATGGCGGAAGAGTAGGAGACCGAAATATCATCAGGTCCCAGGAGCTAGATAGTTATCAAAACATTCTGAACACCTACAAACTCAACAGGAGATCAAAGAGAAGAAATGCAGCAATTCTAGGAACAGAAAATTGACCACTTTCCAGAAGGTAGAATGTGTGGAGAAGTGAATCCAAGGCAATGTATGTAAAGAGAGACCACAGGAGTAAGGGCTGGCTCCTGACAAGTGAGAAAGCAGCGGAGCACAAAATTGGAACTTTTAGAAGTCTGCTCCACTGACAGACATTGCTCCAGAGGCTAAGTGGGAGGGTGGAGTCCCCGAAGGGACAGTGTGGTCTCAGGATCGCTGGGGTCACAGAAGGACCAGGGGTGTCTGAGTGTGTCAGAGCCCCCTGGTATTGGAGTGGGGAAGCTGACCACAGAGACAGAGCTGAGCAGTGGGCTCTCAGCTTGGAGTTACCTTAAACCACTGTGACCTGAGGCACAGTCGGCCACTACTCTTCCATCAGGGACCCCACAAGTAGCAGATCCAGGGAGACTCACCTTTCTCCTCTGGGAGGAGCGGCACAGGAGCAGACTGCAGGAATCGGCTGGGTTTGGAGACTCCAAAGGGGGCTGTGTGCCAGGGATAGAAATGCTCGGTCACAGGCCAGGTGAGCATGGAGCGTGGCTGGAAACCAGGGAGAGGGGAGGGATTGACTGCTTTTCTCTGAGGGCACACTGAGGAGTGGGGCCCTGGGCTCTCAGCTCCTACAGGGCCGGAGATTAGGAGGCTGCCATTTTCATTTCCGTCTTCCAGAGCTCTATGGAAAGTGTTCAGGGAACAAAAGCTCCTGAGAACGAACCCAAGCAGATTACTTAGCCAGGCCCCGAGCAAGGGCAGTGTAATTCCGCCTCCCACAAAAACATTTGAGAATCACTGCAACAGGCCCCTCCCCCAGAAGATCAGGAAGAACATCCAGCCAAGACCAAGATCACTAATTAATGAGAACTGCGGAACTCCAGAGCTAGGGGAAAGCAACACATAGAATTCATGGCTTTTTCCCCATGATTCTTTAGTCTTTCAAAGGTAAATTTTTTAAATATTATTTTTTAATTCTATTTTTAAACTTTCCCTCTTTCCTATTTTAACCTTTTTAAACTATTTTATCATACCTTTTTAAAAATATTTTTTAAATTGTCATTGCTATAGTCATATTCTATCCCTTCATTGTATTTAACCTTATTTTTTGTATACATATAGGGGTTTTTTTTCCTTTAAAATTTTGGGATACAATTTCTTCTAATAGATCAAAATACGCCTGAAATCTAGCACATGGCTTTTTTCTAGTCTCCAGCCTGATCACATTCTTTCCTCTTTTTTTTTTTCTTTTTCCAACCAACTTCTTATCTTATTAATTCCTTTTTTAGAATCTTTTAAAATTTTCATCTTTACAGTCATATTCCATCAATGTATTGTGTTTGCCCTTATTTTTGTGTATATATACAAGTTTTTCTTTCTTTAAAATTTTGGGAAGTAGCTTCTTTTAACAGACCAAAATACACCCCAAATCAAGTGTGTGGCTCTGTTCTATTCACCAGTTAAAAATATATATATATATTCTTTTTTTCACCCTTTTTCTCCCCCTGGTTTTGGCTCATTTCTGATTTGGTTAGTGAATATTTTTCTGGGGTCATTGCTACCCTTTTAGTATTTTGTTCTCTCATTCATCTGTTCCTATCTGGATAAAATGACAGGGTGGAAAAACTCACCTCAAAAAAAAAAAAAAAAAGAACAAGAGGCAGTACTGACAGCTAGGGACCTAACTAATACAGACATTAGTAATATGTCAGAACTAAAGTTCAGAATGATGATTATCAAGGTGCTAGCTGGGCTCAAAAAAAAGCATGGAAGATACTAGAGAATCCCTTTCTGGAGAAATAAAAGAACGAAATCTAACAAAGTTGAAATCAAAAAGGCTATTAATGAGATGCAATAAAAAATGGAGGCTATGACTGCTACGATAATGAGGTAGAAGAGAGAATTAGTGATATAGAAGAACAAATGATGGAGAATAAAGCTGAGCAACAGAGAGACAAACAACTACTGGACCACAAGGGGAGAATTCGAGAGATAAGTAATACCATAAGATGAAACAGTATTAGACTAATTGGGATCTCAGAAGAAGAAGAAAGAGAGAGAGGGGCAGAAGGTATATTGGAGCAAATTATAGCAGAGAATTCACTAATTTGGCGAAGGGAACAAGCATCAAAATCCAGGAGGCAAGGAGAAAACTCTTAATCAATAAAAATAGGTCCATGCTCCGTCATCTAAGAGTAAAACTTACAAGTCTCAGAGACAAAGAGAAAATCCTGAAAGCAGCTCAGGACAAGAAGTCTGTAACATACAATGGTAGAAATATTAGATTGGCAACAGACCTATCCACAGAGAGCTGGCAGGCCAGAAAGGACTGGCATGATATATTCAGAGCACTAAATGAGAAAAATATGCAGCCAAGAATACTATATTCAGCTAGGCTGTCATTGAAAATAGAAGGAGAGATAAAAAGTTTCCAGGACAAATAAAAACTTAAAGAATTTGTAAACACCAAACCAGACTAATAGGAAATATTGAAAGGGGTCCTCTAAGCAAAGAGAGACCCTAAATAAACAGACCAGAAAGGAACAGATACAATGTACAGTAACAATCACTTTACAGGCAATACAATGGCACTAAAGTCATATCTTCCAATAGTTACCCTGAATGTAAATGGGCTAAATGCCCCAGTCAAAGGACACAGGATATCAGATGGATGAGAAAAGAAGATCCATTGATATGCTGTCGGCAAGAAACTAATTTTAGACCCAAAGACACCTCCATATTTAAAGTGAGGGGGTGGAAAACAATTTACCATGCTAAATGGACATCAAATGGAAGCTGCAGTGGCAATCCTTATATCAGATAAACTAGATTTTAAGCCAAAGCCTTTAATAAGAGATGACTATACCATACTTAAAGGGTCTGTCCAACAAGAAGATCTGGCAATTTTAAATATCTATGCCCTAACATGGGAGCAGTCAATTATATAAACCAGCTAATACAAAATCAAAGAAACACATCTATAATAATAAATAACAGTAGGGGTCTTTAACACCCCCCACCGACTGAAATGGACAGATTATCTGAGCAAAAGATCGGAAAGGAAATAAAGGCTTTAAATGACACACTGGACCAGATAGACACAGATATATTCAGAACATCCCATCCCAAAGCAATAGAATACACATTCTTCTCTAGTGTACATGGAACATTCTGCAGAATAGATCACATCCTGGGTCACAAATCAGGTCTTAACCAGTACCAAAATATTGGGATCATTCCTGGTATTTTTTTCAGACCACAATGCGTTGAAACTAGAACTCAGTCACAAGAGGAGAGTTGGAGAGAACTAAAATACATGGAGGCTAAAGAGCATCCTACTAAAGGATGAATGGATCAACCAGGAAATTAAAGAAGAATTGAAAAAATTCACGGAAACAAATGAAAATGAAAACACAACTGTTCAAAGTCTTTGGGACAACAGCAAAGGGAGTCCTCAGAGGAAAGTATATAGCAATCAAGACTTTCTCAAGAAACAAAAAAGGTCTCAAGTACACAACCTAACCCTACACCTGAAGGAGCTAGAGAAAGAAGAGCAAAGAAAACCTAAACCCAGCAGGAGAAGAGAAATAATAAAGATCAGAGCAGAAATCAATGAAATAGAAACAAACAAACAAAAAAAAGTAGAACAAATCAATGAAAGTAGGAGCTGGTTCTTTGAAAGAATTAATAAGATTGATAAACCCCTGGCCAGACTTATCTAAAAGAAAAGAGAAAGAACCCAAATAAATAAAATCATGAATGAAAGAGGGGGGATCACAACCAACACCAAAGAAATACAAACAATTATAAGAACATATTAGGAGCAACTATGCACCAGCAAATTTGACAATCTGGAAGAAATGGATGCATTCCTAGAGACATATAAACTACCAACACTGAACCAGAAAGAAATAAAAAACCTGAACAGACCCATAACCAGTAAGGAGATTGAAGCAGTCATCAAAAAGTTCACAGAAAACAGGAGCCCAGGGCCAGACGGCTTCCCAGGGGAATTCTACCAAACATTTAAAGAAGAATGAATACCTACTCTCCTGAAACTGTTCCAAAAAAACAGAAAGGGAAGGAGAACTTCCAAACTCATTTTATGAGGCCAGCATTACCTTGATCCCCAAACTAGATAAAGACCCCATCAAAAAGGAAAATTTCAGACCAATATCCTTCATGAACATGGATGCAAAAATTCTCACCAAAATACTAGTGAATAGGACCCAACAGTACATTAAAAGATTATTCACCACGACCAAGTGGGATTTATTCCTGGGCTGCAAGGTTGGTTCAACATCTGCAAATCAATCAATGTGATACAATACATTAATAAAAGAAAGAACAAGAACCATAGGATACTCTCAATAGATGCTGAAAAAGTATTTGACAAAGTACAGCATACTTTCTTCATCAAAACTCTTCACAGTATAGGGATATAGGTACATTCTTCATTATCATAAAACCATTTATGAAAAACCCACAACTAATATCACTCTCAATTGGGAAAAACTGAGAGCTTTTCCCCTAAGGTCAGCAACATGGCAGGGATGTCCACTATCACCACTGCTATTCAACATAGTACTAGAAGTCCTATCTTCAGCAATCAGACAACAAAAAGAAATAAAAAGCATCTGAATCAGCAAAGAAGTCAAACTCTCACTATTTGCAGATGATATGATACTTCATGTGGAAAACCCAAAAGACTCCATGCCAAAACTGCTAGAACTCATACGGGAATTCAATGAAGTGTCAGGATATAAAATCAATGTACAGAAATCAGTTGCATTTCTATACACCAACAGCAAGACAGAAGAAAGAAATTAAGAAGTCGATCCCATTTACAACTGCATCCAAAACCATAAGATACCTAGCAATAAACCTAACCAAAGAGGCAAAGAATCTGTGCTCAGAAAACTATAAAGTATTCATGAAAGAAATGGAGGAAGATGCAAAGAAATGGAAAAACGTTCCATGCTCATGGATTGGAAGAACAAATATTGTGAAAATGTCTATGCCACCGAAAGCAATCCACATATTTAATGCAATCCCTATCAAAATACCACCAATTTTTTTCAAAGAAATGGAACAAATAATCGTAAACTTTATATGGAACCAGAAAAGACACCGAATAGTCAGAGAAATGTTGAGAAAGAAAACTAAAGTTGGAGGCATCACATTCCAGACTTTGAGCTATATTACAAAGCTGTCCTCATCAAGACAGTATGGTACTGGCATAAAAACAGACACATAGATCAATGAAACAGAATAGAGAGCCCAGAAATGGACCCTCAACTCTATGGTTAACTAACCTTCGACAAAGCAGGAAAGAATGTCCGATGGAAAAAAGACAGTCTCTTCAAGAAATGGTGCTGGGAAAATTGGACAGCCACATCCAGAAGAATGAAACTGGATCATTTCCTCATACCACACACAAATATAGACTCAAAATGGATGAAAAACCTCTATGTGAGACAGAAATCCATCAAAATCCTTGAGGAGAACACAGGCAGCAACTTCTTCGACCTTAGCTGCAGCAACTTCTTCCTAGATACATTGCCAAAGGCAAGGGACGCAAGGGTAAAAATGAACTATTGGGACTTATAAAGATCAAAAGCTTTTGCACAGCAAACAGTCAACAAAACCAAAAGACCACTGACAGGATGGGAGAAGATATTTGCAAATGACATATCAGATAAAGGGCTAGTATCCAAAATCTATAAAGAACTTATCAAACTCAACACCCAAAGAACAAATAATCCAATCAAGAAATGGGCAGAAGACATGAACAGACATTTCTGTAAAGAAGACATCCAGATGGCTAACAGACATATGAGTAAGTGCTCAGCACCACTCAGCAGAAGGGAAATACACAACAAAACCACAGTGAGATACCACCTCACATCAGTCAGAATGGCTGAAATTTATGTCAGGAAATGACAGATGTTGGCAAGGATGCAGAGAAAGGGGAACCCTCCTACACTGTTGGTGGGAATGCAAGCTGGTGCAGCCAGTCTGGAAACAGTATGGAGGTTCCTCAGAGTTGAAAATAGATCTACCCTATGACCCAGCAATCACACTACTGGGTATTTACCCTAAAGATACAAATGTAGCAATCCAAAGAGGCACATGCACCCGAATGTTTATAGCGGCAATGTCCACAAGAGCCAAACTATGGAAAGAACCTAGATGTCCATCAACAGAAGAATGGATAAAGAACATGTGGTATATATATATATATATGTGTGTGTGTATACACACACACACACACACACACACACACACACACTGTAATACTATGCAGCCATCAAAACCCCAAAATCTTGCCATATACGATGACGTGGATGGAACTAGAGGGTATTATGTTAAGTGAAATAAGTCAGTCAGAGAAAGACAGTTATCATATGATCTGTCTGATACAAGCAATTTGAGAGGCAGGGTGGGGATGATGGGGAGTAGGGATGGAAAAAGTGAAACAAGATGGGATCAGAAGGGAGACAAACTATAAGAGACTCTTAATCCCAGGAAACAAACTGAGGGTTGCTGGGGGGTTGGAGGGAGGGATAGGGTGGCTGAGTTATGGACATTGGAGAGGTATGTGCTATGGTGAGTGCTGTAAATTATGTAAGCCTGATGATTCACAGACCTGTACTCCTGAAGCAAATAATACATTATATGTTAATAAAAAATATTTTTTAGCTCTAACAGCAGATTGTTGTGTACCATTGCACTCATGCAAGACCCCAAGTTTTTTTGCATACCATGTTTCTTGTGAAAATAGACCACAGGACAGGTGAACCTTCTGGTTCTACTGGCCCAGCTAAGGCCATCTTCAAAGAAGAAAAGTGAGAATTGTGTACTGGGGAGAGGAGGAGGAGGAGGACAAGGGACAAGGTTTACTGATTATCTGTCCAGCCAAGAGCACATGCATTTCATCTTGTCATTTCCACTAGAACAGGCTGACCTTGGGGGTCAGGGTGTGCCTGAGGCAGTGAGGTTGTGTGTGTCTGGTATTCCTGGTTGGCTGGAAGCAACAACATTGTCCCCCAAGTCCACAGTCCTTTTACTTGTTACAAAAGGAAGAACAGGACTGAAATGGAATCGCTTGCCCCCACAAGAGGAAGAAAATGAACCAAGACTTCATTATGGTTTCGGCTCTGCCTGGGAAGGTGTCCTTCAACTGGTCAATCTGGAAGGAACTGAGCAGGGCTAGTGAGAGTAGTCTACATGAGAAGTCCCTGCCTTCTTCCCAGAGGAAAGTGATCTTGCTGCAAATAAGCCTTTCTTTGCCTTTGACTTCCTTGTCCCATGCTGTTCTGCCTTTAAAAACCTAATTTCATCCAGGCTCAGAGCTCCCTTCTGTTTGCAGGAGAGGCTGCTGCCCGATTCGCGAATCATTGAATCAACTAAATTAGATCTTAAAATGTACTCGGTTAAATTTAGTTTGTTGTTGTTGTTTTTTTTTAAACCCGTGTCAGCTTCCTTTCTCTCTGAAAGGTAAGGAGCCTCTTGCAGGAGGTGGCATTTCTGAATATGCCCTCCGCAGACCCCAAGGTACCTTCCACCAGCAGAAGCAAGTAGTAAAATGGCAGGATTACTCTTCCTTCTCAAGGAGGAGTGCAAACAACTCCAAAGCTAGGCCCTGCCACCCCTAAGGGAAAGCAAAAATGAGGCGAGACAAAACAGGCAGAAGACATGAATCGATGTTTCTGCAAGAAGACATCCAAATGGCCAACAGAGATACATGAAAAAGTGCTCAACATCACCAAGCATCAGGGAAATACGCATCAAAACCACAGTGAGAAACCACCTTACCCCAGTCAGAATGGCTAAAATTAACAAGTCAGGAAACGACAGGTGTTGGCGAGGATGCGGAGAAAGGGGAACCCTCCTCCACAGCTGGTGGGAATGCAAGCTGGTGCAGCCACTCTGGAAAACAGCATGGAAGTTCCTCAAAAAGATGAAAATAGAGCTACCCTATGGCCAGCAATTGCACTACTGGGTATTTACCCTAAAGGTACAAATGTAGTGATCTGAAGAGGCTCGTGCACCCGAATGTTTATAGCAGCAATGTCCACAATAGCCAAACTACGGAAAGAACCTAGATGTCCATCAACAGATGAATGGATAAAGAAGATGTGGTATGTAATACAACGGAATATTATGCAGTCATCAAAAAAACCCCGAAATCTTGCCATTTGCAACAATATGAATGGAACTAGAGGGTATTATGCTAAGTGAAATAAGTCAATCAGAGAAAGACAGTTAACATATGATCTCACTGATATGAGGAATTGGAGAAACAAGACACAGGATCATAGGGAAAGAGAGGGGAAAATGAAATAAGATGAAACCAGAGAGGGAGACAAACTATAAGAGACTCAATCTCAGGAAACAAACTCAGGGTTGCTGGGGAGTGGGAGGGAGGGATAGGGTGGTTGGGTTATGGACATTGGGGAGGGTGCTATGGTGAGTGCTGTGAATTGTGTAAGACTAATGAATCACAGACCTGTACCCCTGAAGCAAATAATACATTATACGTCAATTTAAAAAAATAATGAGTTTCCATGGGCAGAACCCATCTCTTAGCACATTGCTTTCACTTGGGCTTTTACTCCAAAGAAGTATTACATCATGATAATAGATCTTAAATACATATATATAATATATATATACTTATATATAATATGTATTTTTACTATAACACATATTATACTTAGAATACACATTACATATATATAACATTATAATACATATATTTTCAATATATATTTACATGCATGCACACATACATATATAGTTTATTATGGTAAAATATACAGAGCATAAAGTTTACTGTTTCAACTACTTGTAGGTATACACTTCAGTGCCATTAAGTCCATTTACAAATATGTGCAACCGTCACCACTATCCATCTCCAGAACTTTCTTCTCATCCCAAACAGAAAGTGCACCCATAAAACACTAATTCCTCATTTCTCCTCCTCCAGTCCCTAGTACCCTCTATTTTATTTTCGGCCTCAAAGAATTTGCCTGTTTAGGTTCCTCATGTACGTGTCATCACACGAATTTGTCCTCTTGTGGATAGCAGATGTTTCCGACAGACAGAAAGGAGGAAAAGAAAGTGAGATAAGCCAAATGCAGCTTACCTTGGGTCTTTTACTCCCTGTTGCATGTGTTGACTTCCCTGTCACTGCGGGATCATCCTTCCTTCCCTGAATGTCCATCGTTGTGGTATCACTAGGCTCCTCTCCAGAGCTGATTATGCCACTCATCTTGTTTCCCTCCTGTTTTGCCCAGAGACTGGTTTCTCCTTTGCTGACTTCATTAGCTGAGCTGAAAAACAGGGATGCATCCCCACTCATGGCACAAATCATGGATAGTGGTGATGGTTGCACATTATTGCAAACAGACTTAATGGCACTGAATTGTATACCTACAAGTAGTTGAAACAGATAGTATGCTCTTGTGAGGTCTGGCTGGGTTGGGGCAGGCAACTGCCAGGCTTCTAGTCTCCTATGAGGCTGTCTTGGCCACAGTGGAGCCTTGTGTGTGACCAATGGGTACTGGGAACAATCCTGACCAGCTGAAGTGGTGAGTTGTTCCTAAGGCTTTCACTGCCCTTGGGCCCTGGGGAGTGGAGCATCCTGTGACCTGGAAGATGAAGTTCCCCATGAAAATGAAAACCAGCCTCTGCTTTTCCAGAATGGTTTTTGGCTAGTACTTATCAGTAACTTTCTCAGAATCGAACAATTGGCTAGGCAGTCTTGGAAAGCCCATCCTCAGCATTTAATACTTGGGAAATTCTACTTCCAGAATTCTAATCCTAGAGGTTTCCAGTAGGTTTTTAGTGTTTCTTATTTGAAAAGAAATCTGTCCTTGAGCTTTCTTTCTAATTGTAGAGACACTCTTCCAGGAGATGCGCCTCCTTATCTGTGACTGGTGAATGTGTATGTCCAAATTTATAGGATGTCCGCATAACAGGCCGTAGGCCAGCCTACTCACCTATTGGTGAAGATGATGTTAAAGTGACTTCAAAAGGAACTGACCAAATATTACCATCTTGGTCTAAATTCCTCTAGTGCCATTACAAGAACGCTTTTCTTGTCTTGGACTTGTCCAGGCTACCACTTAGTACAGTTTGCTTTTTGTATTTTGACTTTTTCTTGACCAGTAGACTGACTGATTTACTTTGCATAACATTCTTTCTCTCCTCTTCCTCTTGATCCCTCTCCTTTTTTATATATTCCTGGGAAAGCTTTTGCTTTGCCCCTTGATTTCATTATTTTTCTGTGTCTTGCTAGTAACATAGTGGAAAATGGACACAGGGTTTGGTGTTAGAGACACTGGTCTTTATTTACTTTTTTTCAAAGATTTTATTTATTTATTTGACAGAGATCACAAGAAGGCAGAGAAGCAGGCAAAGAGAGAGGAGGAAGCAGGCTCCCCGCTGAGCAGAGAGCCCGGTGTGGGGCTCTATCCCAGCACCCTGAGATGAAGACCTGAGCCGAAGGCAGAGGCTTTAACCCACTGAGCCACCCAGGCGCCCTGAGACACTGATCTTTAAAGTCTGACTGTGCTTTACTGGCTGTGTGACCTTGGGGAAGTAACTTAACCTCTTTACGACATAGATTTCTCCTTTGTGAAATAGAAGAAGATGATTTGTTATTTGCAGGAATGTTGATAGGATAACTCAAAATAATTTGTAAAAGTATCTGGTACATAGGAGAGCTGCACTCATTGACAACCCTCCATCCTTTCACCTCTTTCCTTCCTCCTCTTCCTTCCTCCCTTCCTCTCTTCCTTCCTCCCTTCCTCTCTTCCTTCCTCTCTTCCTTCCTCCCTTCCTCTCTTCCTTTCTCCCTTCCTCTCTTGCTTCCTCCCTCCCTTCCTTCCTTCCAGTTTAATGTAAGCCCTTCCCAGTCTGCCTTCAGCCTATCTGAATTCCTGAGACAGAACCCCCCAAATCCACAGTCCTTTCAGGTCCAAACAACTCTGGTCTCCAAACAGCCAGTGGTCAGCAAAGGTGGGGTGGTTGACAGCTAGTTTATCAACTGGCTTTGATACTGGATCCCAATGTCTTCTGAGAGAGCAGAGACTGCCTGGAGCTGTCCCTTAGCCACTCCATCTAGGCTGTGCCAGGGAGGGGGTGTTCCAGAGAACCTTCCAGCACATAAAGGACAACACACCTGTGACTTGGTTCCACAACCTAGAAGTGACACAGGACAAAGCCAAGCAACTAAGGCGGGTACGATGCGGTTGGTTTTACCCCCGCAGAAGGTATTCTTTTAAGTAATCCCAGACAAACTCACCTACCTGTTGTTATGGGGATAGGCAACTCTGAGATTCCTTCCCCAAGAGAGACTGGGGCGCTGCTGGAGTGCGTCCAAGCTCCCTAGGGGCGAAGGGACGTCGTGCACTCTGCCCTAGGAAACTAAGTCAAGGCTTCGGTTTCTAATGGTGGAAACTTTGTTTTGGTTGGCAGCTTCTCCCCAGCATCCACCTGGATCTGGATTCGACCCCCGCAGCATAGCTGTGATGGGACAGCAAACCCTCGCCTCAAGAATACAAGGTGATGATGGGGTGGGACGAATTCCAGTAAAGTCCTCGGAGTGGGACTCCCCGTGGAGCAGCCAGCTGAGGTCACGCTCGGGTTAAGTTTTAGGCCCCCGCGGGGGCGCGCAGAGTTCTATGCAGACAAATCCCAGTGACTCAGGAGGACCGTTCCCCATTTCAGGCAGTTGCACGGATGCTAAAACCGCCGCTTGGGGCGTCTGGGGCCCGGAATTCGTCGTCCTCCAGGTCTGCGTTTTCCTCCCGTGTTTCAGCCCCCGACAGCACGACTGCGTCTGGGTCCCCAGCGAAGGCAGGGCCTGATTTCGGGGAAGACCCCGGGGAGAGGGGAGCCCGGCTGCTCCCGGCTGTCCCAGCCCGCGGTCACCGAGGGCTCGGAGGTGGGCGCCGGGGACACGGGCGCGGGGGCTGGAGCAGTGCGGGGGCCCCAGCTCGTGCCGGCTCGCGTCCTCCGCGTCTCCCAGCAAGCGGCAGGCTCGGGAGCGGCGCTTCGCTTACCCCAGGGGCCTTCTCAGATTGCGGCGGCAGCCCGGGATTTTGGCGGGGGGTGGGGTGGTGGTGGCGTGGCAGCGTCAGGGCGCCGCTTCCCCCTCCGCGCGCCCTCTTTCCGCCGCGGCGGCGCGCGCTGACCTGGCACGCCGATCCGCGCGAGCTGGAGCCCACGCGCCGCGCTCACCTGGCGAGCTGGGGTGAGGCAGCGGCCCCGGCCCGGGGCGCAACGGGAGCCCGGGGTGGGGGCACGCCGGCGAGGGGAGGCTGTCGGAGCGGGGCGGGGTACGAGGGGAGCCCGAGGCAGGGGCACGCCGGCGGGGCGAGGCTGCTGGAGAAGTGAGGTGGCGCGAGGGGCTCGGGAGAGGCTTTGCGCGAGTCGGGGGGGGCCCTGCCTGGGCAGGGTAGTGCAGAGGCCCCTGGGGGAAACGTAGGAAGGGGCTCCTCTGCGCGGGGTGGCGGGTTTTTATGGAACTCACTTGCAAAAGGGAGGGACCGTGAGCTCGGCTTGGATCCGGAAGGCTCGGGAGCGGGACCTTCAGGCACTTTATCGCTTGGCGACTTTCAGAGAGCACAGAGCCTGCACCCTGCGTGGACCCAGGCTCTGTGTTCCCAGCGCGTTGGCTTTTCTCGGTTACCCAAAAGCGCGCACACAGATGGCGAAGGCCCGCGGAGGAGCTCCTCCCCAACACACCCAAACCTAGGGTTAGCTGGTGGCAAAAGCCAAACTTTTTGCTACTTCTCCGAGCTGGGTGAGAGCGGGAGAACGCGGCATATTGGGTGGTCGAGCGCCCATGTCAAGTCCACCTGCTGAGATTGCAGCGGGAAAAGCGGAATTGCTGCATTTCACCCCCGCCCCCTCCAGCCTAGCTGTCGCTGCGCGGTGAGGTTTGCTACCCCCACCTCCTGCGACTACTGATGCTGTCAGCTTGGAGAACGTGGAGAACCTTCGGAAGAAGGGTTGTTCGGCCCTAAATGGAAATTAAGACTAGCAGGAAGGGGCATATTCCAGAACTGTGCTTACTACGTGATTGCCGTGGAACTTGGAAGGATGTTTGAATTGCAGATGGGGTGGGAAAGTTCAGAGGGCTGAGGGTCAGCAAATTCAAGTTTCCTATACTCTGTCCTCAGGCCGAATAGCAGTGAGGTTTTGGCAAGTCAAGAAACCTCCTGGAATCTGTTTGCCTGTGTGAGAAGAGCGATAATCCCTGCCCTACCACATTGGATGATTTGTAAAGAGGGAGGGGAATGTTTTGAGAAGTATGTAGAGTGGTTTCTGTAAATGACGGTTATCACCGCATTGCTCCCCACACTTCCCTCCTGGCCGCCGGCAGAACCTCATTTGGAGGGGACTTAAGGCCGCGGGAAGTGCAGGCAAATTTTCCTGCTTACCTGTCCAAAATGTCGGGATGCGTCTGTTTCTCCGTGTGTTGTAGTAGTTCTTCTTCCCAGCACGACTACCTGACACTGCGCATCACAGTGTGACATCAGGAGACAGGAACTTTGCTTTCCTCCTCTTCTTTAGGGCCTGAGGGAGAGGCTAAGAAAGTTGAGGAAAATTGGTAGTGACCAGTGGGAGGTGGGGGGAGGGTTAGATTTGATTTGCCATGCTCTTCCTGAGAACATTTAACTCTGAAAACCTTCGCTTTCTGAAGTTGGAGTTCTTGTTTTCTGATACGGGAAGACTCTGTCAGGGCAGAGGATAAATATGCAAAAATCAGCATTTCAATTCAAATGATCTTTAGAGGAAGATTAGTAAAGAGCTAGAGAAAAGAGTACAGTTGCTTGCTCGCAGGTTTTCTCCACCCCTCTGCGGCACACAAATAATAGCATTGCCAAATTTAAATAGTTTCCCTTGTTACTAAATTTAGATCCATATTTCTGATATGGAAAGGAAAAGATTCACAGGGTTGGTTGTGTTACCGTTAGAATTTAAGCAGTTCCTTTTAAATAAGCATGTCCAATCTTCTAGCCATTATAAACGTGAGCAATACTAATGCCTCTGTGTTTTATTGTATGTATCTTTTCTAAAAAGATAAATAAGGTAAGCTTGTCAAGGTCACCAAGCTCTCTGATTGGTTTTTCGTTTTAATTAAAAGTAGTTGAGAGGTGACTCATTTACGAAGTGGGGTAATAAAACTAGGTCTCCTTAGTTGTGCTGTGGTGAACTGAACTGGAAGTTTTTCTAAAATAACACTAATGGTGTTGAATATTGTGTGCCGGATTGAGAATTCATTTAGTTCTCACAACAGTCCTTAAAGAAACTGAAGCACAGAGAGGTTAAATGCCTTATCCAAGGTCACACAGCTAGTAAGGAGTTTCTCAGGTTGGCATAAAAATTACATTTGATTGGGACCCTGGTGTTTTTTCCTTAACTTCTGCACTGTGTTTTATCCCACACATACAGCAGCATGAGGGGGAGATTGGGGGCTCTGGAGCCGGGTTCCACGTCCTAGGGCTGAGCTTGCTGTTGAATTGCTGTGTGGGCTTCACATTACTTCCTTTCTCTGGGCCCCAGTTTTCTCATCCACAAAATAATCTCAATCCTATTGAATATTGAACGGAGGCTGTAGTTCTCACTGGAACATGAAGTGTGAACTGTGAAAGAGAAACATTTCCAGTATGTAACAAACTGCAGAAATGATTCCTAAAAGTCTAGTCTTCACTTCCAGTATGTAAAAGGAAGTTTCAGAGACAAGTGTTTTTGCTGTTTTCAACATAGGCTGGAACATGACAAAGGGGAAAAAGCCAAAATAATCTACACACTTCAATGTGATCTGCCCAACAATTAATATGTGGAAATTATTTAAAAAAAATACTTTAGTTCTGTTCTTGGATCCTTAGTTTTACACTTAAAGAGGTAAGTGTAAATTAGACCTCAAAGTTTTTTTGGGCAGGTCACCCATGACCAGCAGATGCTTTCGTCTTGTTGATTTCAGGAGCTAAAGACCAGAGGTTGGGGTGGCCTTAAACTCTTCCACATTCTTTTATTTCAGCAACTTGTAGTGGGTCAGAAAACAACTGTGCAGGAAATACATGTAATGTACTTCCTTATTCTCTCTTTATTTGGCGATTATTCTTAGAAACTAGCTTGAGGATGGCCATTTTAAATATGATGGGTCAGGAGAGTTGAACTTCCGTTTATGCACATTTTGAGGGTATTTTAAGCAATATGGCTCAATTGTCTAATCATTTCAACTGTCCTACGACATATATAAAATGGTTTTTTTTTGTTGTTGTTGGTTTTGGTTTTGGTCTCATTCTTAGTTTAAACTCTTGGTCCCTGTGGGGATTGGGGCCCAGGGAGGTATAAGCATGCCCATGTCACTGACATTGCCAGCAGCCCCTTCGTGCTTGATAAATTTTGATATTCTGGAGAGATGTTTGGATCCATGAGATTTAAAGGTCTTTCCCTCATCCCTGCACTGTTGCAGGTAAGAATGTGAACTTGGAAGCAAGACTGCCTGGGTGTGAAATGCTCCAGTTTCAAGCTATGCCTCGGGTCCTAGTGTTGTTATAGCTACCTCATAGATTGTTAGAAGGATCAAGTATGTGTGTGTGTAGAAAAGTCTAGAACAGGGCCAGTCCCATAGTAAATGCCGTGTAAGTGTTAGTTAGGAACTGATGATGATGGCTAAGATAATAGAAGACGAGTGCTCTGGGGCAAAAAAAATAAATAAATAAAAATAAAAAATAGGGCAGTAAACCAGGATAGTGTATATTTTAGGGATGAAGTTTTAAAAAGGGTGATGAGGAAAGTCGCATTCCAAAGGCAAATTTGAATAAAGAAGTGAGTGCAAGTAGAAGCGTATAGGGGGATGCAGGGGTGCAGAAGTGTATAGAGGTGTAGGAATGTAGAGGTAATAGAGAAGTAGGTCAGAGAGGTAACTCAAGGTTACATGGACAGATACAGCAATGTTGAAGTTTTTTCTTTTTTTTTAATTTAAAACTTTTTTGTTTTTAATTTTTTAAATTAAAATTCAGTTAATTAACATATAATGTATTATTGGTTTCACAGGTAGAGGTCAGTGATTCATTAGTCTTATGTAATACCCAGTGCTCATTACTTCATGTGCCCTCCTTAATATCCGTCACCCAAGCCCCTCCCCTCCAGCAACTCTCAGTTTGTTCCAGTTTGTTCCCCATGACTAAGAGTCTCTTAGGGCTCATCTCCCTCTCTGGTTTCATCTTGTTTTATTTTTTCCTCTCTTCCCCTATGATCCTTTGTTTTGTTTCTTAAATTTCACATATGAGTGAGGTCATATCATTGTCTTTCTCTGATTGACTTATTTCACTTAGCATAATACCTTCTAGTTCCACCCACATCATTGCAAATGACAACATGTCATTTTTGATGGCTGCTTAATATTCCATTATATATCTATACAACTTCTTTATCGATTCATCTGTTGATGGAATTTTTCTTTTTTTTTAAAGATTTTATTTATTTATTTGACACACAAAGAGATAGAGAGAGAGAGAGAGCACAAGCAGGGGGAGCAGCAGGCAGGCAGAGGGGGAAGCAGGTGCCCTGTTGAGGAAGGAGTCAGATGTGGGGTTCAATCCCAGGACCCTGGGATCATGACCTGAGATGAAGGCAGCTGCTTAACCAACTGAGAAACCCAGGCGCCCCTTTAATTTGTTTTTTTTTAACTTTTTTTTTTTTTTTTTTGAGAGAGAGGGCATACACATGTGCAAGACGGGGTGGGGGATGGGCAGAAGGAGAGAGAGAAGCTCAAGCAGACTCCAGGCCCAGTGTGGAACCCTACCAGGGTCTTGATCTCACAACCCTGGGCTCCATCTCACAAAGCTGGGATCAAGATCTGAACCAAAATCAAGAGTTAGATGCTTAACTGACTAAGCCACCCCGACACCCCTGTTTTTGTTCTTGTTTTTTAGCTTTTACCTAGGGAGTTTGCTTATGGAAAATTTCAAACTAGAAGTAAAGGGATCAGTACATGTACACTTCTCCCATTTTCAACAATTCTTGACATGGCCAATTGGGTTTCACCCATAACTTCTGCTGGCACTTCCCACTGGATTATTTCAAAGCAGATGTCAGAAATTCTATCAATGATTTTTACATACGTCTGTATATACTTCTCAAGGATAGGCACTTAATCACACAGAAGCACAATACTTGGGGCGCCTGGGTGGCTCAGTGGGTTAAGCCTCTGCCTTCGGCTCATGTTATGATCTCAGGGTCCTGGAATCGAGTCCCACATCAGGCTCTCCTGCTCAGTGGGGACCCTGCCCACCCCCACCCCCCCCCGCTGGCCTCTCTGCCTATTTGTGATCTCTGTCAAATAAATAAATAAAATCTTTTGAAAAAATTAAAAACAGAAGCACAATACTTAACTGTGTTGATTTTGTTTCCCATCTGTAAGTTGGGACCAGCAGAACCTCCCTCTCAGTGCTAGTTTCAAGATGGGGATGTCGATGTCTGGACCATTGTGTAGGGTCCAGCGACCGGTGCCCCATTGCTGGTTGCCGTCACGTTCATGATATCATCTTTACCAGCCATTGGTTTTTGTTTTTTTCTCTTTTCTTTTTCCAGATAGGTCAGTGGAGGCAATTTCACTTCTACTTCCCCTTTCCTCTCTGTACCTAGTTTAGGCACCCATATTCTGTATTCCCTTTATCTATGCTCTATTTTTCCCTTCACTTGCAGTGCCTGTGTTTGCAGCCTGACTTACAGTCAGTTGCCCTCTGAGCCCCCGAGCCCATGCCATACCAGTGCTCTCTAGGCTTCCTAGATCTTTTTAGAAGGGAGATGGGAACTTCTTCCCACTTCATTTTTTTGGACAGCATTATTGAGATGGAGCTAGAGTTCACATAACATACAATTCACCCATTTTTAAAGTGTACAGTTCAGGGGCGCTGGGCTGGCTCGGTTGGTTAAGCATCCAACTCTTGGTTTCAGCTCAGGTTGTGACCTCAGGGTCATGGAATCGAGCCCCGCCTCGGGTTCCATGCTCAGCTTGGCATCTGCTTGGTATTTGCTCCCTCTTCCTCTGCCTTCCCCCTCTCAAACAAATAAATATATCTCTAAAAAATGCCACTTATAAAGTGTACAGTTCAGTGGTTTTAGTATATTCACAGATATGTGTCATCATTGCCACAGTAAATTTTAGAACATTTAGAGCCTCAAAAATGTACCCTGTACCCTTTAGTTATCACTCTTTATGTTCTCATTCCCTCCTTCCTCCACTAATCTATGTTCTGTCTCTATGGATTTACTTATACTTGACATTTCATTAAAAAGAAGTATCTATCAATATGAAATATCTTTCGTGACTGGCTGTTTCACTTTGTATAACGTTTTCAGGGCTCACCCATGCTGCGGCACGTCTCAGTGTATCACTTCTTACTGTGGCCGGATAGTACTGCATTGTCTGGTGGTCACACACTTTGCTTACCCCTCTGTCAGTTGATGGACATTGGGGTAGTTTCCACTTTTTGGCTATTGTGAATTATGCTCCCATTCACATTTGTGCACAAGTGCCTGTGTGAACATCTGCTTTCATTTTCTTGGTCATGTACCCAGGAGAGGAATTGCTAGGTCAAATAGTAACTGTATGTTGAACCATTTGGGGAACTGCCAGACTGTTTTCTGACATGGCTCCCTATTTTATTTTGCCCAAACTTGGGAGACTTGCCATCATTTAAGGGTAGGTGCCTACACTTACTGTGTGTGAATGTTTGTATTAATATTTTTATAAGTCTTATTCAGTTGTCTAATATTCATGGATAGATAATTTTTTTTGTTTATCATTGTTTTTTATATAGAAGGTTTTAACTAAACCATTATTTGTATGGTGGTAGGTACCTTTAGGATACAAGATGATTTATTGGAAGAAAGAACAAAATTCTATTTTCATGAATTTTTAAGTTACATGATATATTAGAATAGCTGTGCACATATAAGGTTTATAAATAAATAGTTCCATACTGGAGATGTAGGTACAATAATTTTGTTTGTTTGTTTTTTATAAATAGATATAATCATAAAACTCCAGGCATGGTGTTCTAAAAACATGGAAGCAAGTATAGTGGCGTGGTTCTTAATCCTTCATTTTGTGACAGATCTCATGGGAAAATTCTTAAAATTACTTTGCCAGTGAAATTGCAAACATCCTAATTTGAGCCCATATGGCACATGTAAATATCACTGGAAGGAGCTTTGGATCTGGTCAGACTTTTGGTTTTTTGTTCTATGTCTGGTAGTTATTCATGGTAAGGCTTTGGGCAAGTCCCCTAACGTTCTTTATTTCAGTTCCCAAATCAGCATAGTAAAACCTGAGATAATTCGTGTTATCGTCACGTAGAATGAGAGTGGTTAAGTGTGACATACACAGACACAGGAAGTTAGTCATTTGTGTATCTTGGGCAACCTTGCAGTTTTCTTAGGCAAAATATCTATGTTCCTTGGTCTTTGCCTTTGTTGGGTCTTCCCCTTCTCACCCCACCCATTTGTCATAATTGCTTTCTGTCCTTCCCTGGTGTTCTTTTGACAGCAGACTTTCAAAATTAAGGGTCATTGTTGAAGGTCAGTTTGGTCAGGTTGGAGTCCCTGGGATGCCACTGCCACTGTTGCAATATAGCTCTGTCACCTTCCGGGCGCTCTTCATGTTAGAACACAGAGTTCGTCATGTGTCATTCAGTGGCGGTAACCTTGTAGCTGTCGGAAAATGGCGGTTTGCTCTGATTCCTGGCCGCTTTGTGGAAGCCGTGGAGTCGCTTGACTGGGCATCTTAATGGTTTCTGTTTGGTAAATGATAGTGTGAGTCTGTTTAAAGTCTAAGCTTGCAGGGAAGTAGGTCAGGAAAGAGGAAGAGGACCAGGGAACTGTGTTAACCTCAAACAGCTTACACGCTGACTGTTCACTTGCATTTGTTTATTATTGAGCCTGCTCGGTAAGCCACCATAAAATCGGCATAAATGAATCTTACCTTTCACCTCCACTCTTATTTGTGATTTCTAGTCTCTAACTTCCTTTATTCCAAGGGTTGACAGGAATTTTAGGTCATGATCTCCAATTTCTTCTAATGATGGACATATATTCTTGACTTTCTTTCTTGGGCAACAGAAACAACCAACAGAACCATACTTAGGTAGTGTTTGTTCATTCATTCATTCTTTTTTTTTTTTTTTTTTTGAATTTATTTATTTATTTATTTGACAGACAGAGTTCACAAGTACTCAGAGAGGCAGGTGGAGGGGGGAGGGGGGAAGCAGGTTCCCGGCTGAGCAGAGAGCCCTATGTGGGGCTCAATCCCAGGACCCTGCGATCATGACCCAAGCCGAAGGCAGAGGCTTTAACCCACTGAGCCACCCAGGCGCCCCTCATTCATTCCTTCATTCATTTTATTCACACTCAAAGAATATATTTGCTGAGCACCTATGATGTGCCCCTGTTCTAGCTTCTGGGAACAAAATAGTGTCCCAAGTACAATTTTTTTAAACAGTTACCCTCAGAGATTTTACATTCTAGCAGGTGTCAGTCTTTGAGATTGAATGAAACGGGGAGTCATGCTAAGGAGTAAGAAGAAAACTAGAGGTGGGTAGGGGGAGAGGAATTACTGGCTGGGACAGTGGCCATGACTTACATGGGGGGCCATGGAGGCGTTGCTGAGAAGGCAGCATTTAAGATGAGTCTTTAATGCTCCCAGTAAGTATTCAGTCCGTAGTTAGTGCTCAGGCAGAGAAAATCTAAAATCCTAAATCTGACATGCTCATGTATATTCATCCGATTGTTAGGGGTCCTAGCAGCTAAGAGCTGCTCTTCTGCCATCAAAGTGCTGGCCGGTTAGGGTCTGAAAGACTTTTGTGAGGTCACTATAGAGGTCATGGTGGTTTCTGCCCAACTGAGTCATCCATCCCTTTTGCAAAAGTGGCATCTTTGCAGTCAACCCTGGGGCTCTGAGTTTGCCCTCATGATACAGTCATTCTCAGCAGAACCACTGATCTTGAGGGGCAGAGAATCACCCAGAATGACTGGACAGGGAAGTCTCTCTCTTGTCTAGGACCTCTGCTGCTGCACGTATGTTAACTAGTAATCTGGCCCGTGCTCTACCTCAACAGGAAAATCTCAATAGAAATGGCGGTAAGCTTCGCGCTCTGAATTCTCCTCCTTTAAAATCTTTTTGAAAATTGATTTTATCTTTGTACCTAAGCCTCTCTGATTCAAAAACCCCATTTGTGACAGTCGGAAGCATTTCGGGAAGACGCCAACCATTGTTTGGGCCCATATTACCTACTGCCTGTCAGCACTGAAATGTGTGAATGTTTGGGTTTAGTCACCGTCTCCCCTCTAACCAGAACATAAATGACTGGAGGAATCATGGAGCTTATTTTACTCCAGTGCTTCCAGAACAAAAACAATGCCAGCCATGTAGTAGGTGCTCAGTAATTATTTGTTTAATCGAATAATTGACAAACCACAAGCAAGGTGACAACGAGCAGCACAATGATATAATGGTATCTCACCAAAGATCAAGCAGTGGAGATGTTGACCTCTGGGACTAGGGCCTGGACTTTGTTTCTAATCATTGCCCTCTCCTGTGGCCATCTTCCTCCCAGAGAAACTCGTGCTCCTTAATGAGTGTCCAACCCGGCTTGTCATCCTCTCGAGAAGCCAACATCTGCTGGGTGTTTGTGTGAAACAAAAGCATCTTTCTAGAAGGAAGTGGAGCAAGTACCTGCTTCTGAAATTATTTTTGAAAAGAAAGTCTGTTGTGCTCCATTTTGTGCCGTTAAGTCAATTCCACATCTGGGAGGCTCAGAATTAGCATCACCTTTTTTGAACTATTACCTTTAGTCTATTTATAAAAAAACAACAACAACCCAGGGATCACTGCTACTTATCATTAGTTGGAGGCTATGCATTCACTTCTGTAATTGTCTCCCACACACAAGGACAGCTATGACGTGGAGAGAACGGGGCGTAAAACACAACTTCTAGCTTCATTCTCTTGGAAATACATTATCAGGAGCTATGGACTCAGAACTAAAATCGGAACTTGTAAAGAGAAGAGAACTAGTGAGAGAAAATCAACAAAAAGCAACACAGACAAATATGTTCATTGCTATATGTTTTATAATAGTGAAAAACCAAAAATAAATTTCTGTCAGTAGGAGTCTGGCTCAGTAAATCTGGATACATTTATACTATAGAAAGTGGTAAGATAGTTAAGATAAGCACTCTCAAGACCTTGTTGAGAGAAAAAGAAGGTTGTAGATTCTGTACAGGATGAGCCCTTGTGTATGGGTCCCATCTTCTGACCTGTCCTATGTATGTTAATTCATAGGAAGAGGTTGGAAGTGGTTACCAGTGTCCTTTCTGGGAATGAGGTGGAATTGGTGGGTTTGGGCCCATGGGCGTGCTTCACTCATTCTAGGCTTCTGTGTGGGGGGCATTCCATGAAAACACAGTCATGATTCTCATTTGTAATGTTGAAGCCCAAAATTATTGGAGAGGAAAAGACGGGTGATGAAGAGAAATTGGGGCAGTGGGTGAGATTTGAGGTTTGGGGAAGGAAGACAAAGCGCTCGAGATGAATTCCGACAGTCGCCACCAGAGCCCATGATACTTGGTGAGGGGTGATTTGGAGCTTATGTAGTATTGTGCCGTATTATGTGTATCCTGTCTATGTGTATGTGTCACTTTGAAAGGTTTGACCTAGAACAGAAGTCAAGAAAACCCAAGGAATTGTGGTACAGCTTTCCCATGTACCTTCTTTTGGTCTATTTGTAAGTGTTGGGTGAGAAAAATGTCCTATCATTAGAAACACGGATTCACTTCTATCCTTGTACTGATAATTCTGCCACGGTAACAGAACAGGTGTGTCTACCACAGAAGTCCTCTCTCCAGCTCATGATATTATTTCCAGTTTGTTGGATTTTCTTCTTCAGTCCGGAAGTGTGTTGAGTGCCCATAGAGAGCTCTGTGCCTGGTGCAGAACAGACAAGGTCCCTGCTCTCATGGAGCTTATAGGGAGGGGGCAGAGGGGAATGACAGTGAGGAGCTAAAAATATGTCAGGAAGTGAGACGACTATGATGGAAATTAAGCAAGGTGATGTGATAGGGAGTAACTGGGGAACTACTTTAAGAGAGGTAGTTAGGAAAGACTTTTTTGAGGAAGTAATTTATAAACCAATACGTGCAACAAGACTGAAAGGAGTCAGATGTGTGATCAGTTGTGGAAGAGCGGTCCAGGTAGAGGGACTAGAACAGCACCATTAGGATGGGCAAGAGCCCGTGGGACATGAGTTTGCTGCGTGGTTGGGACTTATCGTGGATAGACAGAAATAAGTGAGAGTGGTCTGCAGGACAGGATCATGTCATGCCTTAAGGACAAGGTAAGAATTTTGGATTTTATTACAGATTCTATAGGATCTATCAAGGGCCAGATGGATGACTAGGGGACTGACATCTTATGTAGGCTTTAAAAGATCTCTACATACCTCTTGATTGTAAGTTGAAAAAAAATAGAAACAGGGAGACCCACTGGTCAGATGGAAGGAGACCCAAGTGGGAGAAGATGGTGACTTAGATGAGGGCGGTAGCTATGGATATGAACTTGCTAATGGATGAAAGAGGAAGAGTTAGGGAAAGATAGGATCAGGGATCACTTCCAGATTTTGGGCCTCAGCAATTGGGAGGTATGTTTCCTGAGATGGGAAGACCAGGGAGGAGCAGATTTGGAGGAAACTAGCATCTTTTTGAATGTGTTAGTTTGCCATGTCCCCTGGATGGATGTTGGATAGGCATAAGATATGCTAGCCCGTGGTCCCAGGGGAGGTCAGGAGCAGGGATCCAGGTGGGAGCCATCTGCATACATAACGCTAGTTTTTAAAGCCCTGAAACTGACTCCAAAGTTTCAGTCACCACCTTGCACCCCTGTTCTCCACCCTTCCTTTAAGCTAAGCTCACTTAAGCCAACTGCTTCCATCTCTAGGCCTTCCCCTTGCTGACTTCGATTTTGCTGTTACGATTACTTGAGCCTCATAGAGTGAAGGACAGTGGGAGCGGTAGAAGGACACATGCTGGGCCTGTGATTACGGTGACCAGAGTGCTTCTCTTTGGAGTAGCTCTCGACATTTTAATCATGGCTGTATTTACTGGAGCCAAACAGCGAGCTTAAGAGTGAGCCAACTGGGATGCCTGGGGGGCTCAGTAGGTTAGGCTGCCAACTCTTGATTTCGGCTCTGGTCATGATCTCAGGTTGTGAGATCAAGCCCTGCATCAGGCTCCACACTGGGAATGGAGCCTGTTTAAGATTCTCTCTCCCTCACCCTGTGTTCCCCTTCCTTCTCTCTCTCTCCTCCACCCACTAAAAAAAAGAAAAGAAAAAAGATAGATTCTAGATTCACAGTGTGTTCTTTAGATATTATAAGCGAATCACAAATTTCTACTGAGATTATAATTCAGTATTATAATCCAAGTTACATAAAACAAAGTTTTTAGTGCTAGGGGTTCTCTTCAATTTAACATACCACTTGTCTACTTTGTTGTAATATAATCACAGACTAAATAAAAACAAGAAACTAAGAAACTATGAAAATGTGTCTTTACTTCCCCATGGTATTCCCATTTGGGGTTTGACATTTAATTTTATTGGAATAATGCACAGCTGTCTTACACTTTTATCTGTTTTATCACCAGTATGTATATATGCCTTTATCCTTATGTAAAACAATCTTTGATTATCTTTATGCCTTGAAAACCCTTTCTTGTCCTAACATCATGCTTCTTTTTTTTTAAAAAAAGATTTATTTATTAATTTATTTGACAGAGAGAGAGAGAGCGCAAGTAGGCAGAGAGAGAAGGGGAAGCAGGCTCCCTGCTGAGCGGAGAGCCCGATGCGGGGCTTGATCCTAGGACCCTGAGATCATGACCTGAGCCCAAGGCAGAGGCTTAACCCACTGAGTCACCCAGGTGCCCCCCGACATTGTGCTTCTTGTGTCTGCTACTAGTTGTATTGCTAATTTACTTATTTCTTTATTTATGTGTTTGTTTAGTTATTTCTAATAAATCCAAGGGGAATTGACTGTATTATACAGGGTGAAGTACAAACTTACTAATGTTTTGTTTCTTCTCCAAAGATTTTGGAGTTTAAAATACGACTGTGCTCTTACTTATCTTGAATGATTTTTGCTTGTTGCAGATAGGCTGTCTGCCCCCCACCCCCCAACAACTGGCATTCGGGTGAGTTCAAGGCCCTAATCCAGTAGTAAAGTGGAACTCACACCACCCTGAGCTTGGAAAGATGGTGTCACAGTCTACAGGCCGACACAATTCTCCAGTGGACTCATGGGACAGGGACAACAATGACCCTGGCGACATTGATGTTTCCCCCAGCCTCCTGGACACTGACCAGCCTCCTTGCCACTCAGACGTCAGATTCATGAGGCACAAAGCTGCCTGGATTAACTCCCAGTGTGAGCAGCAACAGTCTCAGGATTCGTCCCCTCGGGTGCCAACAGTGAGGAAGAGTGGGAACCACTTTGGAGGGGACACAGCCTTGCCCCTCAACCCCTCACCATTGTTTCTCGGGGACTCCATGGTGGAGACATCACTGTCAAAGGATACCGCAGACTCTGCCCAGGGCTCAGGGGACAAGAGCAGCGACCTTTCTTTTACCTCAACAGAAGAGCAGGCGGTGTTCCTAGGACACTCTCCTCAGATGTCTTTGTTCACAAGCTCCTCTCCTTGTCCTGAAGTGGACCGTGCTTTTCTGCAGCCTTCCCAACTGACAGCTTCTGTGGATGAAGGTAACCCCCTTCAGGAATTTACCTCATTCCTGTCTGTTGCCATGCCGGCCTTGCTTGGTCTAAAGCTCGTCTGATAGTCTTTGTCATGAGAAAAAAGTCATGGTTTTCCACTTTGCTCAGAGGCTGGCTCATTAGCTCATTTAATATTGTCTCCAGCCCAGCTGTCCGGATGGTCACAATGGGTAAAATCAGGTATTTCCGTTCTCCTTCGATAGCAAGGGGGTGCCATCTTTGCTCGGCTTAGTTGATAATAATCAGTGCTAGCTGCCATCTTTGAGCTGATGTGTGCTTCCAGGAGCTTCTGGCCCATGCAGTTGTCTGAAAAAGAATATTGGAGGCGCTCTCAATTCAGCGTGGTGGGGTGGGGTGGGGGGGGTGGGGAGTGTTTCCAGACAGAGTGGGTTCCGTTTCACATGGGTACTTTCCTAGGAGATGCACTTGCTGCCTCACCTCTATTTACCTTAATGGAGTGTGACTAGAAAATAGTAAGATTTAAAAATGGTAATAACAAGTCCCCCAAAGACTTTACAAAAGGTTTTTGTTTTTGTTTTTTAATTAAAGCCAGGGTTCTCATTGCTCTGAAGTAACTCACACATTCTTAAAAAACTGGAATTCCTAAAATAAGATAATGCCTGCAAAATGCCACTCAAGAGTCAATAAGTTATCTATTACTGTGCTCATTTGTGGCATTCTGATTTTTAAGAAAATATTCATTACATTATATTCACACTGCGTCGATCTGCATTTCTCTCAGAATCCTAGTTCAAATAGTTGATGAAGTTTTTTTCTTTCAAAACAGTTTGAAAGCTGCCCGCCTGCCTGTGTGTGTGTGTCCGTATGTGTGTACATATGTGGGTAATTTATTTATTTCTTACCAGCAAGAACCAGCCCTCCCCCTTCCCGAAAATATGCGGTTTATTTGTTCTATTGGAAAAACTTTTGGAAAAGTCAAAGATGATGATATTCTTTAACATATTATTCATAGCTTAAGCATAGCAGATTTTGGACAATCTTAAAATGGGCTAGTTTTGAAATAAGAACCAAATTTGGGCAAAATGACACACTCTACAGCAAGTGGTTCTGCAATTTAAAATTATCCTGTAGCGTTGTCTTTCTCCCAGAAAGAAAACAGTTGCCCCAGCCCCTTTTGTCCCAAGACAATAATCTCCAGCAATTTTTGTAAGTACTTTTAAAAGCCACTGCATCTTAAACTTGGTAGGAGGATGCTGCTTATGGAATTAAAAAAAAAAAAAAAAAAAGAAGTCCCCAGCCATCTGGTCTCTTTGCTGTGGGACTGCAATGCAAAGACAAGGCATTTGCAACTAAGACACAGAATTTTCCCTGTGACTGCTTCGTCACAACTGACAGCAGCACACTCTTCCTTTTCTAGATAATATGGTAGAGGAAGACCCACCCGCCCACTCCCCCAGCCTAGCATTTCCTGAGGCTCCAAGAAACCAATCCTCAGTTCCTTTTGTTTGCAGGGCGCATTCACATTCCTGGCCTCCTTCAATCTCCTAATAGCTACCTCTCCTAGTGCAAGAAATGAGTGTATTTTAACACAGAGGCCAGCTGGTGTAGAGAGAGCTAGAACTGGAATCCGCAGCTTGATTTTCTTCTGTCCCGTTTCTTCCTCAGGGTCCAAAAACTATGACCTATGGGCCAGCTCCTTCTGGCCTCCTGATTTTACAAATCAAGTGCACCGTGTGTTGCTGATAACGCCCTCCTCTCCCCAGTGGCGGAACTGCGTAGTTGCAACAGACAGTCCTTAGAGCCTATAATACCTACTCCCTAGTCCTTTTCAGAAAAAGCTGGCCCACCCCAAATGGATTCTGGAGCTAACCGATTCAGAGTTCTCCGTGGAACAGTCGCTTTCTTGAAGCAGAGGCAGGGGAGCGGGCAATTCTGCTAGCGTCTCTCTTTGTCACCCTGAGAGCTATCTAGTCTTGAAGCCATCTGTGGCATTTTGGCTCATTTAGCAGGTTGGAACAACTCAGCTCTTGGGGCCCTTGTAGAAAAGTTTTGCCTTAAATGTTGCAAGAAGGAATCACATGACAGGAATCATTCCATTTTGATGGTGTTTGCTGCCAATAATGGAGCGGCTCCGGGGGGCAGAATGGATAAGTCAGCTGCATCTGTCCTCCGCAGTTTCTTCTGGTTTTTGGCTGCGGGAAGACCATTTCAGAGAAGCAATGCTGGCCTTTTTCAGATAGATTTGTCTCTGTAAACAAGAAGTTTTGGGTCAGTCACAGTGCATGGGAGAAGAGACCCCATAATTCCTAGGGCCCTGCTTCTAGACTGTTCCTTCTCACCCTTCTCCATCTCCCTTAGGTAGTTTCCACGATCTTCTCTTTCTAACCTCTTCGCCTCATTGGTCTCCTCCATCCAGGGGTTCTCCCATTCCTTCTCTGAGGAGTCCTCCCAAGTTGCTCCAATAGGCTCTTGTAGAAATGATCCCCATTAACGCAATCTCTGCAAAGCCTCCCACCAGAAGTTCCTGTCTTCTTCCGGCATCCTAATTTATTCTGGGATTGTGCTAAATAATAAAAAAATATATTTTAAGGCCACTGCCTAGCATCATTTTGTTTTCTTTTTTTTTTAATATTTTATTTATTTATTTGACAGAGATCACAAGTAGGCAGAGAGGCAGGTAGGCATGGGTGGGGGGGGAAGCAGGCTCCCTGCTGAGCAGAGAGCCCGATCTGGGGCTCGATCCCAGAACCCTGAGATTGTGACCTGAGCCCAGGGCAGAGGCTTAACCAACTGAGCCACCCAGGTGCCCCTCATTTTGTTTTCTTAGGGAATCTTTGAACTTCTTTTTCTCCATTTTTAATAACTTGCTGCATTGGCAGGTGCTGTTCAAGTCAGCAGAAGAACCACTTCTTTGAATTCCTTCTCTCCGGAGGCATTCCTGCTCCCTGTCGATGTCGAAAAGGTGAATACAGCTTCTTTTTTTTCCCTTTTCTAAAACCACAGAGAGTGTTCATTCCTTAGATGGTGCTGTTGTGATTTAAATCTGGAAACTTCCCTTGGTGAAGCTTGGCAGATTGGTTTCATTTCAGCCTCTGGCAGGCGCGCTGAGCTAAGAAGGGCTCTGAGTCAGTGCCTGTGCTCAGCTGGGAAATTTTCCATGACAGATGCCTGAGGTCTACCCTTGGGCCACCACCAACCCAGGGTCTTAGATCACAAGAAATTCAGCTTGGGGTATCTGTTGGTCTCAGTGGGCTAAATTTTATGTGTCTGGAAGATAGGGGCTCTACTTCATAGAATGACCTGTGTTCCCTGAGTTAAGTGAACATTTATATTTCTGTGCATTAACTCCACTTAAATACAGCTTCTTGATTTTTCAATCCAGTATACCCTCAATGAAAAACAGTCAATTATGCTTATATTTTACCTGATACTTTTTCCCCCCTGCAGGAAAATGCCCACTTCTATGTTGCAGATATGATTATAGCAGCAATGGAGAAAATTAAGTGTACGATCCTAAGCCAACAGCACACAGAGCCCTGGGGTGTGGAAGAAGCCAGTGGGGTGCTCGGGAATGACCAAGCTGACTCCGAAGTCACGTTTTATACCAACACAAAGCAAGAATCTGGGTCTTCCAATTCTTCTGACAGCGGCTATGAAGGCAAGTAGGGCACATCAGAGAGACTTTATGCTGTGTTCTCCATTCATGTCTCTTTTCCTGTCACATCCTAAAGTAGATCTTCAGATTCTTTGCCACAACTTTCTAAAACTTCCTGAATAAAACCAGCTGCATAGCTCACCCCAGTCTTACAGGACCCCAGATCCACATTCCCAGGAGGAGCCCCCAAGGGGGCCTGCTTTGATTGGGTGTCCCCAACTGGTCAGCCACCCTTGGCCAGGGAAGTGAAGGAACGTGATCAGACCATCATCCCCTCTGAGGCCACCAGTGGGGAGAAAAGAAATGATTCCTATATCAGTCCTATTTCTGTGCTTTATCTTTGACTCTTTCTTTTTTGTGTCTGTGTCTTGGCCCCATTTCTAGTGAGCAAATCAGCCCTGACTTCTCAGTAACGGTGGCATCCCCTCCATCTGTTCCCTGTCCACCTTTGACCTGGCCCATCACAGCAACCTCTGGTCAGTCATTCTGTAAGCCGTGCACTTAGGTCCTCAAGACACATTTACTGCCGTTAGTTTTCTCTTTACTTCCAGCCTTTTCCCACTCATCCATCCCACATGCATCTGTCTGCCTAGAACAACTTCTACTCCTCTAAAATGGCCCACTGGGTTTGTGCCAGATTTGATCCTGGGACTTTGAGCCTTGTGGGATGCAGCTTGCCAGCGGGCATCTCCTGATTTCCCTGTGTTGTACTGTGAGCTTTAGTTTTACGAGCCTGGTCAACTTGCCCGCAGACATTTCTCCCAAACCTCTGCCTCCCTCCCTTTGCTTTGGCTGGGCTCCCTGCAATGCTGGGTCCCCAGGAACATCACATTAGTTCCTTCACTCTTCCACTCTTCAAAAGCAGTCTCCACCACCACTGTGACAAGCTCCCAGATTTCATCCCAAGGCAAGAGCACCATTCATGTGGATGGAAGCATAAGTTGTGCTCCCGATTGCTCTGTGATTGTCCGAGTGCGTGCCTCCCTCCCTCCTGGAGTTGTGCAGCATGGAGCCCTCCCTTCTCAAGGCTGGGGTACACGCAGTTGTGTTTTCTCACAGCTATGCGTGTCAGTTTCTCAGTTCCCTTATGAGATTTTAAACTCTTTGATGCATTAGGATGTGTCTCATTTGAATTTGCTTCAGCCTAGTGCCTGGCTTAAAATAGTACTTTATAAATATTTGTTGAATGGCTGAGCATGAGCAGGGGGAGGGCCATAGGGAGAAGCAGGCTCCCTGCTGAGCAGGGAGCCCGACACTTGCTCAATCCTGGGACCCCAGGATCATGACCTGAGCCAAAAGCGGATGCTTAACCAATTGAGTCACCCAGGTGTCCCTGAATTTTTTTTAACATGAATATAAATATGTTAAATAAGATTTTAAAATATTTCTACCACCCCAATAAAAATATGTGTCTTTTATCACATATGTCTCTTGTGACCTTTCTGGTAGTAGATATTACTCCTTTGGGGTAGGTCGGCATACTTTAAGTTGCAGGTTGGTCTTGAGAACATTTGAAAACAAACAAAAAGAATAGAAAGTGTCAGCATTTGACTCACCTCGAGGGAGCAATGCTTCCTGGAACTTTTTTCTTTTTTTTTTTTTTTTATAATCAGTGAAATATATTTTTGTGTCTGTAACTGAGTTGCAGTGGGATTGTATGTTACTGTGGATTGTGGTCAAAAGAGGGTGGGGGAAACAGAAGTGGGTGAGGTTGCCCTGCCTTACCCAGGAGGAAACCAAAGCTGAGAAGCTGATTGTGCATGGTCACCTGGCTAGGGTGGGGCAGTGTTATTGGTTTTTAAAACAATTTTTTTTAAGATTTATTTATCTTAGAGAGAGAGTGCACACAAATGAGCAGGAGGGGCAGAGAGAGAGGGAGAGAGAATCCCAGGCAAACCCTGCACTGAGCACACGGAGCTGGGCAGGAGGCTTGATCCCAAGATCCTGAGGTCATGACCTGAGCTGAAACCAAGGGTCAAGTCAGACCTTAAGTGACTTGCAGCACCCAGGCAGCGTGGTTTTAAAAACTGGCCAGTTCCCTGTGAAACCCAGTCATGTAACTAACCTCTGCCTAACCTGCGGGCTAGAATATTTCCCTCAAGAACTGTGTCCATTTCTCTGTGCTTTTCTCTTATGTTTATTCAAGTGAGTACAGTTTCATAGTGATTATATACTTGTATTAATGCAATTCCATTAATAATATGATTATATTAACAGTATTTCCTATCCAGTTTTCCATGTTGCTAGAGTTTTCACATTTTTCCATGATGGTATTTCTTGATTTAGTAACATGATTTGCAAAATCAGTTTATTATTATTTGGCATTTTGATAGCTTTTAGTATTTTAATATTTTAAAGGCACTGCAGATAGCTCCTTCTGATCAAAGCCTGCCTTTTTAATCTTTTTTTTTTTCTTTTTAATGACATTCTTAGGATAATTCCACAGACTAGCATTCAGGGTCGAAAAACATGGACATATTTGTAGTAGTTTCCTTGGGTTGCATTAACAAAATACCACAAACTGGGTGGCTGAAACAACAGAAAATGTATTCTCTCTCCGTTATGGAGGACAGAAGTCAACAGTGAACTTGTTGGAATGATTGGCTCCTTCTGGAGGCTCTGAGGGAGAACCCGTTCCATGCCTCTCCCAGCTTCTAGTAGTTACTGCCAGTCCTTGATGTTCCTTGGCTTGTAGACACATGACCCCTGTCTCTGCCTCTGTCTGTACATGACCTTCTCTGGCTATCAGTGTCTGTGCCCAGATTTCCCTCTTTATAATATAACCAGTCATATTGGATTTTGAGCTCACTCCAATCCAGTATGGCCTCAGCTTGACTTGATCACATCGAATTCCTAAAGACCCTAATTCCAAATAAGGTCACATTCACAGGTCATTATCTTGGGGTCCCAGGATCGAGCAAGTGTTGGGTTCAAGTTCTAGGTGGATATATATTTTGGCGGGGGATGCTCCTCAACCCAGTACAATATTTAGGTCGCTTCTACTCTTTGCCTCACTGTGAAGTTGATTTTTGTCCTCTTTCATTTTTTTAAAACTTTGTATTTTAGAAATTTTCAAACACACATTAAAGTAGGCAGCTGACTCTTATGAACCCCTCATCGTCACAGATTCTCCTCCCTCTGTTTCACTCAGTCACAGTGAATGGACCAACAGTACAAAAATAGCTCCCTGCGATTTTTAGTTCTTAAAGCTGGATTTTTAAACTCTTTTAATGTAAACTCTTGGCCCATTTTTATTCCCTGGTTTCTAGTTAGTTGGCTGTGACAGTTTTTCTTGTTTTTCTTTTTGGTGAAAGCCCCTTCATTTCTTTTTCTAGGTTATGCTGTGTTACAGGGCAGCCCAGTGGCCGGGACACCTACTCACTCTGATGTGCTGAAAGAAGCCTGTAAATGTGACTTTGACGACTTTGTTATTATAGGTAAGATTTGGAAACTCACCAGCGATGACTCGTAATTTCCTTCCCCTCAACACATACTGACATGCATCCCATGTGATACCACGTTATAATGGCTTTCAAAGAAACTTCTCCCAAGATCAGATTATGTCAGATTAAAAAAATAATAATAGTAATAATAATTAGATGTTCTTATTTCACATGTCTTGATAATCAATCTCTCATCTCACTTGTAGAATTGAATGTAAAAGCAGATACTCATTATAGTCAGATCTGTTTGGCCTCTCAATTAAATTCTGGTGGAATTTCAGGAGACTGGATTTTGAAATCCCATCTTTGGTCATTAGCTGTAGTCTCATAATAGAAACCCAGAGAACATGAAGAATGGAGATGCTGAATAACGAGACCTTTCTGAGAGGCAGGGATTTATTTTTGTGTTCTTATAAAATTAAGTATGAGTAAGTAAAACAGACCGAAAGACTTTAATACCCTTTCTTTTATTTACTTGCAGAACTTGGTGAGTTTAGCAATATCACAGAAACCTGTGGGTGTTCCTGCAGCTCCTCGAAGAGGTAGGTCTCGTCCGTGTCCACCTGCACCTAGATCCCTGGGCCATTACCACTGAGGCATTGTGAAGGCCAAGCCTCTGATATCTCCAACCAAGTTCTGCCAGTTCCAGGGACAGAGATTACTACTTGACAATGAAACAATCACCACTAAGTTTTCTATAGAGCTTTCTATAGTCTTTTATTTTTTTTAATAGAGTGTTTAAAGGCCTTTGTATACATTCTCATTTAATCAGCCTGGGTAGGATTTTTTTTTACCCCATTTTCATAAATAGGGAAACTGAGACTCAGGCTAAATGTGCCTCAGGACACAATGCTGTTTGATGAGCTGTGAGACAGGACTTGAACTCAGGTCTTCGAACTCCAAATCCAGTGCTTTTTTTTTTTTTACCACATTTCCCAGTCTTGGTCCCCTCCATAAATAAAAGCTGCTGTTTTGAGCGTGGAGGAACTGTGTTGCGTAAGACAATCAGTGGGTGGCTGGGGCATGTTCCCTCCTGTGACACCTCTTCTGAGTTTTTGGAGGGGGAAGGATGGTTGAAAACATGAAGATCTACAGCATACTCCTCATCAATATCGTTTTCCACTTTTTGCATCTCTTACCTTTCAGTGTCATTTACGAGCCAGACTTCAATTCTGCTGAGCTAATAGCCAAGGAGCTGTACCGAGCATTCCAGAAGAGCTGGCTGTTGTCGGACGTTAATCAGCAGCCTGCAGGTCCTCCAAATGCAGCTGGCTCGGTAGTAAGTATCCAAATAAACTGGCCTTGCATTGAGAGTTCCTCAATTCTCATCTTGCTTGCTGTTCACTTCAGGCATTTATGCCTTCCTTGCGTGGTCCCTGGAGTGTTTCCCGAGTGTTGATTATGGGCCAGAGAATTCAGCATTTCACATTTTCATCCTTATCTGTATCCTCTTAAGTCGATGCCGTTGTTATGTTTAAAGTGTTAGTTCCCGCCCCTTGGCCGGCCTGGTCAGCGGAAGAGCAGGAGTCACGTCCAGTCTGGTCCCGTGTGGACACACCGGCCTCTGACTGCCCTCAGCCCATTGCGGGGAGAGAACTTTGCGGCAGAGCTAACACAGGGGTGGGAATAAAGCAGTCTGCGTATGCAGAGGAGGGGAGCTTCATTTTATCAGGGGACTCGGGAAGGCCAACTGGACATCTCCGAACTTGAGAGTGGTAGCAGGTAGAAACACGTGGCACAGGGCAGCTGGAGCAAAAGTGACAGGGGCGGGTGCGCATGGTATGTTTACTGAGCAGGGTGGCCTGGTGTGGTTGGATAACACGTGTTTGTGTGTGTGTGTGTGTGTGTGCTCGTGTGTGTGTTGGGGAGGGCGGAGTTGGTCTTCCTTGGAAATTAGGTTTGAAGGATAGGGCCAAATTGTGGAGGACACAGAATGCTACTTTGAATGTTAATTGCAAACAGGAAAGTGGAATGGCTCAGAGGGGAGCCACTGGACATTTTTAAGCTGGGGAATGGCCGTTAAAGAGCTGTTTTGGGGGAAGTCTGACAACAGCTGGGGGTTCTGTTGGGCAGCACGTGGTAGCCTATGGACTAAGAGCAGTAAGGCTTCTGCTGCGAATAAAAGCATTCTGGGTCACAGCGACCTACTTACAGAAACTTGAAGTCTGAAAACAAATGAACTCCCCAAAATACTAAGAAAAGTGATCTCAGCTGGCTGGCGTTTCAAGCAAGACTTCTACAGATGGTGTTAGATACTGGGAGGGCTTCTTTCGTTCAGTTGAAAGCAGTTCTAATTTTTCATGGCATATTTTAATCTGGAAACACATTTGAATATTCTTTTTCTTTCTGTTCCAGAAATATGCTTGTTTGGGTTGCTCTGAAATCCTCTTCTGTGTTATGCAGGTAGTGAATGAAGAGCGCATCCGGAAAGACTTTGAATCCAGTGTGGACGTCGTTCAGGAAATCACCCTTAAGTCGAGGATCCGAGGGGCTGAAGACTGGGAGCCCCCCAGATTTCAAATCGTAGTTAATGTTCACCCACCACTCAAGTAAGTCTGGGTTGCTGTGAGGGCTTCCAGTCCAGGTAACAAGGTGTGATAGGTCCTCTCTTTGTGGAAGCAGGGGAAGGGAAGAAAATTACACACCGAGGGATGAAGGAAAATTTGTTGTAGGAAAAGGAAAGTTGGGCATATTTTTCTGAATTAGCGTCCAAGCAACTTGTTTATCATGGGTTTTGTGGCGGGGGGGTGCTAAGTAAGTTTGACAAATTTAACCATGTCCTTTATTATGTATGTTACACAGCAATTAAAAATTACATAGGTTTAAAGGGGATTTTTTAAAAGATTTTATTTATTTATCAGTTAGAGATCACAGGTAGGCAGAGAGACAGGCAGAGAGAGGGGGAAGCAGGCTCCCTGCTGAGCAGAGAGCCCAATGCGGGGCTCTATCCCAGGATCCTGGGATCATGACCTGAGCTGAAGTTAGAGGCTTAACCCACTAAGCCACCCAGGCGCCCCTAAAGGGGATTTTTTTAAAGTGGCTAATATTGAACCTTAAAAATCATACACAATATCTTTAAAAGATTGCTCTATTTCTCAGGCCAACGTGAAATAAAAATAAATGGATAATTTTCTTTTAAAGGGAAAATCTTACCTTGAGGAGGGCTGTAGTTAAGAAATGCAACAGAGTGGGGCACCTGGGTGGCTCAGTGGGTTAAAGCCTCCTCCTTTGGCTCAGGTCATGATCTCAGGGTCCTGGGATAGAGCCCTGCATCAGGCTCTCTGCTCAGTGGGAAGCCTGCCTCCTCCTCCTCTCTCTCTCTGCCTACTTGTGATCTCTGTCAAATAAATAAATAAAATCTTAAAAAAAAAAAAAGAAATGCAACAGGATGCGTATAAAAATGTCTTTGTTCTCTAAGAAGTAGTAAAATCCTAAAAGACAAAATGACAAAAGAGGGTACAAAAGAAAAAAAGAAATAAACTCATTTTTACAAGTGTCTATGTATAAATAAAATACATAATAATTGAGGGTAATAGTTTTATTTGTTTCTGAGAGGATATGACATTGTAAGGGGACATTTTAACCACCTACAGTTTCTCTATTCCTCTTGGCTTGTATTTAACGTGTTCCCAAACTGCAGCTTAAGGAAGGGACTGGGGGAGGGTCTTGCCAGTGGCCCATGGAAGTGCCCTAATAGGCTCTGTCTTGTATTTTTTCTGTTTGAGAGAATGCCAAGAAGGTGTCTGGAGTGCTTGGGCAGAAGAGCTCCTTCTCCTGGCTTGGGGAGGGGTCACTCTCCTCAGCAAGGGTTGTCTTTTCTCTAAAATGTCCCTACGTCCTCTCTAAGGCACATGGTTAGGGTTCTGCACATTTTTACCTTGGCCCATTTTTGCTGACCCTAAACTGTAATAAAATTTTACAACTTCCTTCGTATTTCCAAATCACATATGGAGTTGTAGCGTCAAGAGTTCAGTAGAAGACACTGCAGTAGAAGGTCGCTCTCCAGAAATGTCTGATACTTAGGTCTTATGTGACCTCTTATTCATCCACGTTTTTTTTGGTCCCTGTGTGAACTTCCCAGGTGCATCACCTCTTGGTGTTTCATCTCCCTGAACTTTCTCCCTTGAGTTACATGTCTCCAGTTCTCACCGGTGGAGGTCCTGTGCATGCACAGTGAGCCGTCTCCAAAGATGCCACGGTGAATAGTCATGATACTGACCTGTAGTCTGGTGATAGTAGGGGCTTTTAAAAGACCTAGAGATCTCAATAAATAAATAAATAAATAAATAAATAAATCTAACTAACTAAATAATGATAAAATAAACGACCCAGAAATCTCAACTAGAAAACTCGACTGAAGAATGCTATTTTTTTCCCAAATGAAAAAATGACAAAATTAAGGCCTCGAGCCCAGAAAAGCACCCTGATGTCAGTTTCTTGTCCAGTCAGTGAAAAATGCTCCATTGGCTATTTCTGAATTGTAACTGTGCTCCTTTTCTGTGTGCAGGAAGGAACTCGTGGTAGCAACCCAGAATTTTTTGTGTGCTGGCTGTGGAACTCCAATAGAACCTAGTAAGTGTGGGCATTGGGTTACCCGTTGAGGACGCAATGACAGGGCCAAGAATGGCAAAGTTGGAGAGTGCGCTGTTTTTGTGAGAAATGCCTTGGGTGGAGTTGTTACAGGAACTTCAGCTGCTGCCTTCTCTTTCCTGAAGAGGCCATCGTGACCTATAAGGCTATGTGGCTGGCCTGTTACCTTATCTCCTGGTTCTCTCGCCCATGAGCCCTCAGTTCCAGCCACATGGCCTCCCTGCTGGTCCTTGAAGGAGGCAGGCTCATGCCTGACTTAGGGACTTGCATTTCTGGTTTTCTCTCCCGAGGATGACATCCCTATGGCTGGTTCCCTCACTTCCTGCACACCTTCACTCGACGTGAGGAGATGTTCTCTGGCCACCCTGTTGAAGATGCCAACATTGCCACACTCCTGGCCACAAAGATGTGTACACTTTACTCTCCCTACTTATTTTTTATTCTAGTACTTACCTTCCTAAAATGCTCTTTGAGATTTTACGGATTTTGATAATCGTTGGTCTGCGTCCCCGTCTCGATTCTAAGTTCCATCAGGACAGACGTGTTTTCTGTTTTGTTCATTGCTTTGATCCCCTGCTCCTACAAGAGCACCTGGCACACAGTTGTTCCTCAAAACGTATTTGTTGAGTGCCTGAATGGCTTGTATCAAAGAGCTGGCCAAAGCCCTCTGAGAGGGTTTGGGGAGGTGGCTTGAGGGATCATTCCTGGGCCAGCTGGGGGCCTAGAAAGTCAGACTTCTTCTAGTCAGAAATTCAAATTGCCCACTGAAGACTGCCAGTCACGTATTCTGCTTGTGAGGGTATCCACAGGTCTGGTGTGTAAAAGGCTGGGGATAGGAGCTTTGCTGGAAAGGGTTCCTTTGGCCTTTGATAGGAAGTCTTGGAAGGAAAAAGACTTTGAGGACCTCCACCTCAGGAAACAAAAATAGAACACAGAAATCTGTCTGGGATTCCTTCTACAATATTGAATGACAGTGCCCGCCCTTCATCACAGTTGTAACTGGTTTCCTTGAAAGGGAGGACTCATCCTCCCAACTAGTCTAGTAGAAATCATGTCTGTTTGGTTAACCCCTATATCCTGGTGCCTCATTATGGAGTGCATGATTGAGTGTATGAGTCAGAAACTATGAACACATGGTGGTGATTCTGCCAACTTTTAAACAATCTCTCTAAGTTCGTTCAACTACGGAGATGTAGGCCTGCACTGGTCACGTGAACGTGGTCCTTCCCTCATGAAGCTCACTTCCAAGAAGGCAGAGGCATCAGCCAAGTGAACAGCAAGAACGATGCTTGCAATGAAAGAGAAAGTCAAGAGTGCTGTGGGACTTACTTCATGGGAACTGAATCTGGGCTTGAGGGGCTGGCAGGGAGAAGTTCTGTAGGAAAGTGATTGTCCCAGGAAGTGTGTGTGTGTGTGTGTGTGTTGCAGGCATAAGGGTCACCCTGAGCAAAGGACCTTTAGCAACTGCCGGGAAGTCCTGCGTGAGTGGAGAGTAGTATGGAGAGAAGAAAGCTGCTCACAGGTGCCCAGGGCATAGACGGCGGATGTGCTTTCAGGCACGGAGACGATTTGAACTTTTCCTGTGAACTTCCTATATAGTTCTTAGGATATATTTTGACTTCTTAAAACTTTTTAAAAAGATTTTGTTTATTTGTTTGAGAGAGAGAGAGCAAGTACAAGCAGGGGGGAGAGGCAGAGAGAGAGAGAAGCAGATTCCCTGCCTAGCAGGGAACCTGAAGCAGAGCTCCATCCCAGGATCCTAAGATCCATGACCTGAGCCAAAGGGAGATGCTTAACCGACTGAGCCCCCCAGATGCCCCTTGAGTTTTTACTTTAAGATATTTTTGAACTTCCGGAAGAGTTGCAAAAATGGTATTCTATATTCCTTTCATCCAGCTTCCCCTCACATTAGCATCTTAAAATAATCAGGTATGATTACCAACTGAGGGCTTCGCGTTGGTACGTCCCATTCGCTCAGGCACAGACTGATTCAGATCTCACCCATGACCTTGATCTGCCCCCAGGTCCAGTCCAGAGCTGCACATGGCATGTAGTTGTCTGGTCTCCTTGGACTCCTCCAATCTCACACATGTTGAACCATTTGAAAAGTATGCAGACAACATGACATCTTACCCTTTAATATTCTAGCACGTTCTAAAAATAAGGATGATGAACAGTTAGCACACCAAAGGAAATTAGTAACAATTCTCTAATACTCTCTCGTACTAGTCCATATTTGTTTGTTGTTCTCACGATGTCATTTTGTAGCCAATTTTTCCATCCAGCTTCTAACCAAGTTTCAGACACTGCATTTAGTCATTATTTCTCTTTAGCCACCTCTATTCTAGAACTCCACTGTCCAGCATGGTAGCCACTCCCTCGTGTGGCTATTTAAGATTTAATTTAAGTTAATTGAAGTTAAAAATCCAGTTCCTCAGGGCACCTGGGTGGCTCAGTCAGTTAACCGTCGGCCTTCGGCTCAGGTCATGATCCCAGGATTCTGGGATCGAGTCCCACGTTGGGCTCTCTGATCAGCAGGGAGCCTGCTTCTCCCTCTGCCTGCCACTCCACCTGCTTGTGCTTTCTCCCTCTCTGTGTCAAGTAAACAAAGTCTTTAACAAAAAGATCCAGTTCCTCAGACACACTAGCTACATTTCAAGTGCTCAGTAGCCACATGTGGCTTGTAGCTACTACATTGGACGGCACAGGCTTAGAAGAGTTCCCTCCGCCCAGAAAGTTCTCTTGGACAACACTGGTCTAGAATTTGTCCTTCCTGTCTTTTTTTTTTTTTTCTCCTGTGGCATTGACTTTTCCTCCAATGAGAACAGTTGTGGTTTAGAGCAGGGCTTCTTGACTTCAGTACCACTGACTCTGTTGAAGGGCTGTCCTATACATTCTAGGACGTTCAAAAGCATCACTAGATGCTACTGGTGGCTCCCCAGTTATGACAACTGGAAATATCTCCAGATATTTCCACATATTCTTAGGGAATCACCCCTGGTCGAGAACACCTGGTTTTGGATGCGTTGTTTAGCTCTGCTTTAATTAAAGGACTGAAGAAACTGAAAGAGAGAGACATCACTTATTCTGTATCGATAGTATAGTACTTAGTAGAGAGTCGATGAAATTTGATGAATGAATGACCGGACATTGAAATTTTAGGATTGTAGATTTTAGGAAAAGAAGAATTACATCAGGAAAATTTATTGGTCCCATCTGTCCCCCTTTCTCCTCCCATCCTGCTAAGTTTGATCAGAAATGTAGAGTGGAAGCATACCTTCCTTTCTGCCCATTTTATATAAAATGTATCAAGGCCCTGTCACAAGCCAAAAAATATTCATCATCGGACAAATCAGAAATCGTAATCCAGGGTAGGAAATAGACATATACAACTGATTGCTCAAGATTTGAAATTGAAGAACTCAGCCATAAACATCAAGCATTTAAAGAGTTCTTAACAAGAATTTGTCAACCCTAGTTGTGTGTCTTTATAATTGAACCTGGTTGTTTATGATTCTGTATTTGCAGATTTACCTACTGGATAAAATTTATTGGTGGTCACAGAATTACTCATGGTGTTTTCACAGTCATACCCAGATATGCACAAAGCACCAAAAATTTGAGTTGCCTGAAATTTGAGTTGCCCGATGCACATGTTTCCAGCTGAAGGCAGTGCTCTGCCTTCTGGTTTTCTCTCTCATACTGTGAACAAGGCCTTCTCATGGTTTATTGAGTGCCTTTTTTTATTTGTATAGCTTTGCATTTTTTGTTGATGAGTTAGCTATTTAAAATATCCCCCACGTATGGTACTGAAGTGCTTCTAAGCACGAGAAGGATATGATTTGCTTTATGGAAAATATACACGCATTAGATAAGCTTCATTCAGGCATGAGTTACAGATAGTGCTGTTGGCCCTGAGCAAGGATATAACAAAAATATAACAAAATAATATATTTTTCGCAATGTATATATAAGGTTGTTACTGTTGGTTTAGCGTTGATAATATATATAATGCTGTTAAAAATAAATTATAACAAAATACATTAGACATGGTGTTTTTAAACAGAAAACACACATAAAGCAGGGTTATATATTGACCGGTTGGTGAAAATGGTACCAGAGGGTCACAGAAGCCTAAACCTGTTTTTCCCTCAGGAGCATACATACCTGTTTTGACAAATTCGGTGTTCATGGCACCTTTACAGAACATAAACTATTGTAAATAGTAAGAATCAATGGGTGTGACTGGGGTCTGAGGGATAATCTGGGCAAGCGCAAAGGTGTTAGCTCCTTGCCCTTTCTTTCCGTTTCATGCGGCAGAGGGTGAGGGGGCTGTGATGGCCAAAAGCTGGAGCTTCAGGCCAGACGTGGGTGGGAACCCCACTAGCCTGCTCCCCGAGTGTCTCTTCATTCCCTGTCTGGGCTCTCATCAGTGAAATGGGATGTAATAGCCCCTGCCTCTTACAGGTTCGAGCAGAGAATGACACAGTGTAGGTGAGAATTTTAACCAGAGCGTAACACAGTCGGTGCTCAGTAAGGGATAGTTCCCGCAGTCACTCGGGCCTTGTTTATTGATTGATTGATTAGTTTTATATTTTATTTTATTTTATTTTTGTAAACATATGTACAGAAGCATATATGAAAGCTCTCGTCATTCAAGTAATGTCTCCTTTCATTAAAATACAAGCGACCTTGTTTATTCTGGAAGCCGGGGCAAAGAAACTAGATTTAGAATCTTCAGTGTACCAGGTGCTGTGGTAGCTGCTTTGCCACCCATCCTTTCATTTAATCTGATGATGATGATATCATCCTCGCCCATCTTAGACTCCAAGGTTGAGGGCGGGACACTGGGGAGACTTAACTGAATTGCTGTCTTCTTCTTAAACTGGGTGGCAGGTACACAGGGACTTGATGCATTTGTCCCTACACCTTTTGCTTGCCAATATATTTTGTTAGATATATTTCAGAAAGCAATGAGTGCTCATTTGAGCAAATTAAAAAATGCAAAAGAATGAAAAATCCTTTCTCCTGCCCTCTGGAAGTGTTCACTTTTGGCTTTTTGGTGGGGATCCTCTTGGACTGTGTATGTGTGTTTTTAGAAGCCAAATCACGATCGCAGTATGAGTATCTGGAACTGGATGTCCACTGCCCACACTCATCCACGCATTTGTGGGCTCTCTGTCATTTCATTGTTGAGAGTGCCTGTCTAGCCGGGTGCTTCTTAATGTACGTTCAGATTGCTGTAACGTACTGTAATGAGCACCTGTGTCTCCACATGTGCATGTTAGCATTTCTGTCTGGTGTCACCAAAGCAGGAGTCCCGGTACACATCAGAGTTAAAGTATATCATGGAAATGTCCTCCTAGAAAGTCCCCTCAGGTCAGCCCTGAGAGTGAGTGTCCACCCCTCTGCCCCTTGCTGGCCCTGGGTTCCTCTACCTCTGTGACGGTCTCTTGCAAAACCAAGCGTTCACTCTTTCAACATGCACGTCCTTGTTGCTGAGATCATTTCTCGGGTCATTCCCGGTCAGCTGCACTCCCTGTTTCCATGTATCGTCTATTCCTGTCCTTGGTGCATCTCTGTAATGTTGTTTGCCCTGGGTTTATCCAGGACGTCTTTGGGGTGCTGCTCCCTAAGGTGTCCAAAGCATGCCTGACGATTTACCAAGCACTTTCCATAGGTGTGATAGCCCATAACCTGGTCCTGAGCTGCTTTTTATAGCTTCAGGATAGCTAGCCTAAAAGGGTTCAACCAGCCCTCAGGCTCCCGGCGGGCTGGAGGCAGAGGGTAGACTCCCACCGATTTCTGGACTCTAAACCTCGTGTGTTCTTTTGCCTACACTGCCGTTTACAATGCCTGTCTTCCAAATTCAGGAGTATTTGGGGCGGCTTTCTCTTTTTCTGACACCTGTTTTTGGAAAGCAGCGCTCCTGAATGGCCATATAATACACAGCCTCCTGCCCCTGCCGGAGCTTTCTCAGAGGCTGTGAGGGCGAGTACGGTGTTAGCAGCACAAACCCCGCCATCTGGGTCTTGAACCTCACAGGAATGGGAAGTGGTGGAGGGAGAGGATGGGGGGTGGGGTGGCAGCGCCGAGGGCAGTGGGTTTGCCATTCGCCAGCCGAGGTGAGGCCTGCTCACCCTCCCGTGGGCTCTTGCAGAGTTTGTGAAGCGGCTCCGGTACTGCGACTACCTGGGCAAGTACTTCTGTGACTGCTGCCACGTCTACGCAGAGAGCTGCATCCCTGCACGGATCCTGACCACGTGGGACTTCAGGAAGTACTACGTCAGCAATTTCTCCAAACGGCTGCTGGACGGTCTGGGGCCCCAGCCCGTTTTCAATTTGCTGAGCATTGGCCACGGCCTGTACGCCAAGGTCAAGGAACTGGACAGAGCGAGGGTGAGCACCGGCTTCGGTGGTGGGGGGGGGGGAGGCGGGGCCGCTGGCGCCAAGGGACCTGCGGCCGCCAGTGCACCTTGCAACCTTGCACCGTCTCAGAGGACACAGCTGGACCCTCCAAAGGGCGGGTTTACTGCCAGCCGCTGGAGCTTTAGCTTCCAAGGTCTGGTACCAAATTCCCTATGTAGGCATCGTTTTGCATTTATCACATAGATTTTGACATTTATTATTAGTTTTTAAAATAAAATTATGTTTAAGGTGTAGAGCATGATAATTTGATGTTCAACAAGTGAAATAATTACTGGTCAAGCTAATTAGCATCTCCATCTCCACAGTTAGGGTGTGTGTGTGTCTATGTGTGTGTCTGTGTGTGTTGGGAGCACCTGAAATGTACTCTCTTAGCAAGTTTCCAGTGTTCAATACAGTATTATTAACTATAGTCTTCATACCATCTATTAGACCTGTAGACTTATTCATCCTACGTAACTGCACCTTTGTTCCCTTTGGCCAGCTTCTCCCCATTTGCCCCACCTCCCTGTCTCCCTGTTCAACTCTCTGCTTCCGTGTTTTTGACTTTTTTAAGATTTCACGTGTAAGTGAGACCATGCAGTTTGTTTTTTTTCCTGTGTCTGTCTGATTTCACTTAGCACGATGCCCTCCAGTTTTATCCATGTAGCCACAAAAGGCAGGATCTCCATCTTTCACACACAGTTTTGTGTTTTCCTCAAAGAAGGTCCCCAACGGTTGTGTAAGCCTCAGGCTTCACACAACTTGGGTTTCTACTGGACTCTGTCATGAACCGCTGCTCTATAGACTGTTTGCTCCAAAGGCTTGTCTTAGAGTTGTAGCATTTCGAAGTTAGAACTAACATTTAAATTTGATTTGTACATTTTCTGCGTCATTGATCACATTAACTTCTCCCCCCGTTTGGCTTCTCACATTAGGAAACCCGGGAACAACTTTTTCATATCAAGAAGCTGTTGAAGACCTGCAGGTTTGCTGAAAGGTACTGATGTTGGCTGGGCCAGGCCACGCCTGAGGTTGGGAGGGCTGGGAGCCTCTGCATACCTACACACACTCAGTCCCTTGGGTGCCACCTGCTCCCAGCTCCTCCAATCCACAGGGCCCCTTAGCACAGCAACTCCCTCGGGCCTCTTCTTGATGATCCAGATCCTATCGTTGAAGTTGCTGAATCTTCTGGCTCACTAGTAATGAACTTAACATGTTAGAGGAATCGCCAAAACAAGGATGAAATAACTCCAGCTGGGGGCCTTACTATGATTACTGTTGTTATTTTAAGTTGTGACCAAACACGCATAACAAAATGTACCATCTTAACCATTTTAAGTGTACAATTCAGTGGCATTAAGTACATTCACATTCTTTTCCAACTGTCACCACCATCCATCCACAGAATTTTTTTCTCTTGCAAAACTGAAACTCTGTATCCATTTAGCAATAACTCTCTCCTCCCTCGCTCCTCCTGCCCCTGGCAACCACCATTCTCCTTACCATCTCTATGGACTCACTCCTCAGGGTGACTCCTGGAAGTGTAGCCACAGAGTATTTGTGCTTTTGTGACTGGCTTATGGCACTCAACATAATTTCCTGGAGGTACGCCCATGTTGTAGCATGGGTCAGAAGTTCCTTCCTTTTTTAGGGCTGAAAAATATTCCATTATATGTACCTACCGCATTTTGTTTACCCGTTCAGCCTCTTTGGGTTGCTTTCACCTTTTAGCTGTTGTGACTAGAGGTGCTCTGAGCAGGGGTGTATCGATGGCTTTTTTAAAAAATCCCTGATGGAGGGCGTGTCAAACCGTCATTGCTGTTTAGTACTTTATAGTATCATGTGGTGTTAATTTCGGTATGGTTCTCTTACTGGTAGATTTTTAATCTAATAGATTTTAATATCTTTATATTAAAATAGATTTTAATATCTCTATAGATACTATACTATCTCTATACTCTATAGAGTATAGTATACTATACTCTATAGATAGTAAACTAGATAGATTTTAATACCTCATAGATACTTGGATTTTTAATACCATTTGTTATTTAAAAGTCTGGGCTTTAGGTGAATCTCTGTGCACATCCATAATATGTCCTTAGAATAAACTTCTAGCGGTGGAATTTTGGGGAGCCATGGCATAAAGGTATAGGCATGAATTCAATGACAGAGATATAATTTTTTAAGTGAGAAAAGAGGTTACTTAAGGGGTTAAAATTATTTGTTATAATAGACAGGATCATAGTTTTTAAAAAATTGTTTCATTTTATTATTTAAGATTTTATTTATTTATTTATTTGCCAGAGAGAGAGAGAGCACACAAGTAGGGGGAACAGCAGGCAGAGGGAGAAACAGGCTCCCCACATCAAACCCGATGTGGGACTCGACCCCAGGACCCTGGGGTCATGACCTGAGCAGAAGAAGGTAGATGCTTACCCGACTGAGACACCGAGGCGTCCCCAAAAAATCGTTTTTTTTTCAAGCTGCTTTCAGTTTCTGATCTTTAATGATAATGTAATATATCTTTAATGATAATGTATTGCCTTTAAATTAAATTTCTTGGGGAGGAGCACGTCTCCTGTAGTTATTTGGCCTTAAGCTCTACCTCATGGCAGTGGTGTGACAGGTTAACTATGTCTCAGGCTGTCCGTTTTCTTGCCTGTAACATATAACAATACCCATAATTATTACTGTCTACCAAAATTTCTTGAGTATCCATTCTGTGCTTCAGATAAAAAGTCCATGGGACTCATGTTACATCCAGGGAGAAAGCACAAACCTCTTATTGCCAGACCATGTGTTAGACACACAGAAGAGGCAATAGTTAGGTCCTACGGGGCGGGGCAGGGAGGAGGGCCACAGAGCTTCCCGGAGAAAAAGCAGAGTTTAAAGAGCAAATCAGACTGAAGAAGAAGTGTCAGGGGTCCCCCTCCGAAGAAGCAGTGTGAGCAAGCATCTCAGGCTGGATGGAGAATTTAGCACGGATTGGCCTGTTGGAATGCCAAGTCCAGCATAGGCAGTGGCTGGCTCGGGAATGAGTGCATAGCGCCACTAACAGATTTAGGGAATTCAGGAGGAGATAAGTAGGGGTTGGAGAAAGATGCAATCCATATGTGACTGCCCTTCGGACACACAGGTGGCTACGATGAGCTCACAGTTGGATGCTTGGGTCTTGGGCTCCTTGCTGGACTCCTAGCTGGGGAAGTCACATACCTGCCTATGAGCAGTGATCCTCCTGCTGGCGGGACAACAGTCAACAGGCAGATGGACTTGAAATTGAGCTGGAATGAATGAGGTCGTCTTTTTTTTTTTTTTCTTAAATCTCAGAACATGTTTTTAAGACTTGAAAAATAAATGTGTAAGCTGTCTTTTGCTGAGTCTCTCCATGGGCAGGCTGCAAGAGATGTTTTTCTGCTGGCTCAGCTTTTTGAAATCCACTTTTAGGAAATTTTAGGTTTCTGGCTTCCAAACAAACTTGCAGAATGTCAGACGGTGAGCCAGGTTCACTTGCTCTTGGGCTTTCTTTTTTTTTTTTTTTTGAACTGAGTTAAAAAAATAATCAGGTGTGAGTGCCAGAGAAAACCCCCACCTGCTCGGCCTCCTTGTGTCACAGCCTCTGTGTGGGTGGCTGTCCGAACTCCTCTTTGTTTCCTCCCCGGCAGTGCGCTGAAGGAGTTTGAGCAGGTGCCGAGGCATCTGACTGATGAGCTCCACCTGTTCTCCCTGGAGGACCTGGTCAGGGTCAAGAAACGGCTGCTGGTGCCCTTGCTCAAGGACATTCTAAAAGCTTCCCTCGCGCATGTGGCCGGCTGTGAGGTAAGGCTCCCCTGGGACAGGTGTGTCCCTGAGCTGTCCCTTACCCTTCAGGGCCTGGGATGGGTGTTCTGCACCTTACCTCATTTAACCACCACCGACTGTGAGGGAAGTGCGGGGAACACTATTTCCAGATGAGAGAAATGAGGTTCGGAGCTATTTGGTAACAGCCAAGATCATTGTGCTGGCCCCCCGCAGGGCTGGGAATGCAAGCGTGGGCCAGTCGACTTCTTCGACTTCTTCGTGTCAGGGCCAAGCCCTGCTGGGGGCCTTGCCTAACTCCCATCTGCCCGGAAGCGCCAAGGACAGCCATGTGGACTCAGGATCCCGGGGACTAGGAGCTGTGTATCTGCATGAACTCAAAAATTGTAGAACAGCCCTCAGAAATAAGAGTAGATCATCTGAAGGCCCATGTATAAAGTCATGATCTTTCCCTGGCATCTCAAACTAAATCTCTCCATGCAAAACAGAGGTACACGTACCATTCGCATCCGTTTACTCTACTCTAGCGAGATCTAGCATCCCGGTCCTTCTAGAGGCTGGGATGCCAGACACTTAACGACAGAGGTTTATAAAGTTCTGTGAAAGTAGTCACTTGGCTTCTCCATCAAAAGAATCGTTGCCAAGGAGGATTTTAACTTTTTGGCCCCTTCTCTTACAGCTGTGTCAAGGAAAGGGCTTCATTTGTGAATTTTGCCAGAGTACAGCCGTCATCTTCCCCTTTCAGACTGAGACGTGTAGAAGATGTGCAGGTATCTTAATAACTTCAGAATGCATGCTTAATAACGGTTAATTAATAATAAATAATTAATAATAAATTAATTATTATTTATAAATTATATAATTATTTTATTTTCTTTATTTATTATTAATTAATAATTTATATAATTATTTTATTATATTATATAAATTAATAAATAATTAATTAATAGCTTAATAACGGAAACGCACAATGAGCTTAATAGCAGCTTAATCACTTAAGCACATTGTTGTTGGAAGTATAATGGTGCTAGTGCATGCGTGTATGTAGGGTGGGACCTCATGGAGTTTTGGGTGTGTGGGGAAGAGAATTTGGGTGAGGCGGGGATGACGGGGGACATCTCCCCATACAGGAGGGAAGAGTGGTCCCCCTTTTGCCTATGGCCCAGTTCCCTCCCACCAGGGCAAGCCGTAGCCACTGCCCCAGTTTTAGAATTGTCCCTGGCCCCTCTTGCTCTCCAAGGGCAGTTTGAGTCGTCATCACGGAGACCATGTAGCCCAAAAAACCTAACACGTTTACTACCTGGCTCTTCACAGCAGAGATGCTCAGACCTTGTTAGATTGTCTGTATGGATGCTTGAGGAAATCCCGTGACCTCTCAGCTGTTTCTTGGGTGAGATCTGACCGTGCATTCTGCCTTTACCCTTGATAAGAGCCATTCCTCCCCTTTACCACTCCAGCACCAACTCCCCGAACCCCTTAGGCAGGATCGCAGGAGAGGCTCCCCAGCAGAGAAACTCCAAAGCATGGATCTGTGTGCAGAGAGCTAACTGGGGTGTGATGTCAGGCTCAACACCCATCAGGATGTGAAGTCAGCAGGACTCGGCAGAGGAGGAGGCGAGCTGTGGTGTGGTAGCAGTGGAGGGTCAGCATGTCTCACAGGGCGCTCTGAAGCAGGATGGCTTGCATGTTGTCACATACTGGGGACAGGGGCCAGGGGCCAGGCAAAAACCTTTAAACAGTGTGTTGACCAATCACCCGATGTAGGCCAGTGCCAGGCAAGGGAGATGACCTCGAGGGAGGGAGGCAGGTCTCTCCAGTTCCGGCATTTGCAGTTAGGGCTGCCTCCTGAGCTGTCAGTCACCAACACTCACCATGTTCATGGCACACTGGGGACTTTAGAACCTGTCCGTTCCAACCCGCCTCATTTCTTGTTGGACGACTGGTTTCTGGACCCAGACCATGTCTCTCCCCAGGGTGGGGATGAGCATTTGTACGTATGTGAGAAGACAAGATAGGCTGCTCGCTGATGGCTGTCCTCCTGCTCTAGGGTGCAGAGCGTGCTTTCACAAGCAGTGTTTCCGGTCCTCCGAGTGCCCCCGGTGTGCGCGGATCACAGCTCGGAGGAGACTTTGGCAAAGTTTACCTTCTGCAGCAACGTGATGCTCGAGTATTGTGGAAAAGACTGTTCAACATGCCTTAGAACACCGATTCCTGTCTATCATTGATCAGACTGTTGCAGATGTTGAGTACTGTATATTAAGGGAAAAAAGTAGCCAATATTATTTTTTATTATATATATTTAATGTTTTAAAAAGAATGCACTTTTTTTGGTTATTAAGCATAGGTTTGTTACTGGTGGTTTTGTTTACAAATGTTCAGTGTTCTTGCTGCTGCTGGTTTTTTTTTATGAGTTTTTTTGATACTTCTTCAATTGTATTTGAGTGGTTGTATGTAGCTGATATTGGAGCCTATTTTTGTATGAATTGTAACTGACAAGACAAATGACTCCGTTTGTCTTTCTCTCAAGCCTGTTTTGTGAAACGGATTGGTACTCTCAGTGAACAAAAATGCAGTCAACCATCTGTCTACTCCCCGGTTTTTTCTGACTTAAGTGCCGTTTCGTAATTATATCCGTTTTGTAATCATGTTATAGATTTTCCTTGCTCCAGGGTGGGTAGAGAGAGTACACATTACTTCTGCAGGTGCACCCATTTCAAGACGAGCTGCAGTTGCTCAGCGGTGCCCGGAGCTGCTGTCAGAAGCAGGTGCATCTACGCCACGCCCTTAGAGACACACAGACCTGCGCGGCGCTTGTCATCTCTCTTCCGAACACTGAGTCAGGGATGCGAGGCTGGGTAGAACTTCGTCCCTGCCCTTTAGGATTTTGTCTCATCCGTATAAAACTGAACATAAGGTATTTACAGACTTAAATCGTGGGAAACTACTGTTAATGAACAATGTGATTTTAGTAATAATAAAATCATAGACATCAATTAAAAAGGCGAGGCAAATCGCTAAACTGTTACGAATTTATTTTTCCTATATTCTTTTATTTATATGCTTTCTTGAGACACGCGAGTCTGTTTTTGTTTGTTTGTTTGTTTCCCTTCTACCTCCTGTATACTCTCACCTACTTGAGAGGGGTCCTGGGTCCGGGTCCCTTTCCGGCACATCTTTGCCCAAACCCCATCCAGTCGTGTGTGTGTGTGTGTGTGTGTGTGTGTGTGTGTATTGTATTCAGTAGGATAATATCGAGCAAATGAAAGAAATGAGTGTGTCTACCAATCCCACCAATCTCATCCTGTCACTTGTTTTCATATCCTAGATGCACCTGGGACTGTGCTCTCATTTAGTGTTTAAGCCAGGCCTCTCTCTCTCTCTTTTTAAGATTTTATTTATTTATTTGAAAGAGAGAGCACAAGCAGGGGGAGTGGCAGAGAGAGAGAGAGAGAGAGAGAGAGGGAGAAGCAGGCTCCCCACTGAGCAGGGAGCCTGATGCAAGGCTCGATCCTAGGACCCTGAGATCATGACCTGAGCCGAAGGCAGACGCTTAACCACCTGAGCCACTCAGTCAACCCAAGCCAGGTCTCTTTCAAATAGAAATTTAGGTACATGGGATAAGATAAATAAGATCAAACTTAAAGCAGTGTTTTATTCCTACCTGTAGCTTATATTCATTCCTTCTTAGGAATCAAGAGTCAGAGTGCTCTGTTAATAATCCTTATACCATCTCTATGAGTTTGTGGCAGCGTCTTCATTTCACAAGCAAGACAACAGGCTGAGAGAAGAGAAATGACCTAAGTCCCCAGAGGTGGTGTACGGGAGAGCTAGCTTTGGCATTTGAGTCCGCCTGCCTCCAAAGCCCACATTCCTAGCCCCTACCCACGTGGTACCGTTTTGAGATAATAGAAGCAAAACCAATCCGAGCTTGTAAGTGCTGGTCAAACCTTAGCGAGCGCCATGGGGCTGAGGGCTTTCTCACTCGTGCTCTTGTGTTGATTTGAGGAACATTCTGCAGTTTCCTCACTACCCGAAGGGCTGTGTGTCCAGGCTGCTGTGTTCGCCAGGCACCGGAATGTGGACATGTGGGAGACACATCTCTGATGTTGAGGAAGGAGGAGTGCCCAGCAGCTGCCAGGAAGTGATGCCTTTGATTTTTTATTTTGAGGAAGAATGAGGCAGTATGAATAGCCACTCTGTGGGTTTGGCTGAGACTCAGTCCCTCTCTACTGTGGTCACAGATGTTTCTTCCCAGTGAGGTGCCCGTTAGAACCCAGAAGTGGCCTCAGGGCATGTGCAGCAGCCTGTGGGGAAGTGATCAGTTGTGACATACATTGTCCTTTAATGGGCCTGACTCACTGCCCTGGTTTTTCCGTGCAACTCCTCCCTGGCTGCCAGAGGAAGATGAAGACTTGGTCTTTCTCATCAGACTCGTACCTGCTGTGAGGTAGCAAGTTGCTGTGCTGTGATCCCAATGATCGGTTTTAACTTTACACTGATCTCTTGGAAAATTCCAGTAACATATCCTTTATAGTCATGATTCTCAGCTGCAGGAGGGAGTTATACTGAGGGATATGGAGCGAGGAGGAGTGAGAAGGAGGAGTGAGACATCTCAGAGATATTCTAGTGGGTTGACTTGGTGAGAATTAAGGGATGGATTCCCAGATCTGCCGCTTTGTATTCGTGGGACTCTGCAAGCTCCTTAAACGCTCCGTGCGCTCCCGCCTCTGTAAAATGGGGGGTAATGAGCATATGCAGTTGCTGTGAGGATTGGATGTGGAAATGAAGCACGCAGCAGAGGGCCTCTTACAAGCAATTATTAAGTGGTAATAATCAGGTCAAGACAAATTAAAAACGGAGTTATACCAACTATTTTCTGTGTCTCTCTGAGTAAATTACTCTGTGTCTCCGTTTAATATCCGGATTAGAACGATATCTATTATTGTGGGTTGAATTGTGTCCCCCTGTCCCCCCCCCCCCCCCAAAAAAAGTTGAAGTTTCACTTCAGGTACGTTTGAATGTGGCCTTATTTGGAAATAGGTCGTTGATGATGTGATTAAGATGAGGTCATGCTGGATTGGGGCGAATCTTGATCTAATGACTGGTGTTCTTATAAGAAAAGGGAAATCTGGACGGAGATACCGACACGGAAGCCCCAGGGTTAGAATGCCTGCCATGGGGCCATGCGTCTAGAAGCCAAGGAACATGGAGGCCTGCAGGCAAGCAGCAGACCCTAGAAGGGAGGCATGGAACAGATTCTCCCTCAAAGCCTCAAGAAGGAACCCCACCCTGCAGACATCTTGACTTCGGACTTCTAACTTCCAGAATGGTGAAAGAATAAATGCCTGTTGTCTTAACCACTCGATTTGTGGTCATTTGTTGCCACAGCCCTGGGAGACAAATGCACCAACATTTGGGGGCATCAGGAGGGCTAGATGACGAGTGAGCGTCACAGTTTCTGATGTCCTCCAGGTCTCCATCTCTTCCCTTCAGACGTCAAGACTCAGAGAATGGAGTCTGAACGGTAACAATGGCATGGAAACTATAGCATCTCTCGACCTGTGGGTGTCTGTACGGATAGAGATACCCACGCACATGGCAATGGGGACCAAGCACCGCCATCACCTCTCCTACTCCGATCCTTGAGAACTGGAGAGAACCACTGACCTCAGGTGCCCGGGGATAGCCATGAGCTTCGAAGGTGCTGGTTTGAATCGTCGTGGGGTTGGCTGGGGGAAGTGGCTCTTACCTCACATTAGCAAATGAATCTGTCTTGATTTTTGGATTTCACAGAAATCAGAATATACCTTCAGACCCATCTCGAGGGGGCATTGATGGCAAGTGTTCAAAAGGCCCTCCTTTCCCTCGTTGCCTACACAGGCTGGAGGGGCACTGGCGCTCGCAGCTGGCCACACTCATGGGGTCTGCATGTAATGGGGACGGGGTCTAGCAGCCCTGCCCTATCCCAGGTCTCTGTGGAGGACCTCAGAGGGGGAAAGAGACTGTCAAATAGAAGACGTTGTGGTGTCCTGTGGAGTAACTGGTTGGGGACAAAGGGGGTCACTTCCATAGCTCTTTGCTGTAGCTGCTTAGAAAGTCAGCCTAAGGCTCCAACTTCAGATCAAGTCTGAGGCATCACTGGGACACCCGTGAGGCAGGGGAGAAGATCTATGTTGCTGTGGAGAAAGATCCATTACAAAGACCATGAAGGAGATAAGCAGAACGTGTGTCAAATTATTAACTGGAGTAGCCCAGAGGCAGTGTGATAGACAAGCACCGAACTGAGGGATTTGGCTGGGGAGGAAGCCAGAAAGGTTAGCAGGACCCAGAACGTGAAGCCTAGAGAACATGGAGCCTAGTGAATATGGCAGGCTTTGGATTCTGAAGGAGGCAGGGAAGCTTTGAAGGATTTTGAGAGAGGCTCACAACTCACCCTATACTCAGGAATGTAATGCTGGGTCAGGGTTGAGGATGGATGGGAGCCGGGAATTAGAGGCTGACCAGCAGAGAAGGTGAGGCTTGGAACCCGGGCTGCCATGGAAGAAACGGGAAAGGAAAGAGGCTCGAAAAGGCAGAGGGAGAACTGGCAGGAAGGTAATGAGGCCCTCCTTCTCAGGCATAGAATTCGGAGGACCCTGAAAACTCAAGATTCAAGAGAAATCATGTTTTGTGCAATATTTTTAGAAATTAATGTCAAAAAATTAATGTTGAATAAAATATCAACATTTCAAATAAAGACAGGATCTTACCGTGCCCGGGCTCACCTCGGCCCCACGCATCTGCCCGAACCCCAGCCCGGGGTGGGGGGGTGGTGGAGGGACACAGGAGACCCTGTGGCCACCGGCAATATGTTGAGAACTGAGGCGGCTGGGCAGGAGGTAGGAGGGGAAAGGCCCCACTAACCTTTGCAGAGCCCATGCCAGAAAGCAAATGCAGGCCCTCATACCAGATACTTAAATATGTAAAAATTATACTAGATTTATTTTATCCTCCTACCGCGATGCATAGCTCTTCATCAGGACCCAGGAAGACAGGTTTGAATTGAGAACCTCCGACTCTTTGGTGCCCTGCTCTGGAACTCGAGGACTTAGGCTAGCTGAGGCCTGGCATCCTTCCCTTCCTGCCTCTGGCTCCATCCCACTGGCTGCTGCTCCCTGGTCTTGGTGGGGGCAGCACAGTCCACCTTCAAGAGACTGGACCAAGGGCAAGGTCCAGACTGTCTACTGTAAGTGGTCTGGGGCAACAGGACAGGCAATCCCGGGGTGCACAGAACACCCGATCTAAGCACAGTGACCCCAGGTGGGGGGAAGGTGGGGCAAGATGAGGGGGAGGGGCAGCCCTGGGACCTAGAAGCCTGGAGGCACAAGCAGAGGCCTGGAAAGTGTGGAGGAAAGTGCAGAATTCCTCTAAGCTCTGTGCCTAATTTCTTGGATTCTTAGTCCTCTTGACTAAGAGCTGCCCCTAAGTGCGGAAGCAGAAGAGACGGCTTTTCTCAGTTTTACGCTGAGGTTTCCCATTTGTGTTTACAACCTACCTGCTGTGACACCCATCACGAAAGCCCTAGATTAGTTTCTGGTGAAGTGAAAAGGGCCGTTTCTCCTTTCACACCAGCTGGGAAACTTGCTTATCTAAAGACAGAGATCCTTCAATGTTCATTTTAAGGAAGCGAGCTTATGAAGGATGTTGACAAAGGAGACACTGTAATTCTTGATTTCATCCTCTTTTGGAGATGACCGGAGAAGGCTCATGACCTAGGCGTTCTCTGTGCCGTGTTGGGCTGATGTCTAACCAACAGAGACCTGTGGCAGGCCTGAGATCCCAGTTCCTCCCAGTCATGTCTGCAAGGTTCTTCCACCCGGGGTGTGGGTGGGGTGGGAGGGGGCAATTCGTGGAGACATTAGATCACCAGCCCCGGGGTCCAGAGTACCCCTGTGCTCTAGCTTGCCACTCACAGACTTTGCCACCACCCCAGGCAGGGATAGAGAAGCTTCTAGTTGCTCATTTGAGGAGAGTCCCCTTCTGCCACCTCCCCACCCATATTACATTGATCCTATCCTCAGTCCCATTCACTTGAGCGAACTGCAATGTTAAAGACAAAATAACGAAGCCAGGCAGTAGGTCATTTCCTGAGGATGTACTATTGCCATAAAGATGCCTTTGGCAAAAGGCTTGACTATGGATCTGAAGTCTTTCTGCTGTACTCTGCTTCTTACGGATTCCACAAGTGTCAAACAAGAGCACGTTGCCTTACCACTGAAGGTGGAAGGCTCTGGGGGACAGCTTCTCTATCAGTAGCCAACAAGAAATGGCTTATTCGCGTGGTGGTGTGTTTGTGGGGGTGGGGGGTGGACACAAGCCAATCTCGGCCACTTCTAATGATTCCCCTGGGCTTCCCAGCTAAGTGAACTTAAGCTAACTGGTGATGCCTTTTCTCAGCCTTGTACCAGCTTCAGAGCTGGGGGGCAGGTGAAGACTGCAAACAGAAATTCTTTACGCTCATGGCTCTATTTGTGTCAACGGTCCCAAAGCCTGTGCTGTCCGGTAAAAAGAAGGAAATTAACATTTATCACATATCGCTTATGTAGTAGAGACTGAGGTTTTTTGTGTGTGTTTTTGTTTTTGTTTTTTAAAGATTTCATTTATTTATTTGAGATAGCAAGAGCAGGAACATAAGCAGGGGGAGTGGGAGAGAGAGAAGCAGGGTTCCCGCCAACGCGGGGCTTGATCTCAGGACCCTGGGATCATGACCTGAGCCGAAGGCATACTGAGTAGGCACCAACTCAGCCCAGGGGGAGATGGGCTGAGACTGAAATCTCCTCTCTCTCTCCTCTTTATTTCCCCAACTGTTAAATTGTTTAGGAAGGACGGGGGAAATCATCCATTTGTCCAGCAGGTGGCAGCATTGCCTTCAGTTCCACCCATCCGGCTCCTCAAGCAAAGAAGCACGCCCATCAGCGCCACAAAACCCCGCTGTTCCCAGCTCACGCTGCTGTCGGCGGGGCGCGAGAAGCAGCTCATCAGTCTTTATCACGGTCTAAAACACCACCCTTTAGGAAGACGGTTGATCAGATTCTGCTTTAACTATGTCATTCTCCCATAAGGCCTTTTTAAAAGGAAGAGTTGGTTTTTCCTGTCTTTCCAGTCACTAAAATCACACACTGTGCCCTAGGCAGTTCCCTGACAAGCCCATAGGGTCTGTATCCCTTTCACTGCGGGGCTCTCAGGGCTGTGTTGTCAGGCATGGGGGGCAGAGGGGCTTGGTAGCCCCGAATTTGAGAGCCTCCCGATCCAGACCACTTGGATTTCAAAGCTGGTTGTTACCCTCACCTGGTCTGTGACCTTGTGCAACTCTTGCATTTTAGTTTTCTCATCTGTAAATGGCACAATAACCGTGCCTCCATGGGAGGTTGTGGAGATGAAAGGGTAAAGCCTGCAGGGCAGTGCCAGCCCTGTGGCAAGCGCAGGAGGGGTGATGGCTAACATTGTCAACACTGTGTGTGCACTTGGTGGGTGAGAACAGCTTTGCAGAGCACAGAGTGCTTATCGCCCCAGGCCAGAAGCAACTGGCCCCAGACTATCTCCTTAGTCTTCCAAGTTTAGTGTCGAGGTGGTTGAAACCCAAAGCTGCAATGGACTGAGAAAGGCATAAGGTGTGTCCCTGCTTCTACAATGATCATAGGCAAGCCTAAGCAGAGGCAGGGTGGGTACTAAATTTGTACCTAGCCCAACTTCCCCCCTCCTGTGGGTCCTTCTGACCTTAAGATTTGGCCTCTGCTTGAACACTCTAGAAAGCACAGCATTTGGTCTCTAAGACTCTATCTGACCCCTATCATTTACACCCCTGATCCTAATTCCACCTCACATCCACCTAATTAATGGAAATCTGTCCCCATTCCAAGGGTTCTTCAGGGAAAAGAGACACAAGAGGTCAACTTTGGTCCCCACTACTACCATTTTCGGGAAATCCTTAAGCAAAGGGGACTTTGGGGAAATTCATTAAGAAAAAGGGATTCTCTCTGAACTTAGCCTCCTGGTGCTTTTGTTGGAAAACAGAAATTCATTACAGTATGACCTTGACCGCAGGATCAGCCATGAGCTGGTCTTTCTTTTGACGAGTGTCTAAGTGCCTGGGTCCATGAACTGCCTCAATAGGAGGAAAAAACATGGTTAGAGAATTTGAGTATCTGTGGAACAGCAGCAGGGACCAAGACAGGGCTTTGAGGGGCTGAGTGAGGCCTGCCCCCATATCCTACCCTCAGCCCCCATTGTCAGAGTCACCCAAGGGTGACTAGGATAGGGTTGAAACCCATATGGAAATGCATCACTCAAGTTATATAACTGATGTGAGCAAGTCACCTCACCTCCCTGGGTCTTCATGTCCTCTCCTACAGGTGAGCCTAGTGAATGGAAGCGGTGTTTCCAGAAGTGAGTTTCCTGCAACATTAGTCCTTTGAGTTGCTCTGTGAAGAAAAGAATTCTGTGGCCTAAATTGGGGGATTCACCAGGTGCGTTTTTGCTGCTCACGTGACATTTGGCAATGTTTGGAGCCATTTGGGGTGGTCACGATGTGGGGGTAGGGGAGATGTTACAGGTGTAGAGACCAGAGATGCTGCTAAACATCATAGGAAAGTTACCACAGCAATGAACTACCTTCCCAAAGTGTTCTGAGGTGGAGGAACAAAGGAGAAACTAATGAGTGGGGGATATATGTGGGAATATATGTGCCATATTCTATCACTTTCCTTCTCATTCTATCTCATTCTTTCTTCCACATTAGCATAATAAATGCAGGGAGATGTGTCACCATAAATTTCCTTTAAGTGGGTATTTGTCGAACTGGTTTGATCTTGGAACACTCTGTCTCTCCACCCCCACCAACATACACTCACAGCCTTAGTATCCTTCAGTGAAACTGCCTCTAGACAGTGGGCCATTTGGGGAAATGCTGGCTACGTGATCCCTAAAGTTGTTTTCTGTTGTAAAAACCATTTAAAGACATTGTCCAGGATGCCTGGGTGGCTCAGTAGTTTAAGCATCTGCCTTCAGCTGGAGTCATGACGTCAGGGTCCGGGCTCCTTGCTCAGCAGTGAGTCTGCTTCTTCCTCTCCCTCTGTGATCTCTCTTGCCTTTCACTCTCTTTCTCTCTCTCAGAAAAATAAATAAAATCTTAAAAAAAAAAAATGAAGACATTTTCCTCTGATGAGGCAGCATAATGCTGGGTTCTGAAGAAAGCTTGGAATCCCGCTGCCTGGGTTGGTGCTGGGGGTCTGGGAGGACTTTGGACAAAGTGACTTCGAAAAAGACGGAAGTAGCACCGCTCACTGCATAGGGCGGCCGGAAGGGTGGTGGGAGGCCATACGTGCAGTTTGCTGGTCAGCATCCAAGCCCTCCAACCAATGTCAATCATTATTATTTAAGCGTTTTGGTGTTATTTTGATTTTGTCATTTCCTGATAATGCAATTTCCCAGCTATGTTAGGTAGGGGTCAGATCTGCCCACAAGAGGGCACCAGCAACACAGCCTTGACCAGAGAGTTTGTCAAATATCCTTGGAAGGCCAGGCCGCTCTGGGGTCTCCTAGGTCTGACTTCTCAAGAGCCACAGAACCACAGAGTGCAGAGCTGGAAGAGACCCTGTGGAGGATATAATCCAATTATCAGATTTTGCAACTTTAAGCCACAAGGGTGGTTAAAGGAGGAGCCCATGAGTGTGACTTAGGAAACCAACGTAGTCACAGGAAAATCAACTTCAGGTACATTCTCTGTGGACTTGGATGGCAGGACAGAAACTCTGTTTTTCTGGAAGCCAGGAAGACATCAGCTGGGTTCACAGCAATGCCAGGCTGAAAGGAAGAGAAGCCATTGCTATAGTCCAGGGGCCGGAGAGGAGACCCTATGCCTTTGGAGCACCTGAGGGAAGAGCGGGGCTGCTGGTACAAAACTCCTCCACCTTTTTTTTTTTTTTTTGGAAGCAGTTTGGGTTTCTATAGTTTTCTGCAACTAAATTGCTTAATGAAGACAACAAGGAAGTTCTGAAGGCCCTATCAGATGACGAAGGCAACACTGAAGGCGTGTGTTTAAGGAGTGAAATTCATTGCAAGCGAGCCTGCAGGGATGCGTGAGTGTTGAGAGGAGCAGGAGATGCTCCTCCTTCTCTTCCTTCCCCTCCTCCCCCTTCTCCTCCTCCTCTCCCTCTTCTCCCACCCCTCCCCCCTCCTTTTCATCTTTCTCTTTCTTCGCTTGCTTTCTCTTCCTTCTTAGCTCTAACAGTAAAACCCTATTTATTTTGCAATAGTTTCAAGAATTACAGAAGTTGCAAAGACAGTACAAAGAATTCCCATTCTCCCTTGCCTAGCTTCCCCAAATGTTGGCATTCTACCAACACTTCTTGGAGACGCTGGTGAATAATTGCAGAAATGATGCCCTTTTACCTCCAAGCTTTGCCATGGATAGTTTCAAAAAAAAAAAAAAGAAAATTAAAAAATAAGGACATTCTCTTACATAATGAGAGGTCAGTGATGAAAAATCAGAAAAAGAATATTGATATATGGTGCTCTCCTCTCAAAAACCTACAAACCGTATTCAAAATTTGCCACTGGTATTCTAGCATTTATTTGTCACATCCCTTCATCTCCTTCAGTTTGGGTCAGTTCTCCCTTGACCTTGACAGTCTGCTTCTTCTGTAGAATGTTCCTGCGTCTGAGTTTGTTTTCTCTCAGGCGCCATCACGTTCTGCGTTGGGGCAGGAATGAGGATATGAGCGTCTCAGTTGGGGGCAGGAAGTGAGGATGTGAGCGTCTCAGTCAGGGAGACCCTAGCCCTCCTTTCTCTCCTGCCGGGAAGACTCAGCCTAGCACTTTGCTGGAGCATAAGCTGGGCTTCCTGGAAGAATCAGCCCTTGAAATAAGTTGTGAAGAATAAGAAAAAGCTTTGAGATAAAGACTGAGGGGAAGTAATTCTGGAGGGAGGAAACAGCTTGCCCACTTGGGGGTGAGAAAGTGTATTGCGTTCAGGAGCTGCTGGTCATCTCCTGTGGGCTCTGCAGAAGTCTGCCCACGGCACCATCGCTCACCTCTGGGCTCTATCCCCCCACCCCCACCTCGAGGTCACCACCCCTGCTGCACAGGGGTTCCCAGCCATCCTTCCCATGCTTGGAAGAGTCGCTGCCATATCCAGAGGGCGGTTGGCCAACCCCACAGCCACTGGGCTCCAGGAGCAGTGCTCTCCCTCAGCTGCTGCCTCCAGAGCTCCCTCAGGGTAGCCCAGTGACTCAACATTTTTGTCCTTCCTCTCTCCTCTGTGGTTGCCCGGCTTGACACCTCTCTCAGCAGTGGGGGATGGAGGGAGGCAGAGCACCCCTGACTTAGGACAGGTATCCCCCGCCCCCAACCCCGGGGGGATTCTGACACAACCCTCCCCCCACGCGGTGAAGGAGCACCCCCGCCCCAGCCCGGGGCCCACTGCAGGTCTTTCCAACTGCGTTCCCACTCCTTTGCCCCCCAGAGGTGCTCCCCGACCAGCCCGGCCCCCCTCACACAGACCTCTGAGAGCTTCCAAGTCCCTCCCTCCTCTATAGGGTCTGGCCACCAGGCTCCCCGCTCCCCTCCCTGGGCCCCTGCTCCAGCTCGCTGCCTGGCCTGGCTGGACCCCTGCACCCGAGGCCCTGTGCCCTGTAGGCACTCAGCACGCTGTGTCAGGGAGCAGACCCAGGAGGGCATGGCTGCATGGACTCAACAGGGAGACATCAGCCTCCTTCCCAGAAAGGGCAGGACTGGGATTCAGGCCGCCTCTCCTCCCCTCCTGGGACCTCTTTGCCCCAAACCAGGAAGCATGTGTGGCCTTTTGCCCCTCCCACTGCCCCATCCCACCACCCCGAGGCTTTCCCGTGGGCCTTTGCCAGGAGCTAAGGCCATGAGGGCAGGGACTGTGTTGATCCCAGGATCTGGAAGATACGGCTGCTCAAGAAATACTTGTTGAAAGATTTTATAAAAGAGAGAGAAAGAGAGAGAGAGACCTCACCACCTCAGCACCTCACACTTCCAGGCTCTGCTCACCCGTGCTCTCCTCTGCCTGCTGCCACTTCCACCTCTTCCCTTCTCCTCTTTCCTGGAAAATTCCCACTCAGCCTTCAGAACCCAGTAGAAGAACGTTCCTTCTCTGGCTGCTAGAGAATGGTAAAGAGCTGCTAGAGAATGGATTTGGAGACACGTGGGCCTGGGTTCAAATCCTGCCTCTCTTAATTTATCAAGTGAATAATCTTGGGCCAATATTTAACCTCTCTGACGCCTCATCTCTCTCTACCTTGCCCCCAAGGGCTGTGCTGCAGCCACACGGGCCTCCTCTCATACCATGGAAAACACCTAGCTTTTCCCACTTTAAAGCCTTTGTGTTTGCCTCTGTCTACAATATCTTCCCGCTTTTTGTATTTAACTAAAAGCAATTTTTGATGGATACATGCAATATTGTAAAATATATAGGATGTTTACAGGAAAACAACATCCCTTATATTCATGTACCCACCAGTCATCCATCATTTACTGTCAGCTCTGGGAGATCGTCCTTGATCCCAGCCCTTGTCCTCCCCACTCTGAGATAAATGCTTGCTTGAATTTTGTATGGAGTATGCTCTTGCTTTTCTTTTTTTTAAGATTTTTTAAAAAATTTATTTATTTGACAAACAGAGATGACAAGGAGGCAGAGTTAGGCAGAGAGAGAGGGGGAAGCAGGCTCCCTGCTGAGCAGAAAGCCTGATGCAGGGTTGATGCAGGGCTCCATCCCAGCACCCTGGGATCATGACCTGAGCCAAAGGCAGAGGCTATAACCCACTGAGCCACCCAGGCATCCCTGCTCTTGCTTTTCTTTACGGTTTGTTTGCTTGTATGTCTAAGCAATACAGGGTTTAGATTGCATGTTAACGAAATCATATTACTTTGGCCATTTGTTTTTTTTCACTCTGTTCTATGTTGCTGAAGTTTATCATGATGTTGAACGAGGCTGTAATGCATTCCTTCTTGCTGCTATATAGCATTTTATTTCATTAAAATATCAAGATCTCATTAAAATATCAATTTTATATCCTACCATTGGTGGACCTTTGGGCCTATCCCACTTTTTGCTATTACAACAAAACTCCAAAGTTTCTCGGACATACCTCCTAATACACAGGTAAAAACTTCTCTGCAGTATATACTTAGGTGTGGACTAGTAGTTTCTGGGAAATAATTATGTTTTTTTTTAAGATTTTATTTATTTATTTGACAGAGATTACAAGTAGGCAAGAGAGGCAGGCACGGAGAGAGAGGAGGAAGCAGGGTCTCTGCGGAGCAGAGAGCCCGATGTGGGGCTCGATCCCAGGACCCTGGGATCATGACCCGAGCCGAAAGCAGAGACTTTAACCCACTGAGCCACCCAGGCACCCCTAGGATATAATTATGTTAACATTTTCTAGGTAACACATCATTGTTTTCAGAGTGGTTGTACCAATGTTCACCCTCTCCAACAGCAAATAAAAATTCCTGTTCCTCTATATCATTGCCAATATCTGGCAGCACTAACTTCTAACCTAACTTATTGCCATTCTGACAGGTGTAAAACGATAGCTCATTACATTTTTAATTTGCACTTTGCAGGTTACTTGCCCTGATCTCTGCAGACTGGTTCCCTCTTGTCACTCAAATTTGAGCTTAAAGGACCACCACCTAGCAACACCTTTGTCACTCAACTACACCTTATTTTAATTCTTACTATCTGATATTTTCTTTTCCTTCTTTTTAAAAAATATGTTTCTTGGTGTTTTTTATTCCTTCCGACCCAGGGCTTGTATACTGTAGCCGCCTAATAAATTTACTGAATATTTGTTAAATGAATGAATGGGCTAACTTCAATTCTGTTCAGATCAGTACTTGCTGGTTAATGGTGCGACCTCTCTTTGTGTTGGCTTCATGTCTCTCTTTCGTATCGCTTTCAGTCTCCTCTCATACCTTCTCCACTGTCTTTCTCCCCATTACTGTCCACTTTTCTCTTTGTTCTCCTTCTCGGCTAAATTCTTTCTTCTTGACAAGTTCTCTCTCTTGCTTCCACACTTGTTGCAGGTTTTCAACCTTCAGGAGACCTTACTCACATCTTTCAAAACCAACTTCTCCTGTACCCAGCTCCTTCCCACCCTGTTTGACATCTACTCAGGCAATAGTCAGTCAGAAGCAGTCTGGATTCTGGAAGGCAAAGAAGGTAAGAGCAGACAAAGCCATCATTCATTCAAGTCATCTGCAGAGAACCCAGAGAAAGAGCTCTGTGGGTCCGTGTCCTTTGTTAGAGGTGATTTACTCTAGAAGCAAAAGTTACATACTGTCTGGAGCTCATTTCCACTTTAGCCTTCTCTCATATATGCTGTCAAATTTCACAACACTGGTATTGCAATAGCAGGAAATGAGGGTAAATGTACCTGAAAGATACAGCCATCTATCACCCAACAAACTTTTAAAGACAAATGAGAAGGGAAAATTACCTCCGAGTAGTAGAAGTGATCTCAACTTTTTGTGTGTGATAATTTTCTGAAATATACTACCAAGTAACTTCTGTATTTAAAATTCACTAGGACACAAATTCAGCTTTCACCATATACTTCAAGTGTTGTTCTAAAAAGCAACTACTGAATGCTGTCTACGCATGACAGTTCAACAGCATACTCCTATCCCCTTCTCTCCCAGAATCCTATTAAAATGACTGTAAAGGAAGTAAGAAAATACAAAAAATATCCTAAGAGGAGTGAGTGAATTGGATAAGAAACAGCATCAGAGGAAAGACACTTCAACAGAATTTTGGTTGCTAGAGGATTTGTGACTAAGGTTGGTGGCTGGTGAGAGGAACACTGATGGGAAGTCAGGGGTTCCTTTTTAGACCCACAGAAAGGCGCTGCAAAAATGTGAAGTGCCATGAGGCAAAGGACTGAGAACAAAGAATTTCGGGGAAATCTGTCAGGAGCCATTAGACACCCTCCCCTATCCTCGTGAGGTTGGGCAACTTATCTTCTTACTGGACTGAGAGACTGGAGGCTTGCTCTCATTGACTGGAGGCTTATTTTTTTTCAGAAATTAAACTTAAGAAACTTGGGAGATCACAGTGAAGGGGTGTAAGGAGAGATGGGAGGCAAGCTGAAGACAAGGGGATTAAGGGAAAGTCTGCCCATGGAATTGTATGCTCTCCACTCCCTCCTCACACTCTGCTTTCCAGAAGTTGGCAGCCAGGCTTACAGTCCTCCCTGTCCCTGAGGAGAAGATCGGAGGATTCTTCACTGGAGTCTCCCAGTGAACCTATAGGAAAGATCCCAGGTGCTGCCATTGGAGGGTCCTCCAATGAAAAAGCAAACTTGCCGATGATCTCACTGGGGTGAGACCCCCAAATACCACAGCTGAGCTTCCTGCTCAACCATGAATGAATGGGCAACGCTGTCAGCCATTTCTGAGTAGCTTCCAGAATGAAAGAGATGAGAGAGAAAGAGAGAGGGGACATTGAGGAAAGAGATTATGCTGAAAATAGGAAAATACAACTTAAAAAAAATCAATATTCTGCAGTGAAGGAGGAAGGATGAGGTTATAAAGGGGGTTCCGAGAGGCAATGCATTTTATGTCATAAAATGACAGAGTTATAACACACCTTGCACCCATATCAGTTCCTTGGTTTTGAAACTCTTTATAAGTATGAAAGATGTGACCATAGGGGGAAACTAGGCAAAGGGGTAAGGGGTGCTTGGGACCTCCCTGTATTGTCTTTGGAACTTCCTGCCAATTCTAGAATTATTTCAGAACAAAAAGTTAAAAAACTAGTATAGGCAATGAGTTAAGAGAGAATATTGCATCCAAAACAAGAATGAGATACTATAAAAGAAAGCAAAGGAAGAAACATTTCTTTGAGGTTAAAAATGGTACTTTTCCAACAAAATTAAAAGACTGCAAGATAATATTGACAAGATCTCATGTAAAATAGAAATGAAATTACAGCAGTGGAAAACACAGGAGAAAAATAAGGGCAATAGATCTGTCTAGAATGTCTAATATGACTTTCATACAGGAGAAGACAGAAAACAGGAGGAGGAATTAGTGAAACGAGATAAAGCAATGCAATGAGATAAGCTCTTGGAACCGAAGGACTGGGTTCCGGGTGACAGGGTTCTCTGACTGCCCCATACAACAACTGAAGAAAGAGTCACACCAAAACTCGTGATTATGTAGTTGCACAACGCAAGAGATAAAGATTCTAAAGGCTTCTGGTGAGGGAGGAGGAGAGAGAGAGAGAGAGAGAGAAAAGGCAACAACAAACAGCCTGCAAAGGCTCATGAGTCAGACCAGCATCATACTACCGACCAGCCACACCAGAGGCAGTAGACAAGGCAAGGAGCCATGCTGAGGGACTGTACTCTTCTACCCTGAATTCTATAAGCTACAAACATTGAGGTTAGAACAAAAGCATTCTTAAAGCCCTCAAAAGAACTGTCTTATTTTTATACTTTCCAAGGAAACTACCAGAGTCCATGGTCCATCAAAACAAAGGAATAAAGCATGAAAGAGGAAGATGCAGGTCCAGAAAAGAGAAGATTGAACACAGGAGAATGGCAAACAGGAAGTCCCGACATGGTGGTCAACAAAAATGGCGGGTTGAGACACAGCAAGCACGGGCGGGAGACAGGCCCACTTGGAGCAGGAGAACAGGGCTCCAGGGAGAAACACTAAAAGTAGTTGATTGGTCTGGTGCCTAGAAAATGTTACTGAAGAGCCCATCAAAATAAAATGGGACATTTGGAACACTTAGCCATCCATCAAGTAGACCTGTTTCTGCAACATAGTTTCACCAGTACCGTTAGTCAGTTTTGGAATTTTAGAGCTAGAAGGTGTCTTGGACATCAAACAGTTCAAATCTTTGGTTTAACAGTCGAGGATCCAGAGTACCCGTGTGTTTTAGCACACTGCCCAGCTCTGCAGTGGCTGTAATGCAGACATTACATGAAGTAGAGGCCGATTGTCCTGACTCTTTGTCATGGCTAGTATTCCTTGAAATGCCTGAACGAAGATGAATTTTCTCTGAGAATCCTGCTGAAGAATCTTTAGGCTCCTTGTGGTGTAGAGATTCAGTAGAGGGCCCAGGCTGCCTGCTGGGGAGGAACACAGCGTGGATGAGCACAGGCTTCCAGAACAGATCTGGGTCACGTTCCAGCTCTATCTCTTACTAGCATAATATCTTTGGAAAAAGTACAAAGTACTTAAATTCTCAAAGTCTCTTGGTAAACATTCCATTTCCAAGGTTGCTAGGAGGATTAGAGATACATAACTGGACTCTCTGGTGTTCCCATTTTTTTCTGGCAGAATAATGGTCCCCCAGAAATGTCTCCCTTTGATTTCCTGGAACCAGCGACTATGTGATGTCACCTGGCAATGGGGCAGTTAAGATTTCAGAGGAAATTAAGGTTGCTAATCAGTTGATCTCAGGGAGATAATCCTGCATTATCTGGATGGCCCAGTATAAACACAAGGGACATTATGTTCTTATGTCCTTATCTTCCTTAGAAGAAGGACATAGAAGAGGAAGAATCAGAGAGACGGCAATGTGAACATCACTGAGCCTGCCACTGCTGGTTTTGAAAACGGAAGAGTAGGGCCACGAACAAGGAATGTAGGCAGCCTCTGGAAGCCGGGAAAGACAAGAAAATGGACTCATCCCTAGAGCCAAAAGAAGGAAAACACCTTTTCTGACACCTTGACATCAACCCAGTAAAAACCATTTTAGACTTCAGAACTCCAGAACACGAAGATAATACAATTACATTGTTTTAAGCCACTGACCCATGGTAATCTGTTACAGCAGTTATTACAGCAGCTATAGGAAATGAACAGACCTTTCATCTGAACATTGTTCCTGCTCACCAGAGTGATCTCTGTCTACGTCATCGTCATCGGCTTTTGGATGATGTAGATTTTTGGAGGACACTCCTCGTCATGGTATTCTTTAGCAGAATCTGCTCTTGACACAAGCCAACCCAAGCAGAAAGGCTGCTTCTTTGGAGGGTGTAGCTTCTATCTTGCTGCTTCTCATTCCTTTTAGCTACTTGGATTAGCACTGAATCAAAGCAATGGTTTACATTTGGGACCCATCATACTCGAGAATGAAAATGTACTCTGAAATAGCTGGCAATCTGATATTTTTTTTCTCGTGCCTGATCAGACATTCTGGTTAGAGCTGCCATCTTTCCAGAAAGTGCTGCCCTCTTGCAAGGTGTCAGATGTTATTTGCCCGGAAAGGGTTGAGAGAGAGACAACAATGAGCTTCCGTGGTGACTGGTGGTGGTGGCAGACGGTTTGTGGTCTCTGCCCCTTGCAACACCCATCATCCTGTTTGACACAACCTTTGATGCAGTGTGAAAGCCACTGTAGCAGGAGCGAGTGCCTCCGTTTGACCCACTTCCCTTGTACCCAAGTATAGCTGTTGGGATTTGCAGGTTTGCCAAGCATGTGTTCATTAAGTTACATATGATTCTCAGTACGTGGAGAAACCATGACATGACCATTGCCAGTGATGAGTTTATTGAAGGAGAGAAAGCAGAGCAAGGCTCTGCCTAGTTTCTGGGAGGCTCTCAGTGCCTGCAGGTTTCCAGTCACGTGGGTCAGCGCTCTCAACTTCCCCTCCGGGGCTGCTGGTGCTGATGTGGGCCCTGACCTGGGCTCTCCAGATGGGGGACACAGAGCAAACTTCCTCCCCGTTCCTCAGAGTAAACAAGCTGTTCCTACTTCTGGAACGAGCTGTGGAAGCGTGGGTTACTTTTAGCTTCTCCTTTTTCTAAATTGTTCCTTTCCTTTTAAAAACGAAAATAGCTAAGGCTGGCTCCGGCTGGCTCCTGGTAGAAGAGTGAAGCATTTCATCATTTTCGTTGAGGATTTCTGTCACGTTGGCTCTCAGCAAAATTCAGAAGGATCACAAAGTCAAACTACTCGAGAATAGGGAATTTCAAATAAAGACCATTGAAATAACCACAAGAGGGGACTGTTTCCCTCTACTGACTGATTAAATATTTCAAGAGACATTCCTCACTGTGTTGGTGAGTGTGTGGTGTGTACACAGGTGGGAGGTACAGATTTTCCAGAAAGCAAATAGGCTTTCTGTATCAGGAGCCTTGAGCATGTCCACGTTTGGAAGCCTGAAAGTATACTGTTCAGGAACCAACCCTTTAAAACTCAGGCTTTTTGTTTCCTCACCTGTAAAAGCAAGCTATTAAGAGAATCTGTGGAGTGATGTGAGAAACAAAATCATGGAGAACTGTTGCACAATGTGTACATGGCAATCATGAGGCATCATAAGCGATGAAAAAAAGACTGTTTCCAGATAAAAATTACTGCAACATGGCAGCAGAGAAATTTCAGGCACCGATCGTGCCCTGTGCTTGAGCAAGGCTAAAAAACACCTTAGAAAGAGAGCTTTGGCTCACCCACTTCCCATTCAGCTCTTGAAATAGATCTCTTAAGATGTCTCAAAGTTATGTAAATTGGAGATCTTGATTTAATTCAGACATAGTGTCATAAAGAAGGGGTAAGGACTTAGTTGACATAAGAAAACTGCACATATGATTTTTATGGGATACTTCCGTGCCAACTTAGTGTTCTCTTAAGGGAACATTCTGGTGAGCACTCTGTTCCTGGAATTGCGTGTTTAGCGTGGGCTTACCAACCTTTCTCAGCAGACACTGCTTTAGAGCTAGGTCTATTTGAAGATTTTCGAAGAGCTTTGAAGACGGAACTTTCTGGGCCCCTGGGGGAAAGGGGATCCAGATTGGCTTTGGCTGCGAACTGTGGGTTGTGGTTTAGATAAGGAAATCATGTTCTCTAATGAAAAGGAAAGAGAATGTAGCTGTTTGGGAGGGTGTTAAAGATGGTGTGTCCCAGGAACTCACAGAGAATAGAGAAAAGAGAGCTCTCACGGTTATGGGATGAAGAGAGTGGTCAGAATGGGGAGGAGAGACTGTCGGGGGCAGGGGTGAGAGGAAGGTCGGGAGGAGTAGACTGGTAGGTCTGTGCCGGGTCCCTCATGGGTACCCAGAAGCCACCTTGAACGGTGTCTTCATCACTGACCACCCAGCCTTCGCTCATGTGGAGGCCACAATCCCCTCCATCTCTGGGCCGCACTTGCCCGGTGCCATACCAGCTGCCAGACTAACAGGAGTGACGCCTAGCAATGACACAGGCCTGGTTCTGTCCCACCGCCCTGTGCAGACACCTCCCCATAACATCCCAGGCTACCTGTAAACCCAAAAGAAGCGTCAGAGAAGCTCCGTGTCCTGTGCTCAGGCAGGGGTCCTGCCAAACAGAGCAAGATCTAGACCCCCAGGCTGAGAGAGTGCCTAATGGCATGCCTGTTACCTTTACAATATAATAATATTTTCCTACTTCTTTTAAGTTTGTTTGTCTTTACACAGGAAATACTATCTGCTGTGTCCCCTGAGAACTGGGAAGGGCTGTAATTCTACTTGCTCAGTCAAAGGGGGGAGGGGCGAGCAAGGAGCTGGATCCAATAGTCTTGATAACAGACACCCTCTATTATTCTAATGGAATGAACGGAGTTGGAATCCAAATCCAGGGACAGTGGAGGGCTCCTTGAGCTTTGCCAAAAAGGAATACAGTAGATCATTTTGGGTCTCTTTTTTGGCGTATTGCCAAATAGAAGGGGAAATGAAATTAGAAAGTTTCAGTTAAGGCAATGCTTTCTATGATGGATGATGTTACAAAGAAATGCCCTTGTCTGGATGCTGTTTTAAGGACTGTCTGTTATCATGCTTTCTGGGCCAAGAGAAGCCTCAGTTAAGGTCAATTAGAAATCTGGTGTCCGAGCAAATATTTCCCAATTACATAATGACTTTTTGTGACTGTCTCTGTAGTTGTCCTAGGTATTATGGAGACTATTGATCTGGTTGCTGAGCCAAATTTTGCATTACTATAAATGACTTGGGTAATTCTTACTTTTTAGTGCCTCACTTTTCCAATTAAAAGTGCATGGCAGAAGCAAGAGTGACTCAGGGACCAAAAAATGCAATTAATGTGCATCTCTTTTTAGTACAAAAATGTATACTACCCCTAAGCTATGGGAAACCCAGCTAGAGAAAAGTAAAGGAAACACATCAAGTTATTATTTCTATAGTTCTGAGTAAGCCCATTATTCTCATCAAACTTTAAAAAAAATTATAAGTACCTTGGCTGAGTTCCTGAGGAATAGGCCCATTTGCCCCCAAAAAGATCACCTTAAGAGAAATCTAGTTATAGTCCTATTCTGGGCATATCCCTGGATTCTGCAGAATTTCTAAACATCAGCTTTGTGTATTTGAAACATACTGAAAATGTAACTGGTTCAGATTTTCCTAGTGATGAAACATATCCAGGGAGTTGATGTGGAAATGTTGAGGAGGGTCAGACATTTCAAACTTGATGTGACACTTTGAGGACAATGACCCCTCTTCTCACGTTCCAGGTTGTCAGGAAACATCCTTTCCAATTTTCAGAAGAAGCTGGGACAGGGACGCCTGGGTGGCTCAGTTGGTTGAGCCGCTGCCTTCGGCTCAGGTCATGATCCCAGGGTCCTGGAATCGAGTCCCGCGTCGGGCTCCTTGCTCAGTGGAGAGCCTGCTTCTCTCTCTGCTTCTGCCTGCTGCTTTGCCTGCTTGTGTTCTCCCTCTCTCTCTCTCTCTCTCTCTATGACAAATAAAAAAATAAAAAAAATCTTAAAAAAAAAAAAAAAAGCTGGGACAGAAATGGTCTCCACAGGGGCAGGTAGTTCCAGTGCCCTGGACTCAAGCACTGCCTGTGGGCCATGAGGGGCCGGAGGGTGAAGCTGGTGTGGCTGCTTCTCTGAGCAAGTGAGACCCGATGAAGAGGAGATGGAAGCAGCTGGTGGCAGCACGGAGTCACTTGGCCCGCTCTTTCTTTCTTTCTTTCTTTCTTTCTTTCTTTCTTTCTTTCTTTCTTTCTTTCTTCTTTCTTTCTTTCAAAAATACATTTCTTTCTTTTTAAAAAAATTTTTCTTTCTTTTTTTAAAAAAGATTTTATTTATTTATTTGAGAGAGAATAAGAGAGAGAGCGAGCACGGGTGAGGGGGGGAGGGTCAGAGGGACGAGCAGACTCCCTGCTGAGCAGGAAGCCTGATGTGGGGCTGGATCCCAGGACTCCAGGATCACGACCTGAGCCAAAGGTAGACGCTTAACTGACTGAACCACCCAGGCACCCCCATAACTTGACTCTTTCTTTCCCCAGCCCTTTATGACCTCTTCCAAGGAAGGTTCTTTCTTGCCTCTGCATGAAATCTCTGGTAGATGCCACAAGTCCCTCCTGCCCTTTTGGGTCAGAAAAACAGCATCGTGGTAGCAGCAAAGCATCTAGTCCAGTGTGACAATCACACGGGAAGCTCTTAAGCAAGTGAGAAGAGCATTGGCTCAGGCCTGAAACCCACAGTGGGGGAAGGGCCCCACTGACAGTGCTGGTCACCCCCTACCCCCTGGCTGCCTTCCCCCAGCGAGCTCTCCCATCACTCAGTGGCAATTTCTGACCCTTTCCGCAAGGGGTAGAAAGAAGAGGACACAGTCTTTGTCACTGGCCCTGTCCTGATCAGGCATTGTGCCTTCTGGCCTTGGTGGATGCTCAAAGTAAACACTGTCTGGGGCAGTTTTGTGGCTTTCTTGGAGAATCCCCCAGTCAGTAGGACTCTGCCACTGCAGCTGGAACTAGCTGTCACAAAACCGGTTTTGTTTGGTTTTTAAAAATTTTACTTCTTTGACAGGGAGAGACGGAGAGAGTGCACAAGCAGGGGGTGGGGAGGGCAGCAAAGGGAGAGGGAGATGCAGGCTCCCCACTGAGCAGGGAGCCTGATGTGATGGATGTGATGCAGGACTCGATCCCAGGACCTTGGGATCACCAACTGAGCCCAAGGCAGATGCTCAACCACTGAGCCACCCAGGCGCCCCAAAATTAGTTTTGTCCACCTCCTTTCCTAGCACTTTGATTTGGAATATTCCGTATGATACCTCAATTTGGAAACTTAACATTTGAGCATTTAAAAATGGAAACAGCAAGAGTCTAGTTTTAGCCTCCTGTGACAGTGGCTAACCAGCACCAAACAATAACACAGCAATGGAAGAAGAAGTGATAGCAAATACATGTATGAAATGCTACCATGTCGACAAAGAGAAGCCCCGTCTGGTGAATTATTTGAATAAGGATTCAGAGGAGGAAAAGGGTCAGAGCCTAAGGGTGGCTTAGCTGTGTCTACGCCAAGCAGGGACTATGGTGAGGTGGGGCCAGGCATTTCTATCCCAGTAGATGTTGGGCACTCAATAACAGAGCAGATCTGACATGCTTGCATGCTGTTCCTAGGTTTTCTTGGTTTGCTGGTTTTAGAAGACTTTGTTTTTACTTTTTAGAGGTACACACGGGTACAAAAAAGAAAATAATTTGACCTGAAGTGGTTGATTTCTTCCTTGCCCATAGGTCATATAGACCCGTGTCTGACGAGGTTGGGCATCCAACTCTTGGTTTTGGCTCAGGTCATGATCTTGGGGTCTTAAGATGGAGCCCCACATCGGCTTCCATGCTCTGTCAGCAGTCTGCTTAAGACTCTCCCTTGCTGGGGTGCCTGGGTGGCTCAGTGGGTTAAGCCTTTGCCTTCGGCTCAGGTCATGATCTCAGGGTCCTGGGATCGAGCCCCGCATCGGGCTCTCTGCTCAGCAGGGAGCCTGCTTCCTCCTCTCTCTCTGCCTGCCTCTCTGCCTACTTGTGATCTCTCTCTCTCTGTCAAATAGATAAATAAAATCTTTAAAAAAAAAAAAAAAGACTCTCCCTTGCTATCCCTCTGCCCCTCCCCCCTCTAAAATTAAAATAAACAAATCTTAAAAAAAAAAAAAAGTTAATAGCAGCTTGAAAGGAAAAAGAAAGGAGTTAAAAACACATTACTCCAGTAGAGGGAGTATATGACTCCTTCCTGATGCAGTGGATTGGAGTGTATTACAAGCTAGATTTGTTAAGATTAAGTTTGGCTAGAGAGAACAGAAAAGCCTGAAGTATTGGTGGTTGGTAGCTAAAACAAGGTAGAAATTGGGTTCTTTTCACGTATAAGGTGGGCACACGAGTCTGGGTTATGGTGTCACGAAGGACCGAGGCTCCTACTTTCTATTTTCAAGGTCTCCTCGTGGCCCAAAATGGCTACTGGAACTCCAGCCATCCTGTCTGCATTCTAGGCTGGAGGAAAGGGGAAAGATCAAAGGGCAAAAAGGATCTTCTCTCAAATCCACCTGTTCCCTTTAACCGGCCTTCCTGGTATCCTGCTATTGCTTTCACTGGCATTTCATCACCATAAGTTAGTGGCTGCATCTAGCTTCAAGAGAGCCTGGGAAACATAGTATTTTTATATTGTGAGGCAGTCATGCCTAATTAAAAGTCAGGATTTTATTAAGGAGGAAAAAGAAAAAGGAAATGTGCTGGGTAATCCATCTTCCATGGCACACAGGTAATACTAAAAGCACGATGGCTTTAAATCCCTCCTTTCCTTCAGTATGTGAAAGTGCTTAGCAAAATATAAAATATTTAGGCAATGTAATCTGCTTTACAATGAATTGTATGTAAGAGTCTGAAGTGATGGCAAGACAGTCCACTATTTGCTGAGAGATTAAGTAAGCAAATTAGGAGTATTCAAATCTTAGTGTCTTTTTCTCCTAAAGTCATCTGAGAAAATACTGACCTGCCACTTACTCTAAAACAAACAAACCAAACAACAAAAAAACTGTCTTAGAAAAAAAAAATCCACGAATCAACTCAAAAGTATGTATATGTCTGTTTTTATAAAATAGGTATATTTCTGAGGAGCGGAATATTAAATCACATTTAGAGCTATTTATTTTTAAAGATTTTCTTTATTTATCTGAGAGAGAGAGAGAGAGGAGAGCACAAGTGGTGGCAGGGCAGCATGGGGAGAGAGGAGGGAGAGGAGGAAGAGAGGCAGAGGGAAAAGCAGACTCCCTACTGAGTAGGGAGCCAATGTGGGACTTGACCCCAGGACTCTGAGATCATGACCTGAACTGAAGGCAGATGCTTAACCAACAGAGCCACTCAGGAGCCCCTAAAGCTGACAATTTAAAAGTGTCATGTAAAGATTTATTTTATGAAACGAAGAATCCTTTTATAGAGAGAATAATCACCCTTGTTTTTTTGGACAGATCTAGATTTTTAAAAAGTGACATTGACATAAAATAACCTCAACTTCACTTTAGTGTCTGGAAGAGAACAGAATATGAATTAAAACCAATATGCAGTTTAAAAATATCATATCAGTTCTATAAAACTGGTTTTTTTTCTATGACACAGTTATAGCCTTGGTGAATTAAATGAAGTTGAGATTTTTTTCAAAACTTCTTCCTCCCCTGAAATGGAAATCAAGGGAATCATTCCAGAGGCTCCCCTTCTCCTTCATGCCCAACATCCTTTCTGCCAATTTTACCTTCTAAATATTTCTGGAAAATTTTCCTCCCTACTACTACTGTCCTGCCTGGTTGGAAACCCCAGCATCTTCTCTGAATTTTCCAATCTATTTAAAATACACATTTGATCATGTTATTCTTCCGTTAAAATCTTCAATGACTCTTCAGCAGTTAATAACACTTCTTAGCGCGTCATGTGAGAGCCTCATGACCCATCCAGTTTATTTCTCTAGCCTTAAGCCTCATCTCCCAAAATTCGCTGCTGTAAACTTGACAACATGAACCCTGCTCACTTGGCTTGACAAATATGCCCTCACGAAAGCTTCCTTGATCTCTGTAAGTGGCTCTGTGATGCTTCACTGCATTCCCACCACGCTCACATCTCTATCATAGAACATTCCACATGATACTAGATCCAAAGAACCTATATTTCATCGTTCCTGGCATCTAGTAGGTGCTCAATAAATCACTGGTGAATTGAACTCAACTAAAAAAAAAAAAAAAAAAAGATCTCCAGGGAGCACTAGTTTCTAAGTTTTACTCAAATAGTGCTGATGTGATTATTATTTTTCTTTCTTCCACCGCAAAACAAAGCATCTTCAGGTCTCCCCAGAGGTATGCAGCAGAAGGGCCCTTGGGCCTCTCACATGTATGTCCTCCAACTACCATTTTCTGATCAAACATACAGCATTTCTTATTGGTGAAAAACAGGAATTCCTGATGTGTTGGAAAAGAGTGGCTAGATCGTCAAAATGGGTTGGCATTGTTGATTTGTGCAGTTATGGATTTCTGAGATTAATTGCATTTGGAACAGTGGCATTGTTTGCTAGCCAAAGGAATCCTATTTAAAGATTAGAAGTGCTTACCTAAGCACAACTTGGGAAAAATAGAAAAAAAGAATCAATTTTGCCATTAATCTCTACATCCTCCCCCCCTCCGCTTAATTGCGATGCAAACAAAACAAAAATCAGAGATCTTGAACTGATATTCAATCCATTGGAAATGTCCTTGTGCTGATAATTTAAAAAGAGGAGAAATTGGAGAAATAGTTGTTTAAAATCTATATAAAAAGACAAACCATAATGCCTTTGAAGGCAGCCATCATGGTATAGAACAAGGGAGAATTGGGTTGAGGCTGGGAAAATACACATTCTGACACTAAAGATATGAGCTACCCTTTTCAGAGCCCTGGCTCGGGGCCAAGTCCTGCACTAGGTACCTTGTCAGTCAGTCCCATAATGCACCGAGGAGCTTCAGGCACATGATTCCATCTCTGCTTTCCTTGACCTTACTGGAAGTAAGGACCCTGAGTCTGGGAGTTTGGTAGGAACAGCGCATTCCCAGAGAGTGGTGGGCCCATAAAAGAATCCAGTCACCACTTCGAAACAGGACATTCCTTTGCCTTCCTGAGCAATCAACTCTGAGATCTCAGGCCCTGACCCCAGAATCTGAAGGTGGGGGACCCCCTCAGGACTCCCCCCAGCAGGACCACCTGGAAAGCTCACTGTAGCTGCACCAGCCTAGGCTGGGGAATGCTCTGGGCTGCCTTGGCTGAGGTTAGCGCATTTCCACCCCTGGCATCTCTGGCAGACAGTGACACCATCGAGTGTCTTCAAATTGTCACTTATGGTGTGTTGTTGGAGGGGCAGTTCCTGGGAAAGAGATTGTCAAGGGTACAGGCTCAGGAGGTGTGACGTCGGGTGTGTGAAAATAAAGCATTTCCTCTGTGGATTAAGGTGCTGCTTAAACAAGGACACCAATATGTGACCTCTGAGCACCCGGGGCCCAGAACATGGCACGTACTTCCGCCTCCTTAGGTTCCAAGCAGAAAAAGACAATCCCCAGCACAGGGGCCTGTAGAGACCCTGCTGGCCCACCCCCAACCCCTGCCTTCTGCCCCAGCCAACTAAGCATGTGGATTCCACAGAGAGAACTGAGGACAAAGCAGAGAGCAACCAGAGCTGGCATCCAATTTTCCTGAGCAAGGTAGAGTCCTCCTCAGAGCTACACGGATCAAACCTTTGAGCTTAAAAATTCTACTTTTTAAATAAGTACATAAACAACAATATTCATGATCATTGCTCCCAAAAAGAGGCCAGCGTTTTGTCATAAACAATGTAGAATATATATATAATATAGAAAATATATATATTACATATATAATATAGAAAAAAATCTCCCAATAGCTGAATTAATATCATTACCATTATTAGTCCATAAATTAAGTCATACAGTGTGTGTTCTATATCATGTGGTTTTCAGTTTCCTTCAGTTGCTAACAAAAATCCAAAGTACTTTATTTGGTGAAAGGGAGGAAGATAATACAAAGTAATTTTAAAGATTTTAATAAGTATTATATAAAAATAAAGGTATAAGAATAGCGAAAATGTATTGAACAGGGGAGCCTGGGTGTCTCAGCTGGTTGAGCGTTTGACTCTCCATTTGGTTCAGGTTGTGATCTGAGGGTCGTGGGATCGAGCCTCACTTTGGGCTCCACACTCAGCTCGGAATCAGCTTGGGATTCTCTCTCTCCCTCTCCCTCTGCTCCTCCCCTGACTCACTCTTGCTCTCTTTCTCTCAAGTAGATAAATATATCTTTGGGGGGGAAAAAGTACTGAACAAAAATAGCAATGAGTGGGAACTTGAATAAGATATATTAAGATGTAGTTTCAGTTAAAATAATTAAAACAATATGGTGTTGGCATCACATAGACAAGTTAATGGAATAGAGTAGAAAGTAAAAAAGAAACAGAAATAGACCTAATTATCTCAGAATTCAGTGCGTCATAAAGGTGGCATTTCGAGTTGGTAGGGTAAAGCTTCAGTAGGAAATGAACAGGAAGGGGCACAATGTCCCAGCATTCTAGAAAGACTTAAATTTGGATCCACACCTCATGTTCCATACTAAAGTAATTTTGAGGTGCACCAGTATTAAAATGTAAAATAAGTAAACTACAGATAGATATTTCTGTAATTTGGGGAGAAAGACAGACAGACTTGCTAAGCTTAGCAATAAAAGATAACAACGTAAGGGAATAGATTGATTTTGACCAACATCCATCTGCCCATTTTAGGGAAAACTCCAGGCCCCGGTAACCACTGTTCTAGTCCCTACTTCTGTGACCTTGACCTTTTCAGACCCTGCATATATGAGAGATCAGGCAGTATTTTTCATTCTGTGTCTGGCTTATTTCACTTAGCATAACGTCCTCCAGGCTTATCCATGATTTTTATAAACTAAAATTTAACATCTTCATGTCAAAAAACTCCCCACTTTGAATAAAAATAATCCCGAAGTGGTCCTATAACAGCAAGTGCGTGTGTGAGTGTGCATCACATAGAAGAGGGCTGGAGAAACTTCCCTCAATTTTCAGTCCCAGAACTCTTTCTTGGAGAGAATCTGACTCATGTGTTTTGGGAAGAGGGAATTCCTCCTTTCCCAGTTCCAGAGATGGGCATGTGACTCAGTCCTGGCCAATCAGAGCATTCCATCCATGAAGCTACAACGTTGTGTTCATATATGAACATGTGAACCAAGTCGAGCCAAAGAAAATCATCCCTAATGTGTTTCAGTGTAATGATTGGGCTTAGATAGTGCACTTTTCTCTAAGGTTCCTGACATTCCAGAACATGAACCTGGAATCATCCGTGGCCATCCTTGCTATCTGGAAATGAGGCAAGCTTAAAAGTGTTGCTCAGAGATAGATGATAGCTAGATAGATAGGCAGAAAAACAGATACTGCCTTCACAACCGTCTGAGTTCCTGAATTGGCTGTGCCTGAAGACACACACACAAACAAATACGGTTACATTTCCTTAGAGTGGGTTTTTGTCATTTACAATCACGACTTTCCTGTTGGTCAGTTATATGTATTACAGGTATTTTCCCATGAGCTGCTTGTCTTTTGACCTTATGTATGAGGATCTTGGCTGTCCAGGAATTTTAAAAATTTTTACATATTGAATCTGTTCATCCTTTCTTTCCGGCTGCATTTCCTGATTAAAAAAGTCCTTCTCATTCTAATTATTTAAGACCCTATTTATCTATTTATATTTTCAATTTAAACCTTGAGGAATCTAGAAATTGTTGTGTATGGTGTGAGGCAGATAATTCCCTCTTTAATAAAAGAGTAATATCGGGCATCTGGGTGGATAGGCGGTTAAGGGACAGCCTCTTGATTTGGACTTGGGTCATGATCTCAGGGTCCTGAGGTCAAGCCCTGGGTCAGGCTCTGCACTCAGGTGAGAGTCTGCGTGAGATTCTCCTCCTCTGCCCCTTCGCCTGCTCATGCTCTTGCTCTCTCTCTAAAATAAATACATATTTTTAAAAAGGCAATATATAAATGTGCACATAGACAATATACATGTCGAGATGGTTATCTCTGGTTTTCATTGAGTGACATTCCAAGGAGAACTTTGTTTTCTTCTTAGGTTTAGTTCTGTTTTCAAATGTTTGTGTAATTAATATGTTTTAGATCACTTAGATTCAAGGTTTACACCAACCATGAGGAAATAACGAGATTTTTTTTTTCGTATTTGTTCAAATGTCTAGGTATATTCATTTTTCTGCAGCATCTCTAAGATACTGTAATTTCCTTTGAAAACTGTTCTTTCTTCCCTATCTTAATTTGTTTTATTTCCTATCTCAATATCACATCACCTTGTTATTCAAAGCAAAAATCAACATTTTTAAAATTAAAAAATAATTCTTCCTCCAACAACCATTTCAGAGACAAAGGTGAGTATGAATAGGCTACATGCCAGTAGGATGTAATCTTATTTTTTATCTTGTTTTAGAAGTATGGATATACTGCATTTTAATATATGTATTTGTTATTATGCTATAAATATCTCGTCTGGATTACTTGCATGATATGGTAGTTACTTCTATATAAAGAATTTTATTCTTTTGCTGGTGAATATGGTACATACTTCTCAAACAACATTTTCTTATTTCTGTTTAAAATCAAACTGAGTCTCAAGGAGGAGAGTATGAGTACCCCAATTTATTGAAATCAACAGTCAGAAAAAAATTTGTCTGGTTTATTTTGTCTTTGATTTAAATAGTACTAAATGAAACACACACACAAACACACCTGACATAATGTGTATTTTCTGACATTCTCTAAAGATAAGATATATATACAAATTTCAATCATTTGATTTTATCAAGTTTTGTCATTAGCAATGACATTTTGGATTTAAGTGTATTTAAAAAAATATACCAAATATGAAACAATTCTGTGCTACTCTAAAATGTCTTTGTTTGCATATCAAAAGACTTTTACTTTTCTCTTACCAAACACTAATTCTTAAAGCCTCAAGTTCTACTGTATTTGTATGTTGCTCTGCAATGTAATTTTGTAAGTTTTACTTTATTTTTTTGCCAGGCTCTCATTGAAGGCCTGTTGAATGCTGGCAGCGGTCTATGGAGTCAGGCTTTGTGAGATGAGGGTCAGGATAACTGAGAGATTGTACCAGTTTTCTAAGAGCCTGGGTAATGAATTCAAACAACTAAATATAGGACTGGAATGAATCTTTTATTCCCTAAAACAATCCACAATTGAGATGGTTGGCACTGGATGGATTTCCACAGAAATTCACAAAGAGAACTTGGGTACATGACTTTGAACTCATCTGAGACAGGAGCCCCACTGATGACTTTGAAATGCCATCTTATCACTTGGAATGGATGCATGAAAGTGCCAGTTGTAATGTAAATCCTTTTTTTGCAAAGTTTTCCATCATTTCTCATTCGACAGCAAATGTGCTCTAAAAGAAATTTTCTAGATTTCCGCTGAAATCCAAAGACCTTTTACTTATCCTTCTTAAGTAATCATTCTGCAACCATTCCCCAACAGTCGCAAACTTCCTAAGGAGCTGAGATTACAAAGAGGAGCCACAGAAGAAAGAAGCTGTACTCTCAAAGAAGTTAATTACTATAGACATAAACTCTAATGGCTTTTAAAGTGGGATTCCTAAATCATTGCCTGACTTATCAACTCAGAATTTAGAGTTATTTTTCCACTAGGAATACTACTTGAAATAAAACTGCGTTCCTTTACTTCTCTATAGCAGGAAGAAGAACACACAAGAAACAAAATAGGAAGGTGTGTTGTTCCAAAACCGTCATAGGATCGGATGACTCGAAAACCTTCACCGAACATGGGACCTTGACACCATTCACACCTAGATGTGCTGCAAGGGAAGACACATCAAGTCAATATTTAGTAAATCTCTATGGAAGAAAAGATTATTGTGCTTGATGTTATGTGAGACTCACAGTAGTGTAAAATAGGGCCTTTGTCATTATTGATCTTACCTTCTAATTGAGGAGCTAAGACATACATAAGTAAAAAGTAAATGATAAAAAATAAAGTGGATAAATGTATATAAAACAATCTTGGTTTTCTAAAACAAAAAGTATAGATGCATAGCAGAAAACACTCTTAAGAATAGATTCCAAGTAGAAAACAGTAATTATTCTTGGTCAGTGTGATCACAGGAAATTTTATGTGCCTTTGTAATCTTTTTCTGTATTTTCCAAACTTTCCATAATAATTATGCCTTATTTTATAGTTCAAAATAATGATACTATTTAAAAAAAAATAAAGGGACTATATCATAGCTTTGTACAGGATTAGTGTCTGTATATATTTTTAAAGGCTCCTGAATCAGTTAAAAAAAAAAAAAAAGACATCAACACCATTAGTCCACTGACATTAGCACATGAACAGACTATTCACAGAAGAAGAAACTTGAATGTCTAGAGAACATTGAGAAGGGGAGCTTCTCAATCTCAGTAATCAGAGAGGACAGGTACCATTTCATAATCATCAGATGGGCAAAATGGAAAAGTCTGACAGTACGACATTTGGTGAGGATGGGAATCATCAGGAACACTCAGACTTTCTTGGTGGTGTAGAAATTGGTATAATTTGCCAATTTTAGATTTAAACAATAAAACTTAATATAAAAATGTATACATATTAAAGTCTATGTATAAAATCTCAAAAGTGATTTAACGAAATGTCTTGGACAACTTTTTATTGCAATGCATTTTGTTTTGCTTCATAGTAATAGCATCATAATATTCCATAATGTCGATACACCATAATTTATTTTACCACTTTTTAATTGATGCACACTGACGCTGCAGTTATCATCCCTAGTCCTAACTTTGTGTTCACGTGTAACTATTTCTATGAGATGGATTCTGACGATTTACATTTCTGTTTCAAGGGGTAAGTAGGATACTGTCCAGTTGCCTTCCACAAAGCTTTTGCCAATTTACAGCACTACTACTGGTATATAGTGATCCAGATTTGGGGCATCCAACGACAAAGTTTAAGGTCAATCTTTTTCTTTTTTTTTTTTTTTTAAGTTTTTGTTCACTTATTTGACAGACAGAGACCACAAGTAGGCAGAGACAGATGAGGGGAAAGCAGGCTCCCTGCTGAGGAGAGAGCCCAATGTGGGGCTTCATCCCAGGACCCTGAGATCGTGACCTGAGCCGAAGGCAGCAGCTTAACCAACTGAGCCACCCAGGCGCCCCTAAGGTCAATCTTTTTAATCTTAATAAAACAAGTAAAATATCTGTTGTTGCCATTGATGTTGCAGTTCCTTGATTACTAGTAAGATTTAACATGCTTCAGGTCCTGGGCCCTTTTCTATTGGTAGATTATTAATCACATTTTCAATTTCTTTGATGATTACTATCTGTTTAGGCTTCCTGCCTTTTATGGAGTCAATACTGGTAATTTATACACTGCTGGGAAATTTACTTAGGCAGACAACAAAGATTTGTTAAATCAATAATATAAGGACTGGTGAGTGTAAGAATAGTTTTATACCATCGGAAGAAAATACGAGAGAAGCTGAGTGGACTCCTAGTGCACGGGCTTTAGAAACCCTGGTCCTGAGATTAGGCAATGATTCTCACACTGGCCATTAATCCCTGAGGAGGAGAAAATGCTCTAGATAAGGTGGCTCTCTTCCTGGTCTCTTACAAAGTGTTTCCCTGCATAGTCTGCCGGGGACCAAAGAACCCTTTTTTGGAAGAAACCACTTCTGTGTCCTTAGTAATTCACAGGAAAGATTAAAATCACACCGTATAGATGTGGCCGGCCACGCCTCAGCAATTTGTAACTCACACTGGAATTAATTCTCAGTTAAACTTGAGAATATTAGGAAACGGGCTGAATTCAGACTTCATTATTACTCTGAAGAGACAGAAGGAGAAATTTAAAGAATTCTATGTATGTTCGAGGCTGCGATATGGATGTATTAATAGTAGAACTGTCATCTGGCCTCTAAGGAACAACATTTTAAATGCTTAAAGGTGTATTTTCATTAAAAGGGTGTCAGAATCTGCTCACCATTTGAGTAGCTTTAGAATTTCCGCTGGGATCACATTATAATATTCACGTAGATTATTTTTTAAAAAGAAAAAAGAAGCAATTTGAGTAAGGGATGGTGGGCTATTCAAAGAATTCTCCTTCCAAAACATAGGATGAGTGAAAGTATTCTCAAAGAGGATTTTTTTCAGGTTAAGCTTCAAAATTGCAGATGGAAAAGTTGTCAGTTCATTCCCATCGACATTCAGTTTTTCAAGTGATCTGCAAATAAAGGAAACCAAATTTAAAAGGTATTTATGCAATTTATAATACCAAAGTAAAATTTTTTGTCCCTGTGTTCCTGCAAATTGGCATTAAAGGTAGTAGCAATAACGTCCAAGTGCTTAAGTATTTTCTTAGAACCGGAGAATTACAAAGCAAATGACACGGTTTGTTATTATGCCGATCAGTGCATTTGTGTGAATAGCAGAGTTAAAGCATGTACTTTGGGTCTCTGCAACATACCATTATGGAAAAAGAAAAATACTAGTATAGTATAATGATAGAATATATTTTCATAGACAAACTGAACACCAGTACACATTTTTTCCTTCAAGTCTAATCAAAACAGTGGAATTACCATTAGCAAAAAATATCATGTGTTATATTGCAGCTTTGATTTTTCATCACCTGAATCCCCTTGGTTTTTACTGTGCCATTTGTTTCTGATAACAGTGATTCCTTTGTTCGAAGAGAACATTACTGATTTTCTCATTTTATACTACCTGCCTTGATGGTGGTTTTTTTTGTGTTGTTTTTGTTTTGTGTGTGGGTGTGTGGGTGTTTTTTTGTGCTTTTTTTTTTTCAGTTACACATCTTTCTACTTAGTGCTGGAGACAGACAGAAAAGTATCTGTTTATGAGGGACACATAAAAACAAATCAAAGGCTAGTCCAACTTGCTGGGAGTGAAAAAGGATGACATGCGGACTGTAGGTCAAAATTTGCTGGGAACTCTAGGTTCTCATGTGCAGTGTAGTTTCCTCCTCACACAATTTAAATTCTTTGGTGGGATTTGAAACAATGGGGCTAGGAACATGGCCCCTCACCCGTCTTCATCCACAGCCACAGTCTGACTACTGCACTTGTCATAGTCTGGAAAAGGGAAGCAAAACCCCAGGCTTTACTGTGGTCCCAAAGGAGAGAGCTGGCATGGTCACTCTGCTCCCTCTAGGGAGCCTTAGGGCCAGCAGCAGAGAGCCCAAAGGACAGCCAAAATAAGTGTGGTGGACTCTAGGGAGATGTCAGTGGGGTTCCCCAAATACCCTTGGCGGAGGCTGCCCCTTCCTGAGTTGCTTTATCTCAGAGGCTTCAGCAGTCTGGGCTCATCCTTCCTCTGGATGAGGTCTGAGGAGTTTGCTAGGCTCAGCAGTCTCTAAAGCTGGAAGAGCTCCACCAGCGACAGCCTTAGCAGCTGAGCATCTGAGCATCGCCGGGAGCAGAGAAACTTCCTCCCGTTAGGTCACTGACGCTCTCTGAATGGTGCTCTTGTGACTGCCTTTGGTCCTGAGCAGACGGCAGAGCAGCCAAAAGAGAAAAACTGACAAACACACAGAGCGGTGCTCTTGAGGCAGTCGTGCTCTGGGAGGCAGAGAAATTGGGGTGGAAGCAGGAGAAACACTTAATAAAATTCACACACACACACACACACACACACTCACACCCAAGGCAAATAGGAAAAGAAAAAAGTGAATAAACAGTAAATGCAAAGTAAAATGGAAGAAAAAAACTGAATATATCGGCCATAACAAAGGTGAAGAGGTTGAATTCCCCTATTAAAATATAAAGATTGTCACATGGGAAATTAAATAATTGGTACAAATATTAGAAAACAAAGACAAAATCATCTCACTTTACTGTAGATAAGACTATGCTCCTGGAAACCCAAACGAAATCTAGTCAAACTGAGCCAGAATGAAGATAATTTGGGTTATATCGCTTAATTTTAAATTCATGTAAGGAAGGACATAGCTTTTCTCTATTCTGTATGGGCAACAGTTGGCTAGAAATGAAAATTATAGAAAATGTTGCATTCATAATAACAACACAATTATAGAATACTTAGAGAAGGTTAGTAATAAAGATAAAGGACTTAATGTGAAGGGAGTCATAAATCTTTTAAAAGATTTTATTTATTTATTTTAGAGAGAGTGGGGGGCGGGGGTGGAAGGGGCAGAGAAGGAGGGAGAGGGAGAGGGAAAGAATCTCAAGCAGACTCTGTGCAGAGCCTGATTTGGGTCAGGATGTGGGGCTCAATCTCACAACTCTGAAACCATGACTTGAGCTGAAAACAAGAGTCAACCTCTAGGCACCCCAAGTCATAAATTCCTATGAAGGACATAAAATAAGATCTGAACAAATGAAAAAATATGCTCTGTTTTAGGATGAAAATATTTATTAACATCAGAAATGTAAATTCTTCGAAACCTGTATGTAAACTCAAGACAATTCCAATTGAAATCTCAATTTTGTGTTTATTTTTTGGGGGGGTAGAGGGGCTTGGAAGTATATTAAATGCTCTTAAAACTCATGATCTAAAGAGCTAGTTAAAAGGCTATTATTGAAAAACAATCTCCCTCCTAATTATTAAAAATTATTCTAAAGTCATAATCAAAAGAGTATAATCAAAGGAGTACTGATCTGTAAGGACAGAGATGAACTTCAGATGTGAGATTTTAAAAATCAATGTGAGAAAGAATCAGGGCTTCGTATTAGGCTTACACTGTTATATGTATTTCCTTATCCTGAAGAAATAAAACTGATAAGAACTATAGGCGTACATCCAGAAAAATGGACAAAATGAAGTATGTCATTCTATTAAGAAGCCATCAGTACAACTTTTAAATAATTACTGAAAATGTTATGTCTTAAAAATGCCAGTCATTCAAGTTACGTTTTCATAAATGTGATGTTTCATATATTATGTTTTGTGGCTATTAAATGTATGAACGAACTCCGTTTTCTCCAACACAGTCATCACCAAATATGTCCTGACAGGACATATGGCTTTGTGTACTTACAACTTTCAGAATACCTGAGTTTCTGGATTTCATTAGGAATGGAAGCAATACCATTGTAGGAAATATCAAGTTCCTCAAGATGGGACAAAAGAAATAACCTTAGAAAGAGAAAATGGAATTAAAAATGATTACCTGCTTGTCATTACTAGGCATGAATAAAGAATTAAATACTTGAGCAAAGAGGTAGAAATATGGAGAAACTACATTTTCCTACAATCTTGAAATTTATGGACTTGTTTTCATTATAGGTGGCTTAATGACAATCGAAGTTCCTAAAATGATTCTTCTACCCTTTAAGACGGCTTTGAAATGTTTGGAGCAGATAAAGCCCCATTCAGAAAAAGCCTGAGAAATTTCTAAAACATTTAGAGAGAGTCTTTTCTTGGTTGCTATATTTGTTTCCTAGGGCTGATGTAACCAATGACCACAAGCCAGGTGGCTTAGAGCCACGGACACTTATTCCCTCACAGTTCTGGAGGCCGGAAGTCCAAAATCAAGGTTTTAGTGGTGTTAGTGGAGTCGGTTCTTTCTGGAGTCTGTCCGGGCCCTCCAGTGAGGCTCTGGGATAAAAAAGACAAGAAACAGAAAAAAAAGGGGGGAAAAACCCCCAAAAACAAACAAACAAAAAAAAAAACAAGGCAAGGAGAGAGACACATTCTGGTGATGTCTTTATCTCTTAAATGAACAAAAAAATCCCGTGTTTTTCATGAACAAATGCTATCCTAAAGCTTTGGGAAAAAGAAGAAACCTTTTGGATTTTTTAAGTGATCTATTGTCTTTATTTTACAAGAAAACTAAATAGACCTTTTCGTGGTCACAAAACTTCAAACATTTCATCTGAGAGCATTGAGTATACCTTTCCATAGTATAATCAAGGGCATAACTGTAACTGTAGAGGGCCTATCTGTAAGGGGCATAGCTAAGATGAGGACCCAGTTCTTTGTGCCTCCAGAACCTGGGCTTTGGTATCTGCATTTGCATAGCTTATGCCCCAAGCAGCTCAGGGCAAAAATAGTAGCAACAAAAACTTAGGCCTCAGTTGACTTTGTGCTGTCGATCTCCCCTTAATATGCATACATAAACCATGTTATTTGATTAAAAAATATATATACTGCTTCAGAGGGGCCTGGGTGACTCAGCTGGTTGAGTGTCTGCCTCTGGCTCAGGGCGTGATCCTAGTGTTCTGGGATCGAGCCCTGTCTCAGGCTCCCTGCTCTACAGGGAACCTGCTTCTCCCCTCCTGCTCCCCCTGCCTGAGCTCTCTCTTTCTGTCAAGTAAATAAATAAAATCTTGAAAAAAAAATATATATACTGCTTTATTTTAGGAACTCTAATATTTTTTAGAAATAGCTCCTTAAACCTTTTTGAGTGTAACCAATAGTTAACCAATAGTTCAAACTAATTTGCTTAATCTCTAAATAGTGAGCAATGTTGACTCTGTAGCTATGAACAAGTTGTAGTTGCTTTAGGAATTTTTACATTTTGTTTAAATGACATAGAGTTATTAGAGGTCATAATTACAATTTTACAGATTATTAAATATAAATTTTATTTAGATGTACATATTCATATATGCATATATACATATATATGGGTCTCTATATGCATACATATATGTAGCTGTGTGTGTATATGTGTATATATACACAGGGTTATGTGCGGTGTATATTTACAAATATATATATATATATATATACACACATATACACACACACACACATACACACACAGAAAAATATAGATACATGTGTACACACAGATTAGTAGACACACATGTATTACTTAGCTCTGTTCCCAGGGTGTCTAGAAACAATGTTATCCCAGTAGCACTGGGACTTCTAGCACCCAGATCTCGGTTTTAAATACCATCTGCCAATAAAAAGGAAGCTGAGTTTGCTTAGAGAAACAGCTGCTTCTAGAATCAAGGCAGGGAAAATACAATTTATATTACTGTTGAAAAAATAGATGATTTAAATAGAAATAAAATACACACAATGCAATATTCTTACTTTTAGTGTTGATTTGTTATACATGTATTATGTGTAACGTGAAATGCGTTTATATACAGGAATGGTATAAGTTTTACATGCTTTTTCATTCTTTTAAATGACTGAATAGTTTTACAGTTTATTAATGCAGAATTTTTTGGATTGATAAATATAAACAATGCCAGGTGAACAACTTAATAAATGAATTTTGATGCATTTCCTTAATTTTGGTGAGAATCTTCTTTACAAAATGTTCAACTGTATAAGAGTCCTTGTCCCTTTGCCCTTAACCCACATCCAATTTGTTTAACTGAAAGATATATGTCATTTTGCATTTGGCTAAGGTTTTGGTTTAAGAATTAAATAATCACCAGTCCAGAAGTCTGGAAAAATTCCATCTCTTTTATACCCAAATATCAACATTCTTATTAAAGGATGATACATATCATATTGGCTAATTTCTTGATTTATAGATTAGGAAATTGAGACCAAGAAGGTTAAGTGATTCCCCAGCTAAAACAGATCATTATCCATTTTGAAGTTAAAAGTCTAGATTTCCTAATTCCATATGCAGTGTCCTTTCCAAATGCACAAAGGCTATCAAGAGATCAGTGCAAGTTTCTCACTCGAGCCTTTTTCTGTAATTGGTGTTCACTTAATCCATACTCAAATAATGGATCTCTAGATGAGCATTCACTAGCCCCTCACTAGCTGCCATCTGTGTAGCTGCTAGGATTGCTTTTAACACAATGATAAGATGCAAGTCAGCTAACTGGAAGAGAACGGGAATCATTCAGTTGCTAGCTGCTTTCAAAAGGGAAATTGATCTCTTTCTAAATTATAAGCTCTTTATTTTCTGTGCTCATACTCTCAAGCCATTGACCTTACCCAGGTGGAAGAGTAGTAATCAAATTAAAGGCAATGCTGAAAACTCTAAGGAGCTTAAGTTGCTGAATTTCAGAAGAGATTTCTTTGATAGGATTATTTCTTAGTAATAGTATTTGTAAATTTTTAAGACAAAGTATCTGAGGAACAGAAAAGAGAAACAAACATGAGTAGAATGATCAAGTATCACAGATCTCTACTTGGTACATTTTATAAACCCTTTGAACTAATGTAGTAGAATCAACAAATGAACATTGATTGGCTGTATCACCTGTCTATTTTTTTGCTCTTTTCCAGGGTATCATAAATGTCTATTTTTTATTATAATTATTATTAATAAGAAATTAGTGCAATATACACAATGATAAAAATGGACTCACTTCTGTGGGGAAGTAACTGATGTCATTGAAGGATAAGTTAAGATATACCAATTGGGAGGCCAAAATCGTTAAGTCTGGACAATTTGTGATAAAAAAGCCCTAAAAGAAAGTGACAAGTGATAAGAGGTTAATTAACAATGCACAAAATATTTTATACCAAAGAAAAATAAATGAGCACATAACTGAGTGACAGTGCTTGACACAGTACACTAACAAGGCTATACTCATCTTCCATTCATTTGTTAGTCTGCCATAATAATAATTCCCTAAATATGGAAAGGATAGAAATCAAATAGAAGCTCTGTTAAGTATTCATGTTTATAAGAAGTTTGGTGTTAGATGTGTGACAGGAATTATTTCGATTAACGGCAAACAAACATTTAGAGTATCCATTGTGTGCTGAAATGTAAGTAAGTACATTTTATATTTAATTATCTCTTTTATCTTATTTTTTCTTGTTTCTACCTCTTTTTCTGTTATCATTCCATTAATCCAATGTCTATCTAAAACTTCTTGTTTAAATATGTCAATTCTGATTGAGGAAAACTGTGTGCTGCTGTGAACTAAATGTTTGCGCTACCCACAAACCTTTATGTTAAAGTCCCAAACCCCAATGTGATGGCATTTAGAGGTGAGGCCTTTGTGAGGTAATTAGGGTTAGATGGGGTCTTAAGGGTGGAGCCCTTATAATGGGATTAGTGCCCATATAAGAAGAAGAAGGGGCCAGAGCTCTCTTTTTCCACCAGGTAAGGATATAGGAAGAAAGTAGGTGTGAGCAAGAGATCTCTAACCAGGAGACAAATCAGCTGACCCCCCTCAATGTTGGACTCCAGGGCTGCCAGAACTGTGAGAAATTAATGATATTTTGTCATACAAGTCAGAACTGATTAAGACATGTTTGGTGTCCTCAGTATCTTTAACACTCCAGGATAATTGAAACATTTGTTTCTTAAGGGTCATAGGATCAGTAGTGGTCAACGGAATGGACCAAGGGATACCATTGTTGGATGATCAGACCTCAGCTTATAGAAAAGGGGGATCGTTGCAGGGGCATTAGACTATGCCACATATCATGTGAGAATGAAAGGCTCATGGCTAAAGAACCTTAAAGTTGAGTACTGGTATCAAGACTGACCTTTTACTGAAGTATTACTATTTGTAAATGTGTATATAGACAAAAGTAGGTGGTCTTTTTTTCCTGTCATAAACACTTTTCTCTGCAGAACTGGTGCTGTACTTACAGAGCAGATATGTGTTTATCATAGCCTCTAATCATTTCACTTAGTGTGCTCAGACAACTAGAAGCCTTTACATTTCCTTCTGCCTGGAAATTTCTTCCCTCATGTCATCCCATGAACTATATAGTCTCACCTCATCAGTGGCCAGCACAGAGTCCGCTGTCTACTCATATGTCATCTGGCCAGAGAGGCCTTCCTAACCAACCTATGACAGATAGCAACCTCTCAAACCAGTGCTCCAGCGATGATTCCCTGTCTCTGTCACTTGCCTTATTTTTCTTCATAGTTCTTATAATCATAGGATAGACTATGTACAAATATATGTCTGATCTCACCCCACTAAACTTTAATAAGCTCTATGAAACAGGGATTCTCTTCTGTTTTGCACACTGATATATAGTTAAAATACATAGTTTACCACTGGCACATGGGGGTTCTTAATAAATATTGACTGAATGAGTGAATATCCGGAACCTTCATGTTGCCTCATGTAATCCCCAGGACCATCACTAGGAGGCTGGTCCACCACAGGTACCCTGGATCTCTCTTTTACCATCCCATCATAAAACCCGTTTGCTGTGGTTATAATGCAAAGGCTGTGTGGAACTAAGCCTTAGAGGAGTGTGGTCCAAGATGGCGGAGGAGTAGGAGACCTCGATTTCATCTGGTGCCAGGAGTTCAGCTAGATAGCTATCAAACCACTCTGAACACCCATGAACTCAACAGGAGATCAAAGAAAAGAATAACAACAACCTTAGGAACAGAAAAGCGACCACTTTCTGCAAGGTAGGACACGTGGAGAAGTGAATGGAGGCGATATATGGGAAGAGAGACCTTGGGGGGAGGGGCCGGCTCCAGGCAAGCCGTGCAGCAACGGAGCACAAAATCGGAACTTTTAGAAGTCTGCTTCCCTGAGGGACGTTGCTCCAGAGGCTAAGCGGGGAGTGGAGCCCTCATGGGGACAGTGTGGTCTCAGGACCCTTGAGGTTGCAGAAAGAGCAGGGCCGTCTGAGGGTGGCAGAGCTCCCAGATATGGGGTGGAGAAGCTGGCCACAGAGACAGAGCCAAGGAGTGGGCTTTCAGCTCAGAGTTACCTTAAACCATGATCCGAGGCACAGTTGGGCCACTGCTTTTAGAGGAGGGGTTCAACAAGTGAAAGAACTGGGGAAACTCCCTTTCTTACCCCCAGGAGGAGTGGCTTCGGAGCGCACTGCAGGAATTGGCTAGGTTTGGAACCTCCAAACAGGGCCATGCGCCTGAGATGGAAACACTCGGTCGCAGGCCGGGTGAGCACGGAGCATAGCTGGGGACCAGGGGATGGGAGTGACTGACTGCTTTTCTCCGAGGGTGCACTGAGGAGTGGGGCCCCAAGCTCTTGGCTCCTCCTGGCCGGAGACTAGGAGGCTGCCATTTTCATTCCCGTACTCCAAAGCTCTATGGAAAGTGTTCAGGGAACAAAAGCTCCCAAGACCAAAACCTTTGAGCAGATTGCTTACCCTGGCCTCTGGCAAGGGCGGTGCAATTCTGCCTTGGGCAAAGACATTTGAGAATCACTGCAACAGGCCCCTTCCCCAGCGTTCAGCAAGAACATCCAGCCAAGACCAAGTTTACTGATCAATGAACTTGATCAGTGCTAGGGGAATACAGCACATAGAATTCATAGCTTTTTCCCCATGATGCTTTAGTCTTTCAACTTTAATTTTAAATTTTTCCTTATTTTTCTGTTTCTTTTTTTGAAATTTTCTTCTTTCCTTTTTCAACCAACTTCTTATCTCATCAATTCTTTTTTTAGAATCTCTTTTAATTTTCATCTTTACTATCTTTACTATTATCTCATTTTTACTATCTTTACTATTCTATCCCTTCATTGTATTTAACTTTATTTATTTATTTAACCTTATTGTATTTAACCTTATTTTTTTGTATATATATACGTTTTTCTTTCTTTAAAATTTTGGGTTGCTGTTTCTTCTAACAGACCAAAATACACCCCAAATCTAGTGTATGGCTCTGTTCTATTCACCAGCCTGATCATATTCTTTTTTTTTTTTTTTTTCTTTTCCCCCCAGTTTTGGGTCTCCTTTGATTGTTTAGTGTATATTTCTATGGGGTCATTGTTACCCTTTTAGCATTTTGTTCTCTCATTCATCTATTCTTCTCTGGACAAAATGGGAAAACTCACCTCAAAAAAAAAAAAGAGCAAGAGGCAGTACTGATTGCCAGGGGCCTAGTCAATATGGACACTAGTAAGATGTTAGATCTAGAGTTCAGAATGACAATTATAAAGATATGAGCTGGTCTTGAAAAAAGCATAGAAGACACTAGAGAATTCCTTTCTGGAGAAGTAAAATCTAACCAAGTCGAAATCAGAAAGGCTATTAATGAGGGGCAATCAAAAAGGAGGCTCTAACTGCTAGGATAAATGAGGCAGAAGAGAGAATAACTGATATAGAAGACTAAATGATGGAGAATAAAGAAGCTGAGCAAAGATAAACAGCTACTGGATGACGAGGGGAGAATTCGAGAGATAAGTGAGACCATAAGATGAAACAATATTAGAATAATTACAATCCTGGAAGAAGAAGAAAGAGAAAGAGGGGCAGAAGGTATATTGGAGCAAATTACGGTGTAGAACTTCCACAATGTGGGGGAAGAAACAGGAATCAAAATTTAGGAGGCACAGAGAACCCCCCTCAAAATCAATAAAAATAGGTCCCCCCCATCATCTAATAGTAAATCAAGTCTTAGAGACAAAGAGAAAATCCTGAAAGCAGCTCAGCACAAGAGGTCTGTAGCCTACAAAGGTAGAAACGTTAGATTGGCAGCAGACCTATCCACAGAGACCTGGAAGGCCAGAAAGGATTGGCATGATATATTCAGAGCACCAAATGAGAAAAGTATGCAGCCAAGAATATTATATTCAGCTAGGCTGTCACTAAAAATAAGAGGAGGATAAAAAGCTTCTAGGACAGACAAAAACTAAAAGAATTTCCAAACACCAAACCAGCCTTACAGGAAATATTGAAAGGGTTAGCTAAGCAAAGAGAGAGCCTAAAAGTAACAGACCAGAAAGGAACAGAGACAATATACAGAAACAGTCACCTTATAGGTAATACAATGGCACTGAAGTCATATCTCTCAATAGTTACCCTGAATATAAATGGGATATATGCCCCAATCAAAAGACACAGGTTATCAGAATGGATAAAAAAACAAGACCCATTGATATGCTGTCTGCAAAAAAACTCATTTTAGACCCTGGGGCGCCTGGGTGGCTGGGTGGGTTAAAGCCTCTGCCTTCAGCTCAGGTCATGGTCTCAGGGTCCTGGGATCGAGCCCCGCATTGGTCTCTCTGCTCAGCAGGGAGCCTGCTTTTCTGTCTCTCTCAGTCTGCCTCTCTGCCTACTTGTGATCTCTCTCTCCATCAAATAAATAAATAAAAATCTTTTAAAAACTCATTTTAGACCCAAAGAAACCACCAGATTTAAAGTGAGAGGGTGGAAAACCACTTACCATGCTAAGGGAGATCAAAAGAAAGCTAGGGTGACAAACTTTATATCAAATTAGGTTTTAAACCAAAGATTATAAAAAGAGATGAGGAAGGACACTATATCATACTTAAAGAGTCTATCCAACAAGAAGATCTAACAATTTAAAATATCTATGCCCCTAACATGGGAGCAGCCAAGTATACAAGCCAATTAATTAAAAAAAGAAAAAATCAAAGAAACACATGAACAATACAATAGTAATAGGGAACTTTAACATCTCCTTCACTGAAATGGACAGATCATCTAAGCAAAAGATCAACACACTGGACTCACTGGACCAGATGAATATCACAGATATATTCAGAACATTCGATCCCAAAACAACAGAATACACATTCTTCTCTAGTGTATATGGAACATTATCCAGAATAGATCACATCCTGCGTCATAAATCAGGTCTCAACTGGTACCAAAAATTGGGATCATTCCCTGCATATTTTCAGACCACAATGCTTTGGAACTCAAACTCAATAACAACAGGAAAGGTGGAAAGAACACAAATACATTGAGTCTAAAGAGCATCCTAGTAAAGAATAAATGTGTCAACCAGGAAATTAAAGGAGAATTTTAAAAATTCATGGAAACAAATGAAAACAAAAACACAACTATTCAAAATACATGGGATGCAGCAAAAGCAGTCCTAAGAGGAAAATATATAGCAATACAAGATTTTCTCAAGAAACAAGGAAGGTCTCAAATATACAACCTAAACCTACACCTAAAGGACCTGGAGAAAGAAGAGCAAATAAAGCTTAAACCCAGCAGGAGAAGAGAAATAATAAAGATCAGAGCAGCCATCAAAAATATGAAATCTTGCCATTTGCAACAATGTGGATGGAACTAAAGGGTATTATGCTAAGTGAAATGAGACAATCAGAGAAAGACAATTATATGATCTTGCTGATATGTGGAATTTGAGAAATAAGGCAAAGGATCATTGGGGAAGAGAGGAAAAAATGAAACAAGACAAAACCAGAGTGTGAGATAAACTAAGAGACTCTTAATCTCAGAAAACAAACTGAGGGTGCTGGAGTGGAAGTGGGTGGAAAGGATGGGGCATCTAGATGATGGATATTGGGGAGGGTTTGTGTTATGGTGAGCGGTGTGTATTGTGTAAGACCAATGAATCACAGACCTATACCCCTGAAACAAGTAATACATTATATGTTAATAATAAAAAACAAAGTTAAATTAAATTACTTCAAAAAAAGGGGAAAAAAGGTACTAAGCACTAAGAATGTGGAGGCCTTCCCAATCTCTTGAACTGCTCTAGCAAGCATTAAGTTCTTATATCTTGGGTCTGTATTAGATTAATCAGTACACTTGTTTTGTATAAGTTTTTGCTCATAGAAAGTCTACTTCTTTTAATAAGGCCCTGAACTAGATCAGGAATTATGACCTTTAATTCATTTAGATCACCCACAGAGCTCAAGATTCTACTCTGGAGTCTAATATTTTTTTAAAATAATATTAATGGCTGTGGAAATAAAGTTTTTCTTCACTAGTTCCACCCAACTCTTTAAAAGCTACATTCGTTCTCCATCTAAAGCAAGGATTAGCAAACTACACTCAGCCACCTGTTTTTCTAAGTTAAGGTTTTACTGGAACATAGCCATGCTCATAAGTTTAAGTATTGTATATAGCTGCTTTTGCATTATATAACAGAGTTGAGTGACAGAGACCATGCAAATCTCAAAGCCTATGATTTTTAATCCAGCCCTTTGCAGAAAAACTCACCAACCTCTGATTTAAAGTAATTCATTCCTGGGGTATCTGGGTGACTCAGTTAAGCATCCTACTTTTGATCTCAGCTCAGGTGTTGATATCAGGGTTGTGAATTCAAGCCCCATGTAATGAATGAATGAATGAATGAATGAATGAAGAAATAAATGAATAAATGAATAAATAAAGTAATTAACTTCAAAGGGCACTCTATTGACTGGCTCAGTCAGTAGAGTATGTGACTCTTGATCTCAGGATTGTTAAGTTCAAGACCCATGTTAGCTGTGCAGATTACTTAAAAACAAAATCTTAAAAAAATAAAAGCAGTTCACTATAAAACCAGATAATCTGTTCACTTATCCTAATGGTTAGTGACCTTATTTCAAACCAACCTTCTCACTAAAACCAAGAAGGTAAACAAACACAACACAATAAATGTTTGGAGAATTACCAAGGTAGCTAGGTCTTAATAAGCCAAACTTCTAGAAAGAAGAGAATCTCCGGATAGTAGACAGAACACTCAACACTACTTTTCTCCCTACATCATTTGCCTAATCAAAAGCTGTGGACAAGCTAAGTTGAGCAGAATTATAGCCAGTCTAATGGGGCCAGAGAGATGAAAATTGGAATTCACGGCTTACCGAGGACAAGGGGGTCTCAGACTTGGTATGAAAGGGCGGAAAGGCTACAGCCCTAGGAGTAAAAGCTAACCGGAAATCTATATAAAGATTGAAGCTTAGATCAAAATAAAGCATTTTGAGGCTTCTGGTCCAAGATGGTGACATAGAGAGACCCTGAACTCACCTTCTCCATGCATTTGCCCCTCCTACATCTATTTACAGAGCAATTCCTCCTGAAGAAGAACTGAGAGCTGGCTGAATGGCTTCTGCACAACAAAAGATAGAGAAACCCTGCAGAGAACATCAGAAGAGATGGAAACACGGTAAGGCAGGGAGCCCCCACCCCCACCCCAAACGCTTCCTCTGGAACTGCAGCAAGGAGGGACAGTACTGAGGGACCAGTACCAGATTCATCTACCCTGAGGCACAGAGAAAAAGCCATGGTTTCAAAGAGCAACTAGAATATAAGAGATGCAGCCCTAGAACCCTGCCAAATGGTAGGGGAGCTGCTGGAACTCTATGGACCGGAGGGGCTGGTGAACACCACGTTTAACATTTCCTCACCACGGACAGAGCAGACAGGAGCAGGCTCTGGGCACCAGAGTGAGTCTGCTTGTCTCAGTGAGCCTTGGTCCCCTAGCCCACGCCAGCTCTAACCACCCCACTAAGGCAGCCGCAAGATGGTGCAAACTGGGACGCTCCTAGTCAATACTCACTACAGCTCCAGCCATCAAGGCAAGGTGGTGGTGCGGGTGCGAACCACCCCAGAACACTCCAGGCCTGACCCCCTTTGTCTCCAGATGGCTTGTTAGGGCGCCCCTAGTGGAGTGCTCTAGGACTTCCTGGCTCATGCCTGTTTGGCCCCAGCAGCCCCACCAGGGTATTCCCTATGCAAAATATCCCAAGGAACCCCCAGCGTGCCCCCTGCCTCAGCTCCAGCCACCCCCTTAGCACCCCCTGCACAGAGCACCCCAGTACACCCTGGTCTGTGCCCCGTCTCAGTTCCAGCCACCCTATCAGAGTGACCCTGAGCTGAGCATGCTAGGACCACTTGGCTTGCACCCACTTCAGCTCCAGCTGTCCCATCAGAGAACCCTCTGCACAAAGAGTCCTAGGACCACCCCAGCCCATACCCACTTCCGCTCCAGCCATCCCACCAGGGTAGCCCCAGCTCAGAGGGCTCTGGGATCCCCAGCCCATACCAGCCACAGCGAAAGACTGGTAAATGTCAAAAGGACACAGAAACCAACTTGAATGGCTTTTACTAATGAAATCTAGAACAACTTAAGAATAAAAATCAGTAACAGTATAACAGATTATACTCACCACATGAAACAAATTGAACATTTGATGAGAAATAGGATTATTTGCATAGTTTTTACATATTAAGTGCAAAGGGGAAGAAAGAGTAACAGTGGAGAAGCTCTGAAGATACCACTTTAAACAAGTAATCTAAGTAAACCCTGTTAGTAATAGGATAAATTGAAATCATGTACCATATGATAAGATAAAATTAAAGAAAAAATTTTGAGATATTAATGCCAACATTGAATGACCTATATCTAATCACTGGAAAATATAAGAAAAACCCACAGTAATGCACATTTTGCAAAATAACTTGCCTGTAATTTTTAAGTTTCAAAGTCATGAAAGTCAAAGAAAGCTGGAAACATATCAGCTTGAAAGAAACTGAAACAACTGTATTCAGCTTGTGACCCTGGATTAGATCCCTTTGTGATAAAGAACATTATGGGGTAAATTAGCAAACTTCAACTGGGATCTCTTGGTTGAATAGAGTAATGAATCAATATTAATTTCCTGATTTTGAAGGCTGCCCCATGGTTACGTAGGAGAATGCCCTTGCTTATAGGGAATATGTACTTAAGTATTCCGGGGTAATGAAGTACTTCTGCGGGCTTCCTTTGTACTTTTCTTGCAACACCTCTGTAATTTTTAAATCATTTCAAAATTAAAATATTCAAAAATACGACATTTTGAACATTGGGAGATATAGTTAAAGTTATGATTACAGAAAAATTTGGAGTCTTAAATACAAAAACAAGAAAAGGAAAGGCTGAAAATCAGCCTTTTCATAGGAAGCCCACATTCATATAAAGAAGTTAGAAAAAGGACGGCAAATAAATCCTTCCAAAAGAAGAAAGATATTAATAATAAAGATAAGAGCAAAAATTAATAAAATAAAAACCAGAATGGTAAGAATCAGCAAATCAAAAAGCTCACCACATGAAAAACAAATAAGGGAATACTACCAGAGTTTGTTTTTGTTTTTTTTTAACTGACCCCCTCCTGAGTTTTTAATTTTAGTCATTCTATAGAATATGCTGTGCAATCTGACTGTGGTTTCAATTTGTCATCCTTGATGAGCAATGACGAGAACATTTTCATGTTATGGTTGGCCCTTAGTATATCATCCTTTGTAAAGATCTGTCAAAGTCTTTTGTCCTTTCTCTTTTTCTTTTGTGTGTGTATGTGTGTGTGTGTGTGTGTGTGTGGCAGAATTCTAGACGACCTCTGTGACTTTGACCCTGGTGATAGTCCTATGTCAGTTTTTAAACTTTTGACTTTGTTTCCAGCAACCACGCTAAATTTACTTATTAGTAGGATTGTTTTGAGATTCCTTAAGATTCACTATATAAACGGTTGTGTTGTATGCCAATGAAGATAGTTTTACTTCTTCCTAATCTTTCTTATCTTATGTAAGTGGCTAAAATCATCATTACAATGTAGGATAAAAGTGAAGGAAAAAATTTTCTTGCCTTGCACCTATCTTAGGGAGAAAGTATTCAATCCTTACTGATTATATATGGTGTTGGTGGCAGAGTTTTCATAGATACTGTTTATTTAATTATGAAAGGTTTCCTTTAACCCTAGTTTACTTAGAGGTATATTTGTTTTCTTTCATCTTTTTAAAAAAAGATTTTATTTATTTGAGAGAGAAAGAGAGAAAGAACACAAGCCGGGGAGGCACAGAAGGAGAGGCAGAAGCAGGCTCCTTTGTGAGCTGGGAGCCCCAACAAGAGGCTCCTACCCAAGACCCCAGGATCATGACCTAAGCCGAAGTCAGATGCTTAACCAACTGAGCTACCCAGGAGCCCCTTTCTTTCATCTTAAATGGATGTTGAATGTTATCAAGTTTTTGCATTTATTGAGATGATATTGTTGAAAATCTTTTCTTGCAAAAGCTTCATTTAGTCATGATACATTATCCTTCACTTTTAATTTTTGATATTGCTGAATTTGATTTGCTAATATTTTCTTGAGAAGTTTTGCACTTAATTTATGAAAAATAGTGGTCTATAATTTTCCTTTCTTATAATATCCTTGTCTGGCCTTGGTGTGGAAGTTATATAGGCATCATAAAATGAGTTCATATAAACTAGTGTTATTTCATCCTTAAATATTTGATAGACTCACCGGGGAAGTCCTATGTGCCTAGAACTTTCTTTGTGTAAAGGCTCTTACCTAAAATCTTAATTAGATTTTGTTACAGGCACAAAACTATACTGGTGTTCTATTTCTTGTTGTACCTGTTTTATCAGGTTGTGTTTTCCAAGGAATTTTTCCATTTCATCACAGCTGTGCCACTTACTGGGAAAAGGTTGTTCTTAGTGTTTTGTGATCTTCTATTTTGATGTCTATGAGACATGTGGTGATGTCCCCTTTTTTAAAATTTTGATTTGATATTTAGAGTTTTCTTTTGTTTTTCCTTAATCAATCATATTATGGATTTAGAAATTTTATTAATCCTTTCAAAAAACTAAGTCTTATCAAATGCCTTTTCTGCATCAATTAAGATGATTATGTTTTTTCCCTTTATGAATATTGTATTTTTATGTATAATAATATATATATATACATATTATGTTTAATGTGTATTGATTTTCTTTTTGAATCATCCTTTTATTTCAAGAATAAATGTCCCTTTGTTATTACATATAATCCTTTTAATTTTTTGGATTCAGTTTGCTAGTATTTTGCTGAGGATTTTTATCCATATTCATAAGGGGTGTTGATTGTGGTTTTCTTTGGTGTCTTTTGTTCCTTTGGCATCTAGGTTATACTGACAACACAGAATGTGTTAGAGATTGTGATGTTCTTTTTTTTTTTAAGATTTTATTTATTTATTTGTCAGAGAGAGAGAGAGAGTACAAGCAGGCAGAGTGGCAGGCAGAGGCAGAGGGAGAAGCAGGCTCCCTGCTGAGCAAGGAGCCTGATACAGGACTCGATCCCAGGACCCTGGGATCATGACACAAGCCGAAGGCAGTCGCTTAACTGACTGAGCCACCCAGACATTCCGAGATTGTGACATTCTAATTCAAAAGAATATGTATTTGGTCACTCAGATGACCAAAATATATCTCTCATGTATATTTGGTTTTCATTCGAAGTTCCTGACTCACAGGTCTCCAAATTCTTGAAATTTTTGGAATCATAAGAGCAGTGGGAACATCTTTTGTTATATTTGATCCTTTTTCCTCAGTTCCTGAAATCACTTCAGAGCCATAAAGGTGAAATGCATAACAAGTCCCTTTCCACAACTGGATTTATGTTAATAAGGTGACTTTTGGAAAGCACTGAAGGATAGAGGCTGGTTTCTAGGGAACCAACTATGTGATTAGAGAATTGGCACTTTCTGCCTCACTAGCTCCCTTCCTCCAGAGAGGGGAAAGGCTTGGATATTGAGTTCAATCACCGAAGGCCAATGGTTTAATCAATTATGCCTATGTAATAAAGCCTTCATAAAACCCAAGAGGACAGGGTTTGGAGAGTGTCCAGGTTGGTAAATATGTGGAGATTTGGGGAGAGTTGTGCCTGGAGAGGGCATGGAATCTCTATATCTGTTAGGGTCTGTTATGAAAGGAACAAAACTGAGATAAGGTGAAAGTTATTTAAAGCTTTATTTTATGACAAGTATTAGAAGTCAGGCTGATCAGCCAGGGGAACGAGACTGAGACAAGGTGAAAGTTATACAAAGCTCTATTTTATGCCAAGCATTAGAAGTCAGGCTGACCGGCCAGGGCTGCCTCCGAAGAGAGCAACCGCTCCCAGCCTCACAGACTAACTTTTATAGAGCAAAATCCTGGCCACACATAGGTGGCCAAGGAGATTGTAACATTGTATAGTCATGTTAGGCCACATGCAGGTAGCCAATTGAATTACAATTGAACTAACCTATTACTCTGGTCAGAATTGGCGCTCAAGTTTGGTGCCCAAAAGGCGGGGTTTACATTCTTTGGTGGTTAGGGAGATAGTATGTGCGCTTTACTGATTGGATGTTTTCACCTGGCCTGACTGGTCCTTGTATTCTGGGCTCTGTTATCAGGAACTGGCTGACCTGGTCTTGTATTCTGGGCTCTGTTATTAGGAACTGGCCGACCATATTTTACTGGTTTCCCAGACTTGCATCTAAGTAAGTTTCTCTGGGTGGCGGGGGGGCGCAGGGTCAGTTTAAGTTTTACTGCACAAACAACAAAATGGCTTTGAACCAAGATGGAGTCGCTCTGGCTAAATAGGCCCTTACACTATCCTTTTTCCATATTCTGTCCTCTGTATCTCTACATCTGACTGTTGACTCTTATCCTTTAATTCCTTTAATATCCTTTATAATAAACCAGTTATCTAGTAAGTAAATGGGATTCCTGAGTTTTGTGAGCCACTCCAGCCAATTAATTGAACCGAAGCAATGGTTCTTGGGAACCTCTAATTTATAGCCAGTTGGTCAGCGTTTAGGTACCAACCTGGGCTTGTGATTGTCATTGTGAGTTGGAAGGCAGTCTTGAGGGACTGAGCATTTTACCTATGGAATCTGGTGTTAGCTCTAAGTAGCGTCAAAATTGAGTTGAATTGTAGGCACCCAAATGGTGTCTAAGAATTGCTTGGTGGTGTCGGGGAACTACTCCCGCCACCATGGTGGAACTGGGTTCAGAATACCATTAGAGGTATTCCCTCCGCTTTTATTATTTTTTTTAAGACGATTTTGAGAGGTATAGGTATTCATTTTTCTTTAACTGTTTTGCAGAATGCATCCATGTAGCCTTGTGGTCCTGGGCTTTTCTTCGTGGGAGGCTTTTGATATTTATTCAATCTCTTTATTCATTATAAGTCTACTCAGATTTCTTTTTGTTGTTGAGTCAGTTTTGGTAATTTGTGCTTTTCTAAAACATTTTGCCATTTCATCTAAGATATTTAATTTGTTGGCACACAATTGTTCATAGTATTCTGTTATAACCCCTTTTATTTCTATAAGGCCAGTAGTAATGTCTTCATTTTCATTTCTGGTTTTAGTTATTTGCTTTCTCTCTCTCTTTTTTTTTTTTCTTAGTTTAGCTAAAGATTTGTCAATTTCATTGATCCTTTTAAAGAACTAACTTTTGATTTTGTTAATTCTACTGCTTTTCTTTTCTTTCTTTTTTTTTTTTTTTTAAAGATTTTATTTATTTATTTGACAGACAGAGATCACAAGTAAGCAGAGAGGCAGGCAGAAAGAGAGGGAGGAAGCAGGCTCCCTGCGGAGCAGAGACCCTGATGCAGGGCTTGATCCCAGGACCCTAAGACCAGGTCCTGAGCTGAAGGCAGAGGCTTTAACCCACTGAGCCACCCAGGTGCCCCAATTCTACTGCTTTTCTGTCTCTATTTCATTAATCTCTGTTGTAATCTTTCTTATTTCCTTCTTGCTGCTAGTTTAAGGTTTATTTTGCTCTTTTGTTCAAGTTCTTCAGTTCTATTTTGCTCTTCAAGTTCAAGGTTATTGATTTGAGATTTTTCTTCTCCACATTCCCCTTTACCCACATTCCCCTGGTCCCCAACGTCAACATTCCATACACCAGTATGATGTATTTGTTATAATCAATAAACTAACATTAACACACACCATTATCAACCCAAGTCCATGATTCACATCAGAGTTCAAACTTTGTGTTGAATGTTCAATGGGTTTTGACAAATGTATAATGAAATATATCCACTAGCACAGTGCCACACAAAAAAATTTCACAGTCCCCAAAATCCCCTATACCCCTCCTGCTCATTCTTCCCTCCCTCCTCCACCATCCCTGGCAACCACTGTTTATTTTTACTGTCTTTATAATTTTGCCTTTCCCAAAATGTTTTTCATTGTTGTTCTTTAATTATTGCCTTTTTGGAGCTTAATTATTTTGTGATCTGCCATATTGATTTTCTTCTCATTCTCTTTTGTATATATTTTAAAGATAGTTCCTTAGTAGTTGTTACCATGGGAATTACAGTTGGCATCTTTAATTTTTAACAATCTAGTTTGGATTGATATCAAGTTAATTTCAATAGCATGTAAAATCTTTGTTCCTATACAACTCCATCCCTGCCCTACTTTATGACATATTGTCAAAAGTGACATCTTTATACATTGTATGTCCATTAACAGAGATTTATAATTATTATTTTATGTATTTATCTTTAAATCACATAAGGAATAAAAAGAAGTGCTGCAAACCAAAAATAGAATAATACTGAGTTTTACATTTACCTGTGTAGTTACCTTTACCAGATTCCTTTATTTCTTTTTAAGGTTTTGAGTTGCTGTCTAATGTCTTTTCATTGCACCCTGAAGAACTCCCTGAGCTTTTGGTTACCTTAGAACATCTTAATTTCTCATTTGTTTTTCAAAAGACAGTTTTGCTGGATATAGGATTCTTGGCTGAGAAATTGCTTTTCTTTCATCACTTTAAAAATGTCATCCCATTCCTTTCTGTCTTCTATGGTTTCTGAAGACAAACTGGCTATTAATTTTTAGGATGCCTTATGCATGACAAATCATTCCTCTCTTGCTGTTCTCAAGATTTTTCTCTAGTTTTTGACAATTTGATTATAATGTGTCTCATTGTGAATCTCTTTGTGTTTACCCTTCTTGGAATTTGTTAAGCTTCTTGGATCTGTAGATTTGTAGCTTTAATCAAATTTGGGAAGGTTTTGGCCATTATTTCTTCAAATGTTCTTTCTGCTCTCTTCTTTCTCCTCTTCTTCTAGGACTTTCATTACCTCTATTTGGTTCACTTGATGGTATCTGGTCTCTTAGCCTCTATTCATTTTTTTTTCTTCTTCTTTTCCTTCTTTCCCTTCCCTTTGTTCTTCCCCTCCCCCCCTCCTTTTTCTCCTTCTTATCCTTCTTCCCCTTCTCCTCCTTCTTCATCCTCTTCTTCTGTTCCTCATACTGGATGATTTCAATTGACTTATCTTCCAGTTCTGTGATTCTTTCTTTTGCCTGCTCAATTCTACTATTGAAAACTTCCAATGTTTTGGTTATTATATTTTTCAGCTCTTTTTGTTTCTTCTTTATAATTTTGTTTTCTTTTTTCTTAAAAAGATTTTATTTATTTATTTGCTGGGGCCAGGGTGGGGTGGTGAGGGGAGAGAGCATGAGCCGGGGGAGCAGCAGAGGAAGAGAAAGAAACAGGTTCCCTGCTAAGCAGGGAGCCCGGTGTGGGGCTTGATCTCAGGACCCTAGGATCATGACCTGAGCCGAAGGCAGACGCTTAATGACTGAGCCACCCAGGCACGCCTCCCCATTATAATTTCTATCTCTTTTTTGATAAATCTCTGCTCACACATCGTTCTTCCTCTTCTTCATTTTTTAGCTACTTCAGCATATTTAAGACAGTTGAATTGAAGGTTTTTTCTAGCAAGTCCAATGTCTGTGCTTCCTCAGAGACAGAGTCTATTAATTTCTACAATGACTAGGCCATATCGTTTCTTCACATGTTACACATATTTTGTTGAAAACTAAATACTTTCAATATTATAATGTGGTAACTCCAAAAACTATATTATCCCCCTTCTCAGTGTTTATTTTTGTTGCTTGCTGTGGGCTGTTGCTGTTGGTTTAGTGATTTTTCTAAATCGTTTTTGTTGTCTTTACATTCTCACATGTTGTCTTTGAAATCTGTGCTCCTTTAGCTTGTGTTCAGTCAGTGTTTTGAAAGAGTCCTGTAAAACAGGACTGGGAGGAGAGAGAATAATATTTCTTCTGGTCTTTTCAGATTGGCTCTATTGAGGGGCACCCTTTCAATGGTTAGCTAGACCATTAAAAGGTGGTGAAAGCTTGGAGTCTTCTTGGGCCTTTTCTGAGAATGCATCCTGTGCTGGCCATGCACCTAGCTTTTTAAATCCCCCAGTATGCAGAGGCATTTTTGAATCCCTAATTTCCCCCAAGAAACTCTTATAGCTTTTCCTATTTTTGCAATTTTTCTGTGAGTTTGAATTTATTTCAAAACAAAATTTAAAATAAAAAAGCATAGATTTTGAGGTCAAAGAGGCCTGCCTTCAAACCCAAGCTCTACTACTTGTTTGCTGTGTAGTCTTTCACGAGCTATTTTCATTGGGCTTCAGTGCTTCTATCTGCACAATGAAGATTATAATACCTATTTTAAGAGTAACATTTTCTTTGCACATAGTGGGTGCTTAATAAGTGGTAAGTAACTATTATTATTGCTATTCATCATACCAGGTTCACGTTCAGCAAAAAGTCAGCCTATTTCTAGATTTGGCACAGGGGCCAAAGATTTCTGATAGCTTTAAAATATAATAATTCTGAATCCTACTTTTCTTATCATGCTAGATAATGAAAAAACACTATAATTGCTTTGGATCTTAACATTTTAAGAAACTGGAAGGAAGGCAAACTAAGACATAGGTTTAGAGATAAATCTGAATGTGTTCCTGGAGAATCTCTATTGCAACAGGAAAGATCCCTTCAATAACATGGAAATTAACCTAAATTAAGAAACCTAAAGTAAAAATAATAGGTAATACAAAAAGAAGTTGCCATTAAAACAATCTAGCATACCTTAAGATTAAGTGCATTTCTTCCATATATTTGACAGTTTACTACGGCAAGGTTGGTCATGGCTATTATTGTTTCATATCGTGTTGCACTGATAGTCTTAAGACCTCCACCACGTATGAGATGTACCTGTGGTTCCTCTTGTTTTCTAGATTTAACAATACCTAAGTAAATAGAAGAAAACATGAGACTCAACTGTGTTAGCACTTAGAATGAAAGTTAAAAAGTATTGATGATATGATAACAGTGAATCATCATAAATAGGTTAGCTGTGTAAATCCTCTGGAAAAGATTCCTCATAATGTCCCCCCACCCTATCTCACCTTGTTGCTAAACTAGGTGTTGTTGTTGCTGTTGTTGTTGTGTGTGTGTTTTCCACATATTAGATAGTACAATTGCCTTTCAAAAAGACAACCATATGCTTATAAATTTCTATCTAGATAAGTTAAATTCCACCAATCTCAGTCTTTTTGTGTTGTATGTAAAAATATATTTTTTAAATTTTATTAATTTACATAAGGAGCTTCTTGCTTCATAAAACTAATAAAGGACATCATATAATCTAAGTCAGATAGAGATCACCTCCTAAGGAACAACCTTGCTTTTTCTCCTAATACCATCTTGATGCGTTTTTCAAGTGCATATATAATTCAGCTTCCTTCTCTCAGTTTGAAGACCCCATACAAGAAGAAAAATCCAAACAACTCAGAAGTTAGCCAAACAGAGATCATCTAAATTTACTTTATCATGACCCTTGTGGGCTTCACTTTCTATCAAAAATGTCCTATCCAAGTATGCACCTAAGTGCAGCAGGAAAATGTTGTGAAATTTTGTAATATAAATTTTATATTCATAGCCATTCTTGCTGCATTATTTGCAGCAACATATTTTACAACCTCAGTAATTCTTATGCCATTGCTTCAACAAAAGGAAATAATGCATCTTAGACTAGAGAAAACAGTGTTCAGTTTCTATTTATAAAATGGGCCCTGTGTGCCCATTTCAGATCAATATGTGTAAAAGTTAACTGCAGCAGAAAGATGTGTGATATGATAGAGTCCTTGTCTTGGGAGAAAGTGGAGCAAGAAGGAAAGGAAAGTGAGTTAAGACCTAAGTCTGTGGCCTGCTCCCAGTTCACCTATCCTCATGGACTAAGTCCAAGCCATTGGTTTTTGAGTGGAAATGAAGGAAATGGAGATGGAGAGATTAAGTATAAATTCCCTGATGGATCTCTGAAGGATCTGAAGACCATTAAACTCACACCTGAAACTTTTCAAAGAAGGAACCACCAGAGTGGGACAATCTCAACAAATCAGAAGTAGCAGCATGACTTGTTTCAGCTTGTGATGTGGAGGAGACTGAGAAGTTAACTGATGTCACAGATAATGGTACAGAATTATTGGGAGGGATAACATGCTCAGAGAGTCCTATGGTTGCTATAATTAACAATACTGTCCTGTATATTTGAAATCTTAAAAATTCTCATAACAAGAAAAATGTAGGGTGATAGATATTACTTTCTTGTGGTAATCATTTCACAATAAGTAAATTAAACTAGGAAAAAAGAGAAAGTTCTATAGTTGGAATGTTCTATGTTTAATCATTAATTGAATCATTAATTTGTTATATTATTTTTTCTGTTCCAGAATTTTGACTCTTGGTTTTAAAAACAAAAATTCTAGTTCTCTAGTAAAATTCTCCAACTATTCTTTTTTTTTTTTTTTAAGATTTTATTTATTTATTTGACAGAGAGAGACACAGTGAGAGAAGGAACACAAGCAGGGGGAGTGGGAGAGGGAGAAGCAGAAGCAGGCTTCCTGCTGAGCAGAGACTCATGTGGGGCTCGATCCCAGGACCCTGGGATCATGACCAGAGCTGAAGGCAGATGCTTAACAACTGAACCACCACCCAAGTGCCCCTATTCTTTATTTTCTTAAACATAGTAGTCACAATTATTTTAAAATCCCCATTTGAAAACTTCAGTATCTGATTCTATGGGTCTGTTTCTATTATCTGTTTCTTTCTACTGATTCACTTTATCCTGTTTTTAGGATGTCTTGTGATTCTTTTAAGTTTAATGCTAGACATTGTGGATGAAAATTTTAAAGGATCAGGTTAATGCAACATCTCTCCAACAAGTGTTAAATTTTCTTTGATTAGGCAAAAAGTATCACTTTGATTCATTAAGGCTTGGTTTTGAGCTTTGTTAGGGATAATCTACTTTAGTTTTGTGCCTTTTTCTAAAACATCATCCTTATACCTAAACACATGGGTCCTCTGGGTCTTCAACTAAAAGCTCAGTGTATTTACAAGACCCCTACATTTTGGCAGAGCTTTAATTCCAATAATTGCCTTCCATGCTACTATGAAAATATATGTTCACTTCCTTTGCATCTCACTGATATTTCCTGCTGTATTTCTTAGAGTTTTATCCTGCACATGCACAGATTAGAAATGAGCAGATATGTATGCAGATATTTGGATTCACTTCTCTCCTCTCTGAGATTTTGCATCAAGCCCCAGCTATACTGACAGCTCTGAAGTCTGATGGCTATCTCCTCAACTCGGTTATACTCCCCCTTTCTACTTGTGCTCTATTCTCTAACACCACAAACGGCCTCAGGCAAAAGGCAAGGTAAATGGAGAGCTGATTTACAAGCTTCCCTTATTTCAAAGATTGTAGCCACTCACATCAGGCCTACAATGGTTACTTTCCAATACCTTCAATAGCGTTTTTCTATATTTTGGGCAGCTTTAATAGTTGATTTTGGTGGATTTGTCCAATACAAGCTACTCAACTGTAGACAGACCAAAAGTCTTCAAGTTATTTTAAAATCTGTATCTGATAATTCTAACACCTGGCTCTCCTGTGGGTATGTTTTCACTATTTACTTTTTTGCTAGTTCACATTAATTTTGTCTCTCTGTGTGCCTCACAATTATGAATTGCTTACTACACACGGTATTTGTGAAATTATTTGTAAAAATAATGTGAGTCTAGGATGATATAATTTTCTTTAAAGATTATTTTTCATTTGTTTTTGCTGGACAACTAAAGCCAAAGCACTTAGAACAGTGACTGGCATGTGGAAAGTAGTTAATTTTCATTATTTCATGTTTACCTGCCCCACCCAGATTAAGGATCTTTTCTATGTTCCCAACACCAGTCCAGTTTGGTTTAAAGTCAATATAAAAAAAAAAAAATAGTTGCTAAGTAAATGGCCTGAAGAGCTGAGTTGAGCTCTAAAAATGTGGTGAGACATATATATGAATCACACACACATACACTGACACACAAAGTCATGAATATTTTTATAGAGAGATAAACTTATATGCAGTTTTTTAAAGAATGATATAGCATTTACCTTCAGGTAGGTTTGGTGTGCTTTGTCTCGGAGTACTTTCTACCTTTTCAGATTCTGCTACCTGAGTTTCTAGAAAAAAGAAAAAAATGAACCAACTTTTGGATTCCTGTGAAAATTTGTGTTAAGGGTATTGTGATTTCATTATAATTATTCATCTTTTAATGAATTTGTATTATACATGGAAATGTGTCCATGAAGGCATCCATCAGCATGGGCATTCTGCTTCTGGAGTTCATCTAGATTACCATCTGAATGATTGTTTATTCCCACTGCTCTTTTATATTGACTTTTCTGATCCTTTGAATGTCCTCATCTGGTTCCCACTACCACCATCGAGGTAAAGCACGTGGTTTGACCTTGGGAGACCTCCAAAGTCAGTATTTCTGCTACTGCATTCTGGCTCATATATTGAATGTATGAGCCAAAAGTGATCCCATCATCCAAACTGCAAACACAAGGGATAACCACACTGTGCTTTCATGCCATCTCTCTCCCTTGCTCTACTTGACCTCATTATCACAAACCATGTTCAGAATGCATTTACCTAACAAAGACTGTCTTCGAGGTTTTCTTGGCAAAACTGGTGTTGGTATGGAGATGGGACCTGGAAAATGAGTAATACTTAGTACCACAGCAGTATCTTGTTTTAAATGTTTAGCCCACCATCTTCTTCCTTTAACACAACTAGGTCTTGCTATAGGGCTTGGCACAGTTGCTCTTGCACCTATCAGAGGTTGCCTAAAAGTGTAGGTAGATGCAGATAGAACTTCCTTGGGTTTGGGAGAAATAGCTGGGGAAGTAGTACTTGGAAGTCTGGAGAACTCTGAGGAGAAAATCACAATGTCTTTGAACACGTCACCAAAATAAATATTTTTTATTTTTGATGCTTTTTCTTTTGATTTTCTTGACCTTTTCATTTGTCTTATTTCTTTCCCAAAAACACGACTTGAGGCCGAATGACAGGTTGGAAAAAATAAGGAACCAGTAGCAGTCTCTGGAATGTGCCAATACACATTCTTAGAAGTTTTTCTGGGTATTGAAATAGTAGTCACTCTTTCTTGTATATAATGATCAAGAAAGAGATTTTGGATATTGACAAGGGTTTGTGGTTGACTTCTTGAAACATCAGGAAAACTAGTTTTCTTTCTTTCAGTTGAAGTGGTTTCATCTTGAATGAACGTTACATGTTTTGGCTCAGTTTTACCAGTCTTGGCTAAACCAGAAAGAAAAGAAAACACAATTAGTTTATATTTATCAAGGTATCAGGGACAAAACTATTAATGTGTTAGCATTCATAGCTTTTCTTTATTTACTCACCCCTCTTTCGCCTTCTAAAATTTTCCGTATATGTTTGCTCAGCTATCAGGACTTTTGTTTAGCTGACTGGGGTAAAGCTTGAGTTATCAACTGGGAAGTGGAAATACTAAATTGTATTAGGTTTAGAAAGGGTAGGGAGAAACTCTTGGAAGAACAGAATTGATAGAATAATAGGACATAAAGGGAGGTGGGTTTGTTTGTTTGTTTGTTTTGTTTTGTTTTGTTTTTGAGCAGTTACTACTAAAACTGAAGTATGGGTGGGCAAAAATGATTTGGATGAAGTTTTGCTATTTATCTATCTCTTCCTCATTTGAAACTTCTTCAAGCAAAGACATTTCTTTTCAATGCCAAATGGCAGACCAATGTCCAAACACTATAACATCCTGATATTGGCTACAACGTACTACAAGTTCAGTTAGGTTACAATGGTAAATGTTCTTTTCTCTCTTAGGTCCAGAAAATGCACTGTGCCTGCATTCTTCAGTACCTCACTACACAAATATGCTTTCTCTCTCCTTTGTGACTGAATGTGAAATGACTTTTCTTCCATTGTCTCAGTTGAGTACAATAAATGATGAGGACCTCTACATTAAGGCAAGACTTGGAAAGAGATGGCCAAAACAAGTCCAACTCTCACCCTTTTAAGAGATGGCTGGAGACTGGCCTGAATTCAGAGAGAGGAATTCTTCTGAATAGCACTATTGGGGTGGTATGTGTTTTCCTGAACTTCCCCTCCCTGAGGAGGATGGATTAGGATGATTTTTTCCCCCACCTCAAGCCATGTGAGGGGAATTCTCAGAGAAGCATTTATAGAAAAAGAGGAGTGTATGCCACAAGGAGAATAAAACATCTTACCACTCCCCTACTGGCACCCCCCACTAATACAGAGTAGCAAAAAAAATATTAGTCCTTCCAGGGCTGTGTTCCAGTTGGAGCAAGGCAAGAGCGTCCTTGAAACTACTTGATCTGTATCTCGTGGCATTTCAGGGGGTGCTGAGACTGATGTGTGATTCTTACCTTCATTCCTTAACTCTTCCCCACCCCTAACCCCACCTATGCAGGAGCAGAAACTATCAGTTGTGGAAAAGAAGTAAAGAACAAGATGGAAGAACTTATTATGACCCTGTTTCCTTTGACTTGTCTACAAATTAGCAGACCTAGTCTGAGCTGGGAGAAGGGGCAAGGTTTGAGTACATGCTTGTTAAAAGTAATGATTTAGGTTGAACTATTTGTTTAATATCTGAAAATGAAACCAGGCTCATAGAGGACAGTGATGAGAAAATCCTGGGAAGAGAGATCGGTGCCATGTGAGTGTGAAGGGCAGTAGGAGGAGGAGAAGAATGTTTCCTTCCTCCTTATATAAAACTAATAAAAACTAGCTCATTCAATAAAATGGTTATACCACTATCTTCACCTTTTTTTCCCTCTCTCCCATATTAAAACAAACATGGTAACACAAGCAAAATCCTCAACCAACTCCAGACCTCTACCATCATCTCACCATAGTTATCCTTCCCTTCAATGGCAAACTGAAGTAATTTACACTCCGTTTCATGTCTTTTCTTCTCCTCTCTGTTGTTTCACTTTATTTAATCTAACTTTTAATTAAATTAAAGGACTTTATTTTTAGAACAGTTTTAGATTAAAAAAGAAAAACTTGAGCAAGAAGACAATACCCATACATTCCCCTCCCTTGCACACAGTTTTATCTGTTATTAACATCTTGCATTAATGTAGTACATTTATTATAATTGATGAACGAATGTTGACATACAATTAATTAGAGTCCATAGTTTACATTAGGGTTCATTCTCTGTGTTGTTCAGTTCCATGAATTTTGACAAATGCGTCATGTCATGCATTCACTATTACAATACCCTAAAAAATAATTGCACGACTTTAAAATTCCCTGTGCTTCACCTGTTCAACACTTCTCCTCTCCCTGAACAAACTTCTGGCAACCACTTATATATTTTTTTATTGTGTTATTATTTTGCCTTTTGGATACTTCTGAAAATTCATGTTGAGGGTGGTATGATAGTTATTAGTCTTTTAATGAATTCGTATCATTCACGGAAATGCGCCCGTGAAGGCATCCATCAGCATTGGCATTCTGCTTCTAGAGTTCATCTAGATTCTCCTCTGAATGATTGACTAGGGTACCTAGTCTTCTCCTTTTCTAGTTTCCCAAGGTAAAAGCTTAGAGTATTTGTTTTAGATTAATCTTCTTCTCCTAATATATGCATTCAAGGCTCTACATACTCTCTAAGCCCTACTTTTGCTATGTGCCACACATTTTGATAGGTTGTATTTTTATTTTCATTTAGTTCAAACAATTTTAAAATATCTCTGTGACTTCTTTGACCCATGTCCTAGCTAAGTGTGTTGTATAATCTCCAAATATTTTGGGACTTCTACATATCTTTCGGTTATTGATTTTTAGTTTAACTCTATTGTGTTCTGAGAGCAAATAGTGTACAATATCTGTTCTTTGGAAGTGTGTTTTATGGCCCAGAATGTGGTCTAGCTTGATGAGTGTCTTATAGGAGTTTGGGAAGATGTTTTCTGCTGTTGTTAGATGAAGACAATTGGATCCTATTGATTGTTGGTACTATTCGGTTCAACTATATCCTTACTAGTTTTCCACCTGCAATCTATTAATTACTGATAAGGAATGTGGAACTCTTATACTATAATAGTGGAGTTATCTATTTCTCCTAACAATTCTAGCAGTTTTTGCCTCAGATATTTTAACTCTCTCTTTTGGGTACATGTCAAAGATTATTATGTCTTCTTAAAGAATTGACCCTTTTATAATTAAGTATTGCCTCTATTTATCCCAAATAATTTTTATTGTTCTGAATGTGCTCTGTCTGAAATTAATATAGCTTTTTCAGCTTTTTTTAAAATTAGCATTAGTACAGTATGTCTTTCTTTGCACCTTTACTTTTAACCTAAAGGAAGTTATACTTAAAGTAAGTTTCTTAGAGACAACATAGAGTTGGGTCTTGTTTATCTGCTGTAACAGTTTGTCTTTTAATTGGTATACTTAGACCATTAATTTGTAATGAATTATGGATATTATTGGCTTAATGTCTGCCACATTTATAAAGTTTTCCATTCTTTACTATTGTTTTGCTGCTGCTGCTGCATTTTTTTAATCTTCCCATCCTTTTCTTCTTTTTCTGGTTTCAACTGAGCATTTTATGATTCAGTTTCTCAGTTTCTCTCTTAGCATATCAATTGGACTTCTTTTAAAAAAAACTAAGTGGTTTCCCTGAAGTTTGTGATATACACTGATAATTCATCTGATTCTACTTTCTTTTATTTTTAGTTGATATATACTTTATTGATTGGTATTCGTACTTTAAATTTCAGCTATCTTGATACGCAAAAAACCCAAGACAACCTAAGTTTGATGTGCTGCATTTAGAAAGGATATTTAATTTATAATAAAAGTTTCTTTTATTGTCCTTTCAGAGTGTCCTCCCATTTACTTTTCAAACCATTATGACTTGGAACTTTTCCCACCTCTACTACCAAAGCTGTTATCACAAAGTTATTAATGTCTGGTTGCTAAACCTAATGGATACACATTATTACTATTTGACCTCTTTTTAGCATTTGATACTTTAATCTACTCTCTACTCCATGAAATTCGCTCTTTCCTTGGCTCTCATGAGGACACCATCATTTCTCCATTAATGCCACCTGGCTATTCATCTTTCTCTAGACAAATTTTTCTTTCTCAGATTACCATTTAGTATTCCCAAAAGTTCTATCATTATCCCTCTGACTTTATCTGACTTTAACTAATTTTCCATATACAGTAATTCTAAGTCTGGGTCTGGAAGCCCTAAGCACCTCAAACGTCTCATGTCTATTCATCAACAGTTTCTGATCTTCTTTATCTCATCGAGGTACATCTGTTATCTCGTTACACACATGTGCATACACACACACCACACACACACACTGGAATCCTGGATTCTTGAATTCCTCTTGTAATTAGCTTCCTCTAGCTGCTGTAACAAATTACCACAAACTTGGTGGCTTAAAGCAACAGAAATCTACTCTCTCACACTTCTGGAGGCCAGAAGCCAAAATTATACCACTGAGCCAAAAATCCAGGTGTCAGCATGGCCGTGTTCTCTCTGGATTCTCTTATGGAGAATCCATTCCTTGCCTCTTCCAGCTTCTGGTGGCTGCTAGCACTCTGTGGCTTGTGGTCACACCATGCTTATCCTCAAGGCCAGCATCTTCAAATCTCTCTTTGCTCCATCTTCATATCATCTTCTCCTGTGTATGCGTAATCTATCTCTGCCTCTCTCTTATATGGATACACGTGATTGCATTTTGGGCCCACCTGGATAATCTAAAATAATCTTTCATCACAAGATCCTTAACTTGATTCTATCTGTAACCCCATATAACTTTTTTTTTTTCCAAATAAGATAACTGTAGAGATTAGGATATTGTTATCTTCTTATGGGGTTACTTTTCAGTCCACATACTTCCAATTCCTCAGTCCTCACATATAACACACCCAGTGAATCACCTCCGGGCTATACTCAAATTATATATGTCAGCTCCAAAGCTTCTAATTCTCTACTTCTTTTCCTCCCCCACTCCACTCCCCTCTCCTTTTCTATCAGGAGAATCAAAGAGGAAGTGAGCTATTGTTCTGAAGGATTCATGTCCCATGTCCTCTGTTTTACAGTGGAGAAAAGGATTGAAAAATCATTGACCTAATTAAGTTCTGCTGTTTCAGAATAGAAAGATAAGACCCACCCACTGAATGACTTCCCAAAGCCATGCATCATATCAGTGTTGGAACTAAGACCAGCACTCAGATCCCTGGACTCCCACTCTAGGGCCTTTTGCACTTTCCAAGTTGCTGTAAGTCAGTAAACAATTGCAGGCCGAGTAAGAAGTATTACAAGTAGTGTAATGTCTCACAACTACACAATGATTTTAAAGTTTATGAAGTGCCTTCACACAGGGTCTTGCATTTTAAACTTCTTCTCTTGCAGTTAAGTGATATTTTTTTAAAAACCCAGATTTTCCCTTCTAATTTTCACTTCCATCATCCTACTTGACATCAATTTAACTTCAACCTTGATTTTCTGACATAGCCTGATAACATTTCCATCAAATTATCTGAGTCTTATCAGTGATAACTCAGATTCCTTAGTTTGGTGAATAAAACCTATGTGAATTGGATCCACTTCACCTAACCTTGCTGGGTAATGACTCATTAACTTCCAGTGGAAACCTCTGGATACTCTAATTATTACTGACAACCACAAAGCCCACCCTACTCATGTGTAATTTCATTTCTTAGGTTGATCACACCGTGTGGAATACCTTCTCTTATGAACCAACTGAAATCATTTTCTTCTTTCAAAGTCTACATTAAGCCTTATTCAATCCATTTTTCCTGATTAATATAGCCCACACTTAACCGTTTTCATTCATTATATAAACATTTAGCACATGCCATGTGCCCAGCTGCACACAGTGCTGAGGGTACAACCACCTAGCACAGACCTTACTACCAGCAAACACCTCACAAATTAGTATAGAAATTAGTCAGGTAAACAGTTACACTAGAGGGGGCACCTGAACGGCTCAGCAGGTTAAGCATCTGCCTTTGGCTCAGGTCATGATCCCAGAGTCCTTGGATTAAGTCCCACATCTGGTTCCCTGCTCAGTGGGCAGTCTGCTTCTTCCTCTTCCTCTGCCCCTCCCCCTGCTTGTGTGCTCTCTCTCTCAAATAAATAAATAAAATCTAAACAACAACAACAACAACAAATCAAACCGAACCAACCAACCAACCAAACAAACAAAACCAAAAGAGTTACACCAGAGAATAAGTCCTTGGTGGGGTAATGGTAGAAAACTACGTGAGCATAAAGGAAGGTACTCTGACTCGAGGAGGGAAGAGATGCTTAGGGAAATCCTCCCAGTGAAGATGCTATCTGTCTTTTCAATTCTGTACTTCCCAAGTTTTTGATACATTTCCCCATGATTTCTTTTTTTTTTTCCTAACATATTAAATTTCTACTTTTCTAAAAGACTCCTCTGCCATCAGAAACTATACAGATCTCCTCTATAAAACATATTTCATTCCACTTCTACTAATTCCTCAAGTCTTAGTTCAAGCCCCATTCCTGCCCCTGTACTCTCTCCTATCTATGAACTACTATCTGTACCATTAATTGGGCATAAATTCTATGCTGCCTTATACTGTTATTTAAGGTTCTGATTTTATGTGTAACTCATCTTTAAAACTTGATTAAAGGTCTTGAAATGTCCTAAAAGACTTGTACCAGATCATTCAGGTTATTAATTCCCTACAGTATCTAGAATCATATGCAAATTATAGATATTTATTTCAGGGTTTTATTTCAAATGTGTTGAATATTCATTTTTATAAACTGTACTTGAGTCATTTTAAGTATTAATGAACAAATATTTTAAACACCTATTACATGCAAAGTCCTCCACCAAAAGCCTTCAGAAACATGGGATTAGTAACAGCCAAGGTCATAGAACCTCTGAGTTGACAAAAAACAGTAGAGGCCCCCCCCACCCCCCAAAAAGAATTAGTCAGTCCTGTACTCAGCAGATAAACTTCAACTAAAAGATGAATGAAAAAACTACAACAAAAGAATTGGTGGTGAGCAGTAAATCCACATAACTGTGTGGGTATTATTTTTATAGAACAGATTGTAAATGTAGAAATGTAGAACACCTAAAGAAATGTAGAAAGAACATAACAAAAGTTGAAAGGGACAGTGGGATAGGAGATTGGAGGTAGTATAAGCATGTTGATTTATACATCTTTAATAGCCTCATTCAAAGGTAGTAATTTAACATTGTAAATCAAGTTACGGACTAGACATATTTTAACAGTATAAATGTTGACACTAAAATAAGGAAATATGTTATAAAATAATGAACACAATCAATGAAAATCAGGTGGTTGAGGAGACTGAAAAGGGGAAAGAAGTGGAAATATGCTACTTTTATCATTGCTGTAAGTAAGGAGTCAATATACCTCACACGGAAGTACAGGATTATGGGTATATTATGTAAAGTGATAGTTATTCAAGTGGCTTGTCTTCACCTCATAGCACTTATCACAGGGTAATTTTACATTTACTTACATGATTATTTGATGCAACCAGAGGGTAATCAATGAAGAGGATGGACAGTGTCTCTTTTGCTCACTATTACACCCTCAATTCCTAGCACTGTGCTCAAAAGTATGGTCAATTCTTGTTATTTACGACTGTTCTGTTCTATAAAAATTTCAGTGAACACTGAATTATCCAACACTGAGCCGTTGCTTCTAGGAAAAATCCAGTGTCAGGTTCTTCTAGGTCTCTGCTCTCAACAGTATCAGCAACCAATCACTACACAATCTTCTTTTATACGTGTTTCTATTTAAAGACACTTTAAAGATTTTATTTATTTATTTTTGACAGAGAGAGAGAGAGAGAGAGAGAGAGCAAGAGAGGGAATACAAGCAGGGGAGTGGGAGAGGAAGAAGCAGGCCTCCCGCTGAGCAAGGAGCCTGATGCGGGGCTTGATCCCAGGAACCCGGGATCATGACCTGAACCGAAGGCAGATGCTTAACCACTGAGCCACCCAGGCGCCCCTAAAGACACTTTAATATATATTGTTGATTCATTAATATTGAACAGACAGCCAACAACACTGCAACTCATGCCTGAAAGCAGCTTAGCCAACATATATGTTTTTTGTCTGTAAGGCACAGGCCTTCTTCGTGCTTAGGAACACAAGACAGCACTATGCCCCAAGGGGCTCTTTTAGACAGCAAAATCACCAACAAAAAGCACAAAAATTTTAAAAACAGGCACTGAGAAAAGACTGAAAACAGACTGAGCAAGGGGCTGTTGTTTACAGTATGAGAGCTGAAATAAGAAGGCAGAGCGTATCCCTTGTTGGATGTCCACTGGGAGCGTGTGTTTTCACCATCCTGGTCATAAGGACCAAGAGTCGCCCTATATACTGCTCTCCTGCATACAGTTCACCTATTATAAAAGGAGAAAGAGCTCTCTCTACAGCTCTGAAGTATTCTGCATATCATTGAGTTAAAAAGACAAACTATAGGAGCACCTGGGTGGCTCAGTTGTTTGGGTACCTGCCTTTGGCTCAGGTCGTGATCTCAAGGTTGTAGGATCTAGTCCCCTGTCAAGGCTCCTTGCTCAGCAGGGAGCCTGCTTCTCCCTCCATCTCTCCTTGCTTGTGCTCTCTCTCCCTCTTTCTCTCTCTGACAAATAAATAAAATTACAAAATGGTGAAGTATAGCACAGGGTACTGCTTTGGGGGTCAGAAATAATTTTAGCAGTTAGGTAAATTTGCACCTATGGAATCCACGAACAATGAGGATCAACTGTAATTGTAGAATTGAACTGGATGTTATCATCTCACAACAAACATTTGTAAGTTACTGGTTATTAGTGGGTGTCTCTTATTATTGTGATTCTGAACTGTGCAGGTTAAGGAATTTCTATGAAAACTAAATAAACTTAATAACATGTCTGACTAATACACATACCTGTATGGACTTTCTTCTTACTTAAAGGCAGCTTAGGGAATTTTGGAGGTAAAGGTCTTCGAAGTAGTTGTGGGTGCTCTTGCATTTTAATGAACAATAAGCACTGTTTTTCACAGCTATTAATTGAGAGTTGCAAACGTTTTGATTATGCTTGAACTGTTGCTGAAAAATCATTCATTACAGTCTAGATTACATCTTAGTGAAAATCATTCTGTGCTAATATTGTACTGAGTCCAAGCAGAATTCCTATAGAAGAGAGGATAAGAAAGAAAATTCTTTAAAACTTCTAGAAAGAATCTAGATAAAATTTAGGTTTACAATTCACACAGAATCTTAACATACATATACTATTACCAATCAGGATCATTCTAAAATTTCCCATGTTAGCAAAAATATTCAGTCTGCCAGTATTATATCATCTAGTAAATACTGATTTTCCAGAGCAGTAGAAACAACACTCATTTTTTTCCTCTACCTTCAAAATGTTATCACTTCACATATTTGGAAAAAGATTTGGTCAAAAAGATAAGGAAGTCCCTCCATGACAGCCTCTTAAAACCCACAATACCTAACCATTCACAAATAAGTTGTTTTCTTTCTGTAATAATGACTTGTTATAAACTGCAACCACTACTAGTTGGGTTATACTATTTAATCAAAAAATAAGATGATCTTCAATCTAATTAGATTTTCCAGGATCTCTATTCCAATTAGTACTATTTAGAAATGATGCCAGAAGATGGACCCCCAAAACATGACCTTAGATTTCAGGGCAGCATCAAAGTGCCTGACCCATCACTCTTCCGTTGACAGTCCAGAAGGGAATGCTTTGGAGCTGCATAAATGGGCCGTTTTATCCCTAATAGATAACTTTGCACACAAGGGCTCAAGGTATTATCCCTGTTAGTACGTCCACTCGATGCTGGTAATTTTCCTTCCATATTATCGGAGAATACCGGTCCATCCTTTAAGGCAATCAGCTGCTTCTCAAAATAACTGGCTTTTCCTCTTTCCTCTTTGCCTCGGAATTTAGGCAGCAAGGTAATGGTCAATGGAGGTGGCGGGTCTTCCCGCGGGAAGCACCTAGGTTACCCTCGTCCCCTGGCAAAGCGGACAGAGGCCAAGGCGACTGGCCCTATCAACCGGAAGCGATAATACCGCCCTGGCCGCGGGACTCTCAGGCGCTAGAGAGGAGGGCGGGGCCGGGCGGGGCCGGGCGGGGCGCGTGCCCGAGGAGCCTCGGGGAGCGGGTCCCGCCCCTCGGCTCGGCTCCGCGCGCGCGGAGCCCACTGGCCTTTCTCGGCCACGGCGTCCGGCTGCCGGGAGGCTGCGCGCGGTGGGGGCTGGAGGAGAAGTCCGCTCCGTGTGCACCTGCTGTACGGAACCCCGTGGTGACAATCGTTATTACTATTTTCATTCTTAATGACAATGACCACTCTTACTTATTTACTCTTCTGGATTACACGATTTATCTAGGGGCTGGGCTGGCCGTCTTTAATGCTGCCCTTGGGAGCAGCCGGGTCCCGTTGCTGATTTTGTAGTACCCCCCCCCCCCCCCCCCGAAAAGCGAACGCTCTTGTTTTCTTTCTGTTCATTTCATGCAAATTGTTTTCTCTTTCTGATCCTTTCAAGTTCCTGGATGAAGAGAAACTGAGTAGCAATAGGGACAAGAAGGGTCCAAACGGGTTTTAAAAGAACCCCGTTTCTCACTGTTAACCGTGATGTGATTATCATAGTATGGCTTGTCTCCTCTGTCATGTGTTGATAAACCTGGACATACAGTGGTCGGTACATCGTCTGTGTTTGCATGTGTGTGCGTGTGTCTCTGAAGATTTGAGGGAGAACGAGTGTGAGAGAGAACTCATCAGGTAGGTGTGTAAATCCCAGCCCAGAAAGTAAAGCAGATGGAGCTTCCTCCCAGTCTCATTTTTCCCCCTTAAGTGCAAGTGTAGGAACTTGAGGAACAGGTGTTGGAAGATGAGAGACTTCTGCATAAATCTGCCCAGCTTTGGGGATCTTTTAAGATTTAGTCCCTAACCAAGTCTTCCTTTTTTTCTCCTTAGGAGCAAGCTTATATTTTAAAGCAGTGAATGAAAAAAAGTGGAAAAGTAAAAAAAGTAATTCATCAGACTATGGGAAATAGCAGCTTGTTTTTCTTTAGAGTATTATTAGCACGTGGTTTCTTTTTCCTTGTGGGATTACTGAGTCCCAATGAGACTGTGGCGGCTGGCGTGGATTTATACCACTTTTGCCCATGTCTACTCCGTAGTTTGATTAGCCTCTCAGAAAAACAAAGTTGACAGTAATAGGCAGATATGATTGCTAGGTTTTGTCTCAAATAATATTTGTTGTGCTTATTTTGTAAGCATGAAAAGTGTTTATGTTTTTAGGCATAAAAATGTATATTTTGCATACTTAATCTGTGTTTCAATATTTAAATTGAGTCAGGTTCTTGTGTTCTCAAAATTTGTTGGAACCATGAGAACTACTGAGATGTACTTTTACTGAACAATGCTTGGCCTTTAAAATTTTTGCTTAGTGACTCATAGTCACAATCAAGGCAATGTCCTTATCAATAATTTAAGGAAAAAAATGCTTTGTCATATATGAAATCAGGTACCAGACTTCATTTCCTGCAGATATCTTCTAGCAAGTATCTACAGACAGAACCTTGGGCTGTTTAATATGGAAACAATGTACAAATGTAGACTGGATTTAGAAAACACAAATCACATTCAATTTGGATTATTTTAGTATTTTTATTTCACTTATTAATTTTTTTTTTTTTTACTATTTTTGAAAATGTTACTACCTAATTTTTTTTTTTCCTTTAAAAAAAAAAAGCACACATGTCTCTTTAAGGACTAAAGCTCCATCTTTGACTTTAAGGGTCTGTTTTACCTGTTGTACAGTATGGTCAGCCTATTTATTTGTCCCATTAGCTTTGCAGTTTTGGCAGAACCGTGTGATGAAGCTTGTGAAACTAAACCACAACACTTTGGCTCTTTTAGCATATTGTATTAAGGAAGCCAGAGCAATGGTGAGCCAAGGTTATACACATCCTGTGTTTTTGTGCTTTTTTTTTAATGTTGCTAAAAATGAGATAAAAGCTAAAGCAACCTTAGGCACCCCGAAGTTAATGCTATTGATTTTTCTAATGCTTGGGGAATACTTGGGGAATCTCAGATTTGCCTGTTAGGTGAGAGGACACAGCTCTGCTAGAAAGGTGTAGAAATTGTTGCTAGAAATCTTTACTATTTTCGATATACCTCTCTCCTCTTTCCTTTTAAACATAACAGGTTTACTGAATTGTTTCATTAGTGTAGATTTAATCTAACATTTTACCATGTGGAAATAACTGCAGTAATTTGTATTTTTATGCTCATATTAGTTTTTTTGGAGGTTCTTTTTAAAAATGAAGAGTTATTTTTGTGTGCATGTTGGTTAAACTGTTGAGTCCCTACAGTAACCCAGGGCACCACAGCACTTTTGAGAAAGAGGTATTTACTTGGTCTGAATTCATTCAATTCTATATACAGTACCAGGAAACGTCTTACTCTTCACCAGTCACAGTGGCTTAAATTTATAGATTTTTTTTGTGTGTTTTCATGCTACATAAAGAACAGTTTTATATTTTTCTTAAATGTTAATAAAGATATTTTGAAGCTGCTTTTCTTTTTATCTCTCATATCTGAAAGCTTCATTTCTGTTCTTAATTATTTTAATTATTTCTGGCCCGTTATTTAGTTACTTCTTTTTGTCTTTCAGGATGGTAGTTATTTCCTTTCCTTTGTTTGAAGTAGAGATTCATCCCGAGATTCATTTAAAAAAAAATTTACTAAGGAAATGATTTAAAAATTGTTAATAAGAAAATATCATGCAACCTGCATCATAGAATTAAAAAAAAATCTCAAAAAAAAACTTAAAAAAAAATCCTAAACATAATGAAAGGACAGTGTCTGTTTTTAAAAGCATATTCATGGATTTACTCATTCATTCCAAAGAGATTTATTGGAAACCTACTATGCATAAGATACTTTGCAGGTGCTAAACTGTAAGCTTTATTAAACAACTTATAATGATTCATTTGAGAATATATAATTTTAGACAGTGAAATGAAATTTTAAATCATTTTGAAAGGCTTTACTTATCTATTAAGTACTTGAGGTTTTTAAAATTTTTTTAACTTTTTTTCGTTTTGTTGTTTGGGTAGAATAGTGTTATTTATTTACACTACCCCGAATACTTGAAAATAGTTGGGTATTTCCTTTGCTTCAGTGATGGTTTTAGACTGCTTATCTGCACCCGGGAGATATTAGATATCTATGTATATTGTGTGACTGTATCCTTCACCAAAAAAAGGTAAAAAAAAAATATTTGTTTCCTTTATGTTAGGTTGACTAAGCAACCTTGCCTTTGGTGCTGTGAATGATGAAATGTCAATGTTGGTTACTTACTCTGTGGGAAGGCACTGTTCTTAGCTTTGATTTTGTTTTATCTTACTCCAGAATTATCATGCTAATTGCACATTCTCATATCCGCATCAAATTTCAATCAAAGGCCAGGTAACATAGCTCAGCTCCTCAGGGTTCAAATCCCTGGCTGCCCTTTCTTAGTTCTCTGCCCTTGGGCCAGCTGCTGAGCCTAAGCCCCTTTGGTTTCCTCACCTGTGAACCTGGGGTAAAATGGGACCTAAGTCAGGGTATTGTGAAGATCTAAAGCAATAATCTGTGTCTAGGACTTAGTTTTGTGCTACATACAATGAGTCCTCATTAGATGCTAATTGTTAGGAAACAAATGGCCCAGGTGTCCTGTCTGCATTGTCCCTGCTTTATGTGATAATAGTTGATGATTGGTGAATCCTGGGCATTTAGTCATAAAATATAGCACCTAGTTGGCTACCATTTCAGGCATGGCAGAGAACCACCTGCTGCTCTCACATTGTAAAACAGATGTGTGCTGTAGGCTGGTTCCTCCGTTCTGTCACATAGATCTTATGCCCCTCTGGGCTACAGAAGACCTGTGGGACAGCTTGTACCTGAAAGTGTCCAAGTCAGTGATGTAAGAAGACCTCGATTCGTCCTCCACGTGAGTCGAGTCTAGGAGCTGCTGTCCCCATTGATTGCATTGGACCATATCCATGGGGAATCTCAACCAGTGACCCAAGGATGAAAGCCGACCTGTTGTCAGCATCCTCTGGGCCCGCTAGCTGGTGAGCCTAACAGTGGTGGAAAAGGCAAAAGGGCTACAATGTGACCCTCCTTTGAATGGCTAGAGGGAAAGGTGTTCCAAAAGCACAGAATCCTTCCCAGGTGTTTTCTCAGGTGCATGTTCATCTACTGAGACTTTGGAACTAGCAGAGATCTGATCCTAAATCTTTAAGAAATATGTGCCGTGCCCATAAAGTATATGAGTCCCATGCCCCCCGTTCAGTCCTCAAAAAAGTCATGTAGTATTTAGAACCAAAGGTGAGTCGAAATGCTTTGCAATGACACTGTTCCCTCTAAGGCGCAAAGCAATTTATGACGTTAAACATTGTGATGACACTCTTCATTCTAAGATGCATAGCAGTTTATGACCTTAAACAGTAACCATGGTGCCTTTGCTCCTCAAACCTATCTTTCTGGTTTCTGCCCACAACCCTGACTAAGCGCATGCTTTACCTTCCGTGTAACAAGGCTAAAATGGTGCGGGGGGACCAGGATAGGGAAGAGCACAGATTGCCTGGACATGTGATGTGTGCATCATACTCTCTGTGTTGGTGAGGAACTTGCATTTCTTCCACCTTAGCTGGACATGTAGAACGCTGGCACACTGTCTCAGCATCACTCCGTGGGTCTAGCACATTCTTGACAGCCCTTCAGGATTTACAACAATCTCAATCCCTCACCCTTATGTTTCGATGTCAGAGATTTTATCAGGGTTGAGATAAGGAAGTTCCAGACGTTGCCTCTCTCCTCACCCTGTCCCAGGCAGTGACCCGCCTTGATGAAAATGGAGAAAATGGCTTCATTTCCTCCGCCAGGTATGCCAGGTGAAGTAATACGGTCCAAAAGAAGGAGATGTGGTGTCCAGCTCTAGTCAGGGGCCATGGGGAAGACAGATTGTGGTTCTTTACTCTTCCCTCCCCTGCAGTTCCAAGCAGAACACCCACACTTTTATCTGTTTGATCTATTAATATGGTTCTGCTTAAGACTTGCTTTAACGAAAAAGTTCTGTAACTACCAGAGATTTGCATGCAAACCAGCAATCAACATGAGACTTAGTCTGTGCTCCTACTTCTCTTTGGATGGTACCTTGCTCTGGGCCATGGGACCTTTGCATGCCATTGCTAGTGTGGGTCCCTTCCTTGTACTCAGGAACCCCAACACCCCTTCACTTAGCAACCTACCCAGAATCAGACCCATAAGGAGATACCTGGAGTCATCACTTCTTTCAGCTAGAGCTAAAGAAACCAGAACATTCCCTCCTTCCTGCTCCTTTCCCCAATCCCAGACTCTTGGCATTAAAAAGGATTGCTTTCAGTGGATCTGTAACTTGGTATATCACTTTACCCAAGTGATCCTACTTGGGAGGAAAAAAAAAAAGCATCTCATCCTGCATACTCTCTCTGGTTATTCTCAGTACATAGTTGCAAAACACTTGGTGTCCCCAGTGCAGGTAAAAGGGAGATGGCACCAATGGGCTCAGTGAGCAGCTTGAAGTGATTGATGACAGGGATTGAAAGTTGATCCATTAATGTAACAATTCTGGCTTGTCACCATTTGTTTAGTAGAGATTATTTAGTTAGGAACCAGAAGGGCCGGTTTTGCTAATCCACTGTAAAATGAGCTGTGATGAATTATAGCAGTGTGCTTTGTAGATCCACACCTGAGGACTAGACTTGGCCCGGTGTTTCTTGATATGTATATCTCACTTATTGATCCTTATTTTCAAGGAGAAAAAGACATTTCGAAAATGAAGCATTTTCCATAAGGTGTAGAAATTTCGAGCTTCAAATGCTGCAAGGACATCCTATAGTAGTGGAGGTGTGGATTTTAAGAGCCCAGAATTTTCCATGAGTTTTTGACATGAGCTGGCTGGAGGATAAAAGAATCACACACGGGAAGGGCTCAGGCTAAAATGGAGGGAAGGACTTTACTGCCTGCTTGACCTCTAGACCTCTCTCAAATGACCTCTGTCCTTCTGAAACATCCACACAAAGGCAAACGGGCACCATTCTAGTAAGAAGAATAAGTGAGGGAACAATAGCACGTACATACCGGCCAAATAGTAGCCCTCAGATGGCAATGCACCATGTGGCTGGCACAGCCCTCCACCATCACTCAGTCCCTGGCTTGCAGCCTGGGAAAGGTAACACCTGGCCCTGCCCAGTCGTTCCACCTGGCACGGTGGGACAAGGAGACGCCCAACCCTAAGGGTAAGGGATGTGCTTCCCTTTCCAGCAAGACCACCAGCAGCGGTGACCCCAGGGGGCTGACTGGGACTGGAAATGGAGAGAGACCTGGAGTGTTCCAGGGGCGCCAGGAGGTCCAGGTGCAACCTGCTCAGGACCCAAGGCTGGAGAAGCCTAGCCTCTCCATGGGGAGAGGCACTGGGGACACAAAGCCAAGAGGCCAGGGAGCATCCGCTGTGTCAGAGGACCAGGCCCAGCAACGCTGCTGAGGGGCAGAGGGCAGGAGGGTGAGGAGGTGATGGGGGTGGGAGTCCCAGGGGCAGGGAGGAGAAGGACATTGCCATTCCCCAGGAATGTCTGTCTCTTGGGAGCCTGGGCTGACATTGCCATTCCCCAGGAAGGTCTGTCTCTTGGGAGCCTGGGCTGAGCCCAGGAGAACATGGGGTCACCATATCAAGCTGACAGGCACCTTTCTTCCAGGTACCACATAGCACCTGTCTGAAATACAAGGGACAGACTTTGGATGGGGTTGGGGTACAGCACAGGAGGTTGGTACCAGAGAGTTCATGCAGCCTTAATGAGAGAGAAGATCAAGACCCTGTCTCTTGACACCGTACATGCCCTTTATAGCAGGTTTATACTGTTTTTTTTTAAAGATTTTATTTATTTATTTGAGAGAAAGAGAGCCTGAGAAGGGGGAGGGGCAGAGGGAGAAGCAGGCCCCCCTCAGAGCAGGGAGCCTGAGGCCAGACTCTGATTCTGGGACTCCAGGATCACGACCGGGGCTGATGACAGTCGCTTAACCAACTGAGCCACCCAGGCAATGGGTATGTTTCCTGAGTGTGTGATCATGAAGTTTATGTAAGAAGTATCATTACTGAGTCACTCCAGGACAGCTCTAGCTTGAATCGCCGAAGGAAGATCCAAGAGAGTTGTTGGGGTTGTCTGTGTTTTCCAATTTGTTTCTCAGGCTGAACTGGGACTCAGAGTACTGTGTCACCTCAGGTGGCTAACTTTTGTGAAGCTCAGTTTCCTCACCTTGAAGACTCTTTCCATATTCCTGCTCTATGGTTCTATTACTGATTTCTATTCATGAGCTATTATTGATCACTAACCGTAAGTGTAGCCCACTAATTATTGAATAGCTTGACATTTCCCACATAAACCAGTCTTGGAGTAAGAATGTCTATAAATCTACTTGACTTTCTAGTACTAGACTGGGTGATTTTATTTGCTATAAAATAATATCTGTTAAGCTTGGTGGATGTTAACACTGAGTTTGGTATTTCCTCAATTTAATGAACAAAAATGTATGTGTTTTATGAGTTTTGATCAGCTCCTCCTTCAACTTTCATATTTTTAATTGAGTGTTTCAATATCAAAGTCATTAATGCTTCTTGGGAAAAAAATAATAGAAAAGTATAGGATGTAAATGTCTTCTACCCTAAACCATTATATTTATTATATAATATAATTAATATATATTAATATAGAACATATAGTTAATGTATACAATTTCATATATATTAAATAATTTATAATATATAACTATATATAATTTTTAATTAAGGAGATTACATTGCCTATATTTTTTGGTGACTCAATTTTTTTTTAAGGATTTTATTTATTTATTTGACAGACAGAGATCACAAGTAGGCAGAGAGGCAGGCAGAGAGAGAGAGAGAGAGGAGGAAGCAGGCTCCCTGCAGAGCAGAGAGCCCGATGTGGGGCTCCATCCCAGGACCCTGGGATCATGACCTGAGCTGAAGGCAGAGGCTTTAACCCACTGAGCCACCCAGGCGCCTCAGGTGACTTGATTTTTTTCATTTGTTTTATCTTAGACATTCTGTGGGACCATATTTATAGACCCACTTTATTGTTTCCAATCCAGCCTTTGCTTGTACAGGTTCCAGAACCTTGCTTTTTCAATCTGCCCAGGTGTTGTTAAGAAATACTGAACTAGGGGTCATGAAACTAGTACATGTTTATTGTAGGAAAATCAATTATACAAATAAACAAAAGAAGAAAGAAAAACTTCCTGTAATCCTTTTAGTATAGAGATAACTATTATTAATATTTTGATATAATATATATAACTAAAACATTTTATATATATACACATATACATATGTACACATATGTGTTTTAATTTAAAAATATTGTATCATTGCTATTTTATAGCTTTGTTGTTTCTTTCAAAAATATAAGAATTTTTTTCCATGTGGCATAAGCATTCTATTTATTTATTTTTTAAAGATTTTATTTATTTATTTGAGATGAGAGATCATGAGTGGGGGCTTGGGGGTGAAGACAGAGGGAAAGGGGGAGAAATAAGTAGATTCCTCTGCTGAGTGTACAGCCCGACATTGAGCTGGATCCCAGGACCCTGAGATCATGATCTGAGCTGAAGTCAGATACTTAACTGTCTGAGCCACTAAAGTACCCTTGGCATAAACATTTTAAAGCTTTTTGATAAAATGCCCCCTATTTGTCTTCTAGAAATCCTGATTTAAGTTCCCACCAGCTGTGTGTGTTTATTTCCCTTCAGGGAGCTAACTCATCCTGGGAATTAATCATTTTTTAATCTTATTCTGATAGGTAGAAAATAACATGTTATTTTAATTTGTGTTTGATTATTAATGAGCTTAAACATCTTATTCCTCTGTTTATTACCAAATATGATCTATTATAAATGATTTATCCTAGTCTCTTGCCTATTTTTACATTGTAGTATTTATTGTTCCCTCCTAATGATTTTTGAGGGATATTTGTATATTTTGGATACGTAATATACCCAGTTTGCCTACTTTGGCTATTTAAGATAAGAGGTAAAATGGTTACATATTTGGGTCCTTAAGCCAAACATACATGGTTTGAGTCCTGGCCTTACCATTTACTAGTTATATGATTTTGGTCAAATTGCTCAACCCTTTAAGCCTTAATATCTACATCTGCAAAATTGGGATAGTAATGGCACCTACCCCATAAAGAGCTGTGAAAATTCAACGAGAATGTCCCTAAAGAGCTTTACCATGGTGCCTGGAGTATTGAGCATGCTCAGTCAACTTTTTATTTTTCTCAGTGAAAATTCAGAACCTAATAGTAGAAAGGAAATGTCACACCATGACCATTATTATTATAATTGTATGGGAGAGTGACTTTGTCACTAAATTATACTAAAATGGAACTTGTGCTCTTAAAAAATAATCCATATATAGGTATTTATTTATACATATATCATATGAACAGTCATAAAGGTATTTTACATATATACATACATATGTATTTATAGATGTATATATGTGTATGTCTATATATGTATGTTATATGAACAGTCATAAGGTTACTTTATACTTGAGCATGTGTAGTTTGTTTAATTGGTTAGAAATCAGTGCTAGGAATTACAGTTGTTACATAGCTGCCAGTGCTGAGGTGGACAGCCTCCTACCCATCCCAAATGCATAGAAATATCAGATAAAATATGTAGCTGAGGGGTGCCTGGACGGCTCAGTCAGTTGGGCATCTGCCTTTGGCTCAGGTCATGATCCCAGGATCCTGGGATTGAGTCTCCTATTGGGTTCCCTGCTCTCTCTCTCCCCAACTTCTGCTCACTTGCTCACTCTCTCAAATAAATAATATCTTTTAAAAAAAAAATAGCAGAGATGAGCAGAAAGGGAAATAAATCCTCTTGTTGGAAAGAAAAAGAACTCAGTGGCAGTGAAGTCAGGTCAGGATGAAGCCACGGCAGTCCACAGACTTGTCTAATTTGGACATGGGCTTTTAGAGCCAGGCACTGGGTTTGTACCACATACATGGGGAGTGGGGAAGACTCTCTAGTCTGTAGCGGGAAGAGAACTGAAACAAAATACCCTGCATAGTGTTGAGAGCCTCAACTGTGGTCCTGTCCCTGAAAATAGAAAATCTGCACCCTGGCCAGGAAAGTAGAGGAGCAAGGGAGTTTTCTGGGACCTCTAATAAGAGCACTGATCTCTCTCCTGGAGGCTCCACCCTCATGACCTAATCCCCTCCCATAGGCCCCATCTCCCAGTATCATCACTCTGGGAATTAGATTTGTACATACAAAATCTGAGGGCACATAGACATTCAGGCTATGGCAGCAGGTGTCCTAGTTTGACTATAGAAGAAGCTGGTTAGAGAAGGCTGCCAACGTACGTCTGAGAAGGGACTCAGATTGTCAGGATCTGGAACAGTAGAGAGCCCCTGAAGGATCTGGAGCGGGGCGTCTCCAGGATCTGCATTAAGAGATAAGTCTGAAACTGACACCAAGTTACTCTCTTAATTTCCAAGGGCTAGTGAGAAGAGAACCAGCTCCAAATAAATCATGAGTTCGGGCAACATGAAAGCCAAATGATGTCTGGGCTGCTGTAGTTCAAAAGCAAGGGCAGAAGTGAAGCATTGATCTCCTGAAGAACACAGTGGGTAGCACGGGCAGGGAACAGAATAACCTGTGCTGGTGGGGACAGACATCCTGCTCTCCAGGCAGCAGGTGATTTAATTCCGGAAAATCGCCGCTCTCCTCATTCAAAGACATACCTCGATTTTGTGGTTTTTGTTTTGAATTTAATTTTTAGGCTAACTTTTGATTTATAGGTAGGATCTAAATGCATTGGCAGTTTATCTAAGTGCACTAGCAGTTTTATGCTTGCTTATTGTAATAGAAATAGTTAACGACAACTCTGGAAGTCTGTGATCATTTTCCCAGATATTTATTCATGTTAGAGAAATTCTGGTCCAGTTGATGTCCCTCATTTCACAGTTACAGTTAAGATATAAAATGGGGCGCGGGGGTGGCTCAGTGGGTTAAAGCCTCTGCCTTCGGCTCAGGTCATGATCTCAGGATCCTGGGATCAAGCCCCGCATCAGGCTCTCTGCTCAGCAGGGAGCCTGCTTCCTCCTCTCTCTCTGCCTGCCTCTCTGCCTACTTGTGATCTCTGTCTCTGTCAAATAAATAAATAAAATTTAAAAAAATAGCTTAAAAAAAAAGATATAAACTGAAGCCTAGGAAGGTGACTTGTAATAACAGTAGCTATAATAAAAATCCTTTCGGTATGAATGTTGGCACTTTTTGGGCATATGCTGTGTATTGGTCATTATGCTAAGTGCTCCCCATGCTGCTTCTCAGTGTATGCCTTGGAATGATTCTAGGATGTGGATGCTGTTTACTTTTCTTATGTTGATGAAGAAACAGGCTTCCAGGAATTAAGAAGCTCATGCAAACTTACAAAGATCATCAACCCAGGAACCAGGTTTGGGATCTAAGCCTTGGTAACTCCAGAGCACATGCTCTTAACTGTTTTGCTCTAGTGGCTTGACCTGGCCAAACAGGTGGAAACTCGGGTATATTTAAATGTAGGATTTCCTGATTTGTGTTGGATATTTTCTACCTCACCTCAGGCCTCCATTTCTTTGAAAGCAGGTAGCTGAAATCACCAAGTAGTTCAAGATCTCACTGCAAGAAAAATGTTCCATTAGGCACATCTACTATATCAGAAGTTCAGAATGTTTAGTCACTTTTTAAATTTCACTTGAGAAAACCTTTGACTTTTCGTGGAGTCCCTAGGATATTTTAATTAGGTATTTGGTACATCTTTTATTTTCTCTATTTGTTTATTATTTCCCTTATATTTTCCCCAGGTGTTCAGGTTTGGGGACCAGATATTGGTCCCATAAATAGTTGTTGGTACTTGTACACTTGTATATACTCTAGAGGGACAAAAAATTGAAGAGGTCTTTTCCAGAAGTACGCACAAGTACTTCCACAAAACCTGGGTATAAATTAATCAGTGCTGTAAAACTTTAAAATTAGGGCTACTTTTCTCCTTTGAAATCAAACATCCTCTTCTATAATTGATTGCTTGGTCTAGATTGAAAATCTATTGAAGCAGTTAACCTTTCTGTTTGATAATATTGTTAGCTGTTTTAGGTTATACCTTAGCTAAGGTACTCACTTGATAGACCACAATATTAATGTTAAATCCGTTCTCTACCTACTCAGTACCTGCACCAGTGGAGATGAATAGGGAGGGAGAAAAACCATGCAGAATGCTTTACATTCACGATCACTTAATTATTCATTACAAAGGGGAAAAAACACTAGCTTTACAGTGGAGGACCATGGCAGACCTCAGGTGCCCCATGATATAATGCACTAAAAAGGACACATCACTTATGTGACATTCCTGCCCAAAGTGTAGGCCTGATTTAATTGTGAGGAGACAGATAAGCCCAATGAGAGACATTCTATGACTAGCTTTTTCCAAAATGTCCAGGTGTTGAAAGACAAACTGAGGAAGTACCTCAGGTTATAGGGGACTAAGGAGACATCACAACTAAATGGACTATGGGATCGTGGATTGGGTCCTACTCCAGAAAAAGAACACTAATAAGACAATGTGCTAAATTTTAAAAAGGTCTGTAGTTTAGTTAATAGTGGTGGATCGAAGCTAATTTCCTGAAGTTGCCAGTTGTACCATGGTTATATAAGATGTTAACATTTTAGGAGGTGGGGGAAAGGGCATACAGGAATTCCTAGAACACTTTTTGCTCCTTTTTTGTAATTCTGAAATGATTTCAAAATGAAACATTAACTAATAAAAGGAAAAATATTTTTTTTAAGTGTAATCACTAGCTATTAATGTTGCTTAGGCCCCACACCAAATTCCCCTCAAGCAGCCTCTCTTCCAAACCCCTAGCCCACTGTTTTACACTCTCCTTTCTTTATAGCCCTTCCATAGCTCCTTCTGCAAACTCATTCATTGTGGAAATAGAGATAGTCAGAAAATTTTGCACAGGTCCGCCTCCCAGCACCTGTGACCATCTACTCTGCTTTCTCTCCTGTCTTCACGGATGAGCTGTCTCTGCTCCTTGACCAGGCCAAGCCCCCCACTTGTTTACTAAAGCTCATCCCTTCTTATCTTTTCAAGACATTTGCTCCATCAAATCTTCCCTCTATCTCTTGCATGATTTTTTTCCTCTTTCTCTGATGGGTAATTAATTCCCAGAATCATAGAAACTTACTGTTATTTTTTTCCCACCTTAAAAAAGACACTTGAGGGACACCTGGGTAGCTCAGCTGGTTGTGTCTGATTCGTGGTTTCAGCTCAGGTCATGAGCTCAGGGTCCTGAGATCGAGCCCCATACCAGGGACTCCATACTCATCATGGAGTCTGCTTGTCCCTCTTCCTCTGTGCACTCTCTCTTTCTCTCTGATAAATAAAATCTTAAAAAAAAAAAAAAAAGACACTTGAGCCCATACCCCCTTGAACCAGCTTCCACATTTCTTTTCTTCCCTTTACAACAGATCTTTTAAAATGTGTTTATAGTTTCTGTTTCCAATGTCTTCCCTCCCATTCTTTTGGGAAAAGAGTCCAATGGGACTTTGGCCCCACATCTCCACCAAACTGTCCTTACATGATTACTGATGGCCTCCATGTTTCAGTGGGCAGTTCTCTAGCCTTACCTTACATGACCAGCAGCAGCTTTTCAGAGATTGGTCCCTCTTCCCAACTTGAAATCTATCTTTAGTAGACCTCTAAGTCATCACAGGCACCTGTTCTATTTCCTATCTCTCTGAGCATTCCTTCTTAGTATACTCCGCTGGTCCCTCTTCATTTTCCTAACCTTTTATGTTGGAGTGCCTCAAAGCTCAGAGCTTGGACCTCTTCTCTTCCTTATCTATATTTGTTCTCTAGGTGATCTCATCCAATCACACAGCTTTAAATACAATCGATGACTTCAAATTTAACCCCACAGTGTGGGTCTCCAGATACAATAGGCCGCTGCCTGCTCAATTCTCCTAAGTGGGTCCCAGATAGGCACAACAAGTCTAAAACAGCTTGTGCTGGTCTCCACCTTCAAGCCTATTCTCATCTAGTCTTTCCACATGGGCTAAAGCAGACATCATTCTCTACCACTGGCTCAGGCCTAAGGCCTTGAATTCATCCTTGACTCTTCACTTTCTTAAATGCTGCAAAGAATCTGTCAGTAAATTCTTCCAGCCCTACTGTCAAAATATACACAGAATCAGGTGACTTCTTACTGTCTTCACTGCTGAGACCTTTGTCCAAGCCATGCCTGTCTCACAGATACTTGCAACAGCCTCCCACTGATTTTACTGCACCCAGCTTTCTCTCCTTTGGTTCAATCAGGAGACTTCCTTCCCTGCAATTACTTCTTACATCCCTTATGATAATAGTCAACACCCTGTGCGAGCAGGTCACTCTGACCTCATCTGCTCCTCCTCCTCTCCATCTTTGCTCATCACATTGGCCTTGCATACAGGAGGTGCACCTTTCCCTTAGGACCTTTGCACTTTTTCCTTCTGCCTGGAATCTTCTTATTCCAGAATCTGCAGGGCTTACTTCCACTCCTCACCTTCAGCATCCATGTCTCTCCTATTTCAGCTCAAATGTCACTTTCTCAGTAAGACCTTGCCTGGTAACCTTATTTAGAATTTCAAATCCATATCACCCTTCTCTGCCTAAAGGAAACACACACACACACACACACACACACACACACACAATTCTATTCCCCCTCCCTTATTTCATTTTTTCTTCCTAAGATTTATCACTGTCTAGTATATTATATACTTTGTTATCTTGTCTATTGTCTGCGTCTCCCAGCAAGTATGTAAACTACAACAGGTCAGGAACTTTTGTCTGATTCATGCATGACTGTATCTCCAGTGCCTCTGATAGTACCCAGCACATAGAAAGTGCTCAATAAATATTTGTTTAAAAAAATGAGTGAATGGATACATAAGTCTGCACTAGAACCTCAAATTTTGGTACAATGGGCTTTGAACCAATGGACTGTTCCATGCCTTGCAAAAGCCTTCAGCAGCAATTTACAATGGCACGTTAATTCCTCACATTCCCAATCTTCTTTGGATTAATGCTAGGCATCCAGTATTAACCACACCAAGGATTTTCCCCTCGTCTCCAGCTGGTGATGATGCCAACAATGATAATAACATAGGTCAAGCTCATTTCAATACCTTGCATAATTTGTTACCAAACTCTCAGTATCATTTTTACTGTCAAACCATTTGTCCCATATGTACAGTAATAGTCACCATTTTCTCACCATTCTTAAGTCTTTCAGTTGTCTCTCTCTTCACTTCCATTATAACTGGATACCTCCTCTGTCAGGTTGTTTCAACATTCTTGAGTCCTTGCACCAGTTACACATGAGAAGGTTAATCATGTTGATGACTCTCCCATAGCTTCCTTGTTTCTGTATAAACATAGCAAACCCACCATAGCCCAGAGGCTGTAAGTTAGGGACGTAAAATTTAATTTTTAAAAGTTCATTAATGATATTTTATTATTTTTTAAGATTTTATTTATTTATTTGACAGAGAGAGAGAACAAAAGCAAGGGAAGTGGGAGAGGGAGCAGCAGGCTTCCCACTGAGCAGGGAGACTGCGATGTGGGGCTCGATCCCAGGACCCTGGGATCATGACCAGAGCTGTAGGCAGACGTCTAAGATACCTGAAGGCAGGCATCTCCATTGACAATATTTTAAAAATCAGATAATTTCACATAAAAATTCAGACTTCTGGTTTCTCTTGAGCAATCAAGTTGGTATTCTTTCTGCTACTACCTATGGACAACGCTTCTATTTTTCCAGCGGGTGTCAGTTTCTGTCACTTATACCCAGCCCACGTCACTCCAGTTAAGCACCTGCCTGGTCCCTGTAGGTGTTTGAGATTGACTCAAACCACAGGCAGGAAAATGACTTAGATGAAAACAACCCTGTGTTCCCATGAATGCCACCTACTAGGGTGGGCAGAGTTGGCACACTTATTCTGAAGCCTTGTTTTCCTGAACACTTAGAAAATTAAAGTTTTTAAATTCAGTAGTTTCAGTAAATCTACTACCAACAGCGATTTTGGAGAGTTTCTGCTTCATTCATTCTAGGGCCATTTTTTTAAAAATTATTATTCTTCATTTAAAAATATATTTTTTGTTTATCTTTCATTTATCCTTCATTTCTTTTGATTCAAACAAGGAAGGACAGGGATGCCTGGGTGGCTCAGTTCGTTGAGTGTCTGCCTTCAGCTCAGGTCATGATCTTGGGGTCCTGGGACTGAGCCCCACATCAGGCTCCCTGCTCAGCCGGAAGCCTGCTTCTCCCTCTTCCTCTGCCTCTCCCCCTGCTTGTGCTGTCTCTCTCTCTCTCTGTCAAATAAATAAATAAATAAATAAATATTATCTTTTAAAAGAATAAATAAACAGGAAAGGACAATGAGAAAGGAGATGAGATGACAAAGGATCCTTCCCCTTCCCATTTCTCATTCCTCTGACTGGAGTTTGTCAAATACTAGGAAGCCTTTGAAGGCTAAACCCTCACGGTGTAGACAGCTGACACCGCCCACTGGAGAGGTGGCAGGAACCACTCAACTACTCAGGTTAGAATGTGTGACAACTTGGGCATATTTTGTTGCATTTTCTGGCTACTATCTAATTCATCTAAAAGAAGACCTCTGTTTGCTGGTTAGTAAGCAGTCAGCCTTCATCTGTAAAAAGTTTGTACCCAAAGGACAATGAGAAAAGCAAGTGAATTAAATGTCACTGAGGTTTAATCCTGTTTACTTTGGATTGGAAGCAAAAAGGCAGGATGCAAAATGTCAGGAGGTAGGCTATGAACTCTGTAGGAATAGAGGATGTGACTGTTTTATCCACCACTGTAGTCTCAGTGTCTTGTAAAAAGTAGCATGAATGAGGAAAATAGTGAATGAATTTGGATGTTGTGATGATGCAGGTAGAAACAAGTTTTGAGATTTTCTGGGCACTTCCAGGGTCTTGATGATGGAAGGAGATCTTACACATTATTGTAAATGGAAAGAGATTATTGATATTCTTGTTGGGTCCAAGAGACTTCATTTTGAACCATTTCCTTTCCCTGAATAGGATTTTTCTCAAAATGGACAGAATTTAAAGTGTACATACCTTCTCCTTTATTGACACTTAACATTTACTAGGACAGAAAAATAAGAATAAAATATAGTCATCTATTATCTAATACAATCTAAAAAAATCTGAAATCTAATTAATATTATCTAAGCATATTCCATTACATGCCAAAAAATTAATCAAATTGGCCTTTCTTCTTTCTCCCCTCTTGATGTTGGAGGTGAGTCCTTGAACGTCCGCTCCTTTGCTTCTCAGTGCTTCTTCCTGGAGAGCTGACCCTGACTCGAAGCTTTAATTCTCTCCATGCTGATGAGGCTCAGATCTGTGTCTTCTGCCTTGACTTAGCCCCAGAGCTCCATTACATAGCTTGCGTTTTGCACCGGTGAGCAATCCTGAGCATTTTCAATGTTGCCTTAATGCCACTGTGATCCAATGGATTCCCCCCACGCCTTCCTAAAATGTCACACTTCGACCCAGGACATCCCTCTTCCCTGAATTCCCTAGCTGTTTGACCTCGAAGTCATTCTTGCCTCATTTTCTCATTCGTCCTCTGCACATACCCTCAGAAACAGTCTTGTGTATGTCTCTTGCTTCTGCTGTCCATTGCTGCCACTCCGGCTGGCAGCTGCTGCCCCCTCCCTCCGTGGTTGCCATTGCCTCGTAACCCTTCTCCTTTTTCCCTGTCACCGTCCACCCCATTCCATCTGTCTGCCCCCAGACTGATCTAATGCAGCCCATCTCATTGTCTTACTCTTTAGCACTTATGTTTCCTGTGATTCTCTTTACCTTTGTTTGTTTTGTGTCTTAGACACAGTACAGTCTTCATTAAACACAGTAAATACTTACTTCATAAAGGAGTGACTGAAATATGGAAACTGTGTCATATGAGTTCACTGAAGCTACTCTGTTTGGCTGACTCTGCAGAGAATTAGCAGCTGATTCATATTTCTATTTAAGGAATGGAGAACTTGACCAGAAATATTTTCATATTGCAGCTGCAGATACACAGTAGAAACAACAACTTTTCTTCTGGGCCTCAGTTTGCTTACCTTAAAATGGAATAAATGCCACTCACATTATGGGGTTGCTGAAAGTATTGCATGTGATGTGCCTCAGTGCTGGGCACTGGTGGATGCGAAAGAAATTCCAGTTGAACTGTAATAAAAAAAAAGATTGTTGGAATGAATGAACTTGACTTGACATAATGACGTATTTCAGTATTTTCTGTAGATCACAACTTGCACACTTGGATTCAAGGGAAATTTGGCACTAGCTAGGACCACTGTGTTAGCTGGTTAGCATGCCTTCTCTCATTTATTCTTCAAGGTAGTTCTGTGACATAGCTAGTATTGTCTCCAGTTGACATGCAAGTTCAGCCAAGTACAGGCGAAGCGCCTGGCGCAAGATCTGACATTTGCAGGGATCAGAATTTGTTGCTAAGATTGCAGATTTCAGGTCTTTTGCTTTTCCTGTGCACCGTGCTCCTCAAATATTCTTCTTACTAGTTTTTTCGGTTTTTATTTATTTTAGTTTTGCGTGGCTCATAACTTTCCATTGTAGTGCTTGATTCACACATTCTTTTTCTTCTATTCTTTTTTTTTTTTTAAAGATCTAATTTCTTTATTTGAGAGAGAGGGAGAGAAAAAACAAGAGAGAGGGAGCATGAGAGAGGAGAAGTCAGAAGGAGAAGCAGATTCCCCACTGAGCAGAGAGCCCCAAGCGGGACTCAATCCTGGGACTCAATCCCGGGACTCCAGGAACGTGACCTGAGCCGAAGGCAGTCGCCATCCAACTGAGCCACCCAGGCTCCCCTCTTCTATTATTTTCTATACGCTTATTTAAAAAGCTTTGTCCTTGTGTTTGTGTTCTTGGTGGCTAGAAATGCCTCAAACCCTCAGCAGCCGAAGCCTATCTGTTTACAAAAGTGAGGAAATATTGTCTTTCCAGCCTAGGAAGCTGAAGGTAAGTGGCCTACCTTCCTTTCAGCCTGCATCTGTTTTAATGACTCTGCTAGTGCAAATGGGTTGTAAAAGGCCAGTGAATAGCTACAGTGTTGTTATAAACTAAAGTTATGCAAAGTCTCTACTTTTGAAATGGTCATCGCCTGCACTGTTGGCTAGTTTCAACTTTTTAAATTTTTTAATACTTAAAAATAGTGCAGGGACAACATTTTTATGTACTTGATGTTTTATGAAAATCAAATTCGCAGCAAGGAACAGCCCACTTCCTTTTATACTCTACCTGGCAATAGTAGCCATAATTAGCTTTCATTGCACTGTGATCAGAAAGGGGTAATAAAATTAGCGTTAAATATATGTAAAAATCAGTCTTTATAGGGCAGCTGCATATATAAATTCTCTGGAAGACCCCTCATGCTTAGTGAATTTTAGATACATATTTAAAAATTCTAATTACTTTTGTTCTTTGGTTTAACTTTTAAATCCCACATTGTTTATGGAATCCATTTACCTCCTCAACTAATTAAATATTTATTGGATTTGTACTACGAGCAATGAATTGTATGAGGTTCTCGGAGAGGGTGCATTTCCTATACTCCAAAAGCTGACATTTCAGTTGGGTGAGGCACGGAATGTTCCTGCACAGTTTGTATGTGCTGGTCTCTCCACCTGAAACATCCTTCATCGCTCTCTTTCCCCTGCTTGACCTGGCCAGCTTCCACACACTTTTGGAGTCCCAGCTACACGTCTTCTAAGACACCTTCCTGCCTGCAGCCCCTCCCCATGTCACCGGCACCCTGGGCATCTCTCCCCACAGCGGTTACCACACGGCATTATAATTGTTAGGATGTTTAGTAACCTTCCAGATTGTGAAATCCTTGAGTGTATGAGAGGAGTCTTTTGGTTTAGTTTTCTAAGGGCCGGACACATAGTATGGTCCTCATAAGAGCTTGATGAATGAATAGAGATGCTACCAGCACGTGCAGACATACGGACATAGAAATTAATGGACAAAGGAAGATAGCATGCAACAAATGTCAAGAACGGCTTTGTAGACTGTACTATAGGTGGTAGCAGGAGAATGAAAAATAAACTGGTGGTCAAGGAAGGATTCTTGAGCAAGGCCTGCTTTGTGGACATGTGACCCATGCCACACAGGGGGTTCTGCTCAGAAGGGCTCCACGCTTGGCTTAATGTTCTGTTGTTAGCATCTAAAAATTCTTAATCACTTTTGAACACAGAGCCCCATGTTTTCATTTTGCACTGGGGCCCACAAGTTATGTAGCCAGTCTTGTTCTTGGTTCTCAGAGACTGATTCAGATTTACAGAAATGCAGACTGGGCGAGTGGGCAGGGAGAGAGAGCGCAGGAATCTGAGAGGCATAAGAGAAATGTGCTGGGCAAGTCCCACAGTTAACAGACCAGCTCGAGAGCACCAGGGGCTTATGCAAGTAGTAGGAGGCTTGAAAGATAGATGAGGCAGCATTTGAACATTACCGTAGAAGTGATAGGTAATCTCAGATGATTAATGAGCAGGAGAGTGAGGGGAGGGACGTGCAGCTTGATGAAGAAGAGTGTGATGGGGAGGTGTGGGATGTATTAAGGAGAAGTGAGGGGGCGCCTGGGTGGCTCAGTGGGTTAAGCATCCGACTCTTGGTTTCAGCTCAGGTCTTGATCTCAGGGTTGTGAGATGGAGCCCTGTGTTGGGCTCTTCACTCAGCCTGGAGTCTGTTTAAGATTCTCTCTCCCTCTGCCTCTGCCCCTTCCCCCCACTCTTGCATGCTCTCTCTCTGTAAAAAACAAAAAGTAGCATGAGGTAGGAAGTGGTGAATCAGGAAGCTGACCCAAAGTGCTGGGGTATGGTGGTAAGGGCTTAAATAAGGTAGAAGAGGCACGGAAAGCACAAAATTGGGAACGACTATCAGGTAAAAAGAGATGAAACTTTGGCCACATGTAAGAAGGAGGAAAAAGTAGGAGTAAATAGGATTCTGGACTGTCCTGCGTCAGTGATGCACTCCTGGCTGAGCTAAGGAAGTAAGGGATGAGGTGCCCAGTGGCTTATTTGTCAGAGGAAGAATGAATTCAGTTTTAGATCATTGGATGCTAGTGGGATTTCAATATAGAATTGCTCATTTTACAATTATGTGTAAATCATTGTTCAGGGAAAAGAGAGTTTGAAAATGGAAAGGAGGATGACCAGTGTCCAAGTCAAATGTTGCCTAAGGCAATACATGAACACTAAATACAGTCCAGTAGGGCACGGTTTTAGAACCAGCATGAGATGAGCAGCCCAGTAAAGACCATGTGGGAGTTAGGAAATGAGGTCATCCTTGACTGCTTTTTCTCCTCTATTCAGTCTCTTTCTTCCTCTGCATTTAGTCGGCTCCTTCTGGTCCTTTCTGCTCACCAGGTTACCAAGCATCCCTGGAATCTGCCCACCTCTCTCTGTCCCACCACCACTTGTCCTCACCCTTCACGGAGCTGGAGGCAAAGGCCTCTGGAGTGGTGAGCTCTTTACCTTCTCCATCCCTGCTCCTTCTCCTTGGAGGTGGGGAGGTTTTCCTAAAACATGGGTCTGATTATGTCATTTTCTTGTTAGGACGCTGCTAAGAATTGTGTCCTCCCCAAAAGATATGGAAGTCCTAAACCCCAGTGCTTATGAGTGGGGCCTTATTTAGATACTGGGTATTTGTAGATGATGACATTAAGATGAGGTCAGAAGGGTGGGCCTTAACCCCATGTGACTGTCTCCTTATAGAAAGGGGAAGTTTGGCATAATGAAGACCTGGGTGATGCCTTTGTAAGAAAGGATTACCAGCAAACCACCAGAAAGTTGGAGAGACATGGGACAGATGTCCCTCACAGCCCTCAGAAGGAACCAACCCCACTGGCACCTTGATTTCAGACTTTTAGTCCCCAGAACCATGAGACAAATATCTATTATTGTAAACCACCCAGTGTGTGGTTAGTACTTTGTTACAGCTGCCCTAGGAGACTAGGAGAGGCTTTTAAATAACTCCCCATTCCTTTCCGGGTAAAGATCAAACTCCCTAACACAGCTTCGAAGACCCACCATGATCTGGTCTCTGCTGGTTTCCCCAGCCGTGTCTCTTTCTTTGCACCCTGCCCCATCCCTACCCCCTTGCATTCTTCCCAGCAGGAAGAATGCCCTTGTGGCCAAAGTCCATTTCTGCCTTTTCCTTCCATCTCCTCCCTCCAGTCAGCTGAGTCCTCTTCATTTTATTCAACAAACATTTTCAAAATGTCAGATAGAGTGTTTAGAAGCTAATAAAGTAGGCACAGCCGTTGGCCTCATGGGCTTCCTAGTCTAGTAGGAGAGCCCAGTATCAAATGAGGTAAGAGTCGACAGGAGACGTGAGTAGAATGTTGGAAGCCATAAAATAGAAGGACTGTGAAAAGTACTTAAGCTCGCACAACAGAGCTGGACCGTAGCCTGTAATGAGAGCTGCCAACAAGAAGCATCTCAGACCACACCACGGACCCAGCAAAGCTCCAAACCCTGAGGCATCACATACCTTTGAAGGTCTCTGTGCGAGAAGGAGCTGGAAAACAGGAGGATTGGTAGACTGTTTATACCAGGAGCAGTGCGACCGTCCTCATCATCCTCCCGGCCCCACCTTGCTATAAAAGAAAAAGGATGATTCAGAGAAAAAGAAAGAGCCCTTGGCTATTAAGAAGAAGAAGAAATAAAATGTTCAGTGGAAATTTTGAAGAAAAAGTTGAAATACTTCCCTGACAGTAAAATAGAAAGGCCGAGAGACAGAAAATAGAAGGAAGAAAGATAAAATGAAAGGATTAAGGCAGGTAGCCCAACATCCAAATAAATCTAATCCCGAAGAAAGAGAACACACACACACACACACACACACACACACACACAAAAACAGAGAAAAGGGAGAGAGAGAGAGAGAGAGAGAGAAAACTTCCCAAAACTGAAATATTTGAATTTCCACAGTAAGCAATCACAGAGTGCCTAGCACACAGTGGCTGAAAAATACACACTCTAAAGCATATCATAAAATTTCAGAATGTCAGGCATAAAATAAAAATCCCAAATATTTCCAGAAAGAAAAAAAATAACATGCAAGGGACCTTAAATCAGGATAATATCAGATACTGGAACAATTCCATCAGAATTCTGAGAGAGAATGATTTCCAGTGTGGCCTTCCAAGAATGAGACTAGACTATACAGGTTTTCAGCTATAAAGCGTCTCAAGAAATTTATGTCCCATGTAATCTTAGGAATCTGCTAGAGGATGTACTTAGTAAAACAAGGAAGTAGATCAAGAAGATGGAAGGTGTGTGGTATAGACACAGGAGATTCAGCCCAGAGGGAGAGAAGGGGATTCCCAGGGTGATGACAGAGGGAAGCTTCTGGATGGCACCTGGGCAGCAGGAGTAGACAGGAAGACAGACAACACTATAAAACACCTCTCCAAAAGGAAAAAAAGAGAAACAGATTCATCTCCTGATTTTTTAAATTGTATTTGAGCTCCGTCAGAGAGTTTGGTAAAGAATTAGTAATATTAATATCATACTCCCGAACATCACCTTTTTTACAAAAACAAACCTAGGTTTATAGGTCAGCTGGGATGGCTCTGCTTCAGAATGTGAGTCAGCTGGATTCGCCCTGGGCTGTGGGTTGGGTTTGGGTTCACCTCAAGCACCTCCTCATTCCACATAAACAAAGGTGTTTTTTCTTCACAGTAAATGTCCTATGCGCAGGAGACCAGGTCAGATCACGAAAGTGTATTCAAGACCTTGGTTTGTGTCTTGTCTGATAGCATTCGAATGCTCTGTTCCCAGCAAGTTACGTGAAATAAGCCTGGGTGGGTTTACCCTACTTACTTTACCGACCCTAGTGGGAGGTCCTGAAAAGTTTCACAGCAAAGATGTCAGGGTAGAATTCCACAGCAAAGAGGTAGTAAAGAATTGGAAACTATACTGAAAAAAAAAAAAAAAAAAAAAAGAAAGAGAAAGGAAGGAAACACAAAAATGATACCAAATTGAAAGGGCCATTGTGAGGAATGAATGAAATAATATAGGTGCAGAGTCTAGTCCAGAGACAGGTATAAATATTAAAAGATGAGTCAACACTTCTGTACCCCTTAATTATGTGCCAGGCACTCTACTGTGTTCTCTACATCTCTCCATTTAACTGAACCTTCACAACAATTGTATAAAGTAGATGCTATTCTTATCCCCATTTTCTAGAAAAGGAAACTGAGGCCAATGAAATGAGTGATTTGCCCAAGGCCACATGACAAATACAGCTGTAGAGCTGGGGTCCCGTGCCAGACAAGCAGCTCACCGTCTTATCTCTTAACCACACATACAGGGGGCACTTGGGCGGCTCAGGTCATGATCCCAGAGTCCTGGGATCAAGCCCCGAATTGGGCTTTCTGCTCGGCGGGGAGCCTGCTTCCTCCTCTTTCTCTGCCTACCTCTCTGCCTGCTTGTGATCTCTCTTTATCAAATAAATAAATAAAATCTTTAAAAAAAACCAAAACACGCATACCACTGCTCTCCATGCGCCTTCCAGACCCCAAATCTGGATTAGTGCTGTGTGTTCCCAGGGGCACTTCGCTTTTCAACTCATCGTTCTGAGTACCACTTGGCTTTTCCTGTGTCCTTGACTACAGGGGACATTCTAGAGAGGAGGAATTGTGCCCATCTTATTTCCTTTGCTTTCCTACCCATCAGAGATGGGGGGGGTTGGGTTACAACAGAATGAAGCAGAGGTGTTCTTCCTTTTGTACAGATCCCACACTGCACGAAGGGGAAGTGAAGGGAGTGTAAGAGATCAAAGACACCAGAAAAATAGCAGTCGTTGATGGAGAAATGTATTTAAGAAAACAGAAGATACAAGATTAGGATTAAAATGAACTTTGATATAAGATTAGGATTAAAATGACTTTGAGAAGACACAAGAACACCTCCTCCTTTAAAGATTCAAAGAGGAAGAAAAGGTGGATCTTGTGAGAGCCCAGAGGAGGCTGGATGAGGATGCTTGGGCCGGATGACGTGGATCATCTCAGCAAATAAGGGGTGGGAGAGGATGCAGGAGGATGGAGTGAGAGATTGAGGCAACAGGAGAGGTGCGGAACAAACGTCTAGCTTTGGGGGTCTGTGATCTCTTTAATATTACGATAAGTAATATGAGGAACCCAGGAAGAACACACACACCCAAGATTAGGCATCTAATTTTAGAGGTCGAGAGACACCCCAGTTGGTAATGCTTGCTCTCAGGAACTAATGAAATTGAATAAAAGTACTTCTGAGCAGTAATTTGATGGCACGCAGCCTGAATTCTAAGTCTGTATTTCTGTGACTTGTGCTGATGCGGAATTAGGCGCAGAATTAGGGACTGAGGCCCTAGGCTTCTGAGCAGCCCAGGGGTGGGGGGAGTAGGGGAGGGCAGTAGGGGTAGAAGGAAGGCAGTGAAGAGGTGGCGGAGGTGGCAGTAGAGGCTTGTGGAGGGTGGAGGGTGGGAGAGGTCCTCTCTGGGTGTCAGCCGTCAGAGGTACGTGGTCTGTAGAGTACAGAAAAATAATTGTAAAACCAAAAGTCAGTTTTCTGCCTACTAACATGATGCACAAGCAGTTCTCAACCCCGACGGTGATAAAATCTGGCCCTCTGAACAAGCCTTGATCTGAGACCTAAACAACGGCCAGTATCTGGGGAGACAGATGCTGCTGGGAGGCAGATAAAAAGATTCTGACAGAGGGAGTAGTCCAGGATGTGGGTGAGGTGCCGGTGGGTGGCCTAGCTGGAGCCGAAGCGGAGTTGGTGCTCAAGGAGAAGAAACCTCCTTCAGCCAGGTGATAAAGTGACACGGTTCCATGGCTTTCATCTTCTAGAAGCTAGATGTTTTCTGGAATCCTGAATCCTTCTGACGGCTCGTCATCACCCCACGTGTTTCACCTTCTTCCTGTGTCAGCTCTGCTCACATCTGCACCTGCTTCAGTGTTCCACGGCCCTTTCTACCTCTTTCCCTACTAGGTGGCACTCATTTATTACATGGTTTTCTTCCCTATTAGACTGTGTGCTCCTGAGAGCAGTGACTGTACCGTATTCATCTCTGAATCACCAGAGCCTACAAACAGGCCCCTTATGCTCATTGAACGAAGACACAAATAGATCTTGTGCTTCCTCACAAATTCCTCACATCTCCGATGACCAGACACCAATAGATACGGGATGGGGCTGCTCCTTCTCCCAGGTAAATGCAATCAGTCTCTTGGCCACTTTGTAGTGTGACCGGGTACCGTCATAATGATGTATGGGTGTTTTTTTGGTGTCCCAAAAGAATTCAGGTGCTTCTGGAAACACAGCTGCATTCTCTTAGTTGGGAGTAATTGTGCAATGGAGAAAACAGGGTCTGATGCACCCTCTCAGTCTTCCTTGGGAGTCACCAGAGGGCTGATAGTTCTCTGGAGGTGAACCACTTCCAGAATGGACCAAATCTCCACTGTCTCTTCCATTATACTGTCCACCTCTTTTTTTTTTTTTTTTTAAAGATTTTTTTTTTTTTTTTTTAATTTGACAGATCACAAGTAGGCAGAGGCAGGCAGAGAGAGACAGGAGGAGGAGGCAGGCTCCCTGCTGAGCAGAGAGCCTGATGCGGGACTCGATCCCAGGACCCTGAGATCATGACCTGAGCCGAAGGCAGAGGCTTTAACCACTGAGCCACCCAGGCGCCCCTACTGTCCACCTCTTCATCAAGATGGCCTCCGTGTGGTTCTGACCAAGAAGCTGACATACCATGAGCTAATGATGTAGATAAATCAGAAATATCTTGGTTTAACATTTGAGGTCAGGAGCAGGAACTTTCTAGAGGAGAAATCAAAGAAGCAAAAGAAGTGTAAGGGCAGCTCCCCAACCAGAGTACCCATTGGTGGGGGTTCCAGGACCCCCGTAGCTACAGAAGCCTATAGAATGATCAAGAACAATCAAGTTATCATCAGATTAAAACACAGCCATAATCCTCATTCCTCAGTAGCTGACCACTGGAGCCACACAGTGTTTGGGGGCGATCTGGAGATTACGCTTAATGTATAGTTAATGTGATTTGGGCACTAACACAACCTTCACAGCCTCCGTAAGGCCACGGGCACTTGAGCACTTGACTTTTGAAAATGGGAATTCACCCTCAAGACCAGCATCCAGGGTTTAGACATAGAGTAGAGGTGGTTTTTTTTTTTTTTTTAATTCTCTTGCTCATTTTATAAAATGTGCATTCAAAAAATAAATCTGGTCTGTATGAAGGAAGCTAGCTAACTACCCATTTAACTCTAGCAGCTGCCTGTATGACCCGCCGGTGCTCTTTATAGGAAACGTCTGAATAATTGAAATCTTTAATTGGGTTAAAGAGATCCCTACCACATAGATGTTCTATAAATAAAAGAATGAGTAAATAATATCGTGGCCTTTCTTCCCTTCCCCTTAAAGAGACCATTTTGGTTTTTTTGCTCCAATAAGATCATTGTCCAGGGACACTGAAGTGAGGTTAGGTTTCGGCTGGGGCGGGGCTTTCCCAAGGAAATCCCTTGTAGTTTGCTTCAGGTGTACCTGCCGCCTTTCCCTCTGGCTACCTCACGAAAAACCAACCATTTGTTTGTCTTTGCTGTTAGTAGCCAGGCACCTGGGCTTTGTGTTTGCAGCCCAGGTCAGAGCAAGAAGTAAAGGCAGCAGGCTGACCTTGCCTCGTTATCTGAAATCAGACAGGTTTAAGTAGCCCAGGGAGCCTAAGCGACAGCTAGAGAAGAAAGGGAAGGAGAGAGAAATGCTTTATAAAGAGGAAGTGGTAAGAAAGTTCTGAATTTCAGCGTGACCTGTTCTGTCAGGTGATTCCTGTGGGGGAGGAGACATGAAAGGAAAAAAAAAAAGTTAGGTAAAATGTCCTTATAAAGACAAAATCTATTTCTTTCCCGGCTGATGATTTGTCCTTCTAGTCACTTCCTGCCTTGTGACTGCACACCCGGGTTTGACAAAGTTGTTCTGCAGATCAGAAAGAAAGGGGTTTCTGGTCACACGCCAGTACCACTGAGGACAGTTTTTCTACAAGGTAAATTTTCTTCATGTCTTTTTCTCGTTTCTAAGTGCTTACGATGTTCTGCTCATTGGGTGGCTCTGTTTCTGTGGATTGTGGGTTCTGCCTTCAGGGGACAGAGGTCCGGGCACCTGTCACTCAAGCCCTCTGTGAGCCTTGCCATGGTTTAACTGTCCCACCAAACTACAGTTCAGAGAGGGGCTCCTCAGTTCTCTGGGGTGGCTTCTTCTCCACTTACCCAATGACTCCTTTTTCCCCCCCTTTTTAAACCGAACCATGTTCTGATTTATTTCTCTCGGTCCCTTTCAGGGAGGCAATTTACTGTGATTTTATCTGCCTTAAAATGTTTTCAGGAAAGTGCATATTGATCATTTAGATTGTGCTGCTCATTGGCCTAGTGGGAATAATTTAATTTTAGCTCCTGTGGTTCTGTTTTTCTAAAAAGTTGCTTTGCAGTACTTGAGTGGATATATTCACATCTTGAGTCACACGTTACCGAGTGTGTTACTGGGTATTTGAGTGATTTTTGGCGCCAACGGTTTTTCATGGGTGTGTTTAATAACCACAAGGCATCTCAGGGGCCTCTCCTTCATTTATTTTGTAAAAATAAAAGCAATTTGCTTGCTTAATTGTACTGTTTTTTACAGAATTGGCTGAACTATTGGGTAGGCTTATGACCAAACAAATGACTGATAAAAAACAGAAATCCTGATAGAGTTGATAGGGGATAGTCACTCCAGAAGCTCTGTTAAAATTATAGGCCTTGGGTCTTGTAACATCAACCTTCATTTAATTATCCTTATCCAATAGGTATTAAGAACCGTAGACAGAGGATAAACATAAAAAGCCATTTGGGCTGGAAATGGATTAATTTAGCAGGAGGCTTATCAAAACCCATTTTTTTTTTCAGTAGAGCAACTTGTGTTCTAAAGTTATTTCCTGAGGACAACTTAAAAAAGAAAAACCATCTCAGTTGACAATGGTGGTTTAATCGCCATGTCTTCATTTTAAACTTACATAAATTGATCATAAACTGGTTCTTATTAAATAAACATTTTCAAAGAACATCTGCACAGGCAGATTTGAATGGAATTAGTTGTGTGCCCATAAATGTGAATTTCTGAAAGTTGCAAAATGTGGCTATCCATATTGTTTTACACATCTTTCCTGAATGGTTTCACACTAGTAAGCATGTGGAAATGGGGGAGGAGGATCTGCATCCCAGAAAACAACAAATTAAAAAAAAAAAAGCTCTGTCTTATTTCCAGTAAAACTATTAGTGAGAACAAAATAAATTAGAATGTAAAGGTGTATCAGTATTTTCCTTACTTTGTGAGGAAGTAAAACAGAATGTGATAAGTTAATTCAAAATAGAAAAAAGTCTCTTGATTTAAATCAAGTTTAGAGTGTTAAAAGTGTCAACCAGATATGTTATAAAATCCCCATTTCTCTTCATTCCAGCTAACCCCTAGTAACTTAGGGAAAAATCTTCTGGGTCTTGTCCTTTGAACAAACACTGCTATGGTGGGACCTTTCATTCGCTATCTCAGGGATGATTTCATTGTCACATTTAAAATTTTGTCTCCTTTAGTTTATAATGGGGAGTATGCCTGAAACAATCAGTAATTTGGCAAACAATTTCAGTATTTAAATCTCATTTCTAATTCTTTTGCCTATCCCTTTGAAGAAGGGGAGGAGGCCAGCAAGTGAAATCTCATTCAAATATTACCTACTTAGAGAAGACAAGTAATAATAATATTATTATAATATTTATATGTCCTTACAATGTGAAGCCACTCTTTATGCATCATCTCATGTAATTCTCTCTACTGCTCTTAGACCTGAGGAGTGGACTCAGCGTGGAAGAAACTGGCCAAAGGTCACTGGGCATTTGGAGGGTTGAGAGATGGTAGATAGCCAGGATTGTCGGCTCCATATTGCTTCTCTATAAGCAGCTGTCTATTCTAGATCCCCTCTTCCACACCAGCATATTTTTCCCACATGTAGATCATTATAGACTTTTATTTCAGAAGCTGACTGGAGAGATCTTGGTGCTCACAATTTTAAGGGAGGGAGGAGGAGAGACGAGAGAGAGAGCGAAAGAAAAGAGGAAAAAAATTTGCAATAAATCCAGAAGCGTTTTTATTTTTATAAGTAGGAGTTATCGTTGTGGGTTTCATGTAATAATAGAATAAAGAAGCATTCTCTTTTAATTTATAATTTTACTAAAGAATTGTGTGCCTTCACCAACTTGCCTCAACCACTTCCCCAACCTTATTTCTTGTCACTTCCTTCTGCTCTGGCTCTCCCCCATCCTCTCTTGGCGATGTTCTGGGTACACAAGACCACAAGCCGCCAGAAAGTTCCAAGCTCTTTCACTTTTTTTGCTCCAACTGTTGCTCCAATTGCTTTATTTGTAAAACTTACGGTCAGTTTTCCAGCCTCACTTCAAGAAGCGTGTCCTTTTTGAAGTTTTCCCTACTGGACCCTTCCCCCGTCTCCCTTGCCCCCACTAACAGTTTCTCCTGTGTGTGCCTGCTTAGGGCTTTGATCTTAGAGTAAGTATAGCAGTAATCATACTGTTGTTTGCTGACAGCCTGAGCTCCTTCTCTTGCTCTCCTAGCTCATGGGAGGTGCCTAATGACACTGACTGAATTGAAAAGTTGTCACAAGTATTTTCTGTCAGCTCCTTAGATATGCACGGAAGTCTTTTCTCTGACTTCACCTCTTAATATTTACTGAGATCCCCCAGTGACTGCTGTGAAAAAAGCTACAATAATCATACAATATTTTGTATTCTACCATGCTTCCTCTTTGCCAAAACACTATTCTTTATTTTAGCCTCAAAGCACTAACTATCGAGTTCAGGATATTTAAGAAATTGTCTAATGACCACAACAAACAGACAAAATTATGATTTTCATTCTTTGAGCTAAAACTTAACTACTCTTAGCAAAACTATTGCACTGACAGTGGGCTTCTTTGATGACCGGAAACCCATTAACTTTTGCTTAATTACTTTGGATTATTCTAGAAAGTTCTCAAGTCAACTTCTTGTTATTTACAAAATAAAGACCTTTTATGTATACAGGAGAAAAGGCAAACAAATTTTTATATTAAGGTGAAATAAAATTAAGAAACTTGCTCATGAGATTATATTAATGAAGGGTCACAATTTATAAAGTAAGATTGTAAAAGTACTGGATTTTATGACTAATAGCAGATTTTATAACAGAGTGACATTATTTATATTAGTCTCATGGTCTCTTTAGGGTTTTTTTTCAGCTGGTTTCCCAACCTCAGAAATCAACTGAAATAAGGCTATGCATCTTCCCATTGAACCCCACAGGCATAAAAATTAGAATTAGAGCCCCACCAAAATATAAAACTAACCATCGTCAACCGATTCTAAGAGTTTCAAGTTTCCCTGTTTTGCCATGTGGCAATTCACTTAAATCAAAAAAGTGTTCATGTTTCGGGCCACCTGGGTGACTCAGTGCATTAAGCGTACAACTCTTGATTTCAGCTGAGGTTGTGATCGCAAGGTCATGGGTTTGAGCCCCATCAGGCTCCCTGCTCACTGGAAAGTCGACTTGGGATTCTCTCTCTCCCTCTCCCCGCCGCACTCACTCTCTCTTTAAAATAAATAACTAAATGTTTAAAAAAAAAAAAGTTTAAAGCTTTAAGTTAAAAAAAACAAAAAAAAATTTCACACTGTTTCCATTCTGAAGTTCTGAGAAGTTGCCACCACATTCTAGGGGCGTCTCCCTCAAGCTGCCCAGATGGCATCTCCTTTGGCTTTCCTCGGTTCCCTCCTGAATCAACTTCCTTAAACTATCAGACTGTCCCCATTGTTTTGGTTTGCCAGGTTTGGTGATTACAGCAGTCTTCCCTGTAATTTCATCATCTCTCTATTTTGTAAGACACAGCGAGTAGCAGAGGGGGGGAATGGAAGAATTTCAATTTCTCACCCTAATAATAATAATAGCTGACACTTACCTATTACTCACTTCGGACTGAGTATTTTCCTAAGTGTTTTTAACCATATTGATGCATTTAGTCATCACTACAATCTTATGAGGTGGTTAGGGTGTTATCTTCATATCTGAAGACAAGTTAATGCATTCAAATATTTTATTACTTTAATTTTCCACAGCTGAATCCGTTCTGTATAACTGCTAGGTTCCAAGAGAAGTAATATTCTCCTGGAATAAACAGACAGTGACCATGGGGCTTATTTGTACCTAAGCTCTTGAGTTGAGCTCAAATAATCATAATCTATCCCAAATAAGTGCATTTATATTATAATTACATTTATCAAACAGACTTCTTCTTTGTCCGTCATCATCATCAGTATTTACCCCGCACCTCTGTGCACTTGACTAAGTATTTAGTTTTTACCAATTTACAGATCTATGCATGGGTCACAAAACATGACTTCTACCTCAAAATCTTTGAAAAGTTCCCCATCTTTGAAGGTTGGAATAATACTTTCAGTCAAATGGTCTTCACATTTTCTGATTGTTGTGACCGATAGACACAAATAAATAATTTAATATTTATGCTGATGCCCATATACCCATATTTATACAGTATTGGCCAAATACAGGTGTCCTACAAACTGTGAAAGAATGAAAGAGTGTTTTAATTGTGGGTTGAAAATAGAGGGGGAAATGTGACTCACTTTTAAAGTTAAAATAAGTTTTGGTGAACTTCAGAGCCACACTTATGCGTCAGGCCCATTTGTAAGTTAAAAGGAGGCTTGTTTCTCAAATATGGTCATTCGTTTTTGTCTGGGGGGGAAATGTTAAACTGAGCAACTAGCAAAGCCACAGTCCTGTGGTTGCAGTCTTGATTCTTGTTTTAGTCCAGCACCAATTGTATGACAGATGGACATTCTCTGTCTTCTCTCTCTCTCTCTCTCTGTCACACACTTATACACACACCTTCCTGAGTGGCTGAGCTGAAGTGGAAAAGAGATTATGTTCTCCACAGGCAGAAAAGCTAAGACACCAAATTCTACAAGCAAATGAATTATGCATGTGAATTGCAATCTCCTGGATAATTTGTTTTCCTTTTTTTCTCTGGTTGTACTTTCAAGAGGGAAGTGAATTAATGGAATAATTACTTTGCGTTTAAACAACAGCCTGCGTTTTGATCCCCCTGTTGGGTCATCAGCACCCAGATTTATGCAAGCTATGTATCCAAATATATGAATTTAAGAGGTGCACAGATGTATTTGTATAAAATTTACATATTCCTTTTGCCATTTCTCAGGCAAAATTTAGAATTCAGCTTGCGTCTTTGTTAACCTCTGGTGTAACATTTTAAAACGTGGGTCCTCTACACCTCCTTGACATCATCAGCTCAGGTTATTTTCACCACAAGGGTCCCTAAGGAGAAATCCAGGTGACATGTGCAAAGTGAAACTACAAACACAACGAGCGACATCTATGGTGCTGGCTTTACTGCGCACCTCCTTCTTCATATTAGTAATGGGAAACAAACTTTCTCTGTTGTATCCAGTGCTTTATAAACATTAAAAAAATTTACCCTTTGGAAAGATAGAATACTATGGTCACCTTGCAGACATTTTTCAGATTTTCCCCTTCCCTCATTGTCTTTCAGATTAAGATTTTTTTTTTTTTCATCAAAATATCCTTGACTCTTTGTTTCTTGCCAGTGACCACAGAGAAAGGCAATTACAATACTTCATCTGTTTGGTGATCCTATAGACTATATATAGTATATATTGTGTTTAACATTGTATCTAATGTTAGCTTTTTAAACTTTGGGAGTAGGACTGTCCTTTCTCTGCATAAAACATGGTATTGGTATACAGAGGGAGAGCAAATTTGGATTCACTTTCTAGCCTTGTACTAAGTGTGGAGCCTGAGCAAGTCTCCATTTCTTCATCTGTAAAATGGGGGAAAGTACCATTTCCTTGGTCTGTTCTTGGGTTCATTTTCCTCTTCCTCTTCCCCCACCAACAGCCACTGTGCACACTTCACTCTACTATACACCTCACTACGGATTGACCAGGCCCTTGCTATTTTGGTAGGCGCCGTGCTAAACCCTTGACATATATTTACTCTTCCATTTTCACACCAAAGCCAGATAAGGTCAACGTGGTCCTATTCTTATAACAGATGATCGAACTGAGGTTTGGGGAAGGGTACATCTGAGGTCCCAGAGCCAGTGTGTGCCAGAGCCAAGATTTACACCCTGCCTCTTTCCCATTTTATAGTCACAGTTTCTTGAAGGTATTTTAAAATTTTGACAAATGAAATGTTATCACAAATCCCGTTGTCAGTTGGTATTGGTAAGTATTTGCCAACCAAACTGTGGCTTCCAACAGAGTGAAGATAAGTATAGCCCATTAAATTAATACAAATTTCCTGCCTTTGTGTATCTGTTAGTCCTCATTTTGTTTTTTATGAGAATGAGCTTGTTGTTAGAGGTTCTAGAACAACTACCCCATGGAGTCTATAGAAAATGAGGTCATATTATTAAGAACTATTAAGTCACTGCTAATATACAAATGTGGGCTGCACATTGTCTTGGTAGTTTTCCAGCTCCAACAGTAATAGAGGAAATGCCTGGAGAACCAGGGAGCAGGGAGAAGTAGGGTCCAGGATGACGGAATCAGTCGCCAGGCACTGGTGCAGCCCTGAGACCGAGGAGATAGGCCGATGGTCCATAGTCTCATTTCTTTTTGTGACTCATGGTGGATGTGGTCAGGCTTTTAAAGTTGCTGTACATTTTCCTCCTTTGGCCACACTTCCTCAACTGTTAGTAGGTACTTTCCATCATTAGTATTTCAGGCGAGGCTAAGCCCAGAGCCTCTTGACAAGTCAACCTGAGATCAGCCAGTATCAGTGCCACCAGCTTCTCGTCTGTGGCATCCATCACTCCTGCAATGCCTTTTGAAACTGTCTTCAAAGACTCTGGATGAGAAATGTCGTAAAAGAGCCCAAAGAAGCCAAGCTAAGGACAGTTGAAGATAGAACATAGATGTGAAATCTAGATTTATACACACACACACACACACACACACAGAGCATACATACAGTTAAATGTGGATTTTAGGTGGTGACTATATAATATTTTATACAATTTATAGTGGAAGTTGAGTTTGTTCCCCACGATAATTCTATGAAAGTTCTTTTTTTTAATTTTCCCCTTCATTTCTTGACTCCTTCCTTCCTTCCTTCACCAAGCACTGTTGTATACAATTTAAACCCTTTGTCTCATTGAATTCTAACACAGCCCTATGGAGTGAGCCCTGTAAATTGCATTACTAATGTCCCTTTTTTACATATGAACTTATGAAGAAACTGAGGCTCAGAAAACTTAAGGAACATGTACAGAAACACATAGCAAGAAGCAGTTGCATAGAAACTCATCATTTTTTCACCATACCACGCTGCTTCCTATTTATTATAGATATACAAATATACATATAATTTCCCAAAGGAAGGCAAGATCACTAGCACTTGTTCTTTCTTTTTTCTTCCTTCCTTCCTTCCTTTCTTCCTTTCCTTCTTTCTTTCTTTCTAATTACACTATGTTAGTCACCATACAGTGCATCATTAGTTTTTGATGTAGTGTTCCATGATTCATTGTTTGCGTATAACACCCAGTGCTCCATGCAATATGTGCCCTCCTTAATACCCATCCATGGGCTAATCCATTCCCCCATCTGATCATTAGCATTTGGATGAGGTTTAGGGGATGCCTGACATGTCTTTTTGCTGGCTTGGACGGGGTAGCAATGGGAGAAGCTGTAAACTATGGAGCCCAGGCCATTCTTGAAAGGAGTGGAAGAAGAACCTCTTCCCACTTTCCTCTCCATCTACCTCCCTAAGCTATAAAGCACATTTCATGGACTTTGCATCTCAACAGGTTTGTTTTTATTTGTTTGTTTTTACTCTGTTAGGTAGTTTAAATGTGAATGGACTTCTGTTTTTCCCATATCATGGCTAGACCAAACAAACTAGCCTTCTCCAGGCTCTACTTCTCCTTTCAGACCAATCACTGACTCACTGTGAGACTCTGGGGAGCAACTTCACTTTTCTGGGCCCCCATTTCCCATTTTGTAACATGTCCAGTTCCTTCCTCACTCTGTAGGGCTGTATTTTTTAGATGGGAGATGGTGATATGAGGAGAAAGCTATGTCCATACAAAAGGCAGAAATGGCTTCTAGGTGCAATCATTTTATTGCCTGAGGAGGTTGGGGAGTGTCTTACCTAGAGGACGTGCTGTAAGCATTGTGACTGAAGATAGCAAGGAGAGCCCAGACCACCAAGGTTTTTCTTCTAGAAATAAGAGGAAGGCAGCAATGCTAGCACTTCCCCAAATTCTTCTGGGAGCTGCCCTCAGGGCCAGTCATGCCAAACCCCCAACAGCTTCCTTGGCAATCTTCTCAGGCTTGTCTCCTCACTTTGCGGGACTGTTTTCTCTTATACGGTAGTCCCCCCTTTCCCATGGTTTCGCGTCCACAGTTTCAGTTACCAAAACGTCGTCCTTCGGACGTGTTTTCAGTAGGTCAAAGGTCAACAGTGGCCTACTAGTTGTCTATCACTGTGCCTCCGTCATTCACCTCACTTCATCTCACCACACAGGCATTTTATCATCACACATCTTCACAAGAAGGGTGAGTACAGTGCAATAAGAAATCCTGAGAGAGAGACCACACTCACATCTGTTTTATTGCAGAGTATTAGAATTGTTCTCTTAGCTACTATTGCCAGTCTCTTACTGTGCCTGCGTTGTAAATTAAACTTTATCATAGTTGTGTATATATAAAGGAAAACATAGTGGAATACATACAAATACATAGTATTTGTAGGGTTTGGTACTATCTGTGGTCTCAGGCATCCACTCAGGATCTGGGAACGTCTACCCCACAGATAGGGGGGTACCACTGTATGAAGAAACAGAGGGCCCTTTTCCATTCTGTCTTTTTGGAAAATTCCAACTAGTTCTTTAAGATGTAACTCAATGAAGGTCAGTATCACCGCCTTTGGATAGCTTTCCCTTCTCTTCTGGGACAGAGTTAAGTGCTTCCCTCTCCCGGCTCCCATAGCACCATGATCATAACCCCTTGGAGTGTGGAGGTCAGGCTGGCCTCTGAGATGCACTGGCTTCTTCTTTCACAGGACAGGTTGTCATGTAAGAGCAGGGATTTCCCCCTCTTCATCTTTGCATCTCCAGCACCTAGAAGGAGGCCAGCGCTTTACGAAATGTGATTGGGTGACAGGTGTGGAGCCTCTAACAAAGATCAGCCCTCGTGCACCAGAGGCAGGAGGCACGGGCAGGGAAAGGCAAGATCCCCCTCGAGATGTTTTCTCGCTCTTAACTCTTCCCTCAAGATGGTGAGGAATTGCAGAGAAGAAACATTTAGAACATCTCAAAAGAGCCCAGGAAGAGCCCCAGCCATAGGTAAAATCTTGCAAAGGGTGTGTGTCCTTCATTTACACAAGGTCAGAGCTGCATAACCCCAAAGGAGAGCAGAGAACCTTAAGGTGCAGAAATCCAGTGGTCACGGGCACAAGGAAAGGTGCCTCCAGTAAGACCTACACAGTGTTGGCCTGCAGTGTGGGGCAGTGTCTGTGCTGTCCCCTGCCCCCCGGGTTCTGGAGTAAGCGTAAGGCTTCCCTAGTCATAGCAAGCTAACCCTGAGCCCATTATTAAAATCTCAGTTCCCTCATCTACAAAGAGGAAATCACAATAATGCTCCATAGGATTGTGGCTAATGTTAAATGTGATAATGCGTATAAAACACTTAGCATTGACTAACCATTCACTGAACATTGGCTGGCCTTCCCATTTGTCCTTTAGCTCTTGTTGTCTCTGACTCCAACATAGATGGAGAGAACATTCTATGAAGAGAATAAGGATTAATCATCCTGTATGAATATGAAAAAAGGCTCCTCATCTGTGGAAATCCAGGTCAATGTCACTTTTTGCGGGGGCCGTGCTTGGCTCTCCAGGGGAGAGCTCTTCTCCCCCTTCCTGTGGATCTAAATTTCCCTTCATATTCTAGTGACTGGAATCCATCCTCCATACTAAATAGGCTGGGGCCACATCTAATCCTTGTGTTGCCAACATCTAACCCAGGACTTGCACAGAGCAGGTATTTGGCAAATATTTATTGAAAGAGGAAATGTAGAGACATATTTTCATAGTCCAGATTATTCCATGCAAGTTACATCCAGGGGACCTCTAGCACCCGTTCCTCACTGTTTCCTGGGTGCTCCTGGCTCCTGGACTTGGAGCCGCCCGGCTGCTCTGCCCCTCCTTTAGCTCACAGCTGTGTCTCCGTAGGACTCCTGTCAAAGTCGGACACTGTACTTAGAGACCCACTGCCAAACATCACAGGCAGCCAGCAGGGTTTCCAGAGACAGCTTGAAGGATCCCCAGGCCCAGGCTTTGCTACCACACAAGCAGAAACCTGCTGGCAACTGGCCGGGCTGGGCCAGGGAGACTTCCGGAGCCGGTTAGAAGACTGCCTAGGGACACTAGCCTCTCTTCACCCCTATAGCAACTCAGCAAGGTCATTCTTCCAGCAAAATGGTTTCACAAAATTTGAAACGTTCGCTCGCTTGCTCTAGGCCTTTGTCCCTTTCCACGGGAGGGATATTTTTAGCATGTGCCCAAGAATATTATCGCTAAACTCTTCAAAGGAGGTAAGAGTAGACTTCTCAAGCCCTGTATGATGTCAGTTAATGGGTTTGTTCGTTCACCTGGTTACCTGCCAGGTGACAGCTCCATGAGGTGACTTCTGGTCTAGATGTCCAGCAGTGATCTCACAGTCTGCTGAAAGAGTGGATGTGGACCCAGAAGCCACATGCTCAGGTCAGGACCAGAGCTGAGGGTAGGAAAAGCTCACTGATCCCCACCTGATAGCCAGAAGAACAGAGTTTCTGAAACCATGCAGATGTTTCTAGAAGTCTGAGGGTGTCATTTTAGTTTTTATCTGTGAATTTGGCATTTTATCTTTTGAACATTGTGCCTCAGGGTGAGTTGTTTTAATGGGGTTTGCTTTTTTTGGTTACAAAGGAAAATCAGAGGACCTCAATGCAAAGTCAAGAAAAAAAAAAACACCCAGGAGAAGTCATTTACCTAGGCTTGGTCATTTTAACCTAGAAGATGCCAATAGTACGTGTAATAGGATTTAGCACCTGTTGTTTGTAGCCTAGGACCCTAGGACCTTTGTGACCTGACAGTATCTTCTCAATACCTAGAGAAGTTTGTTTTTTTTTTTTCCATTAAGTTCTTCATTAAGTTCTTCTTCATGTACAGGAAACACATGAAATTATATTTATTAAATATTTGAAATCATGGGGGAATTACACTTACTGTATATTGAGCAGGTCTTACTTCAAGAACAGCATGACCTCTTGAGTTTGAAAACTTATGACGGAAAGAGGAAAAGGAAGGAGGCCCAGACTCCAATCCGAGTGCCCTCTGTGGCAGGAAGAGGGTGGCCAGATAGATTATCTCTATGGTCCCTTCTCCTCTACATTCTATGACTCTGTTCTTCTTCTTTTTTTTTTTAAAGATATTATTTATTTATTTGACAGAGAGAGAGATAGCGGGAGAGGGAACACAAGCAGGGGGACTGGGAGAGGAAGAGGCAGGTTTCCTGCTGAGCAGGGAGCCCGATGCAGGACCCTGGAATCATGACCTGAGCCGAAGGCAGAGACACTTTAGAACTGAGCCACCCAGGCGCTCCTGACTCTGTTATTCTTATGTCGTCATTTAAGGAAGTTGCCATAGACCCAGAATATAGCAAAGAAAACTATTAAAGGTTTGGAAGAGAAGTCCCCAAAAACAGGTTAAAATAATTTAAAAAAAAAAAAAAGGCTTGGTGGCGATCACTTAAGGCATGTGACAGAATTTTTATGAATTGAGCCGCTTCTGTAATTCCCTCTGAGAATAGCCCAAGAGAGAGCAAGTTTTCATCGTATCAGAAAAGATTTAGGTTACAGGTAGGGATATGAGACACCAGAGAGGTGATAGGGTTTCCTTATTTGGATATTTTTAAGAAAATAGTAGGTGGCTGTCTTTCTGGGACAGTTTGCATACAGCCTTGCCTAGAAACTGGGAGTGAACTGGATCAGCATGTCTTAAGCTGTTCACAGATTTGACATCTCAGAAAGCAGGTCCCACGTGCTGCTTTGGTAACTTCCCTGCTCTGTGTTGAGCCACCAAGCAGGGGGTGTCTGCCTTGGTCAGTGAGGAGAATGCATGAGGACAGAAATTTACCTGCTGCTGAGGTAAGGTCAGGAGCCGGGAGGGGCTGGGAGATGCTGGATCCTTTTCAGAGGCTGTGCCTCCCTGAGAAGGCCCATCGGGGTGACTGCCACGGCTCCTGATGGCCCCTGTCCCTATTTCTAGGCCCATTTGAAATACACCTTCTCTGGGCTCTAACTTGTGCACACACTTACCAGCTAGTGAGTAGACTTGGAACTTTTTAACACGGAAGGGATTTCATCTCCCAATTTATAGTTGAGGAAACAGAGGTCCAAGGAGGCAAATTGGAGCCCAACAGTCCTCAGACAGTATGCTAGGTCTCCCAGGCCCCAACGTGGGGCTCTGTGTCCCAATTCTGCTCGGTTATTTCGGTTAAGGTTTCCTTGGAGATGTACATGTGTATAAATTATCTGGCTACCTTTTTGCATGGCTGATTTAGATGTTTGCTCTTTTTACTTTTTGGTAAGTTTCTTTGCTAATTTCTTACTCTTGGTAATCTTTTTTCCTCTCACAGCCCTGTTTCATTTGTCTGTTTTTGATCTTCAAAACTTTTTGCATTGTGTTAACCATCTTGCATTAAGTGAACTAAAATCTGTGCATCGCATTTGAAACCTGACATTTAACTGTGGGCTTCTTGAAGCCCGAGGCTTTGCAACCCCTGTGCTTGTAGTCCAGCTATTAGAGTGGTGCTTTGCACCTAGTCTTGTAGAGGATGAGAAAGAATGAATGACTGAACAATGAATGAATGGTGTCTGATATTGAGGTAATTGAATAGTAGGTAATCTGCTAGTCCGTAATAATGTTTAGCATTTTGAAACGATCCAAGGATACCCTGATGTTTCTGTAGGGAAGAGTCTGGATCTCAAAGTCTTCTGCAAAGAATGCAGAATGAAGGGTAGCTGCAGATTTTCAAGATGTTAACCCCAGAGGCGTCATTGTCTATAGCCTAGGGAAGGAGAGAGATGACAAAGCATTGAGGGCTTCCATACCTACAAGCCTGGGTATCCCCTCTGCTTGCAAGACGTTTGCTCTGTGTCACATCCATAATGGCTCTGAGCAACTCGGTAGAAAACAGGTGGCATTAGGGGTATGCTGGCGCGGGGGAGGGGGTGGGGGGGGGGAGATGGGAACTCCATGGTTGGTGACTGAGCCGAGTTCTGTGTGCTATGCTTTGTACAGCTTCCAAAGCCCCTCAACCGTGATCAGACCACAGAGGCTCCCAGAACGGCATGTTCACTCGGTTTGGAGTAACCTTGCCTTCTGGCTTCCCGGGAGAGTTTACAGGCCCGAGATAGCCAGAGAAGAGAGCAGCCAAGTCTGTGGCCCTGCCTCACTCCTTCCTGGTCTGTGCCGCCCACCCCCCACCCGCACACACTCCTTCCTGGACCTTTACCTCCAGTGCTACAGAGACTTGAGTTCTGGGCTCTGGAGCAGCCCTTGGGGAAATCAGTGTATCTGCAGGGAGAAAAAAGACCATCCAAAGAAGATTTTTGACTCGACAGAAGAATTCATAAGAGCTCCTTTAAATGGTCACCTATATTTGAGGCTCTTCATCATGATTTGGCTCTTAAAAACAAAGTCATTTTTAAAAAATATTTTCAGACTCCTCCTTTATGTAAAACTTTGGAATATCTGTATCCATAGAGGAATAGTATCCCAAGAAGATACAGTAAATTACTGGTGGGTAGGTCCCCTGCAGTGGGCAACTTTGTAACACGAAGGGGACCAAATGACCTGAAGCAAAGCTTCTCCCTTGTCTCACAGTTTATCATGATGGCTTCTTAAAAACTTAGGGGCATTTTATTTTGCTTCGGATTCCTGTGTATTTTATGTTCCTCTTCTTCAGGCAGCGTGGTCTAGCACTAAGATTGCAGTATTAATGATGTTCTCGATTACATGTTTTGGATTATTGACCGAACGTTCGCAAGTTGTATAGTTTTCTCCTCTCTGCGTATTGAAATTATTGAGGTAGAGCTAGGAATCTGGGTCCTGAGTTTCCAGTTTTACTTTACCCAGTGTGTCAAGTTGCAGGAAAAGTAGGACACATTCAAAAGAGTCCCAGGCAGTGTGATGCCAGGTTACAGATGCCTTCCTGATCCTCACAGTTATATAACTGGGCATCAGTATATCGAACCAAAATACTGACCAGCTCACCACTACCCCCTCTAGGAAAGGAATCTAGCCCGTGAGCATCTCACTCTGGGCAAGTCACCTTTTCCGTCCGTTCTGCTGTTTTTCGTTATCACTTAGGAAACCCCTCAGAGAAAATTTAGCTTACATTTTTGCATTTATTTTTAGAGAATGTATTTCCTTCTGTAAATTCCATAGCACTGTGTTCTCTAGTAACCTCCTGCAAATAGTTTCTGTATCCCAACTTTAGGGAAGTTGAGTCAGGTGCTTTTATTCTAAGTGGCCATTATCAGAAATTCTCTTTCACTATTGATCTGGAAACTACCAGCCTCCTCTAAGCTAAGACTCAAAACTCACCAACCTAAGGAAGTGAGCAGGTTTTGTGGCTTTGGCAATTTGGAGGATTATTTTGTTTTCTTAAGACTTTAGAAATAATTTCATAAAAATGAACAACCAGTACTTTCTTTGGCCAAATGTTGAGATTTTATAGGTATTGATTTAATTTAAGTGAATTGAATAAATTTAAGTGCTTACAGGAAAACTAGCAGCCAAATGTGACTTAGATGAATGGTTTGAGTCCGTCCCCTTAGATTCATGATTTGGCAGTGATTCAAAAACAGGGTTCCAAAATTCACCACTGATTTGCAAGAGACATTAATAAGGAATAAAGAATATGCAATGGAATATTAGTCAGCCACCAAAAGGAGGAAGTCCTACCATTTATGAGAACATGGATCGACCTCAAAGGCTTTACGCTAAATGAAATAAGTCAGACAGACAAAGACGAATACTGTCTGATCTCACTTACATGTGGAATCTAAAAAATAAAAAAGAAACAAAATAGCTGAAACTAAATTTATGGAAGAAGAAATCAGACTTGTGGTTACTAGAAGTAGGTGGTAGGGGAGGGGAAATTGGAGAAAGGCGGTCAAAACGTATGAACTTCCAGTCACAAGAGAAACAGTTCCTAGGGTTGCGAAGTACACAGCTAGCACTGTTGTGTGGTAGCCAGGACAACTGCGGAGAGTAGATCCCAAGAAGAAAAATTTTTCCCTTTATTCTTTTCTTCTTTCTTTTCCTTTTATTGTATCTGTATGAGAAAATGGATGTTAGGGGAACTTCTTCTGATCATATGTAAATCAAACTATCATGCAATATGCCGTACACTGACACAGTGAGGCATGTCAATAATTTCTCTGTAAAACTGGAAAAAACAAAATGGAGCCTCAGTTAACGCAGGAGCGGCAGCGTGGAACCAGGAAGGAACATGCCTTCCTTGGCCACTTCCTTCAGGCTTCAAAGGGCTCAGCTCATCACATCAGGGCAGCGAGCTTGCTAGAGGCTGCCTCCCACGTGCCAGTAATTTGCAAACCGAAACCCTAACTTAGTATCCTTATGAATCTGACTACCCTGATTATAACCCTAACCTTCAAATGTGCCTGAAGTGGGCTTTTTTTTTTTTTTCCAGGCAAATACGTTAGTAGACTGTGTAAAGTACCTAATCTTTGATTCTAACCCCAGGGATATTCTTCTTAGAAACATTCTGATGTGCATGTTTTTAATTCCCTCCTCTTCCTGCTTCTCTGTTTTGTGAACGTGCTGTGATTTGCACGTTCAGTTCAATTAGTTCAAGGGTCTCTTCTCAGTCACGGACCTTGATGGCCCTCTTAAGGGTATCTCCATCCTCTTCCTGTTCTGCTCACCAGCAACTACATTTAAAACTCCAGCCTTGCTTTGAGAACACGTGCATAGACAAAGCATTTCATCTCATCAAAACTTTGGTTTTCTTATCTATAAAATGAAGGAGTCATAATAAATTATTTCATAGGTTCCTTCTGCCTGTAGAAGTTAACATGTGTTTCCAGGACTTTCTGTTTGTTCTGATAGTAAATGAGACCCTCTTATAGCATAGCTATTCATGCTTGTGCCCAAAACAACATAGTAGCACATTAACTTGGGCTGTTGACTAGTCCTTCTCCAGCTCATCTTTTTAAAGTTTGTATGTATGTGTGTATTTATTTACTGATTTAAGAGTGCCAGGGAAAGGGGGAAGGAGAGAAGGTCAAGCAGACTCCCCACTAAGCATGGAGCCCCGATGCATGGGGCTCGACACAGGGCTCCATCTCACACGAGCTCTGAGATCACGACCTGAGCCGAAACCAAGAGTCAGATGCTTAACTAACTGAGCCACTCAGGCCCCCCATCCAATTCACCTTTTCAAATAAATTTTCCTTTAGCTTTTTAATTACTGAAGGATTTTGGATTTTTGAAATGTGATGGCCGTCTCTCTATATGGCTTTTCCAAGTTGATCTTCCCCATTTATAAATCTCTCAGAAAGATACAGTTCTCCAGATGCTTGGGTTTTTCGTCTTGACCTACTTGCTGTGGTTTAAAAATCACGTGGCTTTAAAGTAATGCTTTTTTACCTCCCTTTCTAGGTCTTTAATTTGAATGGGCCATGCATTTTCTATGCTAAAACATTTCTTCTACTTTTTCATTGCAGCATGATCTTCAGATTTTCCTTCTCGCTTAATAATATAACTCTTTCATTTCTTCTTTGGCCCTGCTCTTGATCCTTAAAATGCCATCTTCTTTTTACCTTTACTTGTGTTTTTCACCAGTCTCTTACCATGCTTTACAACCTCAAACTCTATGTCGAATGATAGGGCTAAGTTTAGGCTCAGAGATCCCATTCAGTCTCCTTACCTTTAACATTGCTTCATGTTTCCAGGGTAACTAGGTCAGTGTAGATGTCCCATGCCTGAAATGAGGAGTAGCACCTGGCTTGTAGTAGACATTCAGAAAGTATTTGTAAATGAGTGAGTGTCTCTCATGAACATCCATGAACCAAGAAGTGATAAGACACTTAATAACCAAGAAAGGCCAGCCGACTTAGGGCTTTAGACCAGATTTTGTCAAAGATCTTGCTAAAATAGGATGGAGGAGAGCCTTCTCTTCATGACTACAGGGAATATTTGTAAAGGCATAAGGGAGAACCTGGCCAAATTAGTCACAAGGATTTAGTAAAGGGTAAAAAGTTAACGTGCTATGTTCTTAACCCAGAAGCCTTGTTTTCCTAACATGTGAAAGCATGATCTTCCTAAGCTAGAAGGTTCTCTGTTATAGATTTTTAAAATCTCCCAGGAAATATACATATTAGACAGCTAATGAATAATTGCTGGGTGAACAAATGAGTGGACGAAATGAATGTCTAACACAAGTGTGAAGGCATTGAACCTGAACAGATAGCACAAGTGAAGAGAAAACACTTGAGAATTGGAATCCTGGCTACCCACCTCCCTGGCGTGTGATCTGAGATACGTGTCCTAACTTCTCTGAGCATCTGTTTCCTGTTCTACAAAATGGGACTATGTATATTTATGCCATCAGATTTCATTGAGGGACATTGTAACAAACACAAAGCTGTCTTTACTGCATCCCACAGGTGTCCTCTCCTTGAGGCCTGGGTGAAGGGATTGCCATCAGACCTCAGTTCTGTGGCCCTAAAAAAATTGGTTTGTTTGGCTTATAGTGATAGAGTAAATTCTGTAACTAATGACATTTTCCTTTTTGCATTAGCTTCTGGAGAACTTGGAGCTAGATTTTCAGCTTCTTTCTAGCAAAATGTTCAGCCTTAACTCTGAATTTGGAGGAGTAAAGCTCCTCCCTGCCATTATCTTATTTTTGCCCATACTTATTTCTTCTTAACAATTGAACGATTTTGGGGTGCCTGGATGTCTCAGTCAGTTAAGCATCTGCCTTCAGCTCAGATCATGATCCCAGGGTCCTGGAATGGAGCCTGGCATCAGGGGATCCCTGCTCAGTGGGGAGTCTGTTTCTCCCTCTCCCTCTACCCCTCCCTCCTACTCATGCTCTCTCTCTTACTCTCTTTCTCTCTCAAATAAAATATTTTTTAAAAAGTTATATCAAAAAACAAAAAATATTGTATTATTTTATTCATTTAATTCTTAGGTTTGGATGTAATTTTGTAACCTGACTCAAATTGTTTTAGGGATAGGGCTTGGTGGGGGGGGGAGGTGGAGGATGGATGGGAGGAGAGATTGAAAAAAGAAAAAAAGGAGGAGGGAGACAGAGAAAGGCAGACAAAAAAAGGAAAGGGAGTGAAGATGGCAAGAAGTCAGCTAGCATTGCCTGTCCCCGAGGGACCCCGTGCTGTGTAACTGATGTTTGCTTGTGCCCTTAAGTTCTACACAGGTTTACCTTCAGAAAACCCAGGGAAACTTTTTATTTTTTTTTAATATTTTTATTATTTATTTTTTTTAAAAGATTTTATTTATTTGACACAGAGAGATCACAAGTAGGCAGAGAGGCAGGCAAAGAGGGAGAGAGGAGGAAGCAGGCTCTCTGCTGAGCAGAGAGCCCAATGTGGACCCCAATCCCAGGACCCTGAGATCATGACCTGAGCTGAAGGCAGAGGCTTAACCCACTGAGCCACCCAGGTGCCCCCCAGGGAAACTTTTTAGATACATAAGGTAAATAATAAAATTTTTATGGATAATAAAACATATTTGTAGAGGAGTTGAAATAGCAACAGTATCTAATTCTCTGACTTTCAAATCCTGTTTCCTTGGGTTCCCACAAGTACATACGGTGACAAGAAGAGGGCTAAGTGGCAGCAAGGGGACATTTGGGATTTTTCAACCAAAGCCTCTCAGAGTTGTTCTTTTTCACTTGTTCACTTTTATCTACATTTAAAGCTTCTGTTAAAAAAGGATTTGGGGGAAATAAAAGTTTGAAGCCTCTGATAAAGGTACATGACAGAATAGTTTGTGGATAATAGATGTGGATTTGCAAAATTGAGCATAAGGCATTCTTGGCCTCTAGGTTTAAGTGTTAAAACTGTTGTTTTCTGTGGTTGTTGGTTGCCACTGAGAACAAGCACAACACTAGAAAATGCTGTGACTGTACAGAAAAGGAAATTCGTTTAAAACAATATCCTGCAACAAACGTAAGATGGTTTTAAAAATCAGTAACTTCACTAAAATGTTCAAATTATAATTCCATGTAAAAAATACCCCATCATCCACACTCCCACCCCACTCACTCATCCTCTCCCCACCAGGAAATCCTGTAAACTTTAGCAGAACTCCGATTTGAAATATCTGGTGGGAATTAGCCAGGGGCATGGGGAATATAATCCATGCTCTGTTTCATTCTTTTTCTACCCACTAGGGGGCAGCAATAAAGCGCAGGGAAAGCAGAGTAACTCTAGCACTAGCATTAACTTTTCTCAGCAAGACTAGCCTTTCTGAAAAAAGAACACCTAAAAAGTCCCTCAGATTCCCATATATGAATTATTAGAGGGTCAGGTTCCCTTCCTCCTTTTCTAAATATTTAGAGAACTTGGAAAACTCCCTTCGAAGTTATAAAAGTTAGCTGTTGGCTTGGCTCAACATACTTATTTTCAATGTGAACATGACGCCGCCTCTAAAAAAGACATTTATGTAAAAGTTAAGTGTTACAGTTGTGTATTACCATGTAACACACTATTCTAAGATTTGGTGACTTAAAGCAGCAATCATTTATTCTGTTGACTGGGCACTCCTAGATAATTTTTCTGCCCCATGTCATTTGACTGGGACTGTGGACATCCAGGGTCTCAAATCAGGTGGAACATCTAAAATGACCCACTCCAGGGATGCCTGGGTGGCTCAGTTGGTTAAGCATCCGCCTTCGGCTCAGGTCATGATCCCAGGGTCCTGGGGTCGAGTCCCATATCGGGCTCCTTGCTCAGTGGGAAGCCTGTTTCTTCCTCTGCCTCTGCCTGCCACTCCCCTACTTGTGCTCACTCGCTCTCTCTCTCCCTCTCTCTTACAAATAAATAAAATCTTCAAAAGATAAAATAAAATAAACTGACCTACTCTGGGGCATGGCACTTGATGCTGGCTGTCAGCCGGGAGCCCAGCAGGGACCAAATCACCGAGCCATTGGCTTCTTCATGTGGCTTGCACATCTCATAGCTTGGCACTTGGTTTCCAAGAGAGAACATCCTAAGAATGGACATTCCAAAAGGAAGGAGCCAGAAGTTTCCAGTCCCAGACATGGCTTCTGCTGCCTTCTCAGTGGTCAAAGCAGACACAGGATCAGCCCAGATTCAAGGGGAGAGAAATCAGTTTCAGCTCCTGACGTGAGGAGCAGTCTGTATACACAGGGAGAGGAGAAAGTGGTGAGAGGCAATTGGAGACCACCACATGGAGGGTTGAAAATAAGGCGATTTCTTACTTATTGGAAAGATAGTTATAAATCATGAGGGATGCAGAGGGGTATTTCTTCATTTAATAAGTGGAGATTGCTGCTTAACGTGGTACTTTAAGAATTAAGATGCACAGAAGTCATTCCTTTTGTTCTTTTCCTTCTGCAGATCTGTTCCCTCAAGCAATAAAAATGGCCAGAGGATCAGTGTCCGACGAAGAAATGTTGGAGCTCAGAGAGGCTTTTGCCAAAGTTGGTGAGTAGACCAGGCAGCTCACATCCCATAATTCTCCTCTTTACTGAGTGGCTTCAGGAGAGAGTCGATGAAATGGTAACATAAGCAAAATGGTACACGTGGAAAGAATACAGTGGTATTGGCCAGAGGAGCTGGGGGAACTTAATTTTGAAAGGTCTACTTTAAGAAAATTACTTTCTTTATCAAAACATGGAATGGACCCCTTGACACCTACAGCTTTTCTCCTGTTTTTATCTTGTCTGCTTTCTTTGGTTTCCTCTGTTTTTCTACTATTCCATAGTTTTTCTTTGTATCTCTAAGCTTGTGATTTATTTTCCCGTCTGTTCCTATGAAAGTCTCTTTGGATTCTGCTTCCAGAACCTCTGTTGTGACATGATGACTCATGGAAGTTGAAAGTAACATGAATGCCCCTCTCTCATAGAAACTCATGAGACTTAGCTCTTGCCTGGGGTCAGGCTGTGGCCGCTGAATGATTGCCTCTCCAGCACACTCCCCTCCCATCTCACCTTTCCCTCACCTCTTCATCCTGGTACCCGAATTGCCCTGAAACTTCAGGTGGTCGCTTGCCTTGCAGATACCGACGGCAACGGGTACATCAGCTTCAATGAGCTGAATGACTTGTTCAAGGCTGCTTGCTTGCCCCTGCCTGGGTACAGAGTGAGAGAAATCACAGAAAACCTGATGGCGACAGGTGACCTAGACCAGGATGGGAGGATCAGCTTTGATGAGTTCATCAAGGTGAGTACAATGCAGAATACCAGGAGATACATTTGACACCTGGGACTTCCACTGGAAAAATATCCAGAAATACATTCCCACCCTCCTTGCTTCAACGTTACGTGTTCTTTGCTTTATGGCTTTCTTGACCACAGATTGGGTTTCTAAAGGTACATTACATTTTGGCAGGTTTTTCATGGCCTAAAAAGCACAGAGGTTGCCAAGACCTTTAGAAAGGCGATCAACAAGAAGGAAGGGATCTGTGCAATCGGTGGCACGTCGGAGCAGTCTAGTGTCGGCACCCAGCACTCCTATTCAGGTAGGCCGTCCCCGTGGGTGCAGAAGTGGGGTGGGTGCTGGCATGAGGGGAGACTGGCAGGGTAGTAGGAAGGGGAGCCATATGGAAAGGATCTTTGCCTTCCGGGGTTACAGAGTCTGAACCTGGTTTTCATACCTAAGGGGTACAAAGAAGCCAACGCAAGTTTATTGACTACTGCCTGTTGTCCTGTGGTTGGTGGGTCAGTTCCAGGGACATAATGGAGGAAGAGCAATCCTAACTCTAGGCAGAGTCCAATACCAAATAATCTCAATAAAATTAAAAAAAAAATACATGAAGGCTGCCAGAATTCCTTTGTCAATGTCAGGCATAAAATGAACTGCTTAGGTTTCTATGTCCTCCAAACCTTGTCATTCTTCTCAGTGCCTGCTGTCTGGTCCCCAAAAATTGTGTTTTCACTGATCTGGAAGGAAGTTGTATATTTCTGCTTAAGGCTGCCATCCAACAGCCTTAATGGAAACTCAAAGTTCAAACGGGATGGTCATCCAACAAATCCCAAGCTGAGTTCTTCAAAACATTAGCTGATCTTAAAGATAAGTTCATGGTTAAGGACGGTCTGTAATTGCGGAGACAGCGTTTAACCTTTGACTTTCGAAGACAGAAATTATATGAATATACATGATGAATCTTCAAGACAGTGATGCGCTGTGCAGTGCTTCCCAAACTTTTGTGACTCAGGATTCTTCTGAGGGATGCTGCTGTTTTCAGTGACACACAATTTGGGAGACATGGTGCTGGGCTGTAAGGCATAACTTGAGGTTTTAGTTAAACTTCCAAAATCAACTTCTGGCGGCTTTACTGAGAGGAAAGAAAGTTTATAGGACAAAAGATTGTATTTCATAGCAATTTCACTCTAATTGTATAAAGAAACTCAGAGATATTATAGGAATTATCTGTGATTATCCCTCATTTAAATTGGCTGGGCGATCGGCAGCCTGAGTTTTATCCTATAAGCATGAGATCACATTCATATTTAAATTGTATCTACAGGGGTGCCTGTGTCGTTCTGAGGGTTAAGCCTCTGCCTTCAGCTCAGGTCATGATCTCAGGAGCCCCGGGCATCCAGCTCTCTGCTCAGCAGGGAGCCTGCTTTCCCCTCTCTGCCTGCCTCTCTGCCTACTTGTGATCTCTCTCCTGTGTCAAATAAATAAATAAAATCTTTTTTAAAAATTGTATCTGCATATAAATAAAATATATCTTTATTACTTATATATGTAGTTTTATATGATAGTTATGTATGATATATATAATTTCTCAATCTGCCTGCCATATATTTTATGACTTGGAATGAGCAGAGATTCTGTGCCTATTCCCCAAGTCCTCTGAGATTTTTTAATGTCAAAAAATAGAAGATGATAGGATAAGGGACCAGGTAATATCTCAATGTCTCTCCATGTGTGTAATTGTGTTTGTGTCAGATTTTCACTTTGCAGGTAAGTCATTTTTATCATTTACTTGCAGAGGAAGAGAAGTACGCCTTCGTCAACTGGATCAACAAAGCCCTGGAGAACGACCCCGACTGTCGGCATGTTATTCCGATGAATCCGAACACAAATGATCTCTTCAGTGCCGTTGGGGATGGCATTGTCCTTTGGTAAATAATGCTTCCTTCTTGGTTTTCTAAAGATGTTCCTGGAATTTTCGGGAATACCAATGATTCGTTGGGTTTATCCTAGACCAGCTTCCTTTGGTGCTCAGGGGGACCCAAAATGCTTTCTGGACTTTTACTTGGCAGGTCCTTGGAAAGCAAACTAATTTCAAAAGCAGCTTATAATGAGAAACATAAAACTGTTATTACTTGGTTGGAGGAGAGGGATGGGCAGCATAGAGACAAATATGTACAGATAATGAGTCAATGATATAAGGCCCAAAGCAATTATTTTTGAAATTATATGCCACTTGGCTTCATCTGAACATGACCTACCTCAGAAAATAGATAGATTGATGACAGCACCATGATCACTGAAGAAATCCAATGCAAGTCCTTAAGCAAAGGGACTTTTGAGGGGTTCATAAAAACATGCAATGCAAATGCTGGGACCCCTGGAAAAAGAGGAATGTTTTCAGTTTGTGGAAGACCTCAACACACACACGGTCATGACAGTGTCTTTGAAATGCTTCTGTAGCTCTGGCTTTAGCAGCTTCTGATACCACTGTCACACATGCTGTTAGTGAAAAGGCTTGAAATGCCTGGTCTCGGATGGGCACAGGAATTGAAGGGAAGGATGGATGGACAAGACTTAGAACCCCATCTTCCCTGCTCTGAGTAGAACAGCTCTGCTTTTGGTATTTTACTTATTAGAGTGCACCCTGAGATTTCATTTTAAAAACTTTCAACTGCCAAAAAGGAAAAAAAAAAAAAAGACATAAAGGAATGTAGCCTCAGGATCAAGTTCTAATTCCTTAGGTTGGCATCCAATGCACTCCATCATCTTCCCTCAATACCCTTCTAGTTTTATCTCCAAGGACCAGCCATGACTCAGGTACCCAGCCCAGGCTACTGAGTGAATTGCTCTGTGAATAATGAAGACATCTGCAACCATACTTACTCTCCCCCATACCCATCCTGCTCATAACTGCAACTATAGCTTTGCCTTTTATTTTTTTTTTTAAAGATTTTATTTATTTATTTGACAGACAGAGATCACAAGTAGACAGAGAGGCAGGCAGGGGTCGGGGAGGGGGAAGCAGGCTCCCTGCTGAGCAGAGAGCCCAATGCGGGGCTCGATCCCAGGTCCCTGGGATCACGACCTGAGCCGAAGGCAGAGGCTTAACCCACTGAGCCACCCAGGTGCCCCTGCCTTTTATTTTTAAGAATACCCTTCTGCATCTTCTTCTCCTATGGAAATCCTTTGACCCTAATAGTTTCTGGTCTATTCCAGTCCCCCAGGGGTCTTTCCCATCACTGGATTCTCAAAGCACATATCCGTAGTACTCTGGAAGCCATTATAATGCTCTTCTGTTGGATCCTTAGGTAACTTTTCATGTCCATACATTTTGTCTCTATAATTGCACTGTCAGCTTTTCAAGAGCAAGGTTACCTTCGACTTGCTAAAGTCACCCCTCCCTCCTGCCATCTCCCATGGCTTCTATTTCACCAACAGTTTCAGATTTTTTAAATAATGACTTAAGAGTTTGTTTTGCCTGAATTGCAATAAAGTGTCTTTTATTTAAATATATGTATATATACACACACACACTACAAAGTTATAGAAATGCATCTTTAAAGAACACCAAAGAAAAGGTAGTTGCTTAAAAAATTGTGAGGAAAAAATGTTAATGCTGATTTCTTATTAAAAACAAGTAGCCAGGGTACCTGTGTGGTTCTGTTGGATAACCGACTGCCTTCTGTTCAGGTCACGATCCTGGGGTCACAGGATCGAGCCCCACACTGGGCTCCCTGCTCAGCGGGGAGTCTGCTTTTCCCTGTGACCCTCCTTCCTCTCATGTCTCTTTCTGTCTTTCAAATAAATAAATAAAATCTTTAAACAAAAAACAAACAACCACAGTCAAGTTTACTATTCTTTGAATTTGTTGTGGGTTCTTTGGATTTGCTTTTTCAACTTCCTTTCTTTAAATAAGATGGAGATGACCTAAGGAAATTTATTTTTGATGTCCCAGGAGGTTACACCAATGCTAAATGAGTGAAAGTAGTTTTTTATAAATAAAAATTTCTTACTTTAGACATTTGATCAATGTATTAGACACTTACGTGGGTGGTACTTCCCAAGTACGGATACAACAGTGACTACAGCAGGATATAAAATATTTTATCATCCACTTGGTTAACAGTATAGAGTTCCACCAGGTGTCAGAGAGAAATTTAGACATTATATCAGCTCAGAAGTATGCAGGTAGTCATTTATATTAGAATATATATAGTCATTTATATACAATTTTCACAGCTGAGAAAGTAAAATACTTATGGAGGATTTGCCTTGGTTTTCTACCCAGAGTTTCCTAATATGCTACGGACACCAGGATGATTTTGCAGCCTCTTACATGCATGAATAAAGCGGGGTCTTTATTTCCTGCCTCAATATATTAGTGTGATTTCAGTAACATTGACATTTCCCATAGAGAGTATGAATCTCATCAAAATTGCATAACTGATGTTTTATCTAAACACTGGATCACACAGATTATATTGCAGCCTTATTCGTTGATGGTATTGCTAGAATTTAAATTCAGTGTCACTGGACTCTGTTATTCCAAGGCCAGCTTTCTTTAATTTAATTGTTTCTCCCCCCCCCCCTAGTAAAATGATCAACCTGTCAGTGCCGGACACAATTGATGAAAGGACAATCAACAAAAAGAAACTCACCCCCTTCACCATTCAGGTATGCCTTCTCTCTGTTACTAAGCTATAAGAGTGTGCTTGGAATGAATGAGCCCCAGAAAGGGGGAGCCAGTCTTCCCCAGGTGCTCGGACATTAATCCCAAACTCGGCTCTGCGGCCAGTGATTCGTCCGTCATGACTCATGGGAACAGAGGGAGACAGTTGTATCTTTAATTAATAGAACAGGGGACCTGGGCTGGGGAATGTTGGTGGGATGTTAGTAGTTGGGGGGCATTCTTTGTTTGTTTTGGCCACTTATGAATAAAATTCATGTTGGCTAAAGTTTTAATTCCACCTTCCCTAGCGATTTATCTTCGAGCTGATGCCAAATCTACAGCGTGTTAGCTGAAAAGATAAGCCTCTCTAAGAAGTGAGGGGGTGACAAACAGGGAGACCTCTAGGAGCCCACGGTGGTACTGGCCACAGCCACCAGTGTGATAAATATAACTGGGTTTTATGCCTTCAGTTTGTTGACTAACTGGAACAGTAACCAGTAGTAAGTAAGCTGTATTTCTGTGCAATGTTCTAGTGTTTCAACACTATTGTAATTCCCTTGTTCAGAAAGCATGTCTCACTCCTTAAATCACGAACAATATATTATGCTGTTTGGTTGTAAGCAGTGCTGTGTACTTTTAAAATGGAAGTGGTAACCAAAGTGAGAACAATGATTAAACCTATATGAATGCACTTCATGTTAAATTTCATCTTGATGTCAAGTTTTAGTATTGGCCATAAATAGGAATGAGATTTTTCATTCATCATTTGAGCTCTACATGGGCAAAACCCACTTTTCTTTTCTTTTCTATTTTTTTTAAGATTTTATTTATTTATTTGGCAGAGAGATCACAAGTAGGCAGAGAGGCAGGCAGAGAAAGAGGGGGAAGCAGGCTCCCTGCTGAGCAGAGAACCCTATGAGGGGCTCGATCCCAGGACCCTGAGATCATGACCTGAGCTGAAGACAGAGACTTAACCCACTGAGCCACTCAGCCACCCCAATGCCACTTTTCTTTTATTTATCTATTTATTTATTTATTTATATTTTAAAAATTTCTTTTCAGTGTTCCAGAATTCATTGTTTATGTACCACACCCAGTGCTCCATGTAATTCGTGCCCTCCATAATATCCACCACCAGGCTCCCCCAACCTCCCACCCCCCGGCCCTCCAAAACCCTCAGATTGTTTTTCAGAGTCCATAGTCTCTCATGGTTTGTCTCCCCATCCAATTTCCCCCAACTCCCCAACTCCCTTCTTCTCTCCATCTCCCCATGTCCTCTGTGTATTTCTTATGCTCCACAAATAAGCAAAACCATATGACTCTCTCTGCTTGACTTATTTCACTCAGCATAATCTCTTCCAGTCCTGTCCATGTTGATACAAAAGTTGGGTATTCATCCTTTCTGATGTAGGCATAATACTCCATAGTATATATGGACAACATCTTCCTTATCCATTCGTCCATTGAAGGACATCTTGGTTCTTTCCACAGTTTGGCGACTGTGGCCATTGCTGCTATGAACACTGGGGTACAGATGGCCCTTCTTTTCTCTACATCTGTATCTTTGGGGTAAATACCCAGAAGTGCAATTGTAGGGTCATAGGGTAGCTCTATTTTTAATTTCTTAAGGAATCTCCACACTGTTTTCCAAAGTGGTTGTACCAACTTGCATTCTCACCAACAGTGTAAGAGGGTTCCCCTTTCTCCACATCCTCTCCAACACACGTTGTTTACTGTCTTGTTAATTTTGGCCATTCTAACTGGTGTAAGGTGGTATCTCGATGTGGTTTTGATTTGAATCTCCCTGATGGCTAGTGATGATGAACATTTTTTCATGTGTCTGTTAGCCATTTATATGTTCTTTGGAGAAGTGTCTGTTCATGTCTTCTGCCCATTTTTTGACATGATTATCTGTTTTGTGTGTGTTGAGTTTGAGGAATTCTTTATAGATCTCAGATATCAGCCCTTTGTCTGTTTTGTCGTTTATGAATATCTTCTCCCATTCCATGAGTTGCCTCTTTGTTTTGTTGACTGTTTCCTTTGCTATGCAGAAGATTTTGATCTTGATGAAGTCCCAAAAATTCATTTTCGCTTTTGTTTCCTTTGCCTTTGGAGATATATCTTGAAAGAAGTTGCTGTGGCTGTTATCGAAGAGGTTACTGCCTATATTCTCCTCTATGATTCTGATGGATCCCTGCCTCATGTTGAGGTCTTTTATCCATTTTGAGTTTATCTTTGTGTATGGTGCAAGAGAATTGTTGAGTTTCATTCTTCTACACATAGATATCCAATTTTCCCAGCACCACTTATTAAAGAGACTGTCTTTTTTCCACTGTATATTTTTTTCCTGCCAAGACCACTTTTCTGATAGTTCCCTTTCCAATTCACTAGTGGCCTGGTTTTATTTTTAATTTGTCATAAAAGCAACTTCTATACATCACTGCCTCTAATATCTTCTCCTGTCTGGACCCAAGAACAGTGTACAGATTCTAGACTAAAAATGTCATTGATTCTATTCCAATTGTGTATGAGTTATATACACATTATATACACTGTTGTTAGTTATAAGAACATGTAGTCTACATGTGTGTGTGCCTGTTTGTGTGTGTGTATGAATAGGTGTGTTTATTCTTCAGGTCCCTAGATATCATGGATACTCAATAAATTGTCTCAGTAAAAAGCACTCTTATCTTTTCTAGGAATTTGATTTGTATCTTTTTCACTCTCTTAATACCCAATCTGAAAGTCAAAAAGCTGTTTTGTTATTCTTTTTTGTGACTGTGATTTGCATTGACAGTTGCGCTGTTAATGATAGCCAATGACAAGACAGTGACTACTCTCAAAGGTGCCCCTTTATGTCTGGCCCATGGGGACATTGAGGGCATAGGCTCCATCACAGGGCAAAATGGAAAACTGTAACCCTCATTAGTTTCATCTGGGCCACGCTGGGCTTTCGACTCAGGGTGCCGGTTTGATCGAAGAGGCATATACCCAGATTTTTTTCTTTCAGTTGTTACTTACCGCTTTTTCTCAGTGTGAAAATTTAGTCAAGACCATGCCTCTAGACCTGTGAACTTTCCAGAAGCAAGGCATTGTTGTCATCCAGGAATCCTTAATTTGACATCTGCAAAGTCAAAATCAACATTTGTACACTTTTTCTCCCTCAGGAGAATTTGAACCTGGCTCTGAATTCCGCCTCAGCCATTGGATGCCATGTGGTTAACATCGGGGCTGAGGACTTAAAGGAGGGGAAGCCTTACCTGGTCCTGGGACTTTTGTGGCAAGTCATCAAGATTGGATTGTTTGCTGACATCGAACTCAGTAGAAATGAAGGTATGCACAAAGTCGCAGATGTTAAGAGTAGCCTGGCTTTTTATTAATGCATGGGCTGGGGGCTGTAGGGGGAAGATGTCAGGAAACGTTGAGCTCAGAATCTTCAACTTTTGAAAACTACAGTTGCATCACATCCCTTGCATTAATGTAACAGTTTCTATCCACACTGACCAGACTTTTTAAAATGACAGAGCAAAAGCTTTTTAAGACCACAGACTAATGTTTGTTTAGAACCTATCTATCTAGGCTCTATCAGCAAGAGCTTTTCTGGGTTCACTTGACCTCTAGATACTTTGTAAAAAATAGACTCATTCTAACTCATATTTGATGAAGCAGTTCACAGTGCTAGCTCCAGGTTAGGAGAGAGTTGTTCTATTTCCTACTGAGACTATGGAAGATTATATGTACGGTTTCAGAGTTCGCAACTAATTATTGTAGCTGCCAATCTTATTCTGTCTGCTCTCTGCATCCCATCTGCATTTGAACAGTTGCAGCCCATTGTTTAGGCAAAAGGAGTAGATCATGATAAGAATCATATAAAAAACAGAGTTACCTTTTAGCTTTCCAGGACAGAGCCCACCAATATGCAATTTGTAGCCAAATTCTGATCTTTAGTTATACACACTTTTTAATTTATATCTCCAAATCATAATAACAGGTGAAGAACCCTGGGTTGCCATTTTTAAACCAATATATATTAAACATAATATAGAGGAGAAAAAGCAAATAGGAAACTTAGAACCCACGAGAAAGAAAATTGATTTACAAATTATAGCCTCGACTCAATTTAAACCTTCTAGCTGAGCAAAACGTATTTATTTAGCTGGGGAAAATAGAGGAAAGAGTTGATTATACTTTTTGAAATGTTGTAATTATGCAAGTAAGCATTTGAAATATAAAACACCTATGGGAACAGACAAGAAGACAATTGTCATTATTACAAAATTGATCTCTTAAAAGCAGAACTGTTGTCATATGGTGAAAAGTGGTCTGACAGACCCAGCGGAATGTTCTGACCCTGACGGTCTTGGTTATTTCTGTGGCTCTGGCGAGGTCTGCTTGGGCATAGCACTGAGATTTACTAGTGACTTGTCTTCCCCACCTGAAAAATGAGGATAATAGATAAGGGAATGATAATAAAGTGTTTGTTCCATGGGAAGGGCTATAAGTACCCTCACCCCAGAGAAATAACATCTGCTGTGTCAGCTTTCCAACGGAGCCCAATTGAAGTTCTAACTAATCCCTTCAAATATCCCCTGTATTTATTTTTCTTCGGCTTTTGTCCTTCTTCAGCCCTGATTGCTCTTTTGAGAGAAGGGGAGAGTCTGGAGGATTTGATGAAGCTGTCCCCCGAGGAGCTCCTACTGAGGTGGGCTAATTACCACCTGGAGAACGCAGGCTGCGGCAAAATCAGCAACTTCAGCACCGACATCAAGGTAGGAGGAGTGTGCTTGGAGCAGGAGATGGGGAATTGGGGCATTCCTGGAGAAAACCCAGAGACTCAGCTCCGTCACTTCAGAAGCTCTAGAGTTCGTTAGAGGGTGGCTGGGGCTGTGGGAGCAGCTTGGGCCTCCCAGGACTTCCCATGCAGCTCCGCCTGGGGGCCCCATGGCGACCTGACCTCGGCACCAAAGGGAGGTGGGCCTCCCTGGACTCACAGCTTTGGCAAGTAGAGGGAGGAAGGGCGAGAGTCAGACTGCTTCTCAAGGAAGAGAGTATGCGTAGGACGGGGATGTCCTGATTTTATCAAAAATCAGGGAGCGTCTGCTGGGAGCATCAGATGGGAATCCTTTAAAAAAAAATTAAATGAGGGGGCGCCTGAGTGGCTCAGTGGGTTAAGCTGCTGCCTTCGGCTCAGGTCATGATCTCAGGGTCCTGGGATCGAGCCCCGCATCGGGATCTCTGCTCAGCAGGGAGCCTGCTTCCTCCTCTCTCTCTGCTTGCCTCTCTGCCTGCTTGTGATCTCTCTCTGTCAAATAAATGAAATAAAATCTTAAAAAAAAAAATTAAATGAGGATTCCTCTTCTAATGACCCTAAGAATATCAAACATGGTGTCTAGTGCCTACCAGGCCCTGTTCTACCTACTTTCCACGTGTATGGGCTCATTTAATCCTAACACAAAACCTTTGAGATAAAGATGGTTGTTTTCTCATTTTGCAGATAAGGAAACTGAGGTAGAAGAGAACTTAAGTAATTTGTTCAGGTTCGCACAGCTGGGGAGCGGGGTCAGAATTCAAGCCCAGCCATTAGCCGCCAAGGTCCCCTGTACTTGGGCACCATACATAGTGCTTCTGTGAAACAGCTGGCGAATTTCTTGAAAGGTTTTCCTCTGTAGAAAGCAGAGTTGTCTTTGAAAGTTAATGACTCTGGAAACTCTCTGCAGTGAGAATGTCCCCCAGGGCAAGCAGAAGGGCAGGCAGTCCTACAGCAGAGACCCAAGGTGTGGAAAGGCTGAGGGAAGCATGCCCTGTGGTTTTCCAGTTGGTGAAATTCCCATGTCAAGGTGAAAGACAGCTGTTGGCACTAAGGACAGATGGGCCAAGACAGAAGGAGCTTAAGGAATGGTATGAGATGCTGGGAGGCAGCAGGAGAAAAACATTTCAGGCTCCACTTTCTTGAAAGTTAAAGAAATCTTCTCCAAAGAGAAAGAGTCCAGGAAAGGTCACATGACTCACCAAGAGTCTCCCATGTTTCTGTTCCTTTGACAGCTTTCCCTTGCTGTGGACTCAGTGGCCGCTGGGCATGGTGCTAGTTAGACAGAAGCTTCCAGATGGAACGTCCCCCATTCCTTAGCACCTAAGCTAATAAGGCCAAATGCATTTTTCTAACTACGCCACTTTCACTGGTTATTGAGGGCGTAGCACCACCCACCAAACAGGGATTAACAGGAGCCAGACAGCAGCGTTATCTTCCTTGGTGTCCAGCCCTTAAGCTCTGCACCTGTTTCAGCCAAAATTTTCAAACTTTTCAGCCAAAATTAGGCTGCTTCATCTGAGCCATACGTTTGCCCGATTTCTCTTCACTAAAAAGCTGTGTTCCTTAGAATAATAACCATGGGCACTGACAAGCTGAGCGGAGACTGGGGTGGTGGCTGTCACCAGGGGGCAGGTGCATGTGCCCAAGGTCAGCACTGTGATGTGTGTCTGAACATCTGGCAGCTTTGGGAGGCGCAATGAAATCAACCAAGTCAGCAAACTTGGGGAGAACACCCACCCTGCAGCAAGTGAGAAGGGTCTATTAGGGTCAGAGAAAATGACAGGAGACTTAGCAAAAAGCTAACCAGATGTAACATGTGGCAGGCAGATTTGATTTGTGCCCAACACCTGCACAGAACTTTCACTGACTTCAAAATAGCTACGGCGAAAAGTAAGAGAAGGGGAGGGTGAAAGGGAGGGATAAAAATCAGTTTCCCCAGGTGCAACAACATGGCAGGCTTTCTCTTGTTCTAATGTCTCTAATGTCGCAAGTGGGGAGCCTACCTCTGCTGTCCCCGGGCCCCACCCAGTTTTAAAAACAAAAAGAACAAGAGCTGATTTTTCAGTCTTTAAGAGAAATTAAGATGATTTTAAATTTTTTAAATAAATTGCCTGATGATCTGTATTGAATGAGCATGAACTTATAATTCTAAGACTAGGATTCTACGAAATCTTTTCGTCAATAACCATATTTGTAAATCTAGGAAAATGTGAGAATTCAATAACTGTATCCAATCTGCTGTCATCAAATTTAACCATTTTTTCCCAACTTCTTGATAAACATTAAATGTGCTTGTCATCTTAATATCTCCTATTACATAAAGATTGCTTGTTACTGCTTCAACCTTCTGTCTTTGAAATCCTTATTTTTCTTTTGCTGATTGTCCATATAAATGTATTTTTAAACTCTGCTTTAAACTTCTGCTTCCTTTTTCTGTCACTTTTTTTTTAATTAAACCTTAGCTGACTGACTTCTACAGCAATATAAAGGTATACATATTTTCCTATATATAATTTAATACCTACAAATAAATTATTTTTCTCCCCTAAGAACAACAGAATAGCATTTGCTTCTTTGGGTTGCTTTTTGTGTATCTCCTATATTTGTTATGTTACTTCGAAAAAGAAAGTCCAGGATGATATGTCAACAGAGAAATAGAAAATTCAAATTAGCGAATGCTTCCAGCTTTGTTAATTAAGTTGCATTCTTGAATGACAGTCAAATAAGAAATATAATATGTTTGCTTTTGGGAAATTATAGTTGTGCTAAGTGTGTGATTAGCTGTGCTATTCTGAAATTGTAATTTCTTAATTTCTCATAGGACTCAAAAGCTTATTACCACCTGCTTGAGCAGGTGGCTCCAAAAGGAGATGAAGAAGGTATCCCTGCGGTTGTTATTGACATGTCAGGACTAAGGGTAAGGCCGTGTCCCAAGTTGTGTTTAGAGAATGTGATGCTATCCTTGTGTTGGCAGTTCCGTGGCCCTGCATGACCCTGACTGGGATTTCCAGGAGTGCCTGTGTCTGCTTAAAGCCCTGTTAAAACTGTTAACAACTGTTCATGGTTTGGGATTTTAACTGTGGGAAAGTACATCTGAAAATAGTCAGGAAAGAAAGAAACTAATACTGTTCAAGTGCCACACACCATGGTAGGCACATCTGTATGTCTCATCATTTAAGAGACACAAGGACACCAAGAGGTATTATTATGTTTATTTTTAGGTGCCTGAATATTATTTCTGGAAATCAGTGGGATATTTTTACAAATAAATTCTCATTTTATCAAGAAAAAGCTGAGTCTCAGACGGATTACTTAGTATGATATATTATTGGAAGGTATTTTGAACCAAGGCTGGAGTCCTTCTCCTCTGGTAATGACAAGGAGACAACACCCCCACCTGCTGGTACCGTGTGCCAGGCACTACGCTAGGCACTTTGCATACACGGCCTCTAACTGTCGCAAATATCACTAAGCTAAGTGTTAATACCAGTTTGATAGTTGAGAAGGCTGAAGGTTAGAGAAGGTAGTAGTCATCTCGTGACCACAGAGCCAAGGCGTAGAAAGGATTTAAACCCAGGATGGCTCCAACTTTCACCCAGCCACAACCTACATCACCACATCATTGTGGGGGGCGGGTAATAGGAGGAAAGCACTAGGTAGGATTGTGTGAGTTCTTAGAAGTGTCTGGTTTGAGAGTTCTTAAAGACCGCACAACACGGTTCTGAATGTTCAAACTGGTTTTGCCACCACTCATACTCACCTCGAGAGTATTATCCAGTCTTAAGCCTCGTTTAGAGTTAAATCCAATGTTAACATTAAAGTCAACTCATTCCCAAATGACAAGCTCATGAAATGTGTAATGTGCAGTGGTATCTAGTAAAGCATTATATTAATAAACAATTAAAAATTCTGTTTCCCGAAACTTGGTGGGCTCACAGACTCCTAAACGTTTTAAGAACGGTGGACCACCTTTCAACAAAACTTTATGTTCGGGTAGGAGTCTACTTACCCGATGACTGGAGATTCCCTAGAACTATTTGAATAGACTGTTAACGTATCAAGCCCCCGGTCTGAAGTCTGCAAAAGCCAAATGCTGCTATAGATTCATCACTGACCATGTGTAGCTCGACTAACTGATCACATTCATTGTTTGAGTCGCACGCACAACAGCTCCGTGTGGGAAAGGTGGCTCTATGAATCAGAAGTTCGTACTGAGAGGTGGGAATATCTCTGATGAACTGACAATAGGAGTGTTATTTATGACAATAAGCAGATACTTTTGGTAGCTGAAATCACACAGAATCTGTGAGCAAATAATAAAAGGGAAGTTTCATCGTTGAAAATAATTAAGATCTGCTTAAATGAGAAACTTCTATATAGAATCTACTGAATCTCTTTAAGAACAGGACAACCAAGCCTTCATCTGACCTGGTTCTGTATAGGGAGAGACAAGAGACTCGATGTCTCAATTTCTGAGATACCTTTTACTTGCTGATTTCAGTTCAGGCAAATAGGAGTAATCATATGCCATGATCAAGTGTCGATCTGAGGTTAAACACCAAGAGTGCCTGTAAGATTCCCATTTCTTGTTCATGTTCTCCTACCTCCTTTCTGCATGGACAGCCTTGACCCAACCTTGAACTGGCCTTTTCCCTTGCAGGAGAAGGATGACATCCAGAGGGCAGAATGCATGCTGCAGCAGGCAGAGAGGCTGGGCTGCCGGCAGTTTGTCACAGCCACAGATGTCGTCCGAGGGAACCCCAAGTTGAACTTGGCTTTCATTGCCAACCTCTTTAACAGATACCCTGCCCTGCACAAACCCGAAAACCAGGACATCGACTGGGGGGCTCTTGAAGGTAACTGGAAACCTGTTGCTTAGAAGTTCGGGAAAACATTCACCATTCCAATTCAAGGGCGGTTTGAAATTACCTGCTAAGCAAATATAAGCCCCTTACACGTTGGGGAAGATGTGCAAACAGGTCATCAATTCTCTGATATATAACCAAGAGAATAAATAGATTAATCAAGTCAATTACAGCCAAGCAGGAGTAATCAAATACTGTTATATCGCATCCATTAGGCATAAGCTTCATCCATTATCAGAATTAAAAGTTTTAGGGAAGACGATGCATTTAATTATCGGGTGGAAATAAATCCCGAGTTCCAAAAACCTAATTTATGTACTTAATGGACTAAGTGTTAATTCCTCATGCAAGAGACTGCAGCCACTTGTCACCTAAAAATATTTAACTTAATGCTAAGAGGTGCTTAGTGAGGTTTTTGTTCTGTTTCTTTGATTTGGATTTGGGAGGTGGGGTGGGACGGAGTTCAGTTTTGAGGCAAGATCCCTCACTGCTGTGTTTTGGGGGTTAGAGCCCTAACATCAGATTAAAAGGGTGTAGCTATCGTCAGGTTCTTCTTTTATTCTACGAAATTTTTTTATAATGTAGAGAAAAAAAAAAAAAAAAAAAAAAGACAAAATTAATACAAAATGAATATCACTAAAGAAAGGAAATCCAGATTTGAAGTTTTGATTGTTCTCTTTTTTTTTCTGCAATGCTTTACCCGAGCTGGAAGTGTAAAAGTCAATCCATATTCCAACAGTGCTGCATTTGTATCATTTGATAAATTGTGGTCAGGGGTCCAGGCATTTTGTTGACTACCAAGTATATACATCAAGCCCTCTAATCACCCACTTCCAGCTGCCTCTAGAGCATCCCCATTTGGTTCCTTTGCTATCGCTGGAAATTCAGCATCTACAAAACAGAATTGATCATTTCTCCTCCCTGCGGTGCCTTTCTGCCCTCCCTGCCTCCCACCCATGTCCTTTAGAAACTCTCCATCTTCATTAATCATACCACTTTGTTTTTCTTCAGTCACCAAAACCCTGGGTCCCACTTTGATATTTTCTTCTTCTCCATCCCAGAGTCTACTGATTAGTAAATACTAGTAGTTCTTCCTGCAGAATGGCTTTTAGATCTTTATTTTTTTTTCTTACTGCTTTCTGGACTCTTATTAAATCAGACACCAACCATTTCAATAGGTCTTGGGGGCCTGTTCCTCCATTTATCAACCATTTGAGTGTGCCGATGTGTGGGTAGCACACACCATCCCCTCTGTGTGTTTAATTTAAATGCGCATTGCCTGTCAGCAATGTTACACGCTGCTTCCAGGCACATCTCACTACCGCCTTCATTGTATCTCTGCCTTGCTCAAGAATTTATTGTCATTATTAAAAAAAGAACCTGTAATGACTGGCATTGTCTAAAATATCAACCCAAGTCTGGTGGTTGGCATTCAGAGAACCCCAATTCTGGTTGTAGCTACCAGGCAGCCTTATCTCCACATATCACACAGATCCTTGAAAAATGAGTTCCTAATGGTTTTAATACAGACCTTGCCTGTGGCTCCCTTTATGCTCCCTGTGTTTGCTGTCTTCTCTTCCCGCCGCTTCCTATTCCCTCAAATCCTCTCCTCTTTCCTCCTCCTGGCCCAGGTTTTCTCAGCCCTATATATAAGGTAGGGCTCAAACTCCACTCACTCCCAAACTGTTCTCTCTCCTATTTCAACTCAAATAGCAAATAAGTTTACCTCATATTTACCTCATACCACCTCAAACCCCGGGGCTTGCGTGATCTCGCTTCGATGCCTAAAAGTCTGGTTTTCCTGGAAAGAATGTAACGTTTTGGGGGCCAGCTCTGAACTGCTTCCCCACACAGGAGCCTGTGTCCTACTAATAGATGCTATAGAAACATTCACTGAATTGAACTAGAGAAGAAAAAAGGAACACAGAATAACAATCTTCATCCAAATCCATTAAGGTTTATTGAATTAAGGCTTTTTTTTTTCATTCTAGGTTCAATTTTTACTATAGCCTCATTAGTTAAACGTTGATCATAAAAAAGGCATATTTTCTAAGGGTCTGAAAGATAATGGGTCTTCATTAATTTAGGTGAGACGAGAGAAGAGCGGACATTTAGGAACTGGATGAACTCCTTGGGCGTTAACCCTCGAGTCAATCACTTGTACAGGTAAGAGGGCGTGGGGACTCACATTTAACAGAGACACCGAGACTTTGGAAGATTCCCCAGGATTTCAAGTATCTCTGTTGTGGGCAATTCTCTTCACAAATGTGTGCACCTTGATGAGATGGGGGCTACTGCCAAATTGAGCTGAGAGACTCGCTTCCACACACCACCCTTGCTCTGTGGTCAGTACACAATCCTAACCCAGCAAAAGGACAGATTTCCTACACCTCGTAACCCTGCAGCCTGCTCCTTAGCAGGCAAAACAAAAAATGTTGAGTTTACGGTGACGTGTCTCCTATGCCATTCGTTGGAGCCATGTTTCTTTTCCTGGAGGCAGCGAGCTCAGGCCCCCAGGGCACAGGTAGTCATCCTGGGAGAGACCTTGCATAAGTTTCTTCGGTTTCTCCGAGTCAGAGTTTCTTCACCTCTAAAGATGCAGCTACTAATACCAGTTCTGTCGGGTTGTTACAAACATTCCTTGTGCCAATATAGAAGGAAGGGCCTGCCCATGGTAGGCCTTTAATCAGTGGTGGCTGTCTGAGAATTCTTTTTGTGTTTGTTTTTGTCCAGTGACTTATCGGATGCCCTGGTCATCTTCCAGCTCTATGAAAAGATTAAAGTCCCTGTTGATTGGAATAGAGTAAATAAACCACCATACCCCAAACTGGGAGGCAACATGAAGAAGGTAAACAGTGACTCTCCAGATGTTCCCACAGGCAGGGGAAGTCACAGGCGTGCGAGCGCACCCCGTGAATACTTTATTAGGAGGCCAGACCTAGATAAGTAATGTTTATCCAGGGATTAAATTATAGCACAGCAATCAGAAGCCTGAACGGTTTCGTTAAAGTGAGTCCATTATTTCAGTTGATTACTTATTTATAATTCCATGTTGGATATCTTTAAACATTATGATGTAAAAATTCTAATTAAGATAATTAGAGCAAGCGGAGCTACAGGGTCGCTCTTCCACCAGCAGGATGCTTATTCTAATTTCCTTAAGAATTAGAGCTTGGGACTGACAGTTTGACTTGTACCAATAGTTTGTCTAATGTCAACACAGTGGGAACACATTGTTTTGTAAAACAGCGATGGGGTGGGTACATGTATTTCTCACCATTCCTTGTCTCTTTGGCTCTGAATGATCCAAGCGTTGCCGCGGGAATACTTCCCTGTCCCACATGTCAGCCCATTATGTGCAGGTAGGATGGAGAATCCAGATTTTCCATGACAATCTCCATGCCTTCAGCTGTTTTAGGAATGTCATGGATGGGTCACCAAGCATGGCCCTCTATTTCTGGAGTGTGATATAGCAATGACAGTGTTCATAATAATGAATTCATTTTGGTTTTGCACTTAGAGTACACTATGAATATGTTTTGGTGGAAGTAAGGGGTTCTATTAAAAAAAAAAGGTGGGAAATTCTTTGACTAGTTTAGAAATGTAGCATTGCAAAATCAGGCAAGACTTGAGAGATGATTCAGTCTGACAATATTTATTTCATTTCGTGTCTTTATTTTTATTATCTTATATTTCTCATCGTAGAGGTGATGATATTAGAATGTTTTCCTTCTTGCTCATTAACAGCTTGAAAATTGTAACTATGCGGTGGAACTGGGGAAGAATCAAGCTAAGTTCTCCCTGGTTGGCATCGGGGGACAAGATCTCAACGAAGGAAACCGCACTCTAACATTAGCCTTGATTTGGCAGTTAATGAGAAGGTAACGTAGCCCAGGGAAATGACTTTTTATTGAGTGTATTATTGATGACCTGGAAAGATACTAGCAAATATTCAGGAATGCGATTTAAACCAGTGGAACGATATTTTAAGCTAAACTTAAAAACAAAGGAGTGGTTTCTTTTTTTTTTTTAGTTTTCCTGGGGTTTTTTGTTTTGTTTTATTTTTTTATTTTTTTTTCCTTTCAGGTCCTTAAGTTTTCTTTCAGTTATTTTGAAACTTTTCTATTAGATTTCTAAACATTTTAGATGGTTTTGTCCTCTTAATGTATCACTTCTGTTTTCATTGTGTTGTGACCCTTTTTATTCCTGATAATATTTTCTCTGAAATCTACTTCTTTGATGTTAATATAGCCACTCCAGCTTTATCTTGATGAATTCTAACATGACATATCTTTTTCCAACATTCCATTTTTAGATATGTGTAAGTAACAGTCAATTATCTTTTAAAGAATCTTTCCAAATAAGGAGAAAATGTGCTGTATGTGCTATACTTATCCATTTGCCATATTTGGTGCTTACCTTTCCATGTCATAGATCCAGATTCCCATCTGATACCATTTGCCTTCTATCTGAAATATTTCTAACAGTGTAGATCTGCTGGGGAGGAAGCATTTCAGCTTTGAGTTGTCTGAAAAAGTCATTGTTTCCAGTAATAAATCTGCTGTTATTCTTAACTTCATTCCTTGGTATATAATGTCTTTTTTCTCTGGCTTATTTTCAGATTTTCTGTTTATCACTGTTTTTAAGCAAGTGGATTATAATGAACTTTGGTCTTTCTCATGCTTGAGATTTGTTGAACATCTTGAATCTGCGGGTTTGTAGTGTTCATCAAATGTGGAAAAGGTGTGGTCCTTTTTTCCTCAAATATATTCCCTATACCACCCACCCCAGTTTGTTTTGGAGGGACTCCAGGTATGCACTACACACCTATTTGGCCATTTTGAAGTTGTCCTAGGTTCACTGACACTATTCAGTTTTCCCCTCTCTCATTTTTCCTCTCTGTGTTTCATTTGGGATAATTTCTATTGCTTTGTCTTCAAGGTCACTAATCTCTTCTTCTGGATTGTCTAATCTTACATTCACCCCATCCAATGTATCTATATTTTTTATCTCAGAGATTATAGTTTTCATGCATAAAAATTTGAGTTGGGTCTTTTTCAGCGTCTCTAGTATCTCTTTCCTCCACCTGCTTGAACACACTGAACATAATTATAGTCGCTGTTATTTCTTGGTCTGTTTCTTATTGACTTTTATCCTCACTATGGGTTATATTTTGCCACTTCTTTGTACCACTTCTTTTGTATTGTATGTGAGGCATTGTGAATTTCACCTTGCTGCATGCTGATATTTCTCTATTCCTTTAAATATTCTCAAATTTTTTCCTGGGATGCAGTTAAGATACTTAAACACAGTCTGCTCCTTTTGGGGCTTTTTTAAAAGTTTAATTAGGCTTGAGCTAGTTTTGTCTCTCTGTACTGAGATAATCTCTGCTGAGTACTGAACTTGATGCTCTAGGTATCATGAGGTTTTTCCGCTCTGACTGGTGGGAACCAAATTATTCCCAGTGCTGTGTGCTTTCTTAGAATCATTCTGTCCATTCTTTTCTGACTGTTCTTGTTCTAGTCTCTAGTACTTTGCTCACACACGTGCACTGAGTAATACTCAGCTAAAGACTTATGGCAAACCCTCTGAAGATGTCTGGAGCATTCTTTCTAGATGACTCTTTCCTCTCCAGGCAGCTCTTTCCTCTCTGGTATTCTGCCCCACGAATTTCAGGCTCCTTGGTTTCCTTGAGTTCTCAGTCCTGTCCTCTCAACTCAGGGGGACTGCTCTGCTCTGTTTGGGTTCTCCTTCTCTCTGCACTGCAGCCTGGAAACTCTTCACACAATAAGCTGGGATAATCTTAGGGCTCAGCAGGCTTGCCTTCCTTCTTTCAGGGACCACTGTTTTATGCTTACTTTGTCCAGTGTCTCTGAGCACCACTGCTTCATATGTTCTTCATTGTGTTTGGGTGCTTAAGGCAGAAGAGGAAGGCTGGTCCCTATTACTGCACCATGGCTAGAAACAGAATTTCCTGCTAGTTCTTCACGAGATAATTTTAGTTACCTTGTAGAGTTGAATACGGACTTGACTAATGTGAGAACCATGTGGCAATGTTATTTGAACAAGGTAGAATGTAATATATAAATAGAAAATATAAGAAAAGTAAATGATTTTTGGTGCAAAAGCATGAGCTTGGGAAGAATTTAAGATAACAAACCTTTAAGTGTAAAATAGTTTATTTTTAAATGCTTCACTCTTTCCCCCATCCTGGTGGCCTTGACCAGGCAGAAATCTTACAACCCTTTATTAGAACCTATGTTACTATGACTTAATTCACTTACTACCTGGAAGGAAGTTCCAGAAACCACATGTCACATTACATGATATCTCATAAGTGAGTGGCAAAGACAAGGTGTGTAGTGTCTCTAGGCACTAGCTTTAATCCTAACCCACTGTCTCTAGGCCCTGATATTCACAATGGCCTTCAAAGTAAGTATGTCAGTGTTTCCAGGTGATGGGATGCAATCAGAAGTGATCATAATGGAGTTCGCTACCTGATTCACACTGGCTTTACCAAGTATAGCACTCTACTACCCACCTCTAAACCGGGGTCTCCTTTAAGTTTAAAGGCAGATTCACAAGGCTCTTCTGGCACAGAAAACTCCAACGCTAAAGAAACCTCAGCTCAATCTAGAATCATCTAGAATGTCCCTGAACGTCCCTAAGAGCAGCTGTACCAGGGTATTTCCAGAAACATGTGTGACCTCTTCTCTATTGTCTTTCATGTGTGTGTTTAATTCTTAATAGGCTGACTTGGCTACTGATTTCTTTAAAAAACAAACAAATCTTTTCAGTTGCAATGGTTAAGTTGACTTTTGGGTTTGAATATGATGTAAGCTTTGATGTTTTCTCTTTTAATGATTAAAAAAAAAAAAAAAAACCTCCAGCCAACTCTATGCCGCTTTGAATTTACTAATACCTGAAAATCACCTTGTAATATCATCTTTGTTCCATTTATCTTATAGAAACAGGGCCTGATGTTGTACTCGATGGCTGGTGTATATACCATAAAGTCTAGACTGCAGCTGCTGTCCCCAGCTGGCTAATAAGTCACATTTCTCATGAGTGCTTACTCAAGAATGGTACATATAAGAAATGGACAGAGAAATATATTACTCTTGAAGGTGATGGAATGACTGATAATTATGGAAATGCCACCAGAGGGGACCTTTTTTTTCTCTGTGTTCCACACATTAACAAATCTATTAAATTTAGAGCTAGTTCTAGCTGGAATTTATTTCATTGGATTGCACAGATGTGCTAATTTGGTCATTTATCTGGACAATAAATGGCATGTCATTTTCCCCTCTAAGAACAAATGAGAGACGCGTGCCTAAACCTCCCTTTCCCCTTCACGAGCCTGGAAATTGTTTTCAGATTAGAAAGCTGGCAAATAGCATCTGTATAAATTTGGAGACAAAAGCTGGAAGCAAGGAAGCTGCCAGCAGCCAGCCATGTCAGACTCCAGCGAATGAACAAAGATGCAGGAGGATGAGGAATTCACCACAGATCTAACAGGCTGTGGACGGTGAATTTGGGATAGGTCCTTGTAAAACAAAACAGCACAGTTTGTCCCTCTGGGTCAAATGTTAAATAAATCAAACAAGCCCTGGAAGGCAGGAAGGCAAGCAAGTTAACAATCGCAGCCCCTCCTGCGGCAGCACGCGTGCATTCCCCATCCATCCTCTTTTGTTGAATCAGGCACCAGCTAAAGCTGGGCTCGAGACACCCTTTCCCTGTGACAGACGGCTTCTCAGCACAACGCAGTGTGCAAGCACCAGGGATGCTATGCTGGGATCCTCTCTGGAGGTTAATAAAAGCACTGTAGCTCCAAAACACGTTTGATGGTATGGAGCAATTATCTCACAAGGAAAATCCTAGGTAGACATGGGCCAAATTGATTTGTGTTTAAAATTTTGAATCTACGGCGAGTGCTCCCTGGACTGTCCGGAGTTGAGATTCCAGTGTCATTCTATCCTTTCTTCCTTTTGTTTTTACCATTGTGCTTAGAGGTGGGGATAGGATTCCGTTTAAACTGTCGCACCTCCCTTGAGGTGGGGGAAGGGCAATTGTGTACTCCCCAGAACTCTGTTGCCACCATGAGGGGCCGTTCTCAGACCCCCAAATGCAGCCAGCTGCCTCCATGATTTTCTGTATGTCTCTCAGTTTGCCTGTTGCTCGGTGCCTTTTTGTTGGCACCGAAAGACTTTTGTATCGAGGTGAGCCTGTCTGTACCGGTTTCTTCCCTAGCTTCTGTCCACTTGGGAGTATTGTCAGGGAGGAAGAATTTCCTCTGCCTTTCAGGGTCCTTCTTTCCAGAATAAGAATCAAATTGGCCTGAGACAATTTAATAGGAGAAAATCAAATTTAATTTTGTATGAATGGGAATCCACACAGACTTAGAAATTCCAAAGATGGGCAGGCCAAATGAAGTTGTATAGCATTCTGAACTAAGGAGAAGGCGTAGGGATCTGGGACTTCAAAAGAAAGGAATGCAATTCAGGAAGATGAAAAGACTAAATGTTTGGTAAACGGATGTTTGGTGGGCTACTCGGAAACACGGAGATATAGAGGACTTCGATCAAACGGGCCTTGCTAGGTTCCTCCCTATCTGCCACACCTTGTTCATAGTATCATGCAATTTTCTATGTTGATAGCTCTCTTCCTGGACCAGGTCTTTCTTCCAAATTCTTTTCAGCAGATCTGGAGGGAGGCAAAGAGCTTTTCCTAAATCTGCTGTGTTTTGATTGCTTTTAACTCAAAATAATCTTTATGCCCTTGGACCCTACCTGTCAACAAAGCAGTATGGGCGTCCTGACAAAGGGAAGTGAGAATTCACCTCTGAGACAAGAGGAGCCTCTAGCAGATCAAACTCCATTTTGCCCCACGAGGTGGTATGCAGACAGGATGGATGAAACTTGAGCTCACCTGCCTTTTCTTACCACGCTCCCCAGGCGGAAATGCTTCATTGTTATGGTAAACACTCATAACTCAATACCCATGCTATCAGGAAAGTATCAGGAAACAGGAAGCCAGTGATGCCATAAAATATCATCTCTATGAACCGATCAAAACTAGGGCCTTTTTCCAGGATACGATTATTTGGAAAATCTGCCTGAGCCTTATCCCGTTCAAATCCGTTAATTCCTTAACCTTTGGTCTCGTGTCTGGGCCCAGACTGAGCATTTCTCATCTTGACTCTCTCCTTGCTTTCCCTGGGAAAGAGTCGTTCTGTTTGTTGCACCTACCACTCGACTCTTTCACTTACTGGAGCTTGAAGTGTCTTTTAAAGCTTTTCCCGAAAAACCCAATTCTCGTAACAGTATGCATCTAAGGTGATTCTTATGCTCAGACTAAAGATTAACTGTGGTCTGTGTGTTCCTAATATTTCTACTTGGATAAGAAGGAAACTCTTTAATATTTTTCCTTCATTATGCTGGCTGGCCCCTTGGGTTTTTCTAACATTGACTTGTCCCTCCATTTTCATGGTTTCCTTTTTTTTTTTTTTAAAGATTTTATTTATTTATTTGACAGAGAGAGATCACAAGTAGACAGAAAGGCAGGCAGAGAGAGAGGGGAAAGCAGGCTCCCCGCCGAGCAGAGAGCCCGATGTGGGGCTCGATCCCAGGACCCTGAGATCATGACCTGAGCCAAAGGCAGAGGCTTAACCCACTGAGCCACCAGGTGCCCTCATGGTTCCTTTAAGAAAAGTGTCACTGGTTTGAATCCTTTGCTTTGCTTTCCTTTCCCTCTGTTCTGTTTTCCCTTCCTATCCAGAGCAATGACAGTGCTAGAAGGAGGTATTCTGCATCTCAGGATAATAACCACAAAGCTACATTTTAAATTATATTCTAAAAGGAAATAATGTTTTTATTTTACTTTATTTTTCCTGTAAACATAATGGTGTCCAGGCTATCTTCTGAGGCGTACCTAGGAAGAAAAGAACACTTCTACTCTGGCTGCTTTCTGTGTTATTGAATTCCTTAGCGAGTTTTCTCTAGAAATCATTCTTGATTTTGTTCAGGTACACGCTGAATATTCTTGAAGAAATTGGAGGCGGGCAGAAGGTCAATGATGACATTATTGTCAACTGGGTGAATGAAACATTGAAAGAAGCGGCAAAAAGTTCATCCATCTCTAGTTTCAAGGTAAAAGTCTTAGGTCTCTTGCTCACGGCCATCTGAGCTATGTGTTTATCTTTATTGTTTTCCCTCTATTTTAAAGTGACTTCAGTGTGAGGTGTCTGAGGCTTTCCCTCCAATTTTGATTTTGCTTGAATGATCCATTATTGTTTTGGTGGTCACAGGCTATTTCATTGACAAATTTCTTGTCACTTTCTCCTGTAATAATTAATTTTATTTTTAAATAATTTTTTAAAAAGATTTTATTTATTTATTTGAGAGAGAGACAGTGAGAGAGAGCATGAGAGGGGCGAAGGTCAGAGGAAGAAGCAGACTCCCCGTGGAGCTGCGAGTCTGATGTAAGACTTGATCCTGAGACTCTGGGATCATAACCTTAAGCCGAAGGTGGACCTTAGCCGAAGGCAGTCGCTCAACCAACTGAGCCACCCAGGCACCCATGTAATAATTAATTTAAAAAACCCATCATTTTAAACACATTGTTTTAGGCATTTTTCTTCCAAAGTAACATAAAATACAATAATATTGTTTAAATGCACACAGCTTCATGATTCAGATTATTATCCTAATGATGGTGGAATATGAAAATGCTAAAAGTTCTCCCATGTGGTGTTTTTAGGGGAAAAGCAGTTGTGTACATGTATCCAAATCCCATTTTTATTAAAAACAGCATTATACTTTATTAAATTTCTTAACTCATCTTTCATACATTAGCTGGATCCTTCCTCCAGGGACTTGCATACTAGATTCATAATGTCTATGCTGTCTTAACTAGGGTTTGTTTTTGTTTTTGTTTTTTGGTTTAAAGGTCAGGAATTAGGGGAAGGGACCCCTTCAGAGTTTGTATTAACATGATTGCTGAGGCAGTTTGTCATGATACAGACTTCTGCTTCAAAATCAAGAAAAAAATCAAGAAAAAAAATGAAAATTTCGCCCCACCAGAAAGAGTAGACAGTATTTCTGAGTTGTGCTGCACCAGGAACATCCTCCCTGTGAGCTCATCACAGGTAAAGGCCACCTTTGTCTCTCCTCCAGCTAACCCTTCAGTCTGGAGAGCTGAGCAGATACAGGAACAGAGGCTGGTGAGAGGCTTAAGCAAGTTCTTCCAAAAAAAAAAAAAAAAAAAGATTTGGAAGGGCAGGCTTTGTTATAGAGACTGGACTCTACTGTTGTAGCAAGGAAGCAGCTGTAGAAAATATATAAATGAATGGGCATGGTTGTGTTCCAATAAAACTTTATTTATAAAAGCAGACAAAGGGCCAAATCTGGGAACACTCACAATAGGGAATGCACCCTGAGCCACAGGGGCTCCTTGCTTGTCATGCCTCTTGTCATCTCTCAGATGTTGTGAAGGAAGCTTTAGTGTTCACCTCACTTTAGAGGCGAGGACACTGGAGCTACAGTGGCTGAGGGTACAGCTACTAATTGTAGGAGGTGATCCGTCAGTGAGCAGAAAGCGCCTTTACCTGCGAGGTGAGGCTCCAGAGCAGCATGCAGCCATAGGCCACTGAACCATTACTGTGCAGCCATCGGGCTGATAGCCCAGGGGCGTGCAGCCTCTCCACAAAACAGCTGTCACTGCTGCCCATGAGGTCGCACTGTGGCTTCGGCGGGGTTCTCATGAGGACTCACTCTTGAGAAGGTCTGACAGCTCTTTTACTCCTTGTGTCGCTCGGGGCTCATTTTTTCCTGTCTTCTCACAAAGTCATTATAGAATTGATTAAACACACGCACACACACACACACAAAAGAAAAACGTCAACTTAGCCCCACATTCCTTTTAAGTGAAATCCTAGAAAGAAAATAGTGAACACAGTTCACTCTTGAGTAGCCATTTTGGAACGAGCCCTGGTCCCCTCCTCATCTATGAGTGCTGCCAGTTGCCAGCCAGCTCCGCCTGTCAGCGCTTGGACAAGACTGTGGGAAGAAAGGAGGAAAGGAAGCCAAACTCAGATTCCTCCATTTGGTTTCCCTCGTGGCTCTTCAAAAGAGACAGAAACTCAGGCTAATGTTGGAAATTGGATTATGATTACGTATCGATTTTATTTTGTAAGAGTCCTCACGTTACTGAGGAGTAAATAAAAATGGACCCACCATATTTTTTAAAATATCATTCCTCTTCTCCAGAGGACCGATGCTAGAGACCTAGCATCTTGCAGGGGTGCTGTAGCTTGTTCCTTGCTGAGAATGCATTCTGATTTGGACCCTCAAGGTGTGCGGTGTATGGATTTGACTCTGCTCAGAGGGCCACGTGCCATCGCTTCTCCATGCGTGCACTCACAGGTGCCCGGGGAAGGGGAGAGCACATGGGCGCCCTCACAGCTCTGGGTGTGAACACGAAAATGCTTACAAAGCCAAAGAAAGAGCCTGGGATCTTAAGTCAGAGTATCTAGGTTCAAATGCAGCTCTGCCGCTTACCAGTAAGTCACTGAAGCTCAGAAACTCCCTTTATTCACTGTGCATTGATGCCTAGACCTGAGGCTGGTGGTGACAAGTGAGGCAACCTAAAGGCAACCTACAAGAAGTTCTGGGCAAGCTGGGAGGCCCCGGCAGGTGCTAGTTACTATTGTTGCATTTACTCATGCATCTGCTGGAACCCCCTCCTTGGACCTACAGACTCCGTTCTTTCCCTGAGGTCTCCAAGAAGGGAGCATCTGCCAAAACTCCTGTCCAGCTGGGTCCTCGTCATGATCCCTGCCGGTCAGCTCCGGGATGGCCTGCAAACTCCCTTCCATTCACTGTGTGAGAACGACTCCCTGCCTGTTGGCAGACAATGGGTTTCCTCCACTTCCAGAGGCACTGGGAAGTCGGGGACACCCCTACCTACAGAAAGGACAGTTGACTTGAAAGCCCATGTGGAATGCTGTGGCATTTCCCAAACTAGGCTGTGTATCTTTTGTGTGTAAGAGGAGAGAACCACCCACTTCCCTTGAGCGGAACACAAGTAAGTTGGGGAGATACTGATGAAACCAACTCTTTCTCTCTGTGCAGGACCCAAAGATTAGCACAAGTCTGCCTGTTCTGGATCTCATTGATGCCATTCAACCAGGTTCCATCAACTATGACCTTCTGAAGACGGAAAACCTGAATGATGAAGAGAAACTCAACAATGCCAAGTACGTTAATAAACTCGAGGCGGGGGAGGGGAGGACCCAACTGGCAATGATAGCTATAAAGTCTATTTATTGTTTGTGCCTTTTGGGCAGTTTATTGCACTATTTGCTTTTTCTTCTCATTACTTACTGTGTCCCATCATCATTACTTTAGATATTGTACAATAGCAGTTTAAGACTCCTAGTGTTAGAATGGGAGCAAGATAAAGGACAACAAGAATATTCTTCCAATTGGTAAGCAAGCCTCTAGTTTCATAAAACCCACTTCCTAATTGTAATTGATCAGAGACTTCCTAAATAAAGTACGTGCCAGGCCCAAATATAAACACACCCCATTTGTGACTATCCGTAGATACGACCTAGCAGGACTGGGGTTCAAGACCAGAGTCTTTACCAGCTGGGGAGCAGCTGCTTGAGGGGGGCTTTACCGTATAGAGTGAGGGGTAGCAGATTATAGTCTGTGAGCCAAAATTGGATGGTTGTCTGCTTTTGTAAATAAAGTTTTATTGGCATAGCCATGCCTCTTCATTTACATATGTTCTCTAGCTGCTTCCCTGCTAGAAGGGCAGAGTTGAGTAGCGGTGACAAAGCCCACAAAACCTAAAATATTGGCTACCTATTTTTTTTTAATGGAAATTTTGCTGACCCATACTCCAGAGTGGTGCCTTTCTCAGAGCCGGTTGTATTATTTCCTAGGGTTGTCATAACCAAATACCACAACCAGGGCAACTTAAAGAAACAGAAATGTCTTCTCTCACAGTTGTGGAGGCTGTTAGCGTGAGATTGAGAAGTTGGCAGGGTTGGTGGCTTCTGCGGCTATGAGGGAGAATCTCTCCCTTGCCTCTCTCCTGGCTTCTGCTGATGGCCCGCAGTCCTTGGCTTATAGATAGATCACTCCAGTCTCTGCCTCTGTCTTCACATGACCTCCCCTATGTGTCTGTGACTTTACATGGCTGTCTCCCTTCTGTGTGTGTGTCTGGGTCTCTTCAGGCACTAGTCATATTGGATGAGGGCCCCACCCCACTCCAGCATGGCCTCATCTTAACTAATTACACCTGAAATAACTTCCTTTCCAAAGAAGGCCGTAATCTGAGTTACTAGAAGGATAGGGCTTCCATATATCTTTTTTTTTTTTTTTTGGGGGGGGAACACAATTCAATCCATCAGAAAGTTCCAGAATTAACAAGTTGAATAGTGCCCAGCAGCCCTATATATATATATATAGCCCTATAAAAGGCTATATATATATATATATATATATATATATATAATCTCAACAGTATTCTTTCTGTTCCTAATTTGGGAAATTCAGGGGCCTGTGTTCCTTGTATGCTGGAATTATGAATGGTAACTACAACAGAAGGATGGGATAGATGAGGGACACAGGGTGCTATGGAAGAGACAGGAAGGGAAACGAAGATCATCAGAGCAAGTAACATCTAAGATGAGATGTATTGAAAGGACAATAAGAAGGAGGGTAGGGGTAGACAGGTGAAGGAGGGAGAAAGAATACTGCAGATAGAGGAAAGAATACATATGAAAACCTAGAAATTAAAACAAAATAAAAAAAGTGGGCCTAGTTGTTCAAGGAGAATGTGATTAGGTTTAAAGAACTTGAAGTTCTTAAGTTAGTTTATAGAGCCCAAAACCTTACAGTTACTAAGTGGTTCAGCTGAGGTCCAGAGTCTGATATCAGAGCTCCCCGCCCCCCCAAGCACTCGTCTCTACAGGCATGATCCAAAATTCCTTTGAAAAATGGGTAAAAGAGATTATACAGAATGCTAAAAATGGTTCTGTTTTGGTGGCAAGGTTTGCATGATTTTCTTGAAGCTCTTGTTTCTAATTTTTCAACAACTTCCCTCTATATTTTATAATAGGAAAGTACATTTTTGTTTCATTAATAATCAATATAGAGGAAGTGATTGAGAAATGGTCAAGGAGAAAGAATGAGGACTATGCCTGCCTGATGCTTTTCATTTAATATGATCAGTAGAGAAAGAATAAAGTTAGTTTACAGAGCAGAGAGAATAATGGGGCCTTAGATAGAATGGGGAATCTCTAGAGTAGTCCTTATAAGAGGTTGCTAGATAATAAATGAGGTGAATAAAAGAATTGCCAGGTAGTAATGTGGGCTTATTTGAAAATAGATTACAACTCATAAAAATTATCTTCCTATAATTAAAAAGTGAGCAAAATGTTCCAATGGAGCTATAATAATCTTATGTGGAAAATGTGTAATATAAAACTCTGGCTATACTAGTATTATAGTAACGTAAATAAATACATGCCTATGTGGGCAAAGACTGGAATGGAACAAGGAATAAAACTGATGTGTGAGGTTGAAGTATGACCGATGCATCTCCCCATTTTACTTCCTTGTAAAAATATTTCTGCAGGGGAAATGGAGTCTGCCAACCTTTCCCAGCGCACATTCTTGTTCAGTTCTATGATATTTTCTGCCGCTCTGCAGCCCAAGAGAATACTCATGGTGAAGGAATCAAAAGTGGCAAGAGCTCAGGGGATCTCTAAGAACAGATAATACATTTGTAATCATCTTGGGTCTAGACAGCAAGTCTGATAAGAGTCAGAGACTTTGTTGGGCCAAGATTTGCTCACAAAAATGGAAGGACGCCATGACGGACTCCAAGTATCCCAAGAATGAGTTCTGCAGAGGATCTGGGATATAGTATGTGGTGTGTGGTACGTGGTATGTCGTATGTGGGATGACAATGAGTACGGTCCTGAGGGGTCCCCTTCACATTGTGTTGCTCAGGCTCCCCTCATTCTTCCTCTTTCCTCCTTTTTAGATATGCCATCTCTATGGCCCGAAAAATTGGCGCCAGAGTGTATGCTCTTCCAGAAGATCTGGTCGAAGTGAACCCCAAAATGGTCATGACGGTGTTTGCTTGCCTCATGGGGAAAGGAATGAAGAGGGTGTAGATCCCAGTGGGGAGGCCACATGCGCATTCCTGATTGCTCAACATGGGGTACCTACAGGAAGCATGGGGACGAGTCAAAGCCATTCCAAAGTGTTCAACTTGGTGACGTTATCCAGGATTCCAGAAAGTATATGTTTGTTCAGCCAGGTTGCTTCTCCTGTATTTAACAAAAATGCTTCATTCTTTGCAAACAAAAAAAACAAAATCCAATCTCTTACAAATCTTTTTTATTGTTGAATTTATTGCTGCCTTGAAAATCTAGAGAAGAAAAAAACTTATCTTCCAGGCACCTTCCTGCTTTTGCCATTAGTCAAGTATAGAAGCTGCACTGTTATTAATAATATTTCAAACTGGCTTAATTTGGCTGCCTTTTTTGTTCAAGGTGAGAGCCAGGAGAGGGGAAATCATCCAACCAGTCCTAAAGCCTATTTCTGGCAGCCAGCATTTGATCTGTTACAAGCCTCTCCTTCTGTTCCCCATCCCCTACACTCTGCCTTCCGTAGCTCTGCTCTACATGCTCTCAGAACTGTGCCTTCTTCTGTGGCCCACCTCTGCTGCCCATTCTTGTATCTGGGCCCTTTGGAGCATCTGACATATCAGTCAGGCTGTTGGGGTCCCAACAGTCTGGTGATTTGCAGAAGTAGGACATCATCAGAGCCTCTCCTCAGAACTAGCATCCCAAATGTCATCAGTTGTGGTTTTATCGGCCAACAGGAAGCCTCTGTTTTTTAACTCTAGGATTTGGGTTGAGACCTGGTCTAACATCTTGCATATGATGTCCTCAGATTCTTAACTGGGCAGCTTACATCCAAGGAGGGTGTAATTGAGCATTGTACCACCAGGGGACAGTGTGGAGCCGCAGCAAAGCATCCAGCCTTCCTGGTACTGGCTCTCCACGCATTTAGCCCTGCCTGTTAGTTCTCCTTGTTGTGGTCTGGCTAACTTATCTGGTGACTGGAAGCAATTCGGCTCTGCTTTCATTTGCTGTTAGATCTTAGTACCTCTGATTGCTGCAAGGCCATATTATCAATGTTTACTTTTTTGGTAGTGTAGAAGCTTTTTGCCACCCCCGCAAGCTCAAGGGGCAATATGTGCCAATGAAAAGCGCGCCCCATCCCACCCCTTATCCCCCACACAATACAGTCATATCCATATGACATTTAAATAATTTTGAAACAAAACCAGAGGAGCAGTGTGAATCTGAACCGCCCTAATTGATGATACAATTTCCGTGAAAACCTACGGAAGGCTAGGAAGTGACAGAGCACTGTGAACCAACACTAGACTCCCTCCGTCCCGGTAAAAGGGCTCATCCACGAGGTATCCTCTTCAGGAATGGCATGTAATGGAACTTAGCCATTTTGCAAAGCAATTGAAATGCCTTGCCCTGGATCTGTTCCTCCGCAGCACGTGCGAGAAGCCAATCTGTGGCCTCTCCTAGCCCATAATCTGTATTTCTGCCACATCTGAATACAAAGTGGTTGGCTTCATCTTAGACTGAACTTAATGTAGCCTCAGATCATTCTCCCCCACCTGCCTCCAGGAAGACTGTTACTGCCTTAATGGGAAATGAAGATAAAAGAATGCTCAAGATCTCTCCAAATAAAATGTTCCCTTTATGAGATGTCTCTGGATGTTTCCTTTTGAAAGTTCCATTAGAATGTAGCATGACTTATTAATTACATCATTCAGCCAACACACACTGAACGTCTAATATGTGGTAGGCATTGGGCAAGGTTTTAGAAATACCCTTCTAAGTAAGACCAGCACTGTGCTCGGCTGACCAGGTTCAATAAATTCTCAGGTGTGTTGAGTGATAGAACGGCAGGGCGAGCTTGTAATGGAGAAAACAGTCTAAAGAAAAACCAAAGAGTAAGCTGGTGTTAGACACATTGAGCCCAGTCATGAACAAAAACCAGATGTGGGGATTGGTGCAAGATGGCTTCTAGAGAGATTGCAGAAGGAATCCTTTTGGCTGACAGGAACTGATGTCCGCTCTCCAGCCTGGCTGGGCGGGGCATGGTGAGGGAGGAGCATCGGGGGCGGATGCTGAGGAATTTCGCACCTGCAGGCTTTCTCTGAGGTGGGCTGCTGTGATGGAGAAGCATCTGTTTGGTTACCTCCTCACCAGCAGAGGATCCACACCCACACGGTTGTTAGGACGCTGGGTTTTTGTGATCCCGCCATGAGTCCCAGCTTCACCAGCAGCTTCTTTCTGGAAGTGGCTCTTTCCTAGCCTGAACATTCCTGCAGCTTCCACACGTAGGAGGTAACTGCCTTTTCTACCGACCAAGAGGCTACAAATCTTAAATGTTCCTTTTTGTGCAAGACTGCACTGATACATCACCTGACCAGTATGGGAGAGCACCAAAAGGTACTCTCAAGGAAAGAAAACTGACTCTTGGAGAAGAGAAGGCTAATGGAATATAGCAATCTAATCATGATGATTTTTCTAAATTTAGAAGTTTGTTACATTTTAAATAGTCAATCCAAGTATGGCATCAGAAATTCAAATTGTACCAAAGGGGCTACAGGGACTAGACCACCTTCCCACCTTTGTGTAGAGAGATAGGCTTTGAAGCCACCTCATATCACATCACTGTGAGCCCATTGTTAAGTCACTGTGAACTTGCACTTGGCCACATTGGAGGTATTTACACCATAGCTGTGATCAAACTCTACACATAGGGTTCTTTTCCTTATCCCCCGAGAGGTGGTTTATCAACCCACCACTCCCCCTGCCCCATCCCCAGGAGCCCTCCTGGTCAGCAGCCACTGCTACTAATTCCTTTTGTATCTTTCTAGAAATATTTTATGCATATAATACACATACACACACACTTTTTTTTGAAATTACAAATGTTAGCATTCCATACCCATCATTCTGCATCTCACTTTTTTCACTTAACACTGTATCTTGGTGAATATTCCAGGTTGGTATGTGTAGACCTGTATTTTATTATCTAGGTACAGTATTTTTTTATCTAGGTATCCCAAACTGCAGTTAGTCAGGGGTTTACAGATAGATATTTAGGCTGTTTGTTTGCATCAGCAAACAAGGTCACAGGGTATAAGACTTTATCTACTTCTTGTGCACAGAATGTTTATTTTAACTTGGCAGATATCTATCAATTTCTGCTCTGTCAAAGTTACTAACATCAGATGGTAAAAACATAGATCCTTAAGTTCCTTCAAATTATTTGACAAAACAGACCCTCGAGCTGATGCCAACTTCTCCATTTTATGCCGATAGAAGCCCTGTTGATCCAACAAGGAGATAATGGACATACATATACATGCACATGCGATACATAACAAAAAATCAGAATGTGATAAATGCTATAATAAATTCATGAATAAAGTATGGGGAAATTTTCAGGGGAAAATTAATTCTGGATGAAGGGTTACCAAAGTTGGCAGAAGAACTGAGCTCCACCGAATGTGAAGGCGGGAACCATGCTTTACACATGTTGAAATCTCCTACAATGTCAAGGGCTTTTCTAGATATTTAATAACGTTTTAAATATTACTAAACATAAGAAAGGTAATAAATGTTTTAAAAATTGTTTCGTTTTAAACATAAATAAGTGTTTCCTGACCAGGAGAGATGCCAGAGAGAGGAGGGGAAAATGTGGCGAAACAGACTTACCTACCGAGATTTTGGAATGGAAGGGGTTCCTGTGTGTCTGGAAGTTATGACATTTGAGTCTGTCTGATGCAATATGTTGGACTAGCTGAGCTTTTAAAGTCTCGGCCAACTGAGCAATTTTATCCACCTACACAGACACACTATCTAGTCTGTTTCTGGAAGCAGAACCATGGTCTTGATTATAAAAACTACATAGACTCAACCTGCTGTACACCAGCCCGACTAGGACAGATGCTTGATGCATGACAGATATTTCCTTGGATGGTTTCTGTTCCAACCTTCTTTACAGTTACTCTGCCTGTTGTCACACAGCAGCTGCTGAGATATGATGGACTTTTGTTCTCTGTCTACCCCAGTGACCCAATACACTTGGATTAAATGCTGGCAGCACTCTCTGTGAACTTGACATCTTGCCCAGCATGTCCTTGCAAGCTTCATGATCCAAAAACCAGAGCTGATGCTCAGGACAAGTTAGCATTGACTGATCCTCTTGTGAAATCTAGTTACTTTGACAGTTTCCTAATAAAATTCCAGCGATAAAGGCAGCTGTCAAAGACTACACTTTACTCAGTGTTGTGTCTCCCTGTTTCTGGAAAAGTTTACCAACTGAGTTTGTGCATGAGTGACCCCTCAAAAAAATCAAAAAGGAAAAAAAACTGTGTTAATGTTTTCTCATTTCTGAAGTCTGCATATATTTAATACCCACCTTTGTCAAGCACAAAAATAGGTAATTTAGTCAATACCTACTATCTCCACATTAACAACTCAGGCAGATTGAAAAAATGGCAATAATTTTTGTTAACAGGTATGCCAAAATTGGGGATTTCCATTTAAATCGATATTTTAGTTAAGAGAGCTATCATACATCATTTTTGGAATAGGAGCATTTAGAGGATTAGAATGCATGCAAATATTTAATTATAAAGCTATGCGTAATACTCAAAGATAAATTTAAAATGGTTGAACAACCTAAATGTGACACAGAAATCTTCACACAGGCAGCAACCTCTTCGACCTCAGCTGCAACAACATCTTGCTGGGAAATAAAAGCAAAAATGACCTATTGAGACATCATCAAGATAAAAAGCATTTGCACAACAAAGGAAACAGTCAATAAGACTAAAAGGCAACCAACAGAATGGGAGAAGATATGACATATCATATAAAGGGCTAGTATCCAAGATCTATAAAGAGCTTACTAACTCAACACCCCAAAAAAATAATCCAGTCAAGAAATGGGCAGAAGACACGTGCAGGTATTTCTCAGAAGAAGACATCCAGATGGCCAACAGACACATGAAAAAAATGCTCCACATCACTCGGCATCAGAGAAATACAAACCAAAATCACAATGAGTTATCACCTCACACCAGTCAGAATGGCTAAAATTAACAAGACAGGAAACAATAAATGTTGGCCAGAATGTGGAGAAAGGGGAACCCTACTACATTGTTGGTGGGAATGCAAGCTGGTGCAGGCACTCTGAAAAAGAGCATGGAGGTTCCTCAAGAAGTTTAAAATAGAGCTACCCTTTGACCCAGCAATGGCACTACTGGGCATTTACTCTGAAGATACAAATGTAGTGACCCGAAGGGGCATGTGCACCCATATGTTTATAGCAGCAATGTCTACAATAGCCAAACTATGAAAAGAACCTAAATGTCCATCGACAGATGAGTAGATAAAGAAGATGTGGTATATTTATACAATGGAATATTATGCAGCCATCAGAAAGGATGAATACTTACCATTTACATCAATGGGATGGAACTGGAGGGTATTATGCTGAGCAAAATAAGTCAATCAGAGAAAGACAATTATATGGTTTCACAAACAGTGCCGAGGATCATAGGAGAAGGGAGGGAAAACTGAATGGGAAGTCATCAAAGAGAGAGACAAACCATGAGAGACTCTCAATGCTAGGAAATAAAATGAAGGTTGCTGGGGTGGGGGGGTGGCAATTGGGTGATGGGCATTAAGGAGGGCTCACGATGTAATGAGCACTGGCTGTTGTATACAACTGATGAATTACTGAACTCTACATCTGAAACTAATGATGTACTATATGTTGTTGGCCAATTGAATTTAAATTAAAAAATAATAAAGCCATGAGTAGTATAATGTAAAAGTTGATAATTTGGCAGGTATTCCTGGATTTAGCTATCTCAAGGACCCAATGATGAGTCCCAAGTAATCAAACTTCCTTGCTCAAAGGGTAGTGCTCAGGTCAGGGTGACCTGGACACTGGTTAGCCCTTGCCACAGACCTATTAAATCAGAATATGCATTTTAATAAGATTCCCAGTTAATTCATGTGCACATTAAAGTTTGAGAAACATTGTCCTAAAAGATTAGAAGCCCCCTTAAAAGACCTATAGTTGCTAGGTACTTAATTCAACCAGCTTCAAAATAAATTAGACACTAGACATTAGACATTTGGGACACTTAGGAATCTCCTGGGGATCTTGTTAAAACACAAATCTCCCAGATCCCACTACAGATTCAGTGCCTTTAGAGCTCGTGGGCCTGGGAGTTTGCATTCTCCACTAAATACCCTAGAGAGTCCATGACTCACAAACCACACCTGGAGAAGCACTGGTCCAAGGAAGCTGTTCCCAACCCTGGCTGCACATTGAAATTACTTTGGGGGCTTTAAAAAATAATTGTTTATATATGCCCTATACCCCTATACCCCTCCCTCCAATATTCTGATATAATTGATGTGATGATACAGCCTGGGCAGCCAGATATTTGAAAGATCTCCGGATTACTCCTCTATGGAGTCAAGTATGAGAAACACAGGTCTGTAGCCTGGTGTACTCTTCAAAGGGCAGGGGTGGATGAAGCACATTAGAAAGTGGGGAGACCAATACAAGGCTAGGTCCCAGGGCCCTGAGATCATGACCTGAGCCAAAGGCAGATACTTAACCGATTGAGCCACCCAGGCACCCCAAGGGATGATGATTTAAAAAGAGGGAATGAAGGGATGGAAATTTCCAAGGACAAACCTTGCTCTGTTCACAATTTAGCCATCCAGACAATACACATTTGCCTGTCTGGGTGCCAAGTAAGCCCCTCAGTGCCCCAGGTTTCAGGCTCTTGCTAGCCAAAGCAAGGGAACTGGAACCTGAGGTAGAGTTCTCCGCCTTCCCAACTCAAATCCCCCTCTTCATCGGCCTTGGAGATGGCATCACCCTTTCTCCCCTGCAGAAAGGTTTGGCCAGATATGCCAAATCTTTGTGCAAATTATAAAAATTGCTTCACTCTTCATGAATAAACATGAGAGATAATGTGTGGAGAGAAAAAACATTTATCAATTAAGTGTCTTCAAAACCTCCCAAGATTATGGGGCTTTAATGGCTGAATGATTTTGAAAGGAAAACTTGTAAATTGAACTGCACCTGAACTCATAACAAAAAGCCATTAAATTAATTGACTCTCTTAGTGCTTACCCAACAATAAGGCCGAGCTGTATATCCAAGTGAGGCCAGCTGAGATCTCTGTGGCATTTACCCTGATCCTCAGGCTGCTCCCGATGAGAGAAAGACAAAGCAGACCATCCTCACAAGGGAAATTATCTTCTTATGCAGTCTTAACAAAGGCTGAGGGGTAAGGCTATTGAAGAAGCACTTGCCATATTATTTTTGCCAGCTAATGTTCCAAAATGACTGGAGAACAAAGGTATAAATCAGATGCACCCCAGGGGACATGATTCAATTAAATAGATCCCCTAGAACTAGATTGCCTTCTGGGGAGGCAACTCATCTCCTAACTCTCTGCGAGCATCAGAGGAAAGGGATGAGCTGTACCCAAGGTCACAATGAGCTAGATAAAGCCCCGGGCAGAGAACATGTTGATTCCCTACCAGTCCCCTTCCTGGTTTATCTTTTTAATGTAAGTGGGACATTTCGAGCACCTGTTTTTGCCTGTTGCTTTCACATGTTATCCTAGTGAATCCTTACAACAGCCCTCTGATGTAAGTTATTATTAATCTCATTTTTCAGAAGGGGAAACTGCACCTCTGAGAGTCTAAGAGATTCACCTGTGAGCTAAGTGTGGAGTTCATCTGATCAAACTTTGTGTTCTTTTCATTCTTCACAAGAGGTGCCAAGGTCAGAAATCTCAAGGAGAGATGCAGAATGAGAACTTGCCTCCAATTTTTTCTTTTTTCTTTCCTTCTTTCCTTCCTCCCTTCCTTCTTCCCTCCCACTTTTCCTCCATCCTCCTTCCTTCCTTCCTTCCTTCCTTCCTTCCTTCCTTCTTTTTCTTCACAAAATAAGCCCAACTTTTCAGTGTAAAGTTTGAGGAATTTTGGCTGTAAACAATTGTGCAACTACCACCACAGTCAAAATGCAGAATCTTCCCACCACTCCAAAAAAAAAAAAATGCTCCTGTACCTCTCTGCAAGTTGATCCCTTCCTCTCCAGCCCCAACCCCTGACAACAACAACCCTATTTTCTGTCTCTGTAGTTTTGCCTTTTATAGTGTGTCATATGGACAGGATCATACACTATCAATCTTGTAGTAACTTCCAGTTTTACTTGACATGATGCTTTTGAGATTTATTCATCTTGTTGCACGATCAGTAGTCTCTTCTTTGATACTGCTGAGGAGCATTTCTCTGTGTGGATGTACCACAATTTGTTTATTCAGTCCCCAGTTGATGGACATTGGATTGTTCTCTTTTTTCCCCCTTTCTTTCTTTCTTTCTATTATGAATAAAACTGCTAGAAACACTCAACTTTTTGATTATTCTGCTGCTGTGAATATTCAGGTCTTTGCATAGCCATTGTTTTCCTTTCACTTGGATAAATACCCAGGAGTTGAATTTCTGGGACATATACAGTAAGTATGTTTAACTTTATAAAAAATAGTCAAACATTTTCAAAATGGCTATACCATTTTGCATTTCCAAAAGCAATGTGTGAGTGTTTAAGGTGTTCCACATCCTCACTAATGCTTCATAGTGTTCACCTTTTTCATTAAGCCATACCAGAGGTGAGTAGTGACATATCATTGTGGTTTTAATTTGCATTTCCTCAATAACTAATGGTGTTGAGTGTGTGATTACTGGCCATTTGTATATTTGGGAAAGTGTCTATATAATCTGCCTTTTGAAAATTTTTTTTTATCTTACTCTTGATTTGCAGGTGTTCTTTATATATGTTTGAATCAAATCCCTTATACCCAGTATGTTTTGAAAATATTTTCTCTCAGTTCATAGCTTGTCCTTTCATTTTGTTGAAAGTGTCTTTTGAAAAACAAATGCTTTTAATATTGATGAAGTCCAGTTTTTCATTTTCTTTTGCTATTTGTGTTTTTTTATGCTCTAAAAAATCTTTGCCTGACTCAAGTTCTTTGGGTTCAGCCATAAGAAGCCCCCCACAGGAAAGCAAAGTAAAGGAGGAAAGTGAGGTCAGAATTATTTTTCTTCTAGCTCCTTCCCTGCAAGATTAGGAAAAACTGGTTGAATCTCTCAAGGAGAAGTCACAGTTCCTGTCTGTGAGCCTTCTGCCTATGGCTCTATTTCCAGGTTCTTATCCTTTCACTGCCTTGTTGTTACTTGTCTTGGTGTACTCAATGATCTTTTGTAATTTCCCTATATCCCACTGACATCAGTGTAAATAATACTTTTATTAAACTGCCCACAAATTAACCGAATTGAGTGTACCATCTTGCAATATTCACCAGGAAGTCTTCTTGGGTTCCACAAAACATTCAGACTCACAAAACCTTCACCAGCCTCCTTCAGCACCATTCACTCAGAGATGTATAAGCTAGAAACCAAAGCTTGACACAAGGCAATGTCAGGAGTTCCTCTTGCAGGAGTCCCTAAAACAATCCACACAGATTGCCAGTCTCCCCAATGACATTTCAGTGTGAAGGAATGAGATTTACATTGGGCAGGTGTAAGAATCACCTTGGCTTAGAAGCCCCATGCCCCCAGTAGCCAATCTTCTATAACTGGGTTCCTGTAGAGACATGCCCAGATACAAAAGTCACCACATTCAGAGAAGCCTAAGGCTGTGATGTCCCGATCAGCTCATTTATGGTCTCCCCTAGCCCAGATACAATTTCCCCTGCAAGGGTTATTTCCATAATACCATAAACAATAACACCTTAAACTTAGTTGACATGTTACCTTCATCAAGTTCTTAGGGGAACAGATAAGTGAAAGTCACATTTTCATGCAGAAACATCTGTTCCCTACTGGATCACAGGCTATACATTCTCTGTATCTCCTTTGGTGTATTTAAACTATCTTGGAAAAATGGTAGTATGCTAAAATCTGCTCTATGTTTTTATGCATTTGTGCTTGTATTTCTATCACATTTTGTTTTATATTTTATTGGTTTTTTTCAACTCATAATATTTAATGACTGTTATATATTAGCTATACCTGTTATCAATTCCAACTGATCTTTGTTCTCTTTATGCTTTTGTGTTGATTGAACTTGCTTTCTTTGATCTGAACACTACCAACTTTAAAAAATTAATAGACTATCTCACCAAAATACTAGCCAATAGGATTCAACAGTACATTAAAGGGATTATTCACCATGACAAGTGGGATTTATTCCTGGGCTGCAAGGTTGGTTCAACATCCGCAAATCAATCAATGTGATACAACACATTAATAAAAGAAAGAACAAGAACCATATGATACTCTCCATAGATGCTGAAAAAGCATTTGACAAAGTACAGCATCCCTTCCTGACCAAAACTCTTCAAAGTGTAGGGATAGAGGGCACATACCTCAATATTATCAAAGCCATCTATGAAAAACCCATCGCAAATATCATTCTCAATGGAGAAAAACTGAAAGCATTTCCGCTAAGGTCAGGAACACGGCAGGGATGTCCGTTATCACCACTGCTATTCAACATAATACTAGAAGTCCTAGCCTCAGCAATCAGACAACAAAAAGAAATTAAAAGCATCCAAATCGGCAAAGAAGAAGTCAAACTATCACTCTTCGCAGATGATATGATACTATATGTGGAAAAGCCAAAAGACTCCACTCCAAAACTGCTAGAACTGGTACAGGAATTCAGTAAAGTGTCAGGATATAAAATCAATGCACAGAAATCAGTTGCATTTCTCTACACCAACAACAAGACAGAAGAAAGAGAAATTAAGGAGTCAATCCCATTTACAATTGCACCCAAAACTATAAGATACCTAGGAATAAACCTAACCAAAGAGACGAAGAATCTATACACAGAAAACTATAAAGTACTCATGAAAGAAATTGAGAAAGACACAAAGAAATGGAAAAATGTTCCATGCTCTTGGATTGGAAGAATAAATATTGTGAAAATGTCTATGCTACCTAAAGCAATCTACACATTTAATGCAATTCCTATCAAAGTACCATCCATTTTTTTCAAAGAAATGGAACAAATAATCCTAAAATTTATATGGAACCAGAAAAGACCACGAATAGCCAAAGGAATATTGAAAAAGAAAGCCAAAGTTGGTGGGATCACAATTCCAGACTTCAAGCTCTACTACAAAGCTGTCATCATCAAGACAGCATGGTACTGGCACAAAAACAGACACATAGATCAATGGAACAGAATAGAGAGCCCAGAAATAGACCCTCAACTCTATGATCAACTAATCTTCGACAAAGCAGGAAAGAATGTCCAATGGAAAAAAGACAGCCTCTTCAATAAATGGTGTTGGGAAAATTGGACAGCCACATGCAGAAAAATGAAATTGGATCATTTCCTTACACCACACACGAAAATAGACTCAAAATGGATGAAGGACCTCAATGTGAGAAAGGAATCCATCAAAATCCTTGAGGAGAACAGAGGCAGCAACCTCTTCGACCTCAGCCGCAGCAACATCTTCCTAGGAACATCGCCAAAGGCAAGGGAAGCAAGGGCAAAAATGAACTATTGGGATTTTATCAAGATCAAAAGCTTTTGCACAGCAAAGGAAACAGTTAACAAAACCAAAAGACAACTGACAGAATGGGAGAAGATATTTGCAAACGACATATCAGATAAAGGGCTAGTGTCCAGAATCTATAAAGAACTTAGCAAACTCAACACCCAAAGAACAAATAATCCCATCAAGAAATGGGCAGAAGACATGAACAGACATTTCTGCAAAGAAGACATCCAGATGGCCAACAGACACATGAAAAAGTGTTCCATATCACTCGGCATCAGGAAAATACAAATCAAAACCACAATGAGATACCACCTCACACCAGTCAGAATGGCTAAAATTAATAAGTCAGGAAATGACAGATGCTGGCGAGGATGTGGAGAAAGGGGAACCCTCCTACACTGTTGGTGGGAATGCAAGCTGGTGCAACCACTCTGGAAAACAGCATGGAGGTTCCTCAAAATGTTGAAAATAGAACTACCCTATGACACAGCAATTGCACTGCTGGGTATTTACCCTAAAGATACAAACGTAGTGATCGGAAGGGGCACATGCACCCGAATGTTTATAGCAGCAATGTCTACAATAGCCAAACTATGGAAAGAACCTAGATGTCCATCAACAGACGAATGGATAAAGAAGATGTGATATATATACACAATGGAATACTATGCAGCCATCAAAAGAAATGAAATCTTGCCATTTGCGACGACGTGGATGGAACTAGAGGGTATCATGCTTAGCGAAATAAGTCAATCGGAGAAAGACAACTATCATATGATCTCCCGGATATGAGGGAGAGGAGATGCAACATGGGGGGTTAAGGGGGTAGGAGAAGAGTAAATGAAGCAAGATGGGATTGGGAGGGAGATAAACCATAAGTGACTCTTAATCTCACAAAACAAACTGAGGGTTGCTGGGGGGAGGGGGTTTGGGGGGTAGGGTTATAATGGACATTGGGGAGGGTATGTGCTATGATGAGTGCAGGAAGTGTGTAAACCTGGCGATTCACAGACCTGTACCCCTGGGGGGGGGAAAATATATTATATGTTTATAAAAAATAAAATTAAAAAAAAATTTAATAAAAAAAATTAATAGACTATTGTTTTAGAGAAGTTTTAAATTTATAGAAAAGTAGATCAGAAAATACAGAATTCCCACAGTTGCCCTCATTATTTCCATCATTGTGGAGTTTGATTTGTTACAATTGATTAATCAATATTGATACATTATTAACTAAAATCTATTGTTTACATTAGGGCTTACTCTTTGTGTTGTACCTTCTATGGATTTAACCAAATATGATGACATGTGTCCCTCATTATAGGGTCATACAGAAGAGTTTCAGTGCCATAAAAACCCTCTGTGTTCCACTTATGTATCCTTCTTTCCTCCCCTCAACCCGGTGCAACCACAGATCTTACTGTCTCCAGCTTGGCCTCTTCCAGAATGTCATATACAATGCAGCCTTTTCAGATTGGCTTCTTTCACTTAGCAACATGCTTTTAAATTTCCTCCATGTTTTTGTGTGGCTTGATAGCTCATTACTTTTTATTGCTCCATGCTAGCTTTTGTTTCTGTTTTGTTGATGTCTCATTCTACATACCTCTTATCTTTAGCTTTTATAAATCATCTTATTTTAGGTGTAAACCTATAAAAAGTGCAGACTGGCCACCTGCTACTAGGGGGAGAGGCAGGAGACCTGAGAGCTTTCTCCTATGCTGCTGAAGGCTGAGGGCAGAGAGGAAAGTTGAGGGCAGATCCTGAGGCAATCAGACCCCAATCCCTGCAAAAGAGAAGGACCTGCTCCTGTTTTTAAGTACTTTGAGACTGTGATAATAACATCTAATGAGAATAACAGCAAAGCCTAAACCCGGTCCACTGCAGCCTAGATTGGCTCAATCTTTTACACTAGTGGCCTGACAAGGAAGATATATGACCATTCTGAGCATAAATACTATTTACTTTTAGTCCATACTATCATTTTATACATAATATCTCAGATTCAATTTAAAAAAAACTGTAAGTGAAAAAGCAAGAGCATGTGACCTAACTTTAAGAGAGGAAATGGTTTTAAAAAAAAAAAAAAAGATACAGAAATTGCTGTGCATGAGCAGCAGTGAAAAGAAAATTCAAAAAAAAATCTGAATACAAGTGTCAGATATGAAAAACATGATATGGAAATGAAGAATTATTTCAATGGACTTATCAGCAAACTTCAATAGCAGGGAAATGAAGAAGTGAACTAGAAAGTATAACAGCCAAAGCACAAAGAGAAAAAGAATAGCTAAGAAAGAAAACACAGAACTTTTCTAGTTATTTTTGCTGTTTAAAAAAAATACTGTGAACTTAATGGTTTAGGTTCACACTTCCACAATCAACTGACTTTATGTAAAAAAAAGAAAAACTGACAAAGTGATTCCACAGGGAAAAGAAAGTCTTTAGGAAGTGGTGTGAGAAAAACTGGATGCCATAAGAACTAAAGAACCTCAATTCCTGCCTCATACCACACACAAAAATTAATTTGAGGTGGATTCTAAGCCTGAAAGTAAAGACCAAAACTATAAAGTTTCAAAAACAGTTTGAGGACTTTGAATTAGTCAAAATTTCTTGAACAAGACACAGAAGTACCAATCACCAAAGCAAATTGATAAATTGGACTGAACCAAAATTAAAAATGTCTGCTCTTCAAAAGACACCAATAAGAAGACAGTGATCCACCAAAGGGCAAACAACATTCACAAAACATATATCTGACCAAGTAGCTATATCCAGAGTATATAAAGAAGTCATACAAGTTAGGATAAAAAGTTATGACAAAAAAAGGAACAACTGAATTTTCCAAAATGGTCAAAAGACTCTAACAGATACTTCCCAGAGGAAGATATATTAATAATATTTCTATCCAACAAAGACTAATGTCTAGAATGTCAAACAGTATGACTAAAAATCAAGCAAACGATCTGAACACACACACACACAAACACACACACGTACATGCGCACAGCCAAGAAGCAAAGAAAATGTTCTCAACATCATTAGTCATCATAGAAGTGTAAATTAGGGACATCTGGGTGGCCCAGTCAGTTAAGTGTCTGCCTTCAGCTCAGGTCATGATCTCAGGGTCTTGGGATGGAGCCCCATATCCCGCCCCTGCTCAGCAGGGAGCCTTCTTCTCCCTCTTCCTTTGTCCCTACCCCCACCCACCCCTGCCAGTGCTTATGCTCACGCTCTCTCTCAAACAAATAAATAAATAAAATCTTAAAAAAAAAAAAATGCTGAGCAAAATAAACATGACACAAAGGAGTACGTGCTCTAAGCCATAGACTAGATGTTTATGTCCTCCCCATCCCTCACACATATGTTGAAGCTTAATCCCCAGTATGCCAGTGTTTATATGGAGCTTCTGGGAGGTGATTAGATCGTAATGGTGGATCTCTCATGAATGGGATTAGTGCCCTTATAAAATAGACCCATCGAGCTCTCTCACTTTCTGCCATGAGCTTTCTCACTTTCTGCCATGTGGGAATATGGCAAGAAGGCAGCCATCTATGAACAAGGGTGTGGATTCTCACCAGACACTGAATCTGTGCCCTGATCTTGGACTTTCCACTTTCCAGAACTGTAAGATATAAATGTTTGTTGTTTAAGCTATTTAGTCTATGGTATTCTGGCTGTAACAGCCTGAACTGACTAGGACAATATATGATTTCATGTAGTTCTAAAATAAGTAAAATTAATCTATGGTGATAAAATCAGAACAGAGGCTGCTAGAATAAAGGGGAAAATGATTGGGAGGGATATGAAAGAACTTTTCTGGAATGATGGAAATCTTCTATACTCGAGAGAGGTGTGGGTTACTCAAGTATATGTGTTTTTCAAGACTAATTTACTCAAACACTTAAATCTGTGCATTTTAATATATGTACCTCGGTTTTAAAAAGATAGTGCCACTGCTGCTTAGGACTGGTTTATAAGCATCTACTGGTTTGTAGGAGACAGAGGAGTAACTAAGCTAGGAGTGACTAAGCCGGTAACTAAGTTAAGTCATCTTTACTGGTGACTAGATCTTTGAAAGCCATGACATTATCATGGTGTAGAAAAAACAAAAGCTAGTTTAAGACAGTGTTCTGGATTGGAAACCCAGGGGCTGCTTGGACGCTTGTGGAGAATGGAGAAAAGTAAGCATAGAAGGTGAAAGGCAGGAAAGGAAAACAAAAGACTTCAAAATGAGCCTGCAAACTAAGGTTCCAAATTACAGAAGAAATCAAATGCTAAGAGAGGCAGTCAACAAAATCAATACTCAGAGCATGAATTCATCTCAAATACAACTAATCCTTTAGCTCAAGTCTAACACAGACTTTATAAGAAGTATCCTAAGTATTGTCAGCAAGAGCTCGGAAGGAACCATACCTATTAAAAATTAAACAACAAAATGCTTTAAAATGATATTTAAAAATACTGATACAAAAGCAGAATGGGGGTGTCTGGGTGGTTCAGTGGGTTAAGCAGCTGACTTTGGCTCAGGTCCTGGGATTGAGCTCCCCAACAGGCTCTGCACTCAGTGGGGAGTCTTCTTCTCCTTCTCCCTCTCTCTCTGCTCCTCCCTGAACGTATGATTTCATTCTCTTCCTCTTGCTAATAAATAAAATCTTTTAAAAGATAAAAATGGATAAATGTGAAAAAAGCAACTGTAAAAGTTGGAAAAGATTTGTAAAGTTATTTTAAAAAAAACACACAATTACAAGACATCCTGAACTCTGCTCTTATTTTAGATGCTTGTGTTCAATTCCAAGGCATCTTACTATTTCTCAGTCACAATTTCTCCAATAAAATTTTTTGATGGATTAAAAAAAAAACCCACTGGTCAGTTGACTATGTAGTCTAAACTAAACACAAAGAATGAATTTGTGAATTTGAAGATGGTCCTGAGAAATTCTTGCCCAGGATTCAGCATACAGAGACACAGACTATGATTTTTAAAAACATGAAAAGACAGTTACAAGACATGGAAGGTAGATCAAGGAACTCCAAAGGGAGCCCCTAAAAAGCACTAGCAGATAATAGCTGAAGAAATAATAAAATGGTTTTCCCAGGTTGAAGAAATATCTAAATCCTCGGATCAAAATCACATTCCCTGTACCGAGCTAGATAATAAAAAATAAATTCACATCTCGACAAGAGTAATGGAGCTGAAGAGGATTAAAGATAAAGATAATCCTTAATCCCTTAAAAGTCATCTATTAGGAAGAACAGCTGATCTGTAGGGGAACAAGACATGACAGCAGATTCCTACCTTACCGCAGTAGATGCCAAAAGACAACGGAAGAACTATCACTAGAAGGTCACATTTGGCTAAACTAGTCTTTGGAAGTGAGGGCAGAATGAAATTCTGGTCCAACAGATGGAGCGCAAGAGAATCTACCACCAACAGATCTTCACTAAAGCAACTTTTCAAAGACTGCTTCAGCAAGAAGAAATGTAAACCCGAGAGGAGACAGGATAAAACTAAATAGGGAGCACCAAAATGGATAAAATTTGTTAGTAAACTGCCACTGTTGATTGTTATTTTAAAGTTACTTTTTGTGTTTTAAAAAAAACAAGGTAAAAGCTCTTGGGTTAGTTTTTCCTCACTCCCCTCAGTGTAGTTATGTCACTCATTAAAAACATGTGTTTTTGCTTGTATTCATTTTATTTACTTGTTGGTTTTGAGTAAGTGAAAAAAATACTGTGGTTCTAAAATTCTGTGGTATTTTTGAATTCTGAAGTATTCAAAAATATTTACTCAAAAAAGCATCCCTCCTCCCATCTCGTCTACCCTGTTCTTATTCCTTCATCTTTTCCACTCAGTTTTTCTACCTACCTGCTGTAGGTAACCACAGTCTAATGGATTTCTGGTCTAGTCTTCCCATGTATCTTTCTCTAAAAGTGGTCAGATACATGTGTATATCCATTTTCTTCTTCCTTCCTATATAAGAGGTAGTTTCAGTGGTGCCACCTTCATCCATTAAGTATGTTTTAATAGCTTTAAATCACAGAGAGAAAAGTTTGAAATCTCAATCCTTTCCTTCTCAGAAGCCTGTTGTGGGAAGTTTGTTTTATTTTGCAGATTTGCCTGCCCTGTCCTCAAGAACATTCTAATTCACTGACCAGTGGGAATTTGGAGATAATACCTGGGCTTCACCCACTTACAGAGGTAAGCTGTAGCCTCATACAAGACAAAATGTTGTAAGTCAGATGCTACCTTCAGAATGACATGTGATGAGCTTTGATTTAGATAATGGCTCTTATGGTGACCTTTCCTAAATAAACATGATTCAAAGCAAGCTGATTTTTTTTTTCTTTTGACCAGAGAACTCTCTAGGACATAATATTCCTATTCTCCTATAGGTGGGCCCATCACCTCATATGAACAAAGAAAATTTTCTTTGAATGGAGATACTATAATCCTCCATACAAGCTCTTCTTCTCAGCCTTGTAAGAGCCACAAAGCTGAGAAACTCACCTTCTGTGTCTTCATCTGAATTTGAAAATGTTGAAAAAGTTGAAAAAGACAGAGACAAGGGAAGACCTCTTTCTACTCCACGGGAGACCTCCCACAGCATGGGTTACAGCCATGAATCAATACTCTAGGGCTATTTTTCTTCAAAAAAAACAGACACATTTCTGCAACATTACTATACTTTTATTCTCGATCTAATCTTCCCTGAGGAGTTAAATATCTTCTAGAGAGTCGAACGTAAGAACAACTCTCATCGTACTTTATTTTTTAAGGGTGAAAATAGAAGCTGAGTCAATTGATCACAGAAATGAGAGGGAACATGCCATTATATTTTAACCAGTGTGTAAAGAAGGCTCTTATGTAACCAGTCATCCTGGCCCTTCTCTCCAGAGAATTTTGTTTTTCAGCTAATTGCTGTTGGGATGAAGCTTTATAGCTTTGGAGTCCTCGTAGCCATCTTCCTCTTGTGTGAGCAGCATGTCTTCGCTTTTCAGAGGTAACCTAATAGAACCTTAAATAGTGGGCGGCCATTTTCCTCACTTGTTTGCTCCACATGGAATCTAGTCAGTGCACTAACCTGGGGAGCAAAATGTTAAATGTTTGAAGGTCAGCTCTTTCAGAAACTTTCCATGTTGCCCTGAAAAATAGTACATTTCAGTGTAATAAGGCTCTCACTAGATTCAGGGTCTTTTTTTTTTTTTTTTTTTCTTTTCTGTCTCTACTTTTATTACTGAGAGAAAGCTGGATGATATGTGTATTCAGTGGCTAGGAAGATTAAAGAAACGGAAGCTTTTATAAAAATAATTATTTATACTCTAACACATCATTTACATTTTGGTCATTTACATTTTTTGGTCTTCATACACAAAATATATTAACTGGGTAATTTGTATTAACTATGAGTAACTGAATATTTTCCTCTTGTACATAGAACAGAGGAAGGAGAGGAAGGATAAGGTATGAAATAGGAGGTTTAGGTTATGCATGGGTTTTCACAAGAGATAAGAAAAGAAGAAGACTTATGTTATAAGGAACACATATATGAACATATCTAATTCTTATTCTGCTTAGTTGAGTGATTCCCTAGAGAGTTCTTACTATAAACTACTTAGAAGAGTACAAATGAATCTTGTCTTCTAACATATATAATATATGGTAAATATCCCCAGCTATGTGTAATACTGTGATGTATTTACTAGTGAACTCGTAGACTTTTAAAATTGGTATTATTTCATTTGGAATTATCTTTTTTTTTTCCTTTGTTTTGCTTCTGTCGTTCTTTTCTTTTCCAATTACCTCTAAGACAAAAGCCTCTCCCAATTTAGTGAATAGTAAAGAGTGAAAAAATCAACGAGGGACAGGAAAATTCTCTCAGAAATACTTATCTCGGGGCTGGGTGGCTCAGTCGATTAAGTGTCTGCCTTCGGCTCAGGTCATGATCCTGGGGTCTTGAGATCAAGCCCTGTGTGGGGCTCTCTGCTCAGCAGGGAGCCTGCTTCTCCCTCTCCCTCTGTTCCTCCCCCCCCCCCCTTGTTTGAACAAATTCGAAAAATCAGAAAAAAAAAAAAAAAAAAAACTTTTCTGAGTCAGAAAGAGACATGGGATAGCATTTAAGAAAACAGAGCTTGACTTGAGAGCCTGATGCTGTGTTTGTACATCATCACTGGGTTTTTTTGTTCAATATGATTGTCAAGTGTCATTCAGTGAGGTCCATCACCAAATAATGATTGTTATTGAATCGACATGGGAGTCAGATTGCTGGAGTAACTGGTGACCTATATCTCTATGTGTTATCAATAAATAAGATGCCTATAATTTCTAAGGTCCTTGCCAGTTCTAATGTCCCATAACTTGGTGATTGGCTTTAATTAAAGGTAGGGAAGAAGGAAGGAGGAAATCTGGTATCAACACGTCAGGCTGGGAATGGTAGACACTGGCAGTATCGTCCACAGAGAGGGGAAAGGGAAGGAACTCATGATTATTTAGCACCATGTGTTGCCTCACGCACTGGGCCAGGCACTTAGTAATGCCATCTCTTTAAATGCCTACAATCCTACACCCTAGGAATCTTGATGGCGACATCTTACAGAGAAGGAAACTGAGCCCTATAGGAAGGATAAATCATTTGTCCCAAACCAAACAGTAAGGGTAGAGTTTATATTCAAACCCATGTTCGCCTCATTTCAACTTGCTTCCCTGAAATGCATTGCCTGTAAAATCTGGGAATTAGGAAGAGAGCTCATCTGATGGAGGTAGGATTTAGTCATGGTGAGTCTGCAGAGAAGACAGGCCATCCAGAGTGCAGCCTGGGAGAGGGCCGGGCTGGAAGTTCAGTGTCAAGGGCCTTACCTGGCAGCGGGTCTTTGGTGGCGTGGCTCTGCCCCTTGGCAGTTGGTTGCTGTAGAGCCTGGAGGGCTCACCCACACACCACCGCCTGGATCATATCATGAACTGAACTCCTAGATAAGACGATCCTTAGCAAGATACTTCAAAAGCTATACCATGTCGCTTCAAAATGAGGAAGCATGTAACAGTTTAGTGAACTAAATATGCAAATAAAGGACTTACACACACACACACGCACACACACACACAAATAGCAAAGAAATGAATGAGAATATTTCTTCAGGCACGGCTTTTCTTACTGTTCTTGCTTCAGCGTATATTTTGGAGTCTGATCGATACCTATGCTTGAAGGGGGAAATAAGAATAGGGCTGTAATTTAACCAATCACATGGTATTGAAAATATTGTCTGTGTGTATTGGGGAAGGGAAACTTGCCGCTCTGTGGGCAGATATATACCTGATTTCTCCGTCCAATGCCTCCACTAGAAAAAACATTCCAAACTCTTCTTTCTGTGAGTACAAATAATTTTTTTTAACCAACTGATTCTGAGCTCTGCTTTTCCAGGAACAGCCCATTACTGAAGCTAAACGGGAAACCTAATTTCATTCAGGGTGAGAGACTGATGAATTATTTCTGGGGGCAAGAATACAATCACTCCTAAAAAGAGCTTATGGGCTGGCTTTTCCCTAAAGCTGTTCTCTGTTACTGTTTTCTTGTCGTGATCATTTTCCTAACAACACTTTTTCTTCAGGCGATCTCTTACTGGCTGATTTGTAGATGCATTTTGAGATGTCTCATCCCTGAAATGCCCCCACCCGAGAACGAAAAAAGTTTTAAAGGCATTAATACCATATGCCAAAGAGAAAAGCAGCCAAACAAACAAACACCAAAACATTGTCTCCGTAGTCACTTGCTGTTCAAAGCCAAACTGTAAAGGGCAAAAATAAAACCCTAGCAAGAACCTTGTCAACAAAGACATTCATTGTATTGGGCTCTGATGAGCTAAGGGCAGCCTGTCAGCGGAGGCAATTTATTTGAAATAGGAAATTGGGGGAAAGTACGGAAAGAAGGAAAAAGAATCAGGAGAATGGTTGAGGAGAGAGGGCTTCTGAATTATTAATAGACCACAGAACTTGATCCTTCTGTCAACTTCATATACTATCTGCCACTGGAGACCCGTTTATCGTCTTTCCCTTAGCTCCCCCTGATATATTATTTTCATCTTAAAGAACAGGGCACTGGTGGTCCTAAAACGTCGTGATGCATAAAACAAAATTGCAACCTCGGGCGCTCTTCCACTGTTCAGAGGCATCTCACCAGCTTTTCAAATTCAAAAATAATCTTGCAGAACTATGGCAAATGTGAGCCTCCTCCTGTAAACATAGCAGGGGACAGAGCTTGATGAAAATCTTCATATTCTTAGAGGGGAAGTGACAGAGGAAATGTTCTCTGGTATTAAAATCTCCAGATCTGGAAATAGCCCCAGAGCTGCCTCTTTGAAACTCAGTTTATTTTTTTGTGTAAAATGACCTGTTATTTCACTGTGCTTACACTTTTCCCTATTCGTTATTTGGTGCAAGACTTTTTTTTTTTTTTTTAAATTTTCAGCGGGCTATTTGTTAAATCCTCTACCACTATCACTTCAAAAGTGATAGTGATGCAATCAGAGATGCAATCAAAACATTTCTTTAGGGATGCCTGGGTGGCTCAGTCATTAAGCGTCTGCCTTCGACTCAGGTCATGATCCCAGTGTCCTGGGATGGAGCCCCACATGAAGCCCCCCATGGGGCTCCCTGCTCAGCAGGAAGCCTGCTTCTCCCTCTCCCTCTCCCACTCCCCCTGCTTGTGTTCCTTCTCTCTCTGTCTCTGTCAAAGAAATAAATAAAATCTTCAAAAATTAAAAAAAAATTAAATTCAATTAAAAAAAACATTTCTTTATTTTCTCGTCTCCCTTTGCCCCATTGTGTTCCATGTGGTGGAGTAATCTTTCTCTACTCCTACATGGAAAGTGTACAGATTCTGACTTTTTAGTCCACTCTTAAGTAACTGATAATTTTAGGGTCCTGTTAACATGCAAACAATCTCAATTTAGAAACTAAGTATCGGGTCCATTCAAGGTTTATTCAAAGGTCAGTCTTTACAGGAAAACAACCCCTCACCCCCTCTCCATACACACACCTTACTCTTCTTCTTTTTGCCTTTTTCTTGGGTTTTAACTTCTTAGGAATTTTTCAGATTCCTTTGCTGAGGAATTCTCCAGACCAGGGATAGATGCATCTCTCACTAGGTAGCCCATTGTGATTCTATGTTTCACCCCTAGGGATCTTACATTCACCCCCACATTCTTACCCCTGTAGGTGGCGCTATCTGACACCATCTGAGTTATAACTACGTGCCCATGAAATATTTCTTCTTTTGATTTTAATTACTGTCCATCCAACTGGGGACCAGCCACATACATGGTTAGCTTCCTTGGGAACAAGCCAGGAACAAACCAGGCACCAGTCCTTGTGTCTCTCAACTTGAGGAAACATGTTCAGACTCTCCATTAGCCTCCTTGGAAGTCTTCCCTACTAGCTAGAGATGAGGGAAGTCACACCCCCAAATTCCATCCCCTTCAGGAGAAACGGTACTGACAGAAATGTAATAACTTGCTCCAAAGAAATGTTGACTCAAATCTTCTCTCTTTCTCCACTCTGACCACTAGCTTCTTTCTGATGAAGTAAGGAGGTATTGAGTCAGGAAACTGAATTTCAGAAACTAAGTTCTACGTAAGGTGACCTGACTGACCCTCATCCCATTTCCTGGTTCTATTGTATTGGTGCTTGGGCCAAGCAGATGGAAACAGGAAGATCCAGCTCACCACAGCTGGAACCCGGATACATTAATATATTTTATGGTGCATTTTTACCCTCCTAATTTTAGTCCTCCCCATTTCCCAATTTACTTTTCTATATTTCCTGAAATTTTTTCTCCTTAAGAAAGAGGCCCCATTGGGATTGGGATGCCTGGGTGGCTCAGTTGGTTAAGCCGGTGCCTTTGGCTCAGGCCATGATCCCAGGGTCCTGGGATCAAGTCCTGAATCCGGCTCCTTGCTCCTCAGGGAGCCTGCTTCTTCTCTCTTCTCTTCTCACTCTGCATGCTGCTTATGTGTGCTCTCTCTCTCTGACAAATAAATAAATGAAATCTTTTTATAAAAAGAAAGAGACCCATTGGGATAACACATTTTTTCTTTTTTTTCTCTTTTCTGTTGACTAAATTCAGTCAAATACATTAGAAAAATGCCCTTATCTTCTAGTCAACACAATCCTTCCCTTATGTGGGATTGAAATTTAGCCTATTTGAATAACGGAGAGCTCATTACTATGTAAAAGGCATCCCATTTTGTTGTTAGCTTAAGCTGTTAGGAAGTTCACTCTCAAATTATGATTTACTTATATGAGTCGCCACTTCTTTATATTTCATACCAAAAGAGAGCTCGGACTTCTTCACTCTTTGGCTCAAATTCCCCAGATGGGGCCCAATGACTTTATAAATTAGGGCCACAATCCTGACCCCAGTTTCTGAGATCCTCTGTGGTCAGGTCCCGCCTCACCCATTCATCCTGGTTTTATTTCCTGGTTCAGCCCGGCAGAAACCCCATATTCCTGCCCACCCAGATCACTTGCTCCACTTTTGCTTTTCCACTGATGTATCAGAGCCAGTTTTTTCTCCAATTCATTTGCCAAATTTCTACTTATCTCAGTCTAATGGTGTAACTTCCCCCTTCACTTACCAGATCCTGACCATCTCAGAAGTCCGGCTCAAAGTGTCTCTATTCTCTGATGGCTTCAGCCCCAAATAACTTCTGACTCTGTATTCTTATAACAGAGAATACAAACTCATAAAGCACTTTACATGTTTTATCCCAGATAGTAGATCTTTGTATTTGTTGTCAGTTAGTTTCCCCAGGAAGCTGTCTCTGAGATAGAGATTTGCATTTAGGAAGTCTCCTGGAAAGCGATCTTGGGAGCAACAGTGGTGCAGGGATGAAAGAAAGAGAACTGGGATGAGGAGAAACTGAAAAACAATGCAGTCACATGAAGCCCTGGGATCCCTAAAGCCAGTTGTCCTTGCAGGGTTGTCCCAAGCTGGGGTATTTATGAGTCATTGGAGGTGGGCTATACCTGGGAGGAGGCATGACCTTGGCAACATGTCTTTCTTCGGTCAAGGAAAATTCCTGGAAAGGGACTTGAGTGACAGCAGCCAACACTCGCAGAATCTGGGAAAATGAGCATTCATTCCTGGTTGGGGACCTGGGAAGCGCAGCATAGCATCTCCTATAGTCCTGCCCTTGTGCCACTCAGATCGATCTGCTTCCAAAGCAAGCTTTGGGAGCAGCTCCTCTGGATTCTGGTTGCTCTATTTTGCTGGAGGAAATACACAAGAGGAACATCAGTGGGATTAACCACAGCCCACCACAGCTATACCTAGTCTTGAGTTGATAACCAATACTCATTTTTTTCCTTTTCTCCGATCCATTCTGTTTCCCTTTCACCAGCACTTACCATGGTCTAGGTGACTTATCTGGTGAGATGACCCAGCCCCTTGACCTTCAAGGGTCTGAGCCTCTATTCACCATGTCCTTTTGGACCTTGACTGTTGCATCTGTCCATATACAACAAAATTGGACAAGGGAGTTTTACAGAATGCCTAAGTTTATCATCTGTGTACCAGATGTATTCTTCCCTGCCAGCTTAACTGTGTGAATGCAGCCCTCAGCATCCTCCTGATGATCGAGGTCACCTACCCCTTCCCGCATAACTCCTCTCCTTCCTGATAATCTTTAGGGCCGAGGAATCTGAAATGACTGGGTAGCAGCAACAGCTGTCAGTTTAATAAGACTCTTGCCATGACTTTTGTGGGAGATTTTCTCTTCTGGGAAGCAGATCTTTTAAATTTATAGAGACATAGTTGTAGTTTGCAAGTACGAATCCCCCTTATTCACTGGTGGTGAATAAAGCCGCTTCAACTTGGTGCCTAGAACCAGGTGTTCTAACTTGTGGGGACACTGCACCATATAATGATTATTGATTTAAAACTGCATCCTGGAACACGTTGCCCCTTTCCAAGCTAGCACCTCAGCTAATCCATTCTTATTTCTGTATGAGTCTAGCAGCTTCTGCATGATGTGGTATGTAATATGCCCAGTGGATCCCACGGTAATGCGCCCATTCTGTACCTCCCTTGTTGTAAAGCGGATCCCTTAATCAGATACAGTGTTAGGTGGGATCCTTTGTGGATCACACACTATATGGTAACATCCTTGTATGGTAACATTAGTTGAGGCCCTGCAGGTAAAAGAGGCAAATCCAGACCCAGAATGGAAAGAACCCAAAGTAGGCAATTTCTCACCAAGTGGTTGCTTGGTTTCTTCGTGGAATGGTGCTGATTTGAGGGCTTGGTTTTGGTTTCTGTTGCTGTCAAGCTGGACATTTGCCAGCAACAGGTGCTCTATCGACCTTGGTGAGTAGCAACCCATCCTGTCGGCCATGCAAAACTTCATCCTTGCCATCAAGGCTATTCTTTCATGTGCCTTAGTGCCAACCCTGGGGTGACTGTTGACAGAAGCTGGCTGACATCAACTGACTAATCATTTTGTTTACATAGTTACATAGTTTGCCTATTGTTTGGTGGGTGTTCTCTGTTAGGTGTTACAAAGATCTCCACACTTTGTTCCCACTTCCTTACTCCTCCAAGAAGCAAACACCAAGATGGAATTAGACGTACAAGAAATGTATTCAGAAAAATGCTGGAGAGGAATAAATGAGGAAGGGACAAGAAGAGGCTCTCGGGAAAGACATACTGCAATGCTGGTGTAATCCCTGTGGAGGAAGAAGGAAAGGAAGGAAGGTGGAATACAGAAGGTCTTAGATTGTAGTGCAATTCTAAGAAAACTTTTGCGAAGTTGATATGATAGTTCTTGAGCTAATGTCATCTATCAGAAGAGCCCCTCCCCCGCCACCCATCTTTCAGTAATGAGCCTGTCTTGGTATCCCTACCATGCTCAGTTATTAGCTGGAAGCAGCTAGTGAAAAATAAGGCCTTAGCATTAACATAGGGACAGAACTCAAGCACAGTAGCTGGGACCTTCCATCAATTACACATCTTTGAGTTGGAGGTCTTAGAGATGTGTTCTCATGGCTACTGCTCCATTAGCTGATCCACATGTAGCATGTGTCAGTATGAGTTGAGAGGAAGGGCCACCTGCTCATGCACCTCACTTGTGTCCCCAGATCCTACCTGTGCCTGATCCCATATGTATCCGTTCTGTCTAATGATGGATTTCTGGTTGGCCTGCCCAACCTCAATACATGACAAGTGTGTGAGTTACCTATTGCTACTCTAACAGATTAACACAAATCAGAGTCTTAAAACTGCACAAATGTATTATCTTACATTTCCATTGTTTAGATATTAAAAATGGGTCTCACTGGGCTGAAATCAAAGTGTTGGCCACCATTCTGTTTCTTCTCTAGGGGTTTTGAGGGGAAAATCTGCATCCTTGCTTTTTCCATTTCTAGAGGCTACACTCATTCCTTGGCTTATAACCCCAAACTTTTCTCTTCGAAGCCAGAAAAGGCAGGTTGAATCCTTCTTGCACTGGATCACTCTGAACTATTCTTAGACCACATCTCCCTTTGCATCACTCTCTGTCTCCCTTCTCCACTTTTGAGAATATTTGAAAGATCACTGTGCTTATCCAGATAATCCAACATAATTATGCCATCTCAAAATACTTAGCTATATTTGCAAAGTCACTTTTACGGTGTAAGACAACAGGTTCACAGGTTCTAGGGATTAGGACATGGGCATTTTAGGGGGCCATCCATCTTCCTACCATAGTGAATATGATAAAACCCAGCTCATGATGGGTGAGACTGGCTCTATGACTACTTGTTACCCATGGCCAGGCATTCCATTTCTACCAGGGCCCAACAGCATGTCAAAAACTGTTTTTTGCAAGGTGTATAGTTCTTCTTTGCAGATGTCATGGCCTTGCTGTACGTATCTACATTGTGATTCTCCTGTTGGGACATGCCAAAACCTCTAAGTGGCATCTTTTCCCACCACAGACATTTCTAATCCTTTATGGCCTGCCCAGGCCATATGGCCCAATGACAGGGGCTCTTGAACAACAGCCTGAACCTTTCTGTTCTGGGCCTCTCCATCACAGAGATGATAGTCTTTCCTGTCACCCAATAAATGGGTTGAAGCAGTATTCCAAATGAGGTATATCCCAAACCCAAGAGACTCACCAGAAACTATGTTCCTTTCTTCATCAGGAGAGATATAAATTCTGTCCTTAATTTGGAGTGAATTTCCCAACCTATCCCAGATCTCTAGACCTTTAAAATTTCCCTAGTATGACAGTCCCCTGAATCTTTATAGTATTAGCATCCCCCCAAACACACACACACACACACTCACAACCTTGGGAGCACATGTGCCTCTAACACACCTGGCATTTCTTGCTCACCTGATCCAAGATTCATGTGATATCCTTGATATCATAACTTGGGATATCCAGACAGGCTAGTTAGCGGAAAAACTAAGTCAAGCTGAAGCAAGATTCCCACTGTGTACTGGTGATTGTACCAAGTAGATTGTTTGTGGTTCTTTTTTCTGATACAGGCAGCCTGCTCAACAGCTGAATACTGTATACCTAAGACTCTGCCCAGCCAAGATACCACACTGAGCAAAGTGGCTCCAATTTGTCCCTATTTGGTAGAATCTGGATTGTATACTGTCATCCACTAGGACCCATATGGTTTTTGTGAAAGCCAGACTAATGAATTTAAAGTGGATTTGTGGAAACCACCATCCTTGCATCTTTTGGTCTTTAAGGGTGACAATAATATCTGCCATTTCTCTCAGAATGCTTCTTTGGTTTGTTTGGGTTTTTTGGCTTCTCCTGGGTGAGGGTGAAGTCTGGCTGACCTGTTGGCTTTTCCGACCATTATAGCTCTTACTTTACAGGAAAGGAACTGACATGGGGGTTCTACCAATTACCCTGTGTGTCCATCTCAGTTTTACGTTTGGGGACCAGGGAAATGATCATAGGGGTGGGGGAGATTCATAGACCCAGTACCTCCACCAAGAGCTGGACCTACACTAGGATTCCAGACCTCCAGGTGTCAATGTCAGCCTGGATCTTGCATCCAAAAGACCTCAAAATGATTGAGTATTTCCCTTTCTGCAGTGTGCAGAGTTCCTGAGTCCATTTTCATAGGTTTCTTTGGGAAGGAACCGGAGGAAGTCATTATCATATACCCTTTCTATACTGTTGCAGGGTCTTTCCTTGTGGGAATTTGCCTCCCCACTTCAGGAAAGAGATTCTGAGCCTAAGAACTAGGTCTAAGAAGCTACATCTGGAAACTGGGCAATGCATTGTGACTCTTGGTGGGGATAGCTGTCCTTAGCTTTTCTCATATTCATCCTTGATTTATTTCGATTGTAAAGATTGAGCAATACTTTTGTTGGCTGCCATTTATCTTGCCCTTGAGAATTCTATGTTCTCTTAACTAACTCTAAGCTTTCCATGGGTCATTTTCTTCTGGGCCCAACTTGTCAAGTATGGTTAAACACTGCCACCTGGCTTCTATTGTGTAACAATTCATCACCCCCATTGCTACCGGGGAGCTCAGTCTTATAATGTCATCTCTTACATTCAGCCCTCAGAATCTACTCCCACCTCACCTCCTACCCCCAACCCCCAAGGTTAAGTCATGACATAATCTGACTGCACAAGGGCTGAGTATGTTAATAAAGGAGAGGGACTATATCCTTAAAGAGGTGTACTTGTCCAAGATACAGGGTTTGACATTCTAGTTAGATCCTTGGGAGGTGGTGCTAATTGGTGCCAGGATGTTTTTTGGAAGCTTAGAGAAAACAGTGGCCTACATTTAGTGACCTAGAAATGTCAGAGCTATTATGGCAGATGAAAGAAAAAATTTTTAGAAATTCCTAGAACAGGACATACTTGAATGAAAATATTATGAAAGACTAGAAAACTCATTATATTCCCCTGATGGGTTCAGAGAACATTTGAAAACAACAAGGAATGTTCTAGCAAAAGGGTCCTCAGCAGTATAAGATGCTTGGCAGTGGCTTTTTCACAGAGTAACTTTGTAATAGTTTTTCCCCCTGATTAAAGAAAATAAGCGTTCTTCTTGGTTAATCAGTAATAGGGAAAGGCATAAAATTGGGGAGAGAAACACTGAAATTTCATCACCCTGAGGAAATGTCATTAACATTTTGGTGATCATTCTTTCCCGTGTTTCTCTATACATTTATATACACCCTTGTGTAATTTTACATTCGTCAAATATCGGATCTTCTATTGGAACTATAGAGTCCTTTCTTTTAAAAAACAATCTTATTTCCTCCCCCACTTCTCTCACCTACCCAGTCTTTTAACGGCCATCCCTCACCACCCAAATCGATGTTAACTATGTGCTGCTTATTCATTCATCACTTTTCTCCTGCCTTCAACACATGACTTTCCTTTTTCTTTATTATTTATTTTTTTCACTAAAATGGGGTAATATTTTATAGACTTCTTCATATCTTGCTTCTTTCTCTTAGAACATCATGTAAATCTCTGGCAAGTTAACTGTTACAAATCTAACTCATTCTTTATAATGGCTACAAAGCATTTCGGAATGTGCAGACATTACCATTATTCAATAATTCTGTTACTGAGAAGCGTTTATGTGGTTTCTGGGTATTGTTACCATGAATGATCCTGCAGTAACTACCCTTGGACATATTTCCTTAAGCGCTGGTTGAATAACGTACACTGAAACTATACCAGGGATTGACATAAAATTTCCTAGTATCTTTTTTTTCTGTGAGCCAGTCTTTCCCTTTTCAGAAAATCAAGACTCCATAGGCTTATTTCCAGAATTTAAATCTTTTAATCAGGATTTCTAAAATAAAACCACCCCCCAGTCTGCTGTCAAAGTTATTCTCATAAATCACAAGTGATGTCCTTTTCCTAACTCCTAACTGCCTACAAGACAAAGACCAGATTTCTCAATGTGCATTCAAAATCTTCTCTAGAGGAGAACCAATTAATTTCTGTTTAGCTACTATCTCCCACTTGGCAACAACAGACAGTTTGCTATTTCCCCAACAGTGCCTTTTTGTCTCCTGCCACAGGGTCTTTCCATACTCTAATTTACCCAATCATCTCTTCCATAAATCTTTTGCTAATAATGACAAGCATAAGTTGTCATAACCTCTTCTGTATTTCCAGAGCTCTTGTTATATTTTTTAAATAAAAAATTTATTTGGAATATTTTTAGATTTACAGAAAAGTTGCAGGAAATTACAGAGAGTTCCTGAATAGTCTTCACTCAGTTTCCCCTACTGTTAGTGTCTTACATTACCATGTTATATTTGTCAAAACTAAAAATCCAACATTATTAACACTATTACTATTACCTAAACTCCAGACTTTATTGGATTTCATCAGTTTTTCCACTAATGTCCTTTTTCTGTTTCAGGATCTAATCTAGAATACAATGTTGTATCTGGTCATCATGTTGCTGATACTCAATTTATTAAATATATAGATAGACAGAGAGAGTCCAGTTTTTTATTTATTTCTGACAGGGGAGTAAACCTAGTTCTTGTTTCTCCATCTTGACTAAAAGCAAAGTCAAAGATTTTTTTTTTGTTTTTTCCTTTTTGTTTTGTTTTGTTTTGAGAGAGAGAGAGCATGAGCAGGGAAATGAGGAGCAGAGAGAGAGGGAGGGAGAGCGAGAATCTCGAGCAGGCTCCATGCCCAATGCAGAGCCTGATGTGGGATAGATCCCACAACCCTGAGATCATGACCTGAGGTGAAATCAAGAGTCAGACACTCTAACTGAGCCACCTGGTCACCCCAAAGTCTAAGGTTAGTTTTATTTATTTTAATTTTTTAAAAAGACTTCATTTATTTATTTGAGAGAGAGAGAAAACATGAGCAGGGGGAGGGGCAGTGGAAGAGGGAGAAGCAGACTCCCAGCTGAGCAGGGAACCTAATGCGAGGCTCTGTCCCAGGACCCTGAGATCATGATGTAAGCCCAAGGCAGACACTTAACTTACTGAGCCACCCAGGCACCTGTTAAGATTCGTTTTAAATAAAGAACAAAATATTTTCTTTGTGATTAAAATAATATTTGTCCCACATTTCAAGGATAATATTTGTCTAAAAAGAAAAAATTCTTTAAGTTAAAAATGGGCCCCCTCTGGCAAATGCCACCAATATAGCTTAATTTTAATTCAAATAAAATAGTTACTTAGAGGTATACTAGAAATTTGAGAATGCCATCGCTGTTAACAGATTCCACATATATCTGCAATTCCTCACCTTACTGCTTCCATTCTCTATTACCCAAATCTCCCTCACTTGCAAAAGTGGATAGAGAGCTGCATGTATGAAAAAATTAAGAAATTCTTTCCCTTTTGATTAGGTGGTATATAAAAATAAAGTCAATCTACATTGATTCACACCAATCTATTGCCTTGGCTTTCCAAGAATTGCTAAGCATCCTCTATGGCCCTAGCAAGCATTATAAGGTAGAAAGAAATATGATAAAGGGAAAGTGAGAAAACAAATTAAACCAGGTGTCTTAAAACTTAAAAAACTTAAAAAAGAATCTATTGATGTAATTCATCACATTAAGAGATGAAACTAGAAAACTAGAAAATCATAAAAATATATGATTAAGTCTACATCCATTCCTTATAAAAACTCATAGCAGAGTAGAAGGAAACTTCTTCACCCTGATAAAAAGCACCTACAAACCCTGCCACAAGCATTCTAATGGTGAAACATTACAAAAGTTTTTTAAAAATTATGCATCATGCATTTTATTTCCACTTCTTTTCAACACTATACTGCAGGTCCTAGTCAATACAGTCAGGCAAGAAAAAAATTCCACAAGCTTTGAAATGAAAGAACCAAATTTAGTATGAGCAATTGTAATGATTTTTGGCAAAGAAAAACAACAACAACAAATTATCTACATTAAAATGATCAAAACTTCCAAGGGACCTGGATAGAAAATAAATATCTAAAAATTTATTTCGTTTCTATACCTCAACAAGAAAGAACTAAGAGATGGAATACTAAAAACTACCATTTATAAAAGAAAAAAGAGATTTGCTAGAATATAAAAATATGCAATATTTTTATAGATAAAATTATAAAATTTTTTGAAGGTTATTAAAGAATGCCTAAACCAGAACACAAATCTATTGTATTAATGATAAGGATACTCAGAATCAGAATGTCAAATCTCCCAAATTATTGATTTATAATAATATTAATCAAAATCCAAACTTTTTTCATGGAACAATAACAAGCTGATTTTTTTTTAAACTCAAATTCAATTATTAACATATAACATATTATTTGTTTCAGGGGTACAGGTCTGTGATTCATCAATCTTACACAATATTCAGTGCTCACCACAATACATACCTTTCCCAATGTCCATCACCCAGCCACCGTATCCCCTACACCCCTCCCCTCCAGCAAACCTCAGTTTGTCTCCTAAGATTGAGAGACTCTTATGGTTTGTCTTCTCTGGTTTCATCTTGTCTCATTTTTTTCCTCTCTGATTTTAAAAATTTACTTGGAAAAGCAAAATATCAAACCAAGAAAATCTCTAAAAAGAACTAGACAAGGGGGAGGGGAAGCAGGAGTTTATCCTGTAGGTTGTTAAGTTTTAATATGAAGCTACAATCACACAGATGAATGGTTTCAGCCCAAAGATAGACAAGTAAATCCATGGAACATAAAAAGATCCAAGAAATAGGGGCACCTGGGTGGCTCAGCCATTAGGCATCTGCCTTCGGTTCAGGTCATAATCCCAGGGTCCTGAGATCGAGGCCCACATCGGGGTCCCTGCTCAGTGGGGAGCCTGCTTCTCCCTCTTCCACTCCTTCTGCTTGGGTTCCCTTTCTCACTGTGTCTCTATCAAATAAATAAATAAAATATGTTTAAAAAGAAAGAAGAAAAAGATCCAAGAAATAGACCACTCCACATCAGTAAGGGTAATCCTTGATTATCCTATATAACTAATGTGCCCTATATAACTAACTTGCCACAACAGAGGTTTCTTTCTCACTTGTATCACCAATTAATGAACCCATCTGGCTTTCTCTCACCCTCTCCTCCAAGCTGGAAATCTGGGCTGCTTCCCTACTGCAACATCTTGGGGTTCTTTGCTTCTAGTCTCAGGGTAAGAGAGCACATAGCACATAAAGACCCCCACCTGCTCTTAACTGTGCACGTCACTCCCTCCCACATTTCCATTGTTAAGAACTCAGGCACATGGTCTCAACACAACTGCATGGAAGGCTAGGAAATGTGGTTTCTTTGTGTATCCCCAGAAACAAAAAAATGATGTGATGAACTAGCATTGTTTCTGCCAAAGAGTATGAAAACTTATACATGACAGAACTGGCATAGCTGATCCCTGGGGAAAGTATTAATGATTAATAAATGAGTCTAAGAAGGAAAAAAGGAACTCAATTCCCTCTTTACACTACACACAAACAGATAATTTTCAAACGGATTTAAAAACTTAAATAAGAAAGACAAAAGAAAAAACTAGAAGACAACCTACTGAATGGGAGAAGATATTTGCAAAAGACATATCTGATAAAGGTTTACTATCAGAAATATATGAAGAACTTATACAACAGAACACCAAAAAATAGAAACCCAAACAAATCCCCAAATCCAACTAAAAATGGGCAGAAGACATGAACAGACATTTCTCCAAAGAAGACATGCAGATGGCTGACAGACACATTAAAAAATGCTCAACATCACTCATCATCAGGGAAATGCAAATCAAAACCACAATGAGATATCACCTCACACCTATCAGAGTGGTTAAAATAAAAACCAAAAACAGTAAGTGTTGGCAAGGATATGGTAAAAAAGGAACACTCATGTGCTGTTGGTGGGAATGTAAACTGGTACAGCCACTGTGGAAAACAGTATAGAGATTCCTCAAAAAATTAAAAATAAAATTACCATATGCTCCAGTAATTCCACTATGTATTTACCCAAAGAATATGAAAACACCAATTTGAAAAGATGTACACACCCTTATGTTTATTGCAGCATTATTTACAATAGCCAAATTATGAAAGCAGCCCAAGTATCCCTCAATAGATAAACAGATAAAGATACAGTATATACCTATATGCTATATATGGAATATAATGTACAATGAAATATTATTTTTTATAATTTTTATTGTGTTATATTAGTCACCTTACAGTATATCATTAGTTTTTGATATAGTGTTCTGTGATTCATTGTTTGCGTATAACATCCAGTGCTCCATGCAATACGTGCCCTCCTTAATACTCGGTTCACCCATTCCCCCACTCCTCTCTCCTTTAAAACCTTCAGTTTGATTCCTGGAGTCCATAGTGTTTCATGGTTTGTCTCCCCCTCTGATTTCCCCACTTTCAGTTTTCCCTTCCTTCTTCTAACGTCCTCCATGCTCTTTTTATGTTCCACAAATAAGTGAAACCATATGATAGTTGCACTTATTTCACTTAGCATGATATCCTCCAGTTCCATCCATGTTGATGCAAAGGTATTCATCCTTTATGATGGCTGAGTAATATTTCATTGTATATACATCTTTATCCATTCATCTCTTGAAGGGCATCTTGGCTCCTTCCACAGTTTGGCTATTGTGTACATTGATGTTATTGGGGTGCATATGACCTTTCTTTTCACTACATCTGTATCTTTAGGGTAAAAACCCAGTAGTACAATTTTGTTGGGTCATAGGATAATTCTATTTTTAACTTTTTGAGGAACCTCCACACTATTTCCCAAAGTGGCTGTACAAACTTGCATTCCCACCAACAGTGTAAGAGGATTCCCCTTTCTCCATAAAGTTTTTTTTTTAAGAGTTTATTTATTTATTTGACAGAGAGAGAGCACAAGCAGAAGGATTGGCAAGCAGAGGGAGAGGGAGAAGCAGGCTCCCCACAGTGCAGGGGGAGCACAATATTGTCCTCAATCCCAGGACCCCAGGATCCCAGGATCATGACTTGAGCCGAAGGCAGTTGCTCAGCCAACTGAGACACCCAGGCGCCTTCTTCATAACTTCTTGAAAATTTGTTGTTTCTTTTCTTTTTTTTTTTGCCATTCTAACTGGTATAAGGTAGTATCTCATTGTGGTTTTGATTTGATTTCCCTGATGGCTCATGATGTTGAACATTTTTTCATGTGTCTGTTAGCCATTTGTATGTCTTCTTTAGAGAAGTGTCTGTTCATGTCTTCTGCCCATTTTTTTTTTTGACTCGATTATCTGTTTTTTGGGCATTGAGTTTGAGAAGTTCTTGATAGATCTTGGATACCAGCCCTTTACCTGAGTGTCATTTGCAAATATCTTCTCCGTTCTGCAGGTTGTCTCTTTGTTTTGTTGACTATTTCCTATGCTGTGCAGAAGCTTTTTATCTTGATGAAGTTCCAAAAGTTCATTTTCACTTTTGTTTCCCTTGCCTTTGGAAACGTGTCTTGAAAGAAGTTACTATGGCCAATGTCGAAGAGGTTACTGGCTTTGTTCTCCTCCAGGACTTTGATGGATTCCTGTCTCACACTGAGGTCTTTCATCCATTTAGAGTTTATCTTTGGGTATGGTGTAAGCGAATGGCTGAGTTTCATTCCTCTGTACATAGTTGCCAAATTTTCCCAGCACCATTTATTATTATTATTATATTATTATTTTTTTTTCCATTGGATATTCTTCCCTGCCTTGTCCAAGATTAGTTGACCATAGAGTCGAGGGTCCAAACCTGGGCTCTCTATTCTGTTCCACGGATCTATGTGTCTGTTTTTGTGCCAATACCATGCTGTCTTAGTGATCACAGCTTTGTAATAAAGCTTGAAATCAGGCAATGTGATGCCCTCAGCTTTGTTTTTCTTTTTCAATATTCCCTTGGTGATTCAGGGTCTTTACTGGTTCCATACAAATTTTAGGACTGGTTTGTGCCAGCACTTTGAAAAATATCATTGGTATTTTGATTGGGATGGTGGTGAAAGCATAGATTGCTCTGGGCAACACAGACATTTTAACAATGTTTATTCTTCTGATCCATGAGTGTGGAATGTTTTCCCATCTTTTTGTGTCTTCTTCAATTTCTTTCATAAGTTTTCTGTAGTTTCTTGAGTATAGATCCTTCCCCTCTTTAATTAGGTTTATTCCAAGGTATCTTATGGTTTCTAGTATTATAAATGGAATTGTAAATGGAATTTGTAAATGGAATCGATTTCCTAATTTCTCTTTCTACAGTTACATTGTTAGTGTATAGGAAAGTAACTGATTTCTGTGCATTGATTGTGTATCTACCACATTACTGAATTGCTGTATGAGTTCTAATAATTTAGAGTTTGCAGTCTTTTGGGTTTCCCACATAAAGTATCATGTCATCTGTGAAGAGAGAGAGTTTGACTTCTTCTTGGCCCATTTGAATATCTTTTATTTCTTCTGTTGTCTAATTACTGTTGCTAGGACTTCTACTACAACGTTGAACAACAGTGGCAAGAGTGAGCATCCTTGTCATGTTCTTGATCTGGAGAGAAAGACTCTCAGCTTTCCCCCATTGAGAATGATATTTGCTATGGGCTTTTCTTAGATGGTTTTTATGAAATTGAGGAATGTTTCCTCTATCCCTACACTCTGAAGAGTTTTAATCAGGAAAAGATGCTGTAGTTTGTCAAATGCTTTTTCTGCATCAATTGAGAGAACCGTGTGGTTCTTGTCTCTTCTCTCATTTATATAATCTATCACATTGATTGATTTGTGAATGTTGAACCACCCTTGCATCCCAGGAATAAATCCCACTTGGTCGTGCTGGATAATCTTTTAATGTACTGTTGGATCCTCTTAGCTAGGATCTTGTTGAGAATTTTGGCATTCATATTCATCAAGGATATTGTCCTATAATTCTCCTTGATGGGGTCTTTGCCTGGTTCTCAGATCAAGGTAATGCTGGGCTCCTAGAATGAGTTTGGAAGTTTTCCTTTGGTTTCTATTTTTTGAAACAGCTTCAGGAGAATAGGTATTATTTCTTTGAATGTTTGGTAGAATTCCCCAGGGAATCCTCAGGCCCTGGACTCTTGGTTTTTGGGAGGTTTTTGATCACCGCTTCAGTCTTGTTACTGGTTATTGGTCTATTCAGGTTGTCAATTTCTTCCTGTTTCAGTCTTGGTAGTTTATATGTTTCCAGGAAGGCACCGATTTCTTCCACTTTGCTTAATTTATTGGCATACAGTTGTTGATAATAATTTCTAATAATTGTTTCTATTTCCTTGGTGTTAGTCATGATCTCTCCTCTTTTATTCAAGATTTTATTAATTTGGGTCCTTTTTCTTTTCTTTTGGGTAAGTCTGGCCAGTGGTTTATCAATCTTATTTATTCTATCAAAAATCAGCTTCTAGTTTCTTTGATCTGCTCTACTGTATATCTGATTTCTAGTTCATTGATCTCTACTCTAATCATAATTATTTCTCTTCTTATATGTGGCTGATGCTTTATTTGTTGTTCTTTCTCCAGTTCTTTAAGGTATAAAGCTAATTTGTGTATTTTGGATTTTTCTATTTTTTTGAGTGAGGCTTGGATGGCTGAGTATTTCCCCCTTAGGACTGCCTTTGCAGTTTCCCATAGGTTTTGGACCAATGTGTTTTTGTTCTCATTGGTTTCCATGAATTAAGTTCTTCTTTGTTTGTTTTTTTCTTTTAAAGATTTTATTTACTTATTTGAGAGAGTGAGAGAGAACATGAGAGGGGAGAATGTCAGAAGGAGAAGCAGACTCCCCTGGAGCTGGGAGCCCAGTGCGGAACTCGATCCCAGGACTCTGGGATCATGACCAGAGCCAAAGGCAGTTGCTTAGCCAACTGAGCCACCCGGGTGCCCTTAAGTTCTTCTTTGATTTCCTGGTTGACCCAAACATTCTTAAGCAGGATGGTCTTTAGCTTCCCAGTGTTTGAATTCCTTCCAATTTTTTCTTGTGATTGAGTTCTAGTTTCAAAGCATTATGGTCTGAGAATATACAAGGAAAAATCTCAATCTGTTGGTATCAATAGTGACCAGATTTGTGACCCAGCATGTGGTCTATTCTGGAGAATGTTCCATGTGCACTCAAGAAGAATGAATTCTGTTGTTTTATATCTGTGAGGTCCATCGGATCCAGTGTGTCATTCAAAGCTCTTTTTCTTTGTTGATTTTCTGCGTAGATGATCTGTCAATTGCTGAGAGTGGAGTGTTGAGGTCTTGTACTATTAACATATTATTATCAATATGTCTCTTTATTTTGGTTAACAGTTGGCTTATGTAGTTGGCTGCTCCCATGTTGGGGGCATAGATATTTACAATTGTGAGATCCTCTTGTTGGATAGACTCTTTAAGCATGATATAGTGTCCTTCTGCATCTCTAACTATAGTCTTTAGCTTAAAATCTAATTTGTTTGATATAAGAATTATTACCCCAGCTTTCTTTTGAGGTCCATTGGCATGAAAAATGGTTCTCCATCCCTTCAATTTCAGTCTGGATGTATATTTAGGTTCAAAATGTGTCTGTTATAGACAGCATATGGATGGGTCATGTCTTTTTATCCAATCTGCAACCTTGTGCCTTTTCATGGGAGCCTTTAGGCCTTTCACGTTGAGAGTGATTATTGAAAGATACGATTTTATTGTCATCATGTTGCCTGTGAAGTCTTTGTTTCTATAGATTGTCTCTGTAAGTTTCTGCTCTATATCACTCTTGGGGTCTTTCTCCTTTTATAGAACCCCCTTAATATTTCTTGCAGGGCCGGCTTGATGGTCACATATTCTTTCAGCTCCTGCTGGTCTTGGAAGCTCCTTATCTCTCCATCTGTTTTGAATGACAGCCTTGCTGAATAAAGTATCCTTGGCAACATAGTCTCTTCATTTAGTGCCCTGAATATGTCTTGCCTGCCCTTTCTGGCTTGCCAGGTCTCAGTGGGCAGGTCTGACATTAATCTGACGTTCCTCCCTCTGTACATAAGAAATCTCTTCCCCCTTGCCACTTTCAAGATTGTTTCCTTAGATCTAAGATTAACAAATTTTACTGTTATATGTCATGGCATCAGTCTGTTCTCATTGATCTTAGGAGGGGTCCTCTCTGCCTCTTAGACATGAAGGCTTGTTTCCTTCCCCAGATTAAGGAAGTTCTTAGCTATGATTTGCTCAAATATATTTCTAGACCTCTCTCTCTCTTCACCCCCTCAGGGATCCCCAAAATTCTGATATTGGAACATTTCAGTAAGTCATTAAGATTCCTTGGGTTTTAATTTATTTTTTCCCATGCTGCCTCAATTTCCTTCTTTTCTATCATCTTATCCTCTATCTCACTAATTAATTCTTCTGCCTCATTTACTCTGAGAGTATGCAGCTTAGACTGCATTTCATTCATAACATTTTTAAGTTTGGCCTGATTGGATCTCATTTCTGCCCTTAGAGATTCTATACTGTCATTAATGTTTTTCTCAATAATGTTTTCTTCTCTGGTTCTTTCCCCTTTTGGGGGTTCCACTCTTAGTCATTCTGTTGAGGGGTGGTTGAGGGAATGTACAGAGTCCAAATTATTGACCACAACCCAAGCAAGATGCACCTCTTTTACAGGGACCTTAGGACTGTTGGCCTCTTGTTATTCCAGCCTATCCTGTGGGGGAGGGGCCTGCTACACTGTTTGGGCAGAGTTGCCCTGGCCCCTGTGTGAGAGTGGGGGGGAGGGTTCAGTGAAATCTGGTTTTCTGGGGCTTTTGTTTTCTGGCAGCTTTCCCTGGCAGCTTTGGACATCTCTTCTGAGACCCAGAGCAGAAGTGACTATATCCAAACCTCTGTCTCAGAACAGAGAGATTGCAGTCTGTTCTTCACTGAGTCTCCAGGCCACACTGTCTCTGTTTCTGTCTGTGCTGCTAAAAACTGCAGAATCCTGGGTTGTGTGCCCCACAGCAGCACTCCCAGCCCTTGCTCATCTCTGCCTTTTGTACTTTTAAAACTGCAAGCTGCCCTGGTTTGCATGCATGCCCCTGCAGCTCCACATTTCAGTCAGGGGGCTGCCCTTAAGTCCTTTCCCCACCATGACTCACCTCCGAGTCTGTGCCCATTCCCCAGTGCAGGAGGTTTTTGCACTCCAGGGCAAGATTCCAGAGACTCCCTCCCCTGTCCATTTATCTTCTGATATCTGCCCACAGAATCACAGCTCGCTGCTTCATACCTTGAGATCAACTGCAGAAGATATTGTTTGAAGAGATCCAGATATATCTTCTTACATCTCAGGCTGATTTCATGGGTGTTCAGAATGGTCTGGAAGATATCCAGCTCAATTCAGGGGACCAGTTGAAATAAGGTCCCCTACTCCTCCTCCATCTTTTCTCCCTTCCAGGATGTGTCTACAATGGAATATTATTTAGAATATTATAAAATAAGAATATAATCTTGCCATTTGCAACAACATGGGTGGATCTATAGAGTATAATGCTAAGTGAAACAAGTCAATCAGAAAGACAAATACCATAGATTTCACTCACATGTAGAACTTACAAAAACAAATGAACAAAGGAAGACAAGAGAGAGAACAAGAAAAAACAAGAAACAGACTCTTAACTATAGAGAATAAACCGATGGTTATCAGAGGAGAGTTGGGATAGGGAATGGGTGAAAGAGATGAAGTGAATTGAGAGTAAATTTATCATGGTGAGCACTGAGTAATGTATAGAATTTTTGAATCACTATATTATACACTGAAACTAATACACTATATGTTAACTATATTAGAATTCAAATTAAAAAAAGAAGAAAGGCAAAAGAAATGTAAGAAATTATCTTTAAGACCTAGGGATTGGGAAAAAGTTCATAACACACTGTAAAAAAACAAACCTGGAAGGAAATGATGGATAAAAATACATCATAAAGAAAGAAAAAAGAAAAACAAACTGGTACAAGATATTTTCAGTACATTTAACTGACAACCAGTCAGTATTTCAATTACAAAAAGAAATTCTACTAGTCAATTGTCACAAAAATAATTGAATGAAATAACTATACTATATTAGTAAGTCAGAAAATTAAAACAAAAAGTGCAAGAAGATTCCATTTCAATTCAACCATTCAACTAGAAAAATTAAAGTCATCAAGTGTTAGCAAGGAGGAAAAGTTATAGGAAATCATTTCCCCTATTGGTGAAAATACAAACCGGTACAAAAAGTTTGAGAAGTAATTTGGTACTGTTTTATGAAATTACAATGTATCTAGCCCCCAAGAAATAGCAATTCAACTTATAGACAAATTCCAGCACATGTGGACCATGGCTACATTCTTCAATACAGATAAACTTGAAAATACAATGTTACATGAGAAAAATAAGATACAGAAGGATACATATAGTACACCATTTTTACAGAGTTAAATCAAGCAAATCTAAGGGTATCTTAAGACTCTACCTATTCAAGAATCCCTGCACGTATTTAAGAATCCATACTATTGAGGAGAAGTAAGGGAATCAGCAAAGTGAAAATTTAAGGTAGTTACCCTTATGGATGTGGCAGGGAAATAGAGTAGGAACAAGGCCACATAGAGCTTCAAGGACACCCAAAAACATTGGATTTCTTAAGTGGCATAATGAGTTCCCAGGCACTCATTTTATTATGTAATCAGTGAATGTTCATGTAAATATTCCCTTATGCGTTAAATATTTGATTTTTTAATATTTTTAAAAAAGATTTTATTTATTTATTTGACAGAGAGAGAGAGACAGAGAGAGAAAGACAGTGAGAGAGGGAACACAAGCAGGAGAAGTAGGAGAGGGAGAACCAGGCTTCCTGCCACAGGGAGCCCAATGTGAGGCTTGATCCCAGGAGATCAGGAAGCCACAGGGAGCCCAATGTGGGGCTCGATCCAAGGAGATCATGACCCAGGCCGAAGGCAGACACTTAATGACTGAGCCACCCGGGTGCCCTTAAATATTTAATTTTTAAAATTAAAACACACCCAGGCTTGTACACACACACAAGAAAGAAGTAAGTATTCCCATTCAAGAGAGTTATTGATTTGGCAGCTGCTCAGGAACAGAAAGGATGGGCAAGTATTTGTTCTCCTTTTAACACTTTGTCTGTAGCAAGATCCTCTTTTACCATTTAAAATTTGTTTCCTTCGCAATTACCTCAAAGCCCCTCCCAGTATAATTTATCTCATTTTCACTTTTTTTATTTAACATCAAAATTCTGTCTTATTTTTTCCCAGTGGCCAGGTTTTATCTGCTCTTCCTAAAACTTCCAGGCAAGTTCAGATTCTACAGAATCTTACTACAACATATGAGGTAATTTCTCCCTCATTTATCTTTACAGGTGACCCTTGAATAACACTGGTTTGAACTGCAGGGATCCACTTACACACAGATTTTTTTTTTTTAGAAATACAGTATAGTACTGTAAATGTGTTTCCCATATGATTTTCTTAATAACATTTTCTTTTCCCTAGTTTAGTTTATTATAAGAATACAGTATATAATACATACAACACATGAAATACATGTTCATCAGCTATTTATGTTATCAGTAAGGCTCCAATTAACAGTGGGCTATTTGTAGTTAAGTTTTGGGGAAGTCAAAGGTTATATGCAGATTTTCAACTGCATGGGAGTCGACACCCTAACCCCCACAGTCTTCAAAGATTAACTGTATATTAGCTTCACTAGATGTAAATTTCGTGTACCGTGTTCTCTTCTATGTTGTCTGATTCACATAGTTGGTATAAACCCCTCTTTCTTTTTTTCTTTTTTGGGATAGAGACAGAGCAAGCAGGGCAGAGGGGCAGAGGAAAAGACGGAGAGAGACAGAATTTTAAGCAGGATCCACACCCAGCATGGAGAGTGACACAAGGCTCAATCTCACGACCCTGAGATTGTGACCTGACCTGAAGTCAAGAGTTGGACCTTCAACCAACTGAGCCACCCAGCCACCTTTCAACCCCTCTTCTGAAAGCCTTCTTCCCCTTTATATCATCCATGATTTTGTTGGTCACTAAAATCAGAACTTCATCTTTGCTATTGGCTTTTCAACCAATTTCATAACAGTATTTTGGGAATAAAAGTCTGTACTTACAAAGATGTTGTGATTACAGAAGTCCACTAGAACTTTGCTTATAAAACAATGGTTTGTAAAAGGAATAAGTATCAAAACCACAAGGGAACCCTTATTAAAATCTTCATCCCTGGGTCCCAAACCCCAGAATGCTTAAGGTGGAGAAAGCTAAGACCATGGTAGAAAACTGATGGCTCCCTATTTGCCAGCGAAGTTTCTCCAAGAAGCAGACACCAAGACCAGATTAAAGATGCCAGGGAAGGACTAGGGGGGATGCTCGTGATGGAAGAAGAGGAGGAAGCCGGAGATAGCAATGGGCAATTTCAGACCATGACACAGCTCTGACTCTTGTGCAGAAATGGAGACTCTTTAGACTGAGGGCAGTTCTGATGAAGCTTTGGCTAGACCAGCGGGGCGTCCTCAAGCTAAGGTCACCTGGAGGAGGAAAACCAGATCTTGCAGAAATGGTCTGCAAGAATCCACCCTTGGTGCAACATCAGTGGCTGGCTGCAGCCTGGGAGCAGCCCAGCCCCTGTCTCCAGTGGATCAAGATGGGCAGGGGCTGTGAAAGGAATTCAGCTATCCTCCTCTCCACAGAACTGAGGGGCGTGTTCAAGGTCACCACATGATGGCCAGAGGAAAGCCGCAGAGATTTAGAATTTTAGTTCTTGTTCTGCCCTTTCCTACATGTATGATTTTTTTAAAGATTTTATTTATTTATTTGAGAAAGAGAGAGAGACAGAGTGAGAGAGAGCATGAGAGGGGAGGTCAGAGGGAGAAGCAGACTCCCCATGGAGCTGGGAACTCGATGCGGGACTCATCCCAGGACTCTGGGATCATGACCTGAGCCAAAGGCAGTTGCTCAACCAACTGAGCACCCTACATGTATGATTTTAGACAAGTAAGCTATATGAGCATTAATTTCTTCACTCTTTCCAATGAAATGATAACAATGAAAATACTAACAATTGCTGAGCCCATAGCAAAGTGTAATTATAACAGTCAAAGGAAATGAGTATAAAAGGGCTCAGGAAAAGCACAGTAAAATAGAAAAACAATGTAAATATTATTGGAAGGCATTGCCCAAAGTCCATAATCAGATGAAAGATAAGGAATACTGACAGGTTAATAATATCAGGGACATGGACTTTTTATTAAAGAAGATCAACACATGATTACTATGATTAACCTTCTCTCTAGACAGAATTTCATTTCTCCTTTACACGTCTGACATACACAGCCAGCTATATAGTTGGGTCATAAATATGTTCATTCACTCATTTATTCAATATTCAAGTATCTATTGAGAGCCCTATATGTCCCAGGCTCTCTTTAGCAACTGGGGTTGCAGAGAAGAAGTCAAACAAGCCCCCAACAAGATAAATGTTTCCACTGCCTCATGTGCGAATGGTGACGGGTGACCAGTGGCCAAGAAATGTCTTTTTCATTTCTCCTATCAACACACTCTTATGGCTTTAGCTATGGATCAGAACTGTGAATGACCTTTTTGTTTTCCCTTTTCCCCCTTTGAAAATTCAGATTGTTCTCTGGCAGCCAGTAACAGCTGATTTAATTAAGAAGCAGAAAGAAGTCCATTTTTTTGTGAATGCGTCTGACGTAAACCATGTGAAAGCCCATTTACATGACAGCACAATCCAGTTCAGGTAGGCGGCATTCAATATTTACTGAGTAGCCTTTATAAGCACCTATGATGCATTTTATTAGCAGACGGTATGATATCTTCCAAGAAAAATAAACACTTATATTGAACACGGCAACATGGAAATCTCTGAAGTGGACTGGTGAGTAGGCCCCCGTGGCTAGCTCTGTGACCTTGGACAAGTGGCTTAATCTCACAGGAAAATGCCTCAGACGCAGGGATCTGGGGAGCCCCTTCGAGTTCCTCCTTGTTCCTTCCTTCCTGTGGTCCCTCTACTCTGTGCCTAGACCTGGGAAGCAAAATGGTCATTCACCTTAGCAGGTGTTCTCGTATCTCTTGAAAAACTAGGTGCTAAAGGGGATTTGGCTTCCTCCCTTGCTTCACAAGATCAGGTGACATTTCTGAATGTCTGGCCCTAAACGAAACATTGTATCAGAGGCAATTTCTTTTCAGACTCCGTGTCCCCTTCCTCTTGGATTCTCCTGTCCAGGGTCTCCTTCCTGCATCCACAGCCCAAGAGCCAGTCTTCCTTCTGCTACGCTAGTACTTCCTGGAGGCCATGCTCTTTTCTGTGTATCGACAGGCAGTCTTTGGATAATCCACTATGATAATTACTAATAATATGTTTTGTGTGTTTACTGCCTTCCAGGGACTGTGCTGAACCTCCCTATACATTGCTTCATTTAACTCTTATTTAACTCTGTGAGAGAGATACTATCCTCATTATGCAAATGGAAAAATATTTCGTATTCACAAAGGAATTTTGCAAGATCATACCACATAGAACATAGCAGAGCTAAGGGTTGAACTCAGACTCTTCTGATGTCAAAGCCTTGGCTTTTATCTCTTGGCTTAAAAAAAAAAAAAGGAAAATGATATTAAAATGATAGCTAACTTTCAAACTGTTCATCCCAAGTGAAGGAAAAGCTTAATTCAGTTAAAATGTTTGCCTAGTTAACAAGGTGGTACTTCTCAAGAAACTTAAACAAGGTGACTTTCCGGTATTATTCCTTTCCCTGTGCTTTGATTTTTCTAGAGATTTGACCATCTTTGGCTATGCAGAACATCTGGTTTAGGCTAATGGTTGTCACAATGAAAAACAAAAATAAAAGGCTTTCTGCTTCTCCTTGGTCCTTAACTGAAAACAGAATAGTAACCAATGTTACTCTGGATTTAAGAAAGTTGTCCATTAACCTGTATGTTAAAGACACTGATAAATCACAATCGAGGAATGTTGGTAATGGTATGGAAAGGGTGAGCTTCTGGAAGCCATAAAAACATACCACATAGGATCTGCTTTCTCTCCAACACCCATGTGGGCATAATCAAGAAGTTTTGTGGATTTCAGCTTAGTACAATATTCTGGGTTATTGTTTGCACCTTGGTGACTTTTGCTTGTTAGATATCTCCATGATTTTCCCCTGTGCTCACCTGTTGTGCCTGCAGTGGGCAGGGAAAATAAGAGTCCTGTTTGGAAATCAGCTCTCCTGTTTTGTCCCCAGCATCTTGGTGGAAGAAGTGAAAGATCTTATCCAACAGCAAACTCTCAATGACACAATCACCCCCCGGACCTTTTCCTCATATTATGAACATTATCACCCATTAAATGAGGTAAGTCATTACATTTCTCTCCAAAATTACTACTTTCATTTAATTAGCATTGCCATTTCAACCATGGGATATTATTAAAGAAACATAATTAGTGGAAGAGGGTTAAAAAAAAAATCGTGATTAGGTTGATTATATGGTGGTAACTTATCCTCTCGTAGATGTCTTCCCTGAGAAGATTGTATCATATTTTGTAAACTGCCTCTAAGCAGGCTGTTTGCCCACAGCTGGGAGTATTTCTGTTCTGAGTAATACTGCATGCTAAGTAATAACAGGAAATAAAATTAAGACCTTCTTATTGAAACTGCTACAAAAAAATTAACAATCCAATTAATCATGTCTCTTTGGACCATTACCCTGATTGTAACTCTTAGGGAATAATGGCAACATTATCTCACCGAATTAAAGGAATTTATTCACTTACATTTAGTATACTGTAAACAAGTGCATTTTATTCCCCTTAGGAGGAATCTATTTAAACTAATAATAACAACAACAACAACAACAACACCTGTATTTCAATCATTCACCACCTGTATTTTAATCAAAAAGTTGACTCTTTTTTTTTTTTTTTTCTATCAGTACTTACAGGTTCCAATTTTTCTAGAGGGAACCTGAGAAAGATGCTGGGGCTCAGTTGACTGAAGTAAGCTTTCATGTAATCCTCTAAGAATCATATCCCCATATTTGTTAGTTGAAAGGGTCAACTCTTTGGAGGACTTCCTTTTTTATATAGTTTGCTCCAAGTAATAAAAATCCCTTGATACCTTTTTTCTTTCATAGGAGCATGCTGCTCTATTGCTTAATATAAGTATTTTTATCATCTTTGGCTAGGTGCCCAGAAACTGTTAAGTACCATATCCATGTTTTTAAGACATCTAAGACTTAAGAAATAAGAAACAATTTTCTGTTTAATCTTCAAAAGCATCTGTTCCTTTCCAGTTAGTTAAACCAGAACTCAGCCTGCTTCTAGAATCAATGTGCCTGGCTGATTGATGGGGAGCTTAAAATTGCATCCCCTTCCTTTATCTCCCCTCTCTTGTCTCTATTTGGCCAAGACCTCTTCCCTCCAGCGTCCATCATCAGCTCTGCAGAAGCAAACTTGATGTCAGCGGTTGCAAAGCTTGGTCAGCGTGATTTGCAAAATGGAGAAGATAAATACGTCATAGCTGTCTTGAATTGGATGGGGAGGGAGGAATGTCTTAAGAAGAAGTATTTTTAAGTAGTTTTAAAATATTTTTTAATTCGTTAGAAGAAGGTTACTTTTTCTTATCTTGTCTCCAGGAAAGACATGGGGGGTGGGAGGGGGAAGAAACAACTGTGTTAGTCAGCCATAACAAAGTGCCACAGACTGGGTCACTTAGACCCCAGAAATGTACTCTCTCACAGTTCTGGAGGCTGGAAGTGCACGGTCAAGTTGTCAGCAGGATTGGTTTCTCCTGAAGTGTCTTTTCCTTGACTTGGAGATGGCTGTCTTCTCACTGTGTCCTCACGTGCTCTTCTCTCCGTATGTACCTCCCTGGTTTTTCTGTGTATGTTTATGTCCTAATCTCCATGTCTTATGAGGACACCAGTCAGGTTGGATTAAGGCCGACACTAACAGCCTCATTTTAATTTAATTACCTCTTTAAAGGCCCTATCTTCAAATACAGTCACATTCTAAGCCACAGGGAGTTAGAGATCCAATATGTGAATTTGGAGGGGAACACAGTTCCATTTGTAACAATGACATTGCAGAACACATTTTGCACCTCTCCTCCCTCCCGCCCTCAGTCCTTAGGGTTCATAGGAATGTTGGCCATCTTGTGCTCAGGAAATTCCACCAAGTCCTTCTTTCCCCTTCAGTACTGATCGTTCCTTCAGCCCTCACCACAAGGTCACCTGGTAGGTTGGAGGGGTTCTTTTGTCATTGATTCTTGCTAGGAAATCATTTTTTTTTCTTTTCAGCGTAACAGTATTCATTGTTTTTGCACCACACCCAGTGCTCCATGCAGTCCGTGCCCTCTCTAATACCCACCACCTGGTTCCCCCAACCTCCCACCCCCCGCCCCTTCAAAACCCTCAGATTGTTTTTCAGAGTCCATAGTCTGTCATGGTTCACCTCCCCTTCCAATTTCCCCCAACTCCCTTCTCCTCTCTATCTCCCCTTGTCCTCCATGCTATTTGTTATGCTCCACAAATAAGTGAAACCATATGATAATTGACTCTCTCTGCTTGACTTATTTCACTCAGCATAATCTCTTCCAGTCCTGTCCATGTTGCTACAAAAGTTGGGTATTCATCCTTTCTGATGGAGGCATAATACTCCATAGTGTATACGGACCACATCTTCCTTATCCATTCATCCGTTGAAGGGCATCTTGGTTATTTCCACAGTTTGGCGACCGTGGCCATTGCTGCTATAAACATTGGGGTACAGATGGCCCTTCTTTTCACTACATCTGTATCTTTGGGGTAAATACACAGTAGTGCAATTGCAGGGTCATAGGGAAGCTCTATTTTTAATTTCTTGAGGAATCTCCACACTGTTTTCCAAATTGGCTGCACCAACTTGCATTCCCACCAACAGTGTAAGAGGGTTCCCCTTTCTCCACATCCTCTCCAACACATGTTTCCTGTCTTGCTAATTTTGGCCATTTTAACTGGTGTAAGGTGGTATCTCAATGTGGTTTTAATTTGAATCTCCCTGATGGCTAGTGATGATGAACATTTTTTCATGTGTCTGATAGCCATTTGTATGTCTTGCTAGGAAATCTTAATCCATGGTAGGGAGAAAAACAAATGGCAAAAAAAAAAAAATACTTCTTAAAACAAATGGCAAAAGAAGAGTATTATTCAAAGGATGTTACCTTCATTAACCCAGATTAGATTGTGAAATGAATCAAGCTTTCTGTAAGGCTGCCTTCATCCAACACAGCCTCCATAGTTTCAGGAAACCCCCTGAACCAGTGATACTGTGACACAAAATATTTTCATGTAGTAGTTCTTTCAGAAGCACTCATGTCTTAGAAGAGTAGCACAGTAAACAAAGCCCCAATGAGGAAACATCTGATAGCTAGACACCCAACACCTCAGACACTGGCAGCATTAGTATTTGGTGACAGGTAGGCCTTTCAAGAACATCTTAATTCCCAGCACTGGACAACCACTCACCCTAGTGATATTACTCTAAGAGCATCCATGGGCAAATGGTGCCCCAGTTCCCATCAGCTAGGATTGCAGTTTGAAATTACCTCTTGTTAAGGTCCCAGAGATGAGGCCAAAGACTGGTCATTTCCATTTCAGAAGGTATAAAAGTACAAAGGTGGCCCCTGAGAAGTTGGTCTTCATTAAAACATGACTGAATTTCATCATTCAAATTGTGCTTTGAAGTGGACACTAGCCTAAAGTCAGGGCCAGAAGGTTTTGGGTTTTTTCCTTCCACTGTAGTCTTCACAGAATCACCAGTACCACTAGACTTCCAGCCAGGAGAAAAGTTCTGAATCAAACTTCTCAGAGAAAGAGAGAATTTTTCCTCCAGATTGTCCTCATCTTTGCATCCTCTCACTTTACACAACTTGTTGTGAGTATTCCAGTCTCTAGTGGGAACAATAGCACTGCTATTTATCCTGCACAAAGACAGTGCCCAGGACTTCCTTGGGTTACCCTTGAAAGTAAATATTTTAAAAAAAAGTCCTATAGAAATGTGAACTCATGAATGAATGGTAAAGAAGATTGTACACACAGAGACAGGGATTCGATGTGCTAAGCCTTTAAAAATAACTTTCAGGAGATCTATTCTAAAAATTAATTTTTCCTGCTTTGTCCTAAGTTTTTTAGTGCTTTTCTACTCTTCCTTTAAACCTTGATACCTTTGAAAATTTTAATTTTATTGATTTTCCTAAACAGCAGAAGAAATACCAGGCTGTATTTCCTTTGATTCCTCCCTCTTTCTTTATACAAAGGTTTTAAAGGGATCGCCTTACCTTGCAGAAGTTGTCTGCTTCCTTTGCCCAGGGAAATGCTTTGAACTTGCTCTGTGACTAACTGCTGGTTTCTGTTTTGATAGATCTATTTTTGGATGGAAATCATAACTGAGAACTATCCTGATATGGTTGAAAAAATCCACATTGGATCCTCATACGAGAAGTACCCACTGTATATTTTAAAGGTGTGTTGTGGGGAGAGTCACTCATCTCTCAACTTTGGAGAATATATTAATTTTCCACTGCTGCTTGTTATAACTGGGATTTTTTTTCTTTGAGCTTTAGAAATATCTGTATTACAAGTGTTCCTCAATGTTAATATCCAGCTATTTGGGGATTGGTTATTACCTTTACATTCTTTCTTTCACTGATGCAGTGCTGGTGTGAGAATAGAAATCCTATTTTGGGGATCTACGCTGTCTCTGTCTCTATCTATGGGACATAGATAAGCCATTTAACTTTCCTGAGCTTTGTTGGCTCCCCTCATAAAAGGAGGGGAGTCATTTGGATTATTTTTCAAGTACCTTATTTATTTACACCCACCACTACCACCTCTGACTGGCTTACCTGGGAGGCAGGGGGAATGGAGAGAAATCTGTTGTCAGACAAACACTGATACTGATCTAGTTTTTGGAACCAAAGAAACAGCTGAGCAACGAAACCCAGGGGGAAAAAAGGAACCGTGGCAGTAGGATTAATATGAAAGCTTCTGCTCCAATCCCTGTCCATTTGTTTTGTTTTGTTTTGTTTTGTTTTGTTTTGTTTTGTTTTGTTTTAGTTGAATAAATTAGCCTTTGTAAAAGTCTGTGAATATGGCCAAAGAAAGAATTTTTGGGAGCCATGAAACCATGCTAATTCCTGCTGTTAATTTCTAATTCTGCATTTCTTTTTTTTAGCAGTTCCCCGCCCCCCCCAAATAATTAGAAAGCAGTTCTAGGAAAAACGTAAGCATCAGAAAAATACATTTGATTTAATAACATTTAATTTACATATAGTTTCCCAACTTCACCTATCTAAATTGTGAGAGGTGGGAGTCTTTAGTCATCCAAAGATAAGATTTTGAGTCAGGGTTCCTGGGTTCTCATCTGTTTTGTTAAGAACCTGCAGTGCAAACTCAAGGTAGACATATGAAACATCAGGTCCTCTTGACAGCTGAGTTGGTCCATCAAAGTAACTCCATGCAGTTGTGGTCTACCCATCTATGGAATTTGCATTCGGCACTATTGTGTATACTCTTCAGCACTTGTGTTTCTGGAACCCAGATTCACACATTAGAAGATCATGCTTCTTGCATGACTTTGTACCAGTCTTACTTGACCAAGGACGTGCATATGATGGGAGTCTCTGGGGTTCCTTCATTTTCCAGTGTCAGGATCAGTGCCAAGAGAGTTTGCTTGGCACTGTTAGACAGAAAATTGAGTCAGGCAACTCGTCCAGACAACTCAAGACTTTTTTTTTTTTTTTAATTGCATAGATTCAATCAGCCAGATAGTTCTTCTCTGTGCACTATTTCATTCTTGGAAGCCAATGCCCTTTGACTTTCTCTGTTGCTTTCTTACTGGATTATCACTAGCTCCAGGTTAGTTAAGAAAAAACTTGCCTGAGTGCTGCGGAATGGCAATAAACATTTAACTCTCTCCTTTTCTTTTTTTTTTTTTAAGATTTTATTTATTTATTTGACAGACAGAGATCACAAGCAGGCAGATAGGAAGGCAGAGAGAAAGGGGGAAGCAGGCTCCCTGCCGAGCAAAGATCCTGATGCGGGGCTCGATCCCAGGACCCTGAGATCATGACCCGAGCCAAAGGCAGAGGCTCAACCCACCGAGCCACCCAGGTGCCCCTAACTCTCTCCTTTTCTTATTTTGGAATTTCAACTCCACGTATTTGTTTAATTTTGTAACACTCAGCTCCCACCCTTCCATACCCTCATTGTGTTGAAACTAATTTTTAAAAGCATATGAACCATTTTGTGTGGAGATTTTCTTGAGAACACTTCTGAAGACACCAAAGTCTATCACTGAGGACAGATTGGGAATTCTTATTCCAGAATGGCAACTTGCACTAGCTCCCCATACCATGAATCAGAACAAGGCCTCTGTCTCCGGGCCTGGTGGTAATACGTTTCTGTGAACTTAGATGTGTGCTTCATTTTGTGTGAGATGGGGGTAATAGTCTGTACATAAAAAGTATGCACCCTGGGGAAAATGGTAAAGGAGTCCAAGTTTCTCTTCAGCATCACTGGCTTCCCTTCCCAAACCTTTCTTTATTTCCGTCTCCTATAGAAAGCTGCCCATACTACATGTACCTATTTACCTCATGGAAGTGTCAAAATACAGCTGAAGTTCTAGTACTCTGGTCTTTATTTCTACACTTCCACGTGCAGCTCTGGGATGACTAAGTAATTGTGGAAGAGCAAGAGGGCCCTAAATCAAAAGTTCTGAGTGCAAACGTCAGTCCCGACTCTCACCAGCTATGTGACATTAACTAGTATCCTTTAATCTCACCACCCTTTAATGTCCCCAGGAAACCCTCAAAGGAATGCAGAGAATAATGTGTGTTTCACAGATTTGTTGCAAGAATTAAATATAAGCACTGTATAAATGGGAGTATTATCCTGAAGCTTCTTGTTATTGTTGTTGGTTTTCTTTGGGCAGGTTTCTAGAAAAGAACGAACAGCCAAAAATGCCATATGGATCGACTGTGGAATCCATGCCAGAGAATGGATCTCTCCTGCTTTCTGCTTGTGGTTCATAGACCACGTAAGTACTTCCATTCTCTTCCGCCAGAGTTTCTCAATGCACGGCCTAAGACGACATGTGCAGAATCAACTGGACTGTTTATTAAATGCATTTTCCCAGGTTGTGTTCTAGAATTCTCAACTTAAACTCTCTTGTGGTGAGATTTGGTAATCTACAATTTTCACAATCTACCCAGATGACTTGGTATACACTAAGTTTGAGACATAATTTTAAGCACTTAAATCACCCTAGAGATTGCCCACCTTTTCCTTCCTACATTTCAGGCTAAGGCTAACTGCTGGAAAATAATCAAGAAATATTTCGCAATAGTAATGTGTTTACTAAGGACCATAGTCTGCCCTTGGAAATTGAACAAAAAGTATAACATTACAGAGAAGATCATATATTCTAATATATTATAATGGGGGATTTTGTCCCTGAAGAAGGCCTTGGCAGCAAAAAAATCCATAGATAAGACCAAGAGTATGGCATAACAATAAAAATTATAATGACTATAAACCTCTATAATAAATGAAAACATAAAAATTCTGCTTCACTTCCTATAAAATGTTCTCTCTATTGATTTATGCAAAGAGCCTCTACTACTGGAAGAATAACTTAAAGTATGTGTCCTTCTGATAATGGTTCTGGTCCCTGTATTCACAGGTATACAACTACACAAAATAGATTTGTTCTTAATAATTAAAAGATAGTCACTTAGATTGATCTGTCTTAACAAATGAGGTACATCAAAAGTAAAAACATTTCTGCCTTTGCTGGGTCTGGTCAAATACAACATCTTTGTCTACCTTCTCCTGCCTTACCATCTGCTCTTCCCGCTGATGGGAGCTGCAGCAATCCTGAGCCTTCTGCAAAGTTCCCAGCCATCATCAGTACTACCTTGACCAAATGAGGCTAGCTCTCAAATGACTAGATCCTTAATACAGCCCAGACATTTGAGGATCCTTCCTCAATTTGGGTAGTTTTATTCATTTTGGGTAATGAATGGAGTACCAGTTAGCGGAGAAAGAAAGGTGCAAAGCAAGCAAGAAAGAACACTTCTTTTTCATTCCATCACTGAGCCTGGAAAGGGCCAAAAAGAGATTCTAATTCATTTTGACTCTAATTCCTATTGGTGGAGTTGTCCTTACTTGCCATCCTTCTAAAACTGACACCTCTTCTCTCCTATTACACATACTCTCCTCTACCCTGCCTGCTTGCTGAATTTTTGTAAGATTAAATTATTTATCTCACAAATATTTATAAATTGCCTATGAGTTTCCAGACTCTGGAGATACCATGGGAAAGGAGATACAGCCCCAAAACCTTACCATCAAGTATTTTGCCCCAACAATAGGAGTCTGATTTTTGTAGCCCAAAGCAACACAGTCAATAAACTCTTTTTAATGGACATTTAAGAATGTCCTTGCCTGCTTACAAATAATTTAATCATTTTTCATAATGATTCAAACAAAGGAAAAGGAAATCCAAGATTTTTTAAAATTGCGATTCAAACAGAAGGAAAAATAAAAGATTTTAGCTTTATAAATTTTGTGTGGATGGATTTTATATTTAAAAAGTAAAGAACCCAAAGATGAAGCCTTAGCTTTTAAAACTCTGTAAAGAAAACCTACACCATTCCTGTGTTTCTCCTTTCCTCTTGTACAACAACCATTCACACAACACTTCTAACTCCAGGTACATGGGTACTTTCCCCACACCACGCGATTCTATAACACCTGCTGTATGTCCTACAATTTAACTTAATTCTGACACTACCTACATGCAGACTGAGTCAGATCCCAGTGGGTAAGGGCTCAGTCCCACAAGACTGCCCCTCTCACACTTCAGCTGCCAGTTCAAAGTCCAGGCTGTTCTCTGTGCTTCGGACTAATCAGCTACAAATCAGAGGTTCCCACGACCTCCTCCTAGGTTTGATTAATTTGCTAGAGCAGGTCAAAGAACTCAGAGAAACAGTTTACTTACTGTTTACTGGTTTGTTGTGAAAAGGATACAATTAAAAGATACAGATGAACATCTAGGGGGAAGAGATGTCTAAGGAAAGGTGTGTGGGAAGGGACATGGAGCTTCCCTGCCCTCCCCAGCTGGGCCACTCTCCTAGCCACTCTACACGTTCACTAACCCAGAAGCCGCCCCGAGCCCCATACCTTTAGGATTTTTAAAGAGGCTTTATCATGTAGGCACGATGGATCATTAACTCAATTTCTAACCTCTTTCCCCTTCCTGGAAGATAGGTTTGGGGCTGAAAGTTCCAAGATCCTGGCTTGGTTTTTCTGTTGACCAGCCTCCTTCCAGGAACCCACCAAGAGTCACCACATAGAACAAAGGACTTTGTTATCACCCAGGAAATTCAAAGGGATTTAAAAGTCCTATGTCAGGAACCCAGGTCAAAGACCAAATACTAAACCAAAAGATGCCTTTGTTGCTCTTATCATTTAGGAAATTACAAGACCTGTGCCAGGAACAGAGGGCATGTGGGGCAGAGACCAACATATACACATATTTCTATCTCACAGTCTCTCACTCTTCTCCAACTCTATATGGTACGGTCTCAGCTTAGGGGAAACCCGTTACTCTACACTTTGGGGACCCTGAGGTCAGTCATTTCTTTCTATGCCTCTCATTCATCCTGTGGAGGCCAAATGAAGATCCCTTATACTAATGTGAAGGCAGGAGCTGAGGCTGACTTGTGCATGATTGCATCACTAGGACCAAACTCAGCACGGGGTCTGGCACATCATTGGAGCCCAAGCAGCACGTGTTGGGCATCACACCTTGTTCAGTACTTTGTCTGCCAACTGGCTTTTCTCAGTGCCAACCTCCCTCTGGACCTCTGACCTGGAGAACTCTCATGTAGCTGCTCACAAAGTTGGCACCCTGCAACTTCAGAACCTCCACAGAATTCCTGCAGCTGCCCTTCACCTTAGCTGACATGTGACTTGTGAAGGACACGGCTTCACAGAAACTCCTTCAGGGAAAGAGGCTGCTTTTTCCTATCTCCATATGCTAAGGGGCCAGAGGAGTAGATCAATGTTCTCCTGTCCTAATACAGGTATCCCCTACTTTCCAAAAGCTCACATGACGCCACTTCACTTTTACAAAAGACTTACATTCATATGGGAATGACTTTCTTCATAAAAACAAACAAAAAAATGTCCTTCAGGTTTCTTTCAGTCAGCAAAAATAGGTACTAATGTAAAAGTGTTTGGAAAGTGGTGGACACTTTTCATTTTACACCATTTTAGCATATGGAAAGGTTTCATAGGCACGGTCTACTTTCAGAGAGTGTGGGAAACCTGTTCTGCTGTTGCCTTTTTACCTAAATTCCTGATCTGATCTGGCTGAACCACCCTTGTCTTTTCTTTTTACTGTCCTCTAATGGTCTCCAGATAATTCCCTGGAACTTGGCTCATGTTTTTTTATTCCTCTCCAATTCTTGCCCTTATTTGGAGTGAATTCGAAGTCTGTATGTCAATCTATCAATGTCCATCTATCTCAGCAACTTGAACTTCACATCCACAAACCTAACCTCAACTCTGCTTTAGTAAATTTCCCCCATGGCCATCCTCTGTATCTCAAAAATAATTCTTTCCCTGACATCTGGATCCAGAATATGGCCAAGGACAGTAACCAGGAATGATAGGAGGAGCCACTTAAGAGTCTGACCACTTAATTTCCTCTCCTCCTACTCTGTCATTCCTCACACCTGTTCATCACCCATTCACCCATATCCTGACTGTCTTGTCCCTTTGATGTGCTCTTCAGGAGTTCTAACCCCAAACACCCCGCAGAATTAACTGTCCTTCTTCTGGGCCATCTTGTACATCTTATTTTATTATCATATTTTATAACATTGACTTTTTGCTCTTTCATTTCAAATGTAACATTTTTACCAGCTTGTTAAGAACAAAGATCATCTCTAAAGTCAGTTTTTGGTGTTGTTACCCATAACTCAGTACATTGTTTGGTCCATAGAATCAACATTCAACATTGTCTTGTTATATTTAAAATTTAAATTAATGCTTCAACTTTAAGCTCAAATACAACTCTGGAGTCCAGAGAGTATCTATCATTGTGCTAAATGCTTTATTGTCATCGTAGGAAAACTTGGACTTACAGCCCTTTGCAGTATTTCTAGTGGTAGAGGGAGTAATGCTTTATTTTAAAATCCTTCATTTGTAGCACCTTATATGCCTTTTTTTACTACTTTATTCTGTCAAATGGCTATTGGTTAATTTGTTGGTAGGTGTTGCTGTTGTTATTGTTGTTTCAGGCCATGATAAAGAAAAAGCTTTGGTGCACCCCAGGAAAAGATTGGATAGTAATTATCTGCCGCAGGTCGGGCTGCTAGGAATCAGACACGCCTTTATCTCCCATCCCCTAATTTCTCACTCTTGTGCAATCCTCCCTCCAGTCTCATCTTTCTTCCCTTGTTTTTATTACTAGGACAGCAATTTCAGCTATGTTACTTGTTGGTAAATCATTCCTTCAACAAATATTTATTTGTGTGCTGGCATAATTGTTACCATTTGCATGTCGGGCATAATTTCTTCAGCCACTTACTTCATTAAGGGTGATATAAAACCATGACTGTAAACATATTTATAAAATACCACAAAAACTCATTGGATAACACATGTTTGGAGAGCACCAAGATATACAAATCACAAATTAATGGGGAAAGAATTATTAGATTCATAAGTATGTTCAAGTTTGGTTGAAATTATTATTTAAAAAAAAATGTCCTTAAAAAACAGGTGATATACCAAGTCAGAATTATAAGGTTTATAAGATCTTAGAGGTTGTACTACTCCACTGATATGATTATATATCTAGATTGTATGTTTTTGAAGTATAAATGGCTGGATAAATATCAAGTCTGAAAATGTCTTAATGAGTAATAACATTATTCACAAAGTTATTGAGAACATTTCTTGCATTTCTCTGTATCTATGTAACTCTGCCCTTAATCTGCACAATGCATGGAAAAGAACACAGATTTGCCCAATTACCAAGTACCCAATCTTACCCTTAGCCTATCAGGAAAGTACCCTAAGTCCTGAGGATGCTATATTTACCTAGCTGATCCATTCAGGTCACTGTCCCATTTGAGTCCATGTCTCCTCTTACAGAAGAGCATTGAGAAGTCCCCTCAATGCACAATTTCCCTCTGTCTTTCTTTTTTTCTAAGCCTCTCTATTGAGGTCCTGGCTTAATCCTATTTCTCTTCAGATCACCAATTCCTCTTATTCTGGACCCTCACCTTCTTTAAATGCACCCAAACAAGCCCACCACTAGTCCAGATGGTGTCTTTGTGAGGGATCAAGAAAGACACCCTTTCCTGGAATAACTAGATATCTACCTGCAAAAGAATGAACTTGGACCCCTACTTCATACCATGTACAAATATTAACTCAAAATGGGTCAGAGGCCTAAATTTAAAAACTAAAATTATAAAATTTTCAGAAGAAAACTTAGAAGCAATAAATCTTTGTGACTTTAGGAAATTATTTGTTAGATATGACACCAAAACCACAAGCAACAACAACAAAAGAGATAAAAAGAGCTTTACCGAATTAAAAACATTAATGCTTTCCAAAGGATGTGATCAAGATAGTGAAAGGATAACCCACAGAGTGGGGGAAAATTTATATGTTAAGGGACTTTTATCCAAAACATATGAAGAACTTTTACAGATAAACAATAGAATGACAATCCAATTTTGGATTGAGCAAAATATCTGAAACGAACAAGTCTCCAGAGAAGATAGACAAATGACCAATAAGTACATGAAAAGATGTTCAACATCATCAGTCATTAGAGAAATATTTGCAAATCTAACCACAAGAGTTACCACTTCAGACCCACTGGGATAACTAAAATTTAAAAAGGATAGTAACAAGTGTTTGATAAGGACATGGAAAAATTGGAAAGCTCATCTGTTGCTGTTGGGATTGTAAAATAGTTCAGCCATGATTTTACAGTTTGGCAATTCCTTGAAAGGTTAAGCATAGAATTACAATATGATTCAGCAATTCCACTACTAGGTCTACACCCAAGGAAAGGAGACACATTTTTTTACAAATGTCCATGACATCATTATTCATAATCAAAAAGTATGCCCATCAATTTATCAGTAGAGAGAATAAATTAGTATATCCTTATAATTAAATATCATTCAGCAAGGAAAAGGAATGAAATGCTGACCCTTGCTACAAAATGGTTGAATCTTGCAAACATTATTCTAAGGGATAGAAGCCAGATATAAAAGGCCACATATTTTATGATTCCATTTGTATGAAATATCTAGAATGGGTAAATCCACAGAGACTGAAAGTTGATTAGTAATTGTCAGGGGTGAATGTGGGGATAGGTGGAAGGGGAATAACTCTTAATGGATAAGGATTTGGGTCAGAGGGATGATGAAGATGTTTTGAAGTCAGATAGTGGTGATGGTTGCCCAACTCTGTGAAAATACTAAAAAAAAAATTCACTGAACTCTATACTTTAGAATGGCGCATTTCCTTTTATGTGCATTGTATCTTAATAGAGCTGTTAAAGAAAAAGGGGGCACCTGGATGGCTCAGTTGGTTAAGTGTCTGACTCTTGATATCAACTCAGGTCTTGATCTCAAGGTTGTAAGTTCGAGCCCCGCATTGGGCTCCGCAAGAAATTCTTGTTCGGCTCTGACAGATGATCCACATTAGCTCTGGAATTTCTTATCCAAAAAGCAGGATTCCAAACAGAAGGGGTGAGTGAGGGTTGGAATGTATGTTTCATAGATTTGTTGAGGGCACCTGGCTCAGTTGGTTAAGCCTCTGCCTTCAGCTCAGGTCAGGATCCTGGCGTCCTGGGATCGAGTCCCACATGGGGAATCCCTGCTCAGCAGGGAGTCTGCTTCTCCCACTGACCTCTCTCCTCTCATGCGCACTCTCTCTCTCATTCTCTCTCCCTCCCTCTCAAATAAATAAAATCTTTAAAAACAAAAAGACAAGAAAACAGATTTGTTGAAAGAATTAAAATTTAAAATTTAGCTCCCCCGGTTATAAGGACAATGTAGAAACTGTCTAGTCATATCTGGGCATAGACAAGGTTAGTTTAAACTCTGATCAATATGGATTATTGAAAAAGGAGTGGGATTGTACCTAGGTTTTATTTCTTTAAATCCCTGAAGTGAGCTGTATTGCTTTAGTAAGGAATTCTTTTTTTTTCTTGAAGAAAATTTTAGAAAACATATGGTTCTGTTTTCTGCCTTCGTTAAAAAAGAAGACCATTTGTTCCATGTCCAAGGCATTTGCCAACATATGCCAAGAGAGTGCCCTAAGTTCAGACTTTTGAAGGGAATTAATACTCTTACTGAAAGTTAAATACACAAACCTAAACATTCCAAATGACTTCTTAAAAAAAAGTAAAACACATAAAAGAAACAGACTAAGTTTAGAAGGACTTAAAAGAGATATTATTAAACACACTTGGTGTAATTTGTAGGTAACTCAGTCAAAAGGGAAAAAAACGCCATACACTTATCTTCTGAGGCACGTGGATTTCTATGTGATGCCAGTAGTTAACGTGGATGGTTATGACTTCACATGGAAAAAGGTAAGTGAAGGCAAAGAAAACAAAATATGCCCTATTTGGGGATACAGGACGTGCAGGCTAAATTCTTCACAGAATCTTGGATCTTGGCACAATGGCTTTATTTAAAAAAAAATATATATATATATGTATATACATATATATATATAAATTCTTATTATGGAAAAGTTCAAACATATGAATGGTAATTATTTCACAGTAATCTCCTTTTTACCCATGACACAACTTCATCAATCAATTTTTGGCCAGGGGCTCCTGGGTGGTATAGTTGGTTAAGGGGCTGACTCTTGGTTTGATTTCAGATTCTCATCTCAGGGTCATGAGATCGAGCCAAGCTTCAGACTCTGCGTTCAGTGTGGGTCTGCTTAAGACTCTCCCTCTGCTCCTCTACCTGTGTATGCTCTCTCTCTCTCATATAAATGAATGAATGAATGAATGAATGAATGAATCTTTTAAAAAATGAAATAATCAACTCATGGCCAAAGTTTTCCCTCATGCATCTCCAAACCAATTCTATCTCATTATATTACTTTGAAGCTAACCTCAGACACCATATCATTTCATCAATAAATTTTGAGGATGCATCTCTGAAAGAGATCTTTTAAAAAAAAATCATACAATTGTACCTAAAAATTAATAATACTTAATATTATGATGTCCAATTGATATTTAAATTTGTAATTGTTTCATAATTTAAAAAATTGTTTTGTTTGATTCAGAATTCAATTAAAGCCAATATATTGTGATTTGTTTAGATGTCTTTTAATTCTATTTTAATCCATAGATTCTCTCTCTCTATCTCTCTCTTTCTCTCTCTCAAATTTTTTCTTCGCAATTTATTCATTGAAGAGAAGGTTTCCCATTGTCTGGATTTGCTAATTGCATTGCCATGTTGAAATTTCACATTCCTCTGTCTTCTGCATTTTCTAAGACTTGAAATTTGGATTGTAGAGGATAAACCAGATTCAGGTTTAACTTTTTTGGCAGGATTACTTCAGTGTGATTCTGTGTTCTATATAATGTCTGATTGTATCTCCTTTTGTGATGTTAGCTGCCATCAATACACAATGCCTAGATCCATCCATTCTTATTAGGAATCCTTTGAATAGCATTTTGATTAATAAAATCATAAATTGCAAGTTTTAGAAAAACATCCTAACTGCACTTGCATTCTGGTAGAATTTCACTAACTGATATGTGAATTTAAGCCTTAGGATGCTCTAATTTAGTGATGAGCATCTAAGTGTAAGTTTCCCAGTCAATCTCATCTATATTGGAAACCACTATCAATAGAATTTCTAGCCTATCAACATCATGATTCAGGAAAATTACTCAAGCAATGTAAGTACAGTTCTTTCTAATGTAATGAGGAGCACATAAAACATAATTCAGCTTATATAAGCTCAGAAAAACCTCCTTGAGCAGCACATGTAAGCACCAGGAAGAATAACAGAGTGATTGGAAACAGAATTTGAAAACAGGATTGAACAGAAATTGTTTTATGGAAGAGGTAATTTTTGCAGAAGAAATGGGAATGGTGAAGGGGATTGGCTGAAAAAGTTATCCTAAGTGAAAGGAATACTATGACTATAAGTTTGTAGGGAGGAGTGGGAAAATCCTGAACTAAATAAATGAGAAATCCCTTTCATAGCACCTAACACAAATTTGTGTCCTGTAAATGAGCATATGGAGGCATCTGTGTGGTTCAGTCAGTTAAGCATCTGACTCTTGATTTCAGCTCAGGTCATGATCTCAGTGTCATGAGGTCAAGCCGCACTCCTGGCTCCCTGCTCAGTGGGGAATCTGCTTGAGATTCTCTCTCTTTCCCTCTGCCTCTCCCTTTTCCATTCCCTCTCAAATAAATAAATAGTCACATTCACAGATTGATATTACAATAGATTTATTCTTTCACTAAATCATGGTAGAATTCAGCCACCCTTTAGGTATTGCCACTCCCCCATTGTCCTTTGTATCTTAACACTGCCAGTTAGTCCCTGTGGTTTAAGAACCAAATTTTTCCAGGACAATTCTTGCCACCAAATCACAGGCCAGAGGTTGTAAGCAGACTGGGAAGCTTTCCAGAAGGGCTGGTGAGAACAAGGAAAAGGTACTACATCATCCCAACCCCAGGATTTAAACGAAATCTGTGGAGCTATTTACTTAGTCAACTTTCCCAGTTTGCCCCAAGAATCCAATGGGGGAATTTGCTTTATGTTTACAAATGAGGTTTGAATCATTGTGATCAAAGGAACCATCAGGCTACAAGTATATTCACAGCTCCACCTCCTGAAACTTTTAAAGGAGTGAGTTGAATTCAATCTAAAGAGAGCATTGAAACTCATGACTCATGGTTTTAATTTTAGTTGAGACACAAAGTTATTTTACTTTTCTCAGAAGGAATTAAAATTAGAGCGAACAAGACTAAACAGCCTAGCAAAACCAAAAGAAATTTCTGTTGGTATAGGTCAAAACTGATCAAATATTACCATTTCATCTGGTTCAGACTGAAATGGTTTTGAATGAATGTAATTGAGACCTGGGTGGAAACAAGGGCTGTGAGAAAGGAATGCTGTGAAGATCGTGACAGGTGGGGTGATGGGTTTGCAGGAGAGACGCACAACCCTGACTACTTAGGTTTTAGAAGTCATGTCTCTGCTTGAACTATGAACATGGCCATCTGGTTATCAGTGTTTTGTTTATTTAGAATCGAATGTGGAGAAAGAACCGGTCCTTTCATGAAAATAATCGTTGCATTGGAACAGACCTGAATAGGAACTTTGCTTCCAAACACTGGTGTGGTAGGTTACTTGCTTCATTTCAAATAACACTTGTCATTAGGGTATCAAAGTAGAATTGGGGGTGGATACCTTTCCTTTTTAATTGTATAGGAAAATGTTCAACAGTATTCAAAAATATTTTCTTTGGTTTTTGCTATTTACTTAACATTTTTTTCTTTTATGAGTGTCATAAATGTATGTCTAGCACAGTGGGAGTTTATCATTCATTGATTTGAATGAGTTAAAGTACTCAGTGAACACTGATTAAGGCATTCAAGAATATTGTCTGCTCTCAGGGTGGTAGGTGAAGGTTTGCAGTCCCCCCATTTTATTTCATAGTTACTACATTTAAAAAACAACTACAAAACAAAACTAAACCTAATTATGATCTTGAATCATCTTTATTTTTATAAGTGGGTACATGTAACTCTGTGGGGACTCTAAGATATTGAAAGTGACTGAAGCCTCAAAAACTTGCTTCTAACCACTCCTTTGCCCTATACAATGCTATGTATGTGATTGTACGTATTCCCTTTTTTTTAAAAAAAAAAAAAAAAAAGAAGGGAAGCTTTGTGATTTTGAACATTTCCTTATTATCTCAGAGTCCACATGAAAACATAACAGCGTACTTACCTTATTTCCTTAATTCCTTCCTCCTCTAGGTTAGAAACTCCGTGAGGGACGGGACCATTATCCATAACCTAGTGCAATGCCTGACACAGGCAGGGTTCCCAGAAATTAATTAAATGCATATAGGAATGAATAGGTTCTAAGAGACCTGCAGATGTAATAAGCAAGCAGAGGAAAGAGCAGTTAATCCTGCCTCGGGCTCACTCCTTTTGTGATTAAGGGACTCACTTAGTGGTTTCTCCGTGAGAGCCATCCTTAAGATTGTCCAATAAAATTGCCCACTGAGACCCCAAGACAACACAGCAGTGATAACTGGGCAAGGAGTCAGAGAAGCAGCAGCAAATATAAAATAGGTCTAAACAGAGCTGATGCTTACTAAGTGCTGTGTTATTTACATATCTCCCCCTAGGTTTCATTATTCTCCTGGATGGAGAATCCCAGACACGGAATGTTAATCCCTTAATTGTTAATCCCTTAATCTGTGTTTAAGAGCACAGACCTAGGAAGTGACAGAGCTGGGATGTCAAACCAGGCTGACTGACTCCAAAGTTATTGCAATTCTTCTATGAGAATCCCTTTTATTATAAGTTCTCATCTAGAACTTATTTTATCTTCATGCTCTTTGGTGCTCTGTTTTATTTAATATTTTTTATAGTGAAGTTGTATTACCCAACTTAAATAGCCAAGATGTCAAATATATTCTTTTATTGCCATCAAGACATAAGGTAGGCCATCTGAAGCACAGCACTATCTTACTATCTATCACAAGAGTTAAAAACAGAAACTGAAGCAGCAAGCATATAGACAAAGGAGAGTGACAAATAAAACAAAAAGTAATTGTAAAGACTCTTTTTTTTTTTTTTGTCCAATACCCCAGTATCTCCTTAGTATTATGTAAGCAAGCCAGTGTGAAAGAATTAAATCTTTTATCCTCCTTGTCCCTGGAACTAGAACATGCCTTTATGATACTTTTTTTTAAAGAATCTAAAAGGACACTTTACTTATTAACAGGAATTGACATATCAAGCCTGTTTGTTTCATGTTCATTTTCCCTTTCTTCTGTATTAAAATTGTGTATGTGCATATGCTTGTGTGTGTGTGGTGAAAATGGGAATGGGTCTGAGGTTGTCTTAGACTGCTCAGGCTGCCATAACAAAATACTGTAGGCTGAGTGGCTTCAACAACAGAAGTTTATTTCTTGCAGATCTGAAGGTGGGAAGTTCAAGATAAAAGTGTCATCAGGATGGGTTTGTCCTAAGGCCTCTCTCCTTGGCTTGCCAATGGCCACCTTCTCACAGTGTCCTCACATGGCCTTTTCTCTGTGTACCCATCCCTGGTGTCTCTCTCTCAAAAGGACACAAGCCATATTAGATCAGGGTCCCACCCTTATGACTTCTTTAAACCTTAATGACCTCGTTAAAGGCCTGATCTCCAAACATAGTACATTGTGAGTTACGGCTTCAACATATGAATTTTGTGGGGGGAGGAAATCAGTTTATAACAGGGAGGATTTTGTGATGTTGTGGTCTCAAGCTTTCTGAGAGAGATTCACTTATTTTCTAAACTGTTAAATTAAACTGAAAAGTTTTAATAACCAGTGTACAGTGGAAAATCCTTTATTTCTTTTCTTATGAGACCATAGTGTCTTTTCATCATTTTTTATGGTGCTAAAATATATATAACATAAAATTTGTCATTTTAACCATTTTTAAGTGTGCAATTCAGTACATTGAGGCATTAAGTATATTCACAGTCTGGGAAACCATCACTAATATCAATTTCCAAAACTTCCCATCATCCCAAACTCTGTGACCATTAAGCAATGTCTCCTTATTCCTCCTATCTGTGCAGCCCCTGGTAGTTTCCACACTACTTTCTTTCTTTATAAATTTCCCTATATGAGGCCTATAGACCAGAGAATGCTTGAGCTTGAAGGAACCTGGTAGACTAAGTGTCTCTTAGTACAAAAAAAGCACCTTCAGTTGAGAAAGTTGAAGTAGCTTCCCAGATGAATATGCCTATTTCATGGCAAAGAAGATCTCAGATTCAAGTTTCCTGAATCTCTGGTACTTCCTACCAAAGTACTTGAAATCTCTAGAATGTCAGAATCTGAGGCTGCCCTCACTATCTGTGTCTATTATGGTCGTCACTAGTGGCTACTGAGCACTTGAAATGTGGCTTGTCTGAATTGGGATGTGCAGGGGGTATAAAATACACACCAGATTTCAAAGATTTGGCATGAGAAAAGTAACATAAAAAAGATCATGAGGGGCACTTGGGTGGCTCAGTGGGTTAAGCCTCTGCCTTCGGCTCAGGTCATGATCTCAGGGTCCTGGGATCGAGCCCTGCATCTGGCTCTCCGCTCAGTGGGGAGCCTCCTCCCCGACCCCGTCTGCCTCTCTGCCTACTTGTGATCTCTGTCAAATAAACAAAATCCTTATTAAAAAGTATATCATGAGTAATTTTTATATTGATTACATCTGAAATGATAGTACTTTGTACATATTTGTTAAATAAAGCATATTATTAAAATAAGTTCACCTATTTCTTTAAAAACAATGATTGATTGAAAACTTAAACTTGTGACTTGCTTCAAGTTTCTATGGAAGAGCTCTGGTCTGAGGATTCATGTTAGGGAACTACTGCTTCCTCCATCTCTTTCATGTCCTCCCCTATCCCTACTCCTAACATAATCTCTGTTCTTTAGAACTATATATCGGGAGGGGGAGGGCAAGAGTAATCAAAGAGAACAGAACTATCAAAATGATTCATCTGATCACATTATTGATTGAAAATTAATACAAAGGAAATATTAAGGCCCTGGGTGTTTAGCACAACATTTTCTTGCAGGGAAAAGAATATTTCAGAAATGTTAAGGCTGTTTCTATAGCAAACAAAATGAAGAAAGCAGAACAAGTTTAAGTAAGGCGGGCAGCTCCTGGAAGGTTAATAAAGCAGTGCATGGTACCTAAGGACAAGGATGCCGCCAGTCCTCAGAAACAACCTGGAACTAGGTGGGCTTCAGCACTGCAGTGCGCTCCATGAATCCACTGTGAAGCACACTGGATGTTTTTTTATTCCAGTCCAGATGTTGATGTTGATGATGATGATGATGTGTATGGTGGTGAAAAAGAGAACAAACAGTAGTCACTGAACACTTAGTATAGACAAGGTGCCATGCAAGGTATTTCATATGCATTAGCTCATTGAATCCTCATTAAATCCTCATTAAATATATAATTTTCCTATTTAGCAGATGAAAAAAATTAAGGTATAGATAGCTTTACAACAGTTTAACTTAAGGCCATATAGTTATTAAAAGCAGTGCCAAAATTAAATCAAGTTATTGGATGACTAACGAAATGCCTATGCTGCTTAGCTTCTTATAGTAAAGGGCCATTACTGCCCAAAATGTTCACTTTGCATCTCCTGGAATAGCAGTATTTCCTTCATAGAGTTGCATGAGGATTAAATGAGATATTGCATGGAAATCTTAGAGTTCATGTCAGCTGGTGATGTTATTGGTGTTGTCTTCTTTGTTCTAGAAAGCAGCTAGCTTGGCACCAGAATCTTCATCTCAATTTCAAGTTATCAGTGGAGGGATTCAGATTGACAAAACACAAGTTGAGGACCCAGTTCAGGATTAATCACTTGTGTAGGAGGGAATAATGTTTGGGGCCAGAGATGGCTCCCTGGGGCCCCAACCCTGTGCATTAAGGAAGAAAGGTGAGGTGCTAGGAGTCAGGCAACTATCTGAAGTGATGTATATTAGAATGTCTCAAAAGGATGAATAAATATGACACTGGCCCCCAATATCACCATCTTATTTTATTTACCAGACTTCTTTATTTAGCAAGTTAGAAGTAACACTGACGGCAGACTTCCGTATTCTGAATTCCCAAATGAGACTTTTCTTTTATGGGCTATATTGATTAGTAACTTTTAAACTACAAGAACCAGAAAAACCAAACTCACAAAGGATTAAAGAAAATAAGGTTTCTGAAAAATGGTATTTTTTTTTTCCTTTCACATAACCACATGTCTGGAGACAGGGCTGGCTGGCATCTCTAAGATTTCCTTAGCCACTTTCACAAGGAGTGCAAGATGGCTGCCCCAGGCATCAACTGTTGGGATGTTTGCTATGAGGGCCTATAAATATTTACTTCAAAAGAAATATAAATATGTTCTTTACAGAGTTTAATCCATTTCTCTAAAATCTGTTTTTCTGAAAATGTTGCACCATAGATGTTTGGAGAAGGCACTCTCAGGGAAATCACAAATTACAATAGCATAAGCATCCCCTCTAATCGCACTCTTACCAATTTCACTTCAGGGGAAGGTGCATCAAGTTTCTCATGCTCAGAAACCTACTGTGGCCTTTACCCTGAATCAGAACCAGAAGTGAAGGCAATGGCTAATTTCTTGAGAAAAAACATCAACCACATTAAGGCTTACATCAGTATGCATTCATACTCCCAGCACATAGTGTTTCCATATTCTTACAATCGAAGCAAAAGCAAAGACCATGAGGAACTGGTAAGTGCTACTTAATTATTTTTTCATTGGCATTTCAGAAATAAGATAATACCTAACTCAAGAATCAAAACCTGTGGGAAAAAATTTCTCCTTTGGAGGACAGTTGGGAAGGTGCTTTACATTTTGGTCTCACTCTGCTGAGAGTCACCTGGGTCAGGGTTCACTGAGGGAATGTAAAGAGCAGGTCCTACCCTGTGGATGTGAACTTTAGTCCAGCAGATGGGTCCCTAAGCAAATGTGAGACACATTGCTTGAAGGTCGGGCTGAACCATTCCACATGGAGCTGATCTACGTATAAAACCATTAAGTCAAGGATAAGAGTCTGTGAAATTGTGGGTCTACTTTATGGTAACTAGCTTTCTACAACAGCCTGACATAGATCATGTCCTGGTATAACACTCATCAATCTAATATCAATATCAGGAATTGTGTATACACTGACCTCCCTAACCTCTAGGGCTTTGGTCCTATTAAAAGCACTTCCAATGTCAACATTTTGGATGTGGTAGAAGATACAGGAAGTTCAAAGAGGACACAGATAATCTGCTAACTCCTCACTACTTTTTGATCCCACATGTTGTATGTTTGGGTTGATGACAAAAAAAATGCAAGGTTTCTTGATGAATTGTAGCTAGGATTGGCCAAATTCTTACCCCAGATACTTTACAGAGAATGGAAGGGTTAAGGTGACAGTCTGACTCTTGCCCAGTCTGATCTTTATGTAGTGGTTTGTTTCTTACTGATTCCTTTCGTTCTGGCTCTCTTTTTTCCCTTTCTTTCTCCTTTTAATTTTTATTTATTTGTTTATGTACTTTTTACTCCATGAATTATAAATTTTATAACTGGAAGTTTGCACCTCTTAATTCCCTTCACATATTTCTTATCCATCCTTCCAATGGGTCCCCCTCCCCAACCCCCCACAACCACCAGTTTCTTCTCTGTATTTATTATTTTCTGTATTTTTGTTTGTTATTCATTTGCTTTGTTTTTAGATTCCACATGTAAGTGAAATCATATGGTATTTGTCTTTCTCTAGCTTATTTCACTTAGCATAATACCCTCTAGGTCCATCCATGTTGTTGAGAATTGCAAGATCTCATGCTATTTTATGGCTGAATAATATTTCATTGCATATATATACACTCCACATCTTCTTTATCATTTGTCTATCAACAGATACTTAAGTTGTTTCCATAACTTGACTATTGTAAATAATACCGCGATAAGCAGAAGGGTCATATATATTTTCAAATGAGTGTTTGCATTTGCTCTGGGTAAATACCCAATGGTGGAATTACTGGATCACATGATATTTTTATTTTAATTTTTTGAAGAACCCCTGTACTGTTTTCCGTAGTGGTCACACAAATTTATATTCCTACCAAACAGTGCACAAGAGTTTCATTTCAAGCACACCCATACCAACACTTGTTATTTCTTGTATTTTTGGTAATAGCCATTCTGACAAGTATAAGACGATATCTCATTGTGGTTTTGATTTGCATTTCCCTGATGTTTGGTGATGTTGATCACCTTTTCATGTATCTGTTCGCTGCCTGTATGCCTTCTTTGGAAAAAAGTCTATTCAGGTTCTCTGCCTATTTTTTAGTTAGATTATTTGTGGATTTGGGTTTTGTTTTTGTTTTTATTGTTTGGTGTTGATGTGTATGTCCTGGTTCTCTTACAAGAATAAACTATAGCCATATTATGGGATAACAGTTGCTGATGACAAATATAAGGTTATTTGCATTTTCTGAAAATAGCTCATTTAGAACATAAACATACTTGGTACCTGCAATTCTTTCTTCTTCTCAAAGGGAAACTTTTAAGGAAAGCTCCCTTATTGGTGTTATCCTTGAAGAAAAGAGAGGCTATTTGTCCTGATTTGGAAATAGAATTAGTCTGATTTTCCTTATTTTGGGATTACTGTTATCACAAACAGTTGTTGAGAGTTATTTCGTGTAAAATATTGTGTTTGGTGGACATTAAAAGAAGCACTAGGTGCGATCCTGCCCCTCAAGAGAACATGAAATGGTTAGGGAGCTCAGCCCTTAGCAAATGTCACAAATAGTTATATTCTAAATGCTGTAACTACTAAATAAGCGGCACAGATGGTAGACCTCAATTCTGACTAGGATAGCAGGGGGTGGCCTTATTAACTGATTCAGAAGGAAATGCTAGAAAAGCCAGGGGATAAGGTCCTTGTCTGGAGGAATTTATCATATATTAAGGGGTGACATATTATAAAGAAAATGATAATAATAATAAAAGGCTATTGACATCAAAGAGCAGATCAATTTTCAGCCAGAAATAGAACAATAGGAATTCTAGAGGCAGACAGGGAAGGGAGCACATTGAAAGCTCAGGAAATGTCTTCCCCACAGGAAGTATGTTCAGGTGTGTGTGTGGTGGTGGGGAGGTGTTCAAGTGTATGGGGTGTGAAAGTGGAGGGTGACACCATCAGAAAGTAGATCTTGTCAGCTTGTTTGAATGTCAGAATGAATTTGTATTTTATTCTGTAGACAATGGGGTTTCATTAAAATTTTTTTGAACAAAGGAGTGCTACAATGTAATACGCGCTGATATTCCTCTGGGTTATTTGAGAGAGGGTCAGTGAATGCTAGCATCAACCTCATAAAAGATCTGGAAAAGCTAGAACCAAATGCAGTAGAATAAGGGATTTACTTATTAACCTACCCCGTAGTGGGCACATGATTCTTTTTACCTGATGAGTCTTTAGGAGTTTATCAGACATTTTACACAAGAAGACAATAGTCTGTGAGAAGGAAATGATCTACGCATTAGGTATATGTAGTATTTTGAGAAGCTACATTTAAAGTCTGGTGATAATTTTGGGGTTTTTAGGTGGCTCAGTTGGTTAAGTGTCCAACTCTTGATTTTGGCTTAGGTCATGATCTCAGGGTTGTCATACTGAGCCTACTGTCAAGCTCTACGCTTAGCATTGAGTCTGTTCCAGGATTCTCCTCCTCCCTCTGGTCCTCCTCTCCACCAAGTAAATTAATTAATTTAATTTAATTCTCTAAAAACATAAATAAAGTTTGGTGATAATTTTGTGTAGGAATAGGGTAACCCCAGGCTGATTGTCTTTGAAATACAGTTGTACTTCATTTTATATGATAAGTGGATTCCTGAAAACCAAAAAGTATGTGAGAACTATTTTTCCTTCAGGTTAAATTAAATTTTCAATGTGTTGGAAGGGTTTATGTTTAAAGCCACCCAATTGTGATTTCCATAAAGCAAAAAATATTTTTTTAAAGTTTATTTACTTCTATGTATAAATTTTTCATATGTACTGTCTTCTTTTAGTTCTATTGATCTATAATTGATGTGTAACATTGTATAAGTTTAAGGTGTACAATGTGATGACTTTATACACTTACACATTGTGAAATGGTTACCACAATAAAGTTAGTTAACACAGCCATCACCTTACATAATTACAACTTTTTCTTTTGTGGTGAGAACATTTAAAATCTACTCTCTTAGCAACTTTCACGTATATAAAATAGTGTTGTTAACTGTAGTCACTATGCCGTGTGTTAGATCCTCAAAACTCATTCATCTTATAAGTGGAAATTTATATCCCATAATCAACATCTCCACATTTCATTCACACCCCAAGCCCCTGGCAACCACGATTCTACTTTCTATTTCTTCCTATATACAGTTTGATTCAATTAATATATGATTGTTTTATTAAGAAACTCCTATCTGTCCTGCTTCAAAGCTGCACATTAACTGAAATTCCATATTCTATTGATTTCAGTCCCTAGTGGCCAGTGAAGCAGCCCGTGCTATTGAGAATATTGATAAAAATATCAGATATACTCATGGCAGTGGTTCAGAAACTTTCTGTAAGTATTTCTTTTTAAGGTCTTGGAGAATTGTAAGGTACTAAAGAAATCTATGTGTTTGGATTTTCTGTGTCAATTTATTTTTTCTAAATGGAATCTTTAAACAAGGTCACATGTAAAATAGTTGGATTATAACAATTAAGAATGGAAGCGTAGTAGCTATGAGACCACTGAACAGGACTATATTAATAAATGAGTACCCTCAAAAGAAGCCAAAATGATATTTAAGAAATCATGTTCATTGGTGCAGAGTAGAGATTATAGAATTGGCATCACACTGGGTGAGTGAAACAGGAAAGGTCATAAAGGGCCAAAAGAATGTGTGAGATGTCCAGGGCTCCCATGCAAAGTTGTGCAGGTTGAACACTATACAAATCTAGGGAACCCTTTTCACATTAGATGCTTTCTAATAACAGGCTGTGTCCACTAGAGCACACTATATAGTTAAATGTCCTTTTTTGTATGACACTGATGACAGGTTGTATGTGGTAAACTCTTAAGAAATATTTCTAGGGGCGCCGGGGTGGCTCAGTGGGTTAAAGCCTCTGCCTTTGGCTCAGGTCATGATCCCAGGGTCCTGGGATCGAGCCCCACATTGGGCTCTCTGCTCAGCAGGGAGCCTGCTTCCCCCTCTCTCTCTGCCTGCTCTCTGCCTACTCGTGATCTCTGTCTGTCAAATAAATAAATAAATAAATAAAATCTTTAAAAAAAAAGAAATATTTCTAAATTTAATTTCTGCTGGCAGATATTTATCGAGAGATTCTTTTTGCCCACATTGGGATGACAGACAATGATTTTTCTCTTTTGAAGCTAGAGGAGGAGATGGCAAAATAGGAACAGAAAATAAACATGTAACCAGGTGTCATCAAACTATGACCCATAGGCCAAATTCTGCCCACCACTTATTTTGCATAGCCTGTGAGATAAGAATGGTTTTTCCATTTTTAAAAGATTTATTTATTTATTTTAGAGAGAGAGAGTGAGTGAGCAAGAAAGCGTGCAAATGTGGGAGGCGGGGGAGGGAGACAGAGAATCCCAAGCAGACTCCATGCCTAGTGCAGAGCCTGATGAGGGGCTGGATCTCACAATTTTGAGATCATGACCTAAGCATAAATCATAAGTCTGATGCTTAACTGACTGAGGCACCCAGATACCTCAGTTTTTCCATTTTTTAAAAGGTTGAAAAAAAGATTTTGTGACATGTTAAAGTTATATGAAATTCTAATTTCGGTATCCAAAAATAAAGTTTTATTTGAACACAGCCATACCCATTTACTTAACGTATTGTCTATAAAAGCTTTCACAATTGTAGAGTCAAGTAATTGTGACATACTTTGTGGTCCACAAAGCCTAAAATACTTACTGTTTGGTCCTTTGGAGAAAAAGTTTGCCAATCTGGTGCAAACAATGAAGTAGTCAAATATAGTATAATCCCACTGAGAAGTGAAGAAAATAAAATAGGCTGAAGGGTTTGAAAATGACTACAGGAGAGAGAGGCTCCTTAGCTAAAGTGTCCTAGAAGGTAACACTTTTGGGAGACCTTCTTGATAAGTATCTGCCTGTTTAAACAGGGATGTAGGGGGGAAACCAGGGAGAGAAGATGGGTTGTGAGAAGCTCTTGAGACAATATTCAAAACCCCGTAGTTTTCTTTAACAGATGTGATCTACAGGAATATAAAAACACATTCATCTTAATAATCACATTCATATCGTTTTCAATAAGTTGTTTGAGCACTAGATGCCCTATTTGTAGGAAGTCCAGAATCTTCCTCTTCTTCCTTCTCAACAATCCCAAAATGTCTCTGAACAAAGTGGGGCCAGATTGATCTGCGTGGTATCTCAGTCTCCTGGTGTCATTGGCCCACTGCTGCCTTTGCTGACCCAGGTCCTTGCTCTGTCAGTGAGGGATCACACAGCTTCCTTTCACAATTCAGAGCTTTCTCGATTCTTATCCTCTTCTCTGCCATTGCTTCCCAAAGCATAACCGCAGTGTCTCAGAGTCTGGTGTGAAGAAATCAGTCCCTCTCTACACATTCATTCATTCATTCAGTTAGCATACATCTATGAGAATGTGTTCACGAGCATGAGAAGAAGAAGGAATGGAAGAAGGAATGCCAAATATTGATAGTGGTTGTCAGAAATATTTGCTGAATAACATATTGAACCCTTGGCTGGTGGATATTTTCAGTATTATAAACAATGCTTTGGTAAACACCTTTGTAGTTAATTCAAGTATAAGCATTAGAAGGAGGCAAAAGTGATCACTTTGCATATGAAATATATGATTACCTGGAAAACAGTAGAAATCAACCAAAAATATTATTAACAATCAAAAGTTGAGTAAGGTGGCTATGAAGTAAATATACAGAAATCTAAAGCTCTGTTATATACCAAAAATAATCAGGTAGATAATAAAGTGGAGAAAAGATCCTACTGCCCCTCTATATGTACATATGTACAAAGTGCACACACATATACATACAGATACATATATGTGGATTCCTTGTTAAATGTATGTATGTGTGTACACATACAAATCCATATATTTATATGAAAACCCTAGAAAATTTTATTGGTTTACATAAAGGAGGATAAATAAAAGGGGAAACCTACTACGTTTTTGAGTAAGAATGCAAAATAAAAATGTGTCAGTAGTGCTAAATTAGTCTGTATGTTTAATGCAATCCCAATGAACAATTAAGTGACTTTGAATTTTTTTTTGAAAGAATGAATTTGGTAGAAGAGCTTGTAAAATTTTTCTGAAAAATGAGACTAAGAGAGAATTTTCCCCAACCAGGTATTAAGGCACATTATAAACTTACAGTAAGTAAGACTGTGGACCTGAGCTGGGAAAAGACATACCAATAGGAGGGAATAGTGAGAACAGAAAGACATTTAAATATATAAGGGCACATATTATCTCATAAAAGAGGCAATTCTAAGAATGTTATTCAATTAATAGGGTTGGAAAACCTGACAACTTAGAAGAAATTAATTAATTTACTAACATATATTTCTCTAAAATAAATCAAAGATAGATAAAATATTTTAATATAAACACTCTGCCATAAAGCAAGCTGAAAGCTAAATAACCAAATAAGAAAACAAATTCACCTATTACACAAGGCTAATAACACTAATGTTGCTATTATAAAGAATCTGTAAAATCAAACGAGTAGAAAAATGAGCAAAGACAAAATGAGCAAAGACAAAAATTATAATGCTGGACAATAAATATACCAAATAAAATGTTTAACTCAGTGGTAATCAAATAAACAAGATTATTCAATAATATTTTCACCCATAAAATTGCCCAAAATACATAATTCCCTATGCATGGTATGAGAGGGTGAGATGGGCGTATTCATACACTGCTAGTACAGAGATGTAAGTTGGTTCAATTCTTCTGAAGGTTATTTGGGAACATGTAGCATAATTGTAAAAAGTACATACTGTTAGACAAGTGAATCTACTTCTAGGTAAGAACATTCTAAAGAAATGAAGAAGCAATTAGTGAAAACAAGAAAGTTCATTGTAAAGTTGTTTATATCAATTAGAAATTAGAAAAAAATAATCTAAAGGTCTCCAAGTTATTGGAGATTACCCCCAAGTTATTGGAGATAATTATTGAACTTAATTATACTTAATTATATCCAGCTTTACTATGTGCTATGAGATCATGAAAAATGATAATGTAGATTTGAAGTCATTGATACATAAAGCTGGTCAGATAGATTATGTTTAGAAGTATTTAAAACTGCATGTATAGGATGATCTTATTTAACACATTTGGAAAAAATCAAATATGTTAAAACATGCACTGAGGAGAAAGAAAGACTAAAATGTTAATGGTGATTATTACTCCTTGGCAGAAATATGGGTAATTTTTATTTTCTTCCTTAACCTGTTTTTCTTCCATCTCTACTTTCTACCAGAAACTTAGATTACTTAATAATCAGAAAAAATAAAGCTATTTTTATTTTTAGGGGAAAAAATCCATTTTGTTCATTAACTTGAGACATCTGGATTTCAAAAAGTAATTTATTTTTTCTTCTTGTAGACCTAGCCCCTGGAGGTTCAGATGACTGGATCTATGACTTAGGCATAAAATATTCGTTTACAATTGAACTTCGAGATAAAGGCAAATATGGATTCTTGTTGCCAGAACGTTACATCAGACCCACTTGCACAGAAGCTCTCGCCGCTATCTCTAAAATAGTTGAGCATGTCATCAAGAATGTTTAATTCCCTTGATTTTCTCGCTCTTCTCTCCTATTTTAATTTACTGATTCCTACAAGACCAAATCATTGTACCCATTCTTCTAAGATTTTATCAGTAGTTTTGAGAAAAGATTTTCCCATTCCTTGCTTTTGTCAAAGAACGAAATAAATGCTACCATAAATTAAGGCAGAAAAGGGCTCACATTTCTTTTTCCTTTTTAAAAAATTTGTACGGATTTTGATTTAGGATGTTTGACCACCCACCTCAAGCAATTTTAATAACCAGTTTCTTGCAGATCATTGGACCACAAAAGGAAAGGGGGTTAGAAGTACATTAAAGATTTCTGCTCCAAATTTTCAATGAACTGCTTGCGCCTTTAAAAACACAACCGTGTGTCCTTTGCTCCACAGTAATAAACGATGGCCCCAAAAGTAGAGGAGTGTCAAAAACGAGACAAACACCACCTGCCCGTGCGCAGGAAACCTTTTTGAGCAAATGAATGAACGACTGTAGTTATTTTCAACAACAAATGTGGCATTTACAACAGCTGTTTATTGTAAGAAACTATGTAATAAAAGGAGTAAACTCTCCCTCTTAAATCCACTTTTTATGGGAAACTTTGGCTCTCCCTGGCTCAGGGATTCCACTCCAAGGGTCCCTTCACAAAGCACCGATTAGAAGATTTCCACGACACTCCGACGAGCCGACGTTACGCCCAGGGGCGTGTCTCCGAAGGGGCGGTGCCTGCGCGCTGACGACTAATCCGGCGGCCGGAAGCTGCCTCGGACCACTGGGGATCAGGGCAAACACTCGATTTCCGGCGGCATTTTGAGTCGGGCCTCCTAGCGGCCTGGTAGTGTTTTCGTTGCTTTTTCTTGCTCTCCAGTCTCTCTTCGTTCTTTTTCGTTCTACATCTCAGTTTCACTTGACCCTACCGAAGCGGTGGGTGGGCTCTGCTTCTCAGCTGCCCCAGGGGCCCCTCGCTAGCGAAGAGCCGGTTCCCGGGAGCCGCGCGCGCACCTACTTCTCGTCGTCGTCTTCCCGGGGCTAGGCGCGGGGACAGAGAGTCGCCTCCCCCGCTCCTCGGAGCGGTGGCGGCGGTAGCGCCTCCGGACTGTGCTTGCGACAGGAGCTTGGGAAGGAGGTAAGCTTGAATTCTGTGAATTGGTGTGGGTATCCGGGAAAAGGCGTTTGACGGACCCGAATGGGGAGGCCCTGGGTTGTACTCCATCCCCCTTGGGTCACGCCAGGATTTTGAGCTCTTTTTGAGCATCCCACCCTTAACTGTGCAATAGCTCCCTGGGCTCAGGCTTCGTTTCTCGCTTGTATTCTGATTCCGGCTAGTTTGTTTAAGAGGACGGGAATTCAGACAAAAGACTGTTCTGGGTCCCTACCAAAAAAGCTTGGGAACCCTTGCGCAGTATTCGCATTTATATGCACTGGACCGGGGGAGGAATATGGTCTTAGATTTAGAGGCTCCCTCTTTACGCATTCCAGACCTTTAGGAAAAATTATCTTGCTGTTGGTTGTATTTGGTTTTGCTTATTTCCCGGCAGTGATAGTTTGACTTGGGTCCTAAGTTTGAGGAGTGCTACTCTATCTTTACCTTCCCTAGGTAGTTACTTTGGGCAACTATCCGTCAGAAACTAGGGAAGGTGGAGTGAAAGTATGGAGGATATGCTGTTTGGCATTACCTCTTTCGGAATAGGTTAAAATAATATATGTGGCTGGAAAATCATTCAGAGTTGATATTACATGAATGATGTTGGTAGGATCCTGTTTGTGGAGCATATCTTTAGCTATTTGGTTATATTGTGAGGTTTTCACATACTTTGAACTACTCCGAAAATTACAGGCATAGACTGGCCCTTCAGGTTTTTTTTTTTTTAATAATTTTAAAAGTTTGGAAAATATCTTCACACCTCAATTTTTCAAAGTCCATGGTACTGTTGCAGTTAATCTAAATGTTTATGCAGTACAATCCATGCATGCGTATATGGTGCCAGTTAGTGGAGTCTAGTTTTGTAATATTGAAATTACTGGCGTTAGTACCTAAGCGACAATATTTTTAAGAGTTTTGTGGACATAATCTGTAGATTTTCAAATAATTTCCAATTTCTTAATGAAATATTTAGATTATAGGATGACATTTTAAACAAGAGACTGCTAAGAATGTTGATGCAGGTATGTAGCAATTTGTATCAGTAAAAATAGTTGCACCACGAAACTTAGACTTTTACTGTGTGGATCTCTAGGATCCAATTCTGTCAAATGCATGCCTCTTTCTGGCTTCCTAATTCTCGCTGATTCAAAATGAATATTGATTCCATATTTAAGATATGCAAATCAATCCATTTTCATATTGGTAAATTAATACTAAAATTAATCAGGTGGATGCTATTTTCACTTCTGTACAAGTTATTAGAATTTTAGTAAATTGTGTTAGTTTGTATTACAGTATGCATTGGCGGTTAAATATAGGCAGCACAGTTGTTTAATTGACATTTATTTGAGGAGTTGGTTTTCAGTGGATGTCAGTCTTCTCCACCTCCCCCAACCCAGTTCTCCATTTCATGTAGAGTTGGAGCTATTTAAGTAGATATTTAATAACAGTTGAAAGTTAACTGGTGTTGCTATTTAAAGTGTCTTTATTCTTTTTTGATAGAATGCATGTTGCAGTTCTGTTTATTTCACTTTATAGTAGTTACTAGCATTGCCTATTTTCTGTTCATAGTCTTTTTAACAATTTTTTTTTTTTTCTGCACAGTGCTACAGGATTGCCTTGCTCATAGTGGTATAGTCAGTGTAGTTCTGTTAATTCTGTTTGGAATTAAAGTTGGAATTGTTTTAGTCTCTTTTTTTGGTTGTTATTTTGTTTTTGGTTTTGTTTTAGTCTGTCTTTAAGCAACCTGTAAGATTGTTTTAGAAAGTTATTTTTTAGAAATATTCTCCCAGACTATGCATCAAATAAACTTAACTTTTTTCTTTAAAAAATATGAACTATAAATAGGAAGAGACCTTATTTTTAATATAAACCTTTTAATTTTAGAACTTCAGTGGATAAGAATTTATTCTACTAGTTAGTACATTTATGTAGTTTTAATTGTTTAATTACTTGACAGTTTCCTAATATTATGCTGTGGCTTATTCAGGTTAAAATGATACATGCGTTTATTTGTGCTGGGGAAAGATGCAGCCTCAAAAAGATGTAATTATGGATTAAAATGAGGATACTAGAATTGATACATGTTTTATTGACAAGATTTTAGTATTTAGGCCTCAGGAATCAATGATCATTTGTATGCTTCCCCTTTCTTAGCCATATTTATAGGGTGTAGCTTTGAGTACATTGTGATATTTTAAGTTTTGGAGGGAGAAAGAGAACTGTTCCCATTTTTTAAGACCCTCTTGTTGTATTTTAATAGGTTCAAACTCTGTCCCCTTTTTTTCAATTGAAAATATATCATAAAAACCTTGATATTTATTTACTCTTCAAATGGAGGGGAGAAATGGGAAAATAACTCCATAGACTTTCACCAGTGTCACCTGGGCTTTGATAATGATGGTGTTTGGGAAAGATATAAAGACATGATGATGTGGGTAAAAGTATAATGACACCTTGAAATCAAAGTTTAATTTGAAAACAAAACTGAAGGGAAAAGATTTAAAGTCTCTGAGATAGGGAAGACGTAATTTTTTTTTTTTTAAGATTTTATTTATTTATTTGACAGAGATCACAAGTAGGCAGAGAGGCAGGCAGAGAGAGAAAGGGAAGCAGGCTCCCTGCTGAGTAGAGAGCCTGAGGTGGGGCTCGATCCCAAGACCCTGGGATCATGACCTGAGCTGAAGGCAGAGGCTTAACTCACTGAGCCACTCAGGTTTTAGACTTTAATATTTACATTTTTATTTTATTGTTTCTAACTTTTCTTACATACTTTGAAGCATTTGCTCATTGAAGCCTGTTCAGATATTAATTAAAAAAGGTTTTTATCCCTTCCTTAGTTAAATCTATATTTTATTAGATTGTGGTATTTATTTGGGTCCCTTTGAGGGCCCAAATTTTTAGATTGAAAATTCTAATTAAGTCATTTTATTTGGTAACATACATTTAAATTAATAAATTAACATATGAGTAAGTGTTTTTCTGGTGTATTACAGATTATGTGTATATATTTAGACAAATAGTATTTAAAATATTGTATTTTGTATTCTTTATAAGCATAAAACATTTTATCTTTGTCAGTCATGAATATTTCAGTAATAATATTTCAAAAAGTTATTATTGCTGACTACTGATAGAAGTTCCTAGATAGATGACCAGAAGAATTCCTCTTCGTTTCAATTAGAAAACTTCAAGTCCTACTTTTTCCCTTTTGCCTCAGATTTTTTTTCCTGTCTATGACCTCCCTATAACATAGACCTGGTACTCAAAGTCAGTGTAATTTTAGGAGGAAGTCTGACAATGTTGGATGCTGAGAATATGACTTTTACTTTGCTGTTTTTCCCTAAGTTGGAAGACTCAACAGTAGCTAAAAGTGAAGTTCCAGTGACAGTAACTATGTAGGTGAATCTTGAATAGTTCTTGATGTCACATGTACAAGCAACTTTGTCTCTGTAGGAGGGTACTTTTTTAGTGGCAGGGATACATACAAGGAGGGGTGTTAAGATCCCATCAGTCCTCACTTGTATTTGACATAGTAGTCCAAACCTTTTGAAATCTTCAAAGTTTATGTTCGTGATCTAGGATTAGAGAGAAGCCATGGTTTTCAGGGGTAGGTCAAGGGAGTAGCAGAGTGCTGATCCAAGCAACAGCTAATAGAGCAGGAAGAGAAACAGTAGAGTTAATACGTGGAGCCCTCAGAAAAACAAGAAAGGAGATGGTAGATGACCAGTGTTTCAGGAACAATAATAAATAGCTGTTGCCCTAATAATGGAAAGCACTATCATTAATTTTTTTGGAGGAGGGTGTGTTGGGAGTGGCAGCATGCTGTGGCTGTATAGGAGTTTGGGGAGCAGAACTATTTCCATTGGTAGTGGAGGGAAATATGTAAGATTAGGGTAAAACAGTGGGGGGGGGGATGGTATGCCTGTTTTCCAAGTTCCAAATAACTAATAAGAGCTAATAAGGAACTTTTAGAACTCATTCAATTTTAAGGTTATTAATTTTTTTTTTTTTCAAGATTCCATTTATTTATTTGACAGAGAGCGATCACAAGTAGGCAGAGAGGGAGGGGGAAGCAAGCTCCCTGCTGAGCAGAGAGCCCAATGCAGGGCTCCATCCGAGGACCCTGAGATCATGACCTGAGCCAAAGGCAGACGCTTAACCCACTGAGCCACCCAGGCACCCTAATAAATGTTTTAAAAATGGAATTAGTGGATGAAGATTATAATATACACCTCTATTAATATTTATAGTAACATAATAAGACTTTGAACATTTGTTTTTGTTCTAAACTTTCCCTGTTTTGAGTGACATACTCACTTTTTATTGATTCCTGCTCAGGTATAAATTATAAAAAGTGGTTTTTAATCAAACCACTTAATCAAAGCTTTACATTTTCTAGATGTTTTTTCAGTTCCATTGATCTTGGCCTTCCATTATATAAAGAACTTTTCCATTATATAAAGAACTTTTCAGTTCAGTAAATCAAGTGAACATATGAAATTCTACCAAATTTTACTCTGTAAATTCACATTTGGGCTGAGAATGAAACCAAAGATCATCTTATAGTACTAACTGTTGTATGTAGGGTTGGTTGTATTGTTCCTTATTTGGAGAACAGTTGATACATATGTGGTTTTATGTTGCAACAAACTCTTACTCATTAATGTGACATCTGTGCTAATTCTTAAAGATTTGTAAAGTCATTTTCCAACTTCTTTGAGTCATTAAAAATAATTACTAAAATGATTGTATTTATATTAAAGAATAAGATACTTTTTTTTCCAATTTAAAACTACCATATTGTATCATTTCCTGTTTTCCTTTTGGTTTATTATCTTTGTTCATTTGTCAAATGTTGTCCTTACTCTTAAGATTCTTTTAAAAATGTGGACTGAAAAGTATCTTAACTAAACCAAATATTGTTTATAATTTTTTTGAACTTTTGATTTGGTACTATCAAGACTTAATTTCCTTTCAAGTGATACGTCTTTACTTTGAAACCACATTAAAGAACTTTAATTTGTGAATTTTATGGAGACCAGTTCTATACCAAATGGAACTTTTACTTCTTTAGCTCCATTCATTCTAGTAACTTTTGACTATTGAGAAGATTTCAACTAATTGTATTATATGAAATGTGATATGGTTTAGTCCCCCCACCCCCTTTAGGCAGTTCTTACCCAGTTCCCACAGTGATGTACTAATTTTTTCTAGATCTAGAATTTAATGTTTTTCTTTAACATATATCATAATACTGTTATCTGATGTTTTCATTTCCAGTTGAGTCACCTGATTATTATATACTTAGATTTGTCTTGTTATGGTTTTAGTTTTAAATGTTTTATTTACCCTAGTAAAATATTTTTACAATTTGTCTTGTTTTTAATAATAGTAAGATAGCCTGTTTATCACTTTTAGCATCTTTGACTTTTATGTCAATATAAGTTATAGAAACATCTTGACTTCTTCTAGTTCTGTAGCCTATTTGAAAGTCATTTTGTCAGCATTGAATTTTCTTTATATTATTGAAAATAAATGTTCTTGATTAGACTGTTCTTTTTCAAGCTCTGTTAAGATAGAGAAAATATTAAATAGTTTGCATTTTTCTCCCAAGCTGATTTTTGGAATATACCTAATGTTGCAAGCTGTATAAAGCATAATTTCAACTATCAGTAAAATTCTCACCTAATTTTATTTTCCCATTCTCTTTGACATGGCTTTCTTTTCCAGTTAACTACCTTATGGAGAATGATAGCACAACTTTTCCTTATAAGATAGTTAACTAAATTTTGAAACTTTTATAAAGAACTTAGAAACTAAACATTTTATAGTTGTTTTCTGATGTGAATGTACTATGAAAATTGTGCAAGTAGAATCTTATTCTTTCACTCTGCAGAAGAGTAAAAATTCTAGCCAACAGATTTCGGCATTGTTAAAAGTTCACTAGTGTGGCATGCCTTAGAAGATACCTTCTGTTTACCTGTGACCTCTCCTATGCCTTTTTTCTCCTGAGAAAAATTACCCACAGTTTTACAGTGTTATCTACAGCTTTATCTACGTATAAGTTACGAGCTCAGTTAATTTGAAGCTGAAGAATTTTACAGTTTTGCCTCTCTCTTTTTTGGTTAAAGTAGTACAAAATGTCAAAAATTAGAAGGAAGGTCACAGTGGAAAATACCAAGACCATATCTGATAGCACATCCCGAAGACCCAGTGTGTTTGAGAGGCTTGGACCCAGCACTGGCAGTACAGCAGAGGTGAGTTGTCACTAGCTCAGTCACAGGGGTTATCTTTTAATCCTGTTCTTGAATACTGACTTGCATCATAAGGTGAACAGGTTGTTGTATTTTAGGAATGTTTGGTAAATTTTTAAAACTGAGTTTCATAAAGGAGTGAAGAGTAATAATTTTTATGTTTTTTTTGTCCTGATGTTTTTATTGTTTGGGGAATGAATAATGTGTCTCAGGTAGCTGGAATTTTGGTAGCATTTGTTTTAATTTTGTCCCACTAGCATCTTTTTTCCCAGAAATAAATATGAAATTTACATAGTAATATCTGTCTCTTAGACACAGTGCCGTAACTGGCTGAAGACTGGCAACTGCCTCTATGGAAACACATGTAGATTCGTACATGGCCCTTCACCCCGTGGTAAAGGTTATAGCAGCAATTATAGAAGGTAAATTAAGAACTTTGAATTGCTCGTATAATATTAGAAGATGGCTTTTGTAATTTATCTAGTATAAAAATCTGAAATACAAGCATATATTTGATCAGATTTTTCTCTTTTGGTGGTGGTCTTATCAATAGTCAAAGATCAACAAGATCTTTCTGGTTCATTTTGAGATTAATAAAATGTATGCTTTAATATTATTTGCTCAGTATTTACTGTTTTTGCCAGTAGATTTTTTTTTTATAATATACGTATGACTTAACTTCCCCCACACCTAGTTATATAGTTAAAATGATTTAAGAGCAGAATTTCATGGATTTACTTTTACTTTGGAAAGACTGTTTTTAACTCTTAAAAGAATAAAATTTTACAAGGATATAATTTTAGCTTTTTAAAATGTTCTGAATTCAGATCTTAATGACGTGAGACTGTCTACTGCAACTTCTATACATTAAAATGCATTTGCCAAATCCCTTATCACAATGTATTAATGTAAATGAAAACATGTACTTATATGTAGATAAAGGTCCTATTACCTGTTTGGGACATCTTTTTGCCTTTGATAAAGGCAAAGCTAAATGAAACTTTTCCTAATAAAGACCTTTCATTTTTCTTTCAGTTCAGTTTATGATGGTTATATTATGGTGTTAAATATGTAACATATGTAGACACAAAAACAGTTTAAACTTGATTGGTAAACAAATAGTTAACAAAGTCCTAAAACTGGGTGTGCTTATTGCTTTGGTTACAGCGATAGTATAAAAACTGAACATTAGCATTTGCAGATTTTTTAAAAATTCTTTTTAAATGTGTGTGTGTGTTTGTGTATAGATTTTGAAGCTTAAGAGAATTTAAAATTCAGACCCTTAACTGACTTTCTGTTCACTTAAATGTACATTTTACTTTACTCGTGATGCTGAATACTCTGTTTTATTTTTATTTAGATTGTTATCTGTGCCTTCTATTAATGTGGGAAAACCAGTTCTTAACATATGTTTAATTATCTGTATAAATATACACTTAGGGAAATTGTTCCAGTAATTTTAATGTTTTGTTCCTATTATTACAACACTTTTAATACATACTTTAATTCATCTGTGAAACTTATTAACTGACAAAATTTTTATACAAGAGGTAATTTTAAGGAAAATGGCAGAGAAATTTATCTAAAATGGGAAAAAAATAGTGTCATTATTGGACTTAGAATAAAGGATTTTTTGTTGTTATTTTGTGCATGTTTTTCCATTTGATAACCCCCTTTGGATTTCTTTTTTCCTTTTTTTATAGGGATGAAAATACAGTTCATAACGTGATTCAAAGATGGAAAGAAAAGCAGTGTATTTCAGAAATGCTTTGTCACAAAATATTTAAATCATTTACTGAGCATTCATTGTATGTAGAGTACTCTGTTAGGCACTCTTAGGGTTTTAATTAATAAAAATTTTCTTATTATATATATTATATGTATAAATATATATATATAAATATATATATTTAATAAATTGTCTTATTATATAAAGGAGGCCAGGACACATAAGATGTACATACTCATCATAATTATAATTTAAAACATTTAAGTACTGGTTTTTAATAATTTCCACTTTTAAACTCAGATTTACTATTAAAACATTTAATATAGTCCTGTAAAATGTGCATATAGATATTAATGAGATCCTTTAAAGTGAATTAACTGAAATTATTTCTTCATTAATCATGTAACTTGTATTGATTGATAAAAGAATTGATTTGATTGATAACTATGACTTGAAATAGATGCAAATGTTTATGTGACTTGTTTATATCCTTAAAAATTTATATACTTATCCTTATATACTTATCCTTAAAAAAAATAATATACAGTATTTTTTGGTGGCCAATGAGGGACATACCACTTCTTAACTTCTATTGCCCTTTTTAAAAGAATATTCAAGGAATACTCATTAAAGGCAATGTGTTTTCCATGTCTGCTTTGTTTTCTCACTTAATAATGGTATAAAAATAATTGGCAAGCCATTTTTCACATTTTCAGTATGAATTATGAATGCTTAGGTGTGTTGAATATAAATGTGTACGATTTTCCTTAATTAAAAAAAAGAAATCTACCGCCTAAATCTTGCTTTGAATCCTTTAATTATTTTCTGTTCTGAAATAATTTCAAATTTTAAGAAAAGTTATAAGAATAACACAGAACTCCTCTGTATCCTGTGGTTCTTAAGATGGGTAATTCTCAGTTGTCGGTGTTGCATCCAGCCACATGCATGTATACGTGATAATACTGTTGCTTCTTGATTAATTTTACAACATTGTGATTTAAAACTTTATCTTCCTGCTTTTTACTTTCAAATATAACTAATACCTTTATGTGATTTTTAGAAAAACAAATTAAACTGTTAATAACAAATTCCTTTTTCTTAGCTCACATACAATTTCTTATTCATGTCACCAGTACCTGCCACCCCATGGAATTTTAGTGTATACATTTCTGATTGTCATGGGGAGAAAATTTGTAAGTGATGCTCATATTTCCTATATATTAATATTTAAGCCAAAGCAAATTAATTGTTTTTCTGAACATTAGGAGCCACGGAAAGAAACATTGAGATTCATGAGTTATTTCTGTAGATATATTCTTACAAACATTATAAAAATATAGATTTTTGTTGTTTTGTTTTGTTTTTTGTTTTGTTTTTGTTTTCTGGTTCAAAGGTCACCAGAGAGGCCTACAGGGGATCTTAGAGAAAGAATGAAGAACAAGCGCCAAGATGTGGACACTGAGTCCCAGAAACGAAATACAGAGGACTCATCCTCACCTGTTAGGGTAGGAATGAATTTCCCAAAACAAAGTTAAATTTCAGTAGTGAATTATTACTTATGTTCCATTTATTATCTTGTGTGCTAAATATATGGTAGATGTATAATACCACAGTATAATGTTTTATATGGATAATGTAATGTAGAGAAAAAAAGTCCTCTGGGAAAACTCATAATTCTCTGAATCAATCCTTGGTGGTTAAGATGAAGGGAATTGGTTAGCAGAGCTCAGGCTAACCTGATACAGAAATAGGATTTCTGTATCTTGGAGGGCATCATGAGTATCTAAAAGTATTCTTAAATTTTCAGAATTCAGCCAGCCATCATATCCTGCTTGTTTCCAAGAAAGATTGAGGTGGGTTATTGTAAACATTTAGAATTTAAAACAGTGAAAGTAAGGCATGGTGGTGACAGAAACTGACCTAGAGAACTTAAGGAAAGGGAAGCTCATGTACCCACAAAATTTAATAGTGAATTTCCTGGCAATGAAACCAAAAGAGAAATCTATTTTATGATACAGCTCATTGAATAAAAGAAAACATCAGTGTTTCAGATATGGAAATCTCATCCTCAGCTAGTTTTTTTAAAGAAATTTATTTATATGTATTTGTAACAGTTTCACTAGGATATAATCCATATAACATACAATTCGTCCATTTAAAGCGTACAATTTGGTGGTTTTTTTGTATATTCTCAGAGTTATGCAACCATCACCACAATCAATTTTAGAGCATTTTCATTATCCAAAGGAAAACCTTTAATGGTTATACCTGTATCATCTGACTGACCACCAGCCTTACGCAACCACTGTGCCACTTACTGTCACTCTAGATTTGCCTGTTCTGGATGTTTCAAATAAGTGCAGTCAAGCAGTAGGTGGCTTTGTTTTTGACTTGTGTCTTTTACCTACTATAGTGTTTTCAAGGTTCATGAAAGATTATTAGGATATATCAATATTTTAGTCCTTGTTTTTGCCAAATATTCCACTGTATTAATATATTACCTTTTGTTTATCCAGTCATTAATTGATGAACATTTGGGTGGTTTCCATTTTTTGGCTTTTATGTATAACATTGCTGTGAACAGCCATAAATAGTTTTTTGAGTGACCTATATTTTCATTTCTCTTGGGTTTATATCTAGAAGTAGAATTGCTGAGTCATATCCTAACTCTTTGTTTAATTTTTTGAGAATCTGGTAGGTTGTTTTCCAAAGCAGTTATACCATTTTGCATTCTTTCCAGCAGCGTATGAGGATTTCAGTTCTCACATCTTTGTCAGCATTTGCTGTTACTGAACTCTTGATTAGAGCCATCTTAATGGTTATGAAGTGGTAGTCTTACTATAGTTTTTGCATTTCTCTGGTGGCTGATGATATTGGACGTCAGTGATATTGAACAATAAGATGTGTTTATTGGCCATCTGCATATCTTCTCTAGAAACATGTCTTTTCAGATCTTTGCCTTTTTTTATTTTGGGTTATCTTTTTATTGTTGATTTGTAACAACTCTCTATATTTTAGATACAAATTCCTTATTTATGATTTGCAAAAATTTTCTTTCATTCTGTGGGTTATCATTTTATGTTCTTGATGATGTCCTCAAGCACAAATGTTTTTAGTTTGATGAAATCCAATTCATCTGTTTCTGTTGTTGTTTGTGCTTTAGGTGTCTTATCTAAGAAACCATTGCCTAATTCAGGATCACAAAGATTCGTGCCTTGTTTTCTTCAAAGAATCTTTGAGCTTTAGCTTTAGCTTTGATCCATTTTGAGTTAGTTTTTGTTTATGGTTCAGCCTTATTCTTTTTTATGTGGATATCTTAGTTGTCTCATAATCTTTTTATTAAAATTATTGAATTGTTTAAAGAGAAACCTTTCTGATAATTTAAGCTACATAGAGGCTTGCTTATAACAGTTTTTGATCCTTGATTTAAAAAGCTGCATTACAGTTTCACATTATAGTTTGTAGAGACTTAAATTTGGGAACCTAAAGTAATATACTTTTAAGTATATAGTTTTCTAATGCCTGATGATACATAATACTGTTTAGAATTCTCAGATAGTAGTTCTCAGCTAGAAGAGTGTATATATAAGAATTCTTTTGGAGGAGAGATAGCTTTTTGTGAAATACATTGCTGATACTCTATCCTTGATCTGCTGAATTAGAATTTCTTGATAGGGGCTGAGCATGTGTATTGTATTTTGGAATAACCGATTAACTCAGAATAAGGAATGAACTCAGTGATTCGCTGGTGATGTTTAACAGCCACTCGGGGGAAAAAAGCCATGCTTCGTAGGATTGACCAATTTCTTTGGCATAAATGTTCCCATCCTGGTCAGTTTCAAGCTAGCAAAGTGGTATCACTGAATACGAAGTTGAGAAAAATACTCGTTTTCACACCGTTTATTTTTCGCACGTACACACATATAATAAATATAATCAACCTCAAGAGTAAAATGTACTGAAATATTTAGGAAGTGAGTTTTGAATGATACTTAACTTGGTTTTTATTATTTGTGTAATTGTTAGCTTACAGGATTTAATTTTCAATCATAGCTGTGTTTAAAAATGGCTCGTACAGTTCCTAAAAATTTAATAGTTGGCTCTTGTGAGTCATTGTGAACTGGTCCTAACACAGCACTAAATGGACTATAGTTCAAAAGGCAAACATCTAGAATTCATATTCTGAAGACATTATTTTAGGAATTTTTTTTTTTAACTCTGCTGTCAGTTTCCTTATCTGTAAATGGAGGCCATAGCCCTATCGTGTGTTGCTGTGAAGAAAATATATGTAAAGCAAGTAACATGAGTGGCTGAGGCATGAGGACTATTTAATAAATGGCCTGTACCATATTAGAATAACTCTTGGCTTTTCCTCTCTAATACAGATTGGTGTTATGCTCTTTTTTTTTTTTTTAATTTCTTTAGATTTATTTATTTATTTATTTGACAGAGAGAGATCACAAGTAGACGGAGAGGCAGGCAGAGAGAGAGGGAAGCAGGCTCCCTGCTGATCAGAGAGCCCGATGTGGGATTCGATCCCAGGACCCTGAGATCATGACCTGAGCCGAAGGCAGCGGCTTAACCCACTGAGCCACCCAGGCGCCCCTGGTGTTATGCTCTTAATAGGAGATGGACATCAGCATTGGAGATTTAGGTTGTTAACAGGTGTCTAAATCTAAGTGTGTTTCTGATCATAAAGGTTTATATGTTCAGCATATCAGTTTAGTAGACAGCAGAGTTGGCCATTTCATCAAGGAACTTAAAGCCTGATTCTCACTTTCCCTAGATGAGAAAGCCCTCTAAGGTGGTGAGTATCATGCACATCATGCACAAGAGTCATCAGGTTTTAGGAAATTCCCTATCCAAACTTAGGGAAAAGTGTTAGTAAGCTAGGATACCAAGGTATTAATTATTTTGAGTGATCTGACAGGATAACAAATGCTGAGCATTTCTGTGATACATTCCTAGTGCAACACAGACGTCTGTTGATCTTTATGTAATGGACTTCTCTGGGAAAGTCAGATCTAGTTTAGGGGCAGCCGCAGGTTAGATAACATAGAGTAGCTAAGAGAGGTTAAGGTACAAACTCACTGTAATTCTACCCCTTCTCTGCCCCTGAATTCAGCTCCACTGTGTTTGAGTTACGAGGTTGATAACCCGTGATCTTGTGGGGAGATAAATTCATAAAGAGATAAATTGTAAGTCTATAGAGTATGGTAGCATGACCGAGAGAGAGGAGCAAAACCTGCAGTGGAAGGAATAAATAACTGGGGTGGGGAGCCTGAGAACCATTTCGCAGAGGGACATGACATTCGCCCTGAGCGTAGGAAGGGTAGGTGGGATGAGAGAGGGGGTGGTCAAAGTTTAGAAAGAGGAGAAAACCAACACAGTAACAATGAGTAGTTTTAAAGAGTTAGTTAGTTAATTACAAAGAAGGAAAATTTGGATTAACATTAATTCTAGAGCTTCTGACAGAAAATGAAGAATTCACTAATGACATTAGTGTTTTGTGAAACTAAGTGTATTTTTAGAATATTAGGGTTTGGAATCATTATTCTCTTTTTTTAAGATTTTTAAAAGATTTTTAAGATTTTAGATTTTATTTATTTTAGAGAAAAAGAGAGTGGTAGTAGGGGGGAGGAACATGGGAGAGGGACAAGCAGACTTTTGAGCACAGAGCCTGACAGGCGGCTTGATGCCGTGACCCCAAGATCACGACCTGAGTGGAAATCAAAAGTTGGATGATTAACCAACTGAGCCACCCAGGTGCTCCTGGAATCATTATTCCTTAAAAATAAAAGACATTAAAAAAAAGAAAAATTCTTGTGTTTAAAAACTTGATATTCTTTAATATAACAGAATTATTACTAATTATAATAATTGTATATTACATATAATAATTATTAATTATTACTAGTATAATAGAATTATTACTATGATAAGAGGTTTAGGCTAGTAATGGACAAATTTACAGTTGTTTTAAAGTGGATATTAGTGGGTGCCTGGGTGGCTCAGTGGGTTAAGCCGCTGCCTTCAGCTCAGGTCATGATCTCAGGATTCTGGGATCGAGTCCCGCATCAGGCTCTCTGCTCAGCAGGGAGCCTGCTTCCCTCTCTCTCTCTGCCTGCCTTTCTGCCTCCTTGTGATCTCTGTCTGGCAAATAAATAAATAAATAAATCTTTAAAGTGGATATTAGTACAAGGGGAGAATTTCGTTGGTCTATAAATAATTGAGTTATTCTTTGACTAAATAAATGTTCTGTGATAATTTTTATCTATTAGTCTCAAAGGAAGTTTCTCCAAGTAATTTTGGAATGATGTGAGGAAATGTAATGAGATTATATAGGACAAATGGAAAAGGTAGTTGAAGTAGATTTTTTTTCCTCTTCGCATCTTCTTTATCTCATCTAATACATAATAATACTGTTCCCTGTCATTAACAAAGAACAAACTTGTGTTATGGATAAATAGACTTCATTTTAGGAACAAAATGTCAGTTGTACTAGTATGGTCTAGGGTAGCTTGATTTCACCAATGGTTGTGGGTAAGTCCAAGGGAGAAAGAGTTGGCTGTATTTCAAACAACAGACATTGTTAAAGAATTGTTAGTCTTGTTAAGAATTGTTATTAATCTTGGGGTGCCTGGGTATCAGTTAAGCATCTGCCTTCGGCTCAAGTCATGATCTCAGGGTCCCTGCTTGGCAGGGAGCCTGATTCTCCCTCTCTCTCTGCCACATTCCCTGCTTGTGTGGGTGTGCCCGTGTGCCTGCTCTCTCTCTCTCAAATAAAATCTTCAAAAAAAAAAAAAAAAAGAGGGGCGCCTGGGTCGCTCAGTGGGTGAAAGCCTCTGCCTTCGGCTCAGGTCATGGTCCCAGGGTCCTGGGATCGAGCCCCGCATCGGGCTCTCTGCTCAGCAGGGAGCCTGCTTCCCCCTCTCTCTATCTGCCTCTCTGCCTACTTGTGATCTCTCTCTCTGTCAAATAAATAAAAAAAAATCTTAAAAAATAATAATAATTTTAATTATTATTATAATAACATATTATAATAATAATTATAATTATAATAATATTTCAGCACTATTATGGTTTATATACTTTATATAAATTTATATACTATTAATAGTATATATGGTTTATATACTTTGAGGGCCCTCCCACTACAGTATCCTGGATAAGTGACAACAAACACATTTTAAATGCATTGCTGCTTTCTCAAAAATGCAAAACAGCAGCAAAAACAAAGAAACACTAACAGGGAATTGAAACCAGGGATTAAGTAGCAAACTTGAAAGCTAGTGGTGACCTAGAAACTTTTATTAGTATTAGAACTGGTCAGAGAGTAAGCCTTTGGTCCATCTGTGGGGAGAGAGCTGTTGAATTGAAAGATGGAGCTGAAGAATTTATCCAGAATACAATACATAAAGACAGGGTTATAGAAAACGTTGAAGAGATTTTAAAATGTGAGGGAAATACTTAGAAAATTTGATGTACCTCTCAGTTGGAACTCCAGGAAAAAATAGAATGTAGGAGAGTCAATATTGAAAGAAATAGTGCTGTGAATTTTCTGTAATTGATGAGACAAAGCTACAGCAGATACAGAAAACACAATATATATCAAATAGAATATTATTATGCAATTGCAAAATACCAGAGTTACAGAAAATATTAGAAATACACCAAGAAAAAAAGCTCCTACAAAGGAGCAACAGATTGATATCAATAGAAACGGAAGCCAAAAGACAGTGGGATAATATTTCCAAAGTGCTAAGATAAATCTGTCAACCCATAGCTGTATACCCAGTGAAATTATTTTTCAAAAATGTAGATATAATACAGATATTTTCAAATAAAATTGAGAGCGTTGAGTACTAGGAGACCTTCACTAAGTAGAGAATAGCTAAAAAGATATGTATCAGGAAGATAGCAAATGACCTTAGAAGGAGGGTCTGAAATGTGAATAATAAAGGTGAACAGAGAAAATGTTTACTGGGTTGGACAGTCTGTTTTGTATGGCCTTTGAAGTTGTCCAAAGTGTGGCCTTATACTTTGAAGAGGTGAGGTATACTACCAAAAGTGTAGTGTAAATTGCTTTGAACTCTCTATAATCCATTCCCTCACTTTTTCCTTTTGTATCTGCATTGTGTTTTGGGGGAATTGACCCTGGTTCACTGCTGGGGCCTGATTAGTTTGATTCAGTCAAAGTAATCCCATTCTTCTTGCTAATTCAGTTGATTCAGGAACCAGACCTAAATCATTTCTCCTGTGACCATTACCTTGGTTGGTCATATGGCTGAAGTTGGCCTACTCAAACTGAAGGAAAGAATTCTTATTTTGTGATTGAGGGAGAGGCATGGTGGGAGAACCTAGATGGCTTCTTATTATGGTAAAAGAAATATGCCTTATCATGGTAAAAGAAATAATGAGAAGTCAACATTAGGAATAGCAAAGCTGTAAGATTGGAAGAACACTAGAAAGTTTGATCTCTAATGATTTCAGTATATTATTAAATCACCGAGCCCTGAAGTTTTCTCTGTTTTATGAGATTATAATTTAAATTTACAGTTTATAAGCTTACAGTATCTTACTTAAGCTCCAAGTTTTCTCTGTTTTATGAGATTATAATTTAAATTTACAGTTTATAAGCTTGCAGTATCTTACTTAAGCTCCACCTGAAACTTACCCGGCAAAGCAACTTAGACTTCATTAATACAAGTATAATTTCAGTTCTACACCAGGAGAAATAAAAGCCATATGCTGTATACTGCTCTGACAAGACTAGATTAATTTTAGTTACCACATTTTATTGAAGTACATTGGTAAATTAGTATGTCCAGGGAAGATGACAGAGTGAGGAAGAACGTGAAAATCCTGAAATGTTAACATCTGATCGATATGAACTGTAGCTTTCTTTGGCCTGGTATGAGAAGATGCTGAAGAGATTTAATAATGGTGGTGTTCACATATTTAAAGGACTGTCGTGTGAAAGAAGCATTAGATTTATTTTTACATGATCTAGATGTCAGAACTGATTCTAATCTGGAAGAATTCTGGAAAGGTGTAAGAGTTGCAATCAGTATAAGAAAGAATGTTTTAATACTCAGAGCTATCTGAAAATGGGGACAAAGGATGCAGCAGTGAAGAGCTATCAGCGGAGATGTAGAGAGTAAATTTTTTTCCTGAAATTCTTCTAATAGGACTTTCATAACTATATAGTATTAAAAAATTTTCTACATAGGGCAAGAGGAGGTTGAATTATATTATTTACAAAGACCCCTAGCATTTAATTATTCTGGTTGCTAATCCAGTTGTTATAATACTGGTTTTCAACACTTAACCTCAGTACTTCTTTTTTAAAGTACTTCTTTTTGGTAATGCCTGCTTACTATCTAAAAACAAAATTCATAATGAATATCATCTGTCCATACATATAATGTTTAAGGAATAAGTGTGAATGTAATATAAAATGAAAATAAAAGTCCACAATCATTTATTACATTTCTGAAATCTAAGAAATTTTTAAAACCAAACATGTTTCCTAAGTTAGGTATAGATTTATTTGATAGCAAAACCTGATTTTAATTGACATGAGGCTAATTATAGTCTTTATACAATTGGCAAATTCATGTTGTGCTGCAAAAATATTCATATGTTTGATCACAGGATGTTTCTCCAGACCCTACTGGTGGTGTTACTTAATATACTTTGAAGTCCAAAAAAGTTCAGAATTCTTAAAATATCTCATCCCAGCAGTACTGGCTGAAATATTTTAGTTCATTAACAGATATTTCAACATGTACATCTTCTGGGATGGCTAATTTAGAATGCATAATAAAGTAATCAAACAGCCTGATTAATATGTTTGCATTTAAAAGAAATAAGATGACAAGCTGTTCTCTTCAAGAGGTGAGAGCAGGCCATGCTGTGCTACATGGAATAGGGAATACCAGACCCTGTTTACTTGAATATGATAAAGGGAGAAATAACTGACAAAGGAATAACATGCCTAACCAAATTATGCCTAAACATTGTTGAATTGGAAAAAATGGGGAAATGTGACATTTTTTAAAATGATCTGAGCTACCTTAATAATTGTTATCAAAATAATTCCCATATTTTGATAGTGACAAAATATTTAAAAAAAAGTATCTTCTAACTTGAATGAGATTCCATTTTTATTAAAGCCTATATTCAGTCTCTAGTACTTAATAACAAGTCATGTATGATTTCTGAGGACAGTATTAAAGTCATATTGAAAGACAAGAGCCTTTTAAAAAAAAAAAAAAAAGAAGGACACCTGGGTGGCTCAGTCAGTTAAGCGTCTGCCTTCAGCTCAGGTCATGATCCCAGGGTCCTGGAATGGAGTCTTGCGTGGGCTTCTTGCTCACTAGGGAGCCTGCTTCTCCATCTGCCTGCAGCTCCCCCTGCTTGTGCGCTCTCTCCTTTCTCTGACAAAATCTTAAAAAAAAGGGGGGGGCATCTTAAAATTACATAATTTTATTATATAGGGTGAATATTTTTAAATTGATGTAAGTTATTAATGAAATTTATTAAGATGATTATATTTTTTGTTCTAAATCTTTAAAATATTCTCTTACACACTTGCAGGTTATTTATTTTGCAGTATCAGCACTATGGCTCTGAAACCCTTTTTTTTTTTAGCTAAGTTAGTATTCAGATATTACATGATACTTTGGGAAACAATATATTTTTCAGTAATTTGGAGATAACTTTCTATAAATTTTTGATATAACTTGTACTGATTTATATTTATAGTGAGTTTAATCCCCAGAATGTTCAAAAGTTGCATGGGGGTGCATCTGGGTAGTGTAGTCAGTTAAGTGTCCAACTCTTGATTTCAGCTCTGATCTTGATCTCAGGGTCCTGAGTTCAAGCCCCACATTGGGCTCCACACTGGGTGTGGAGCAAAAAAAAAAAAAAAAAAAAAGGTTGAATGGGATATAGAATAGTTCATCACTGATACTTTTTAGAATATAACTTAAGAATAGAAGTAGATCATGTTCCTTTTTTTCCTTTTGATTTATGTATAAAGTGGATTAACCCTTCCTTCCTTTCTCTCTCTTTCTCTTTCTCTCTCTCTCTCTCTCTTGACCTCTTACCATTTTTCCATGGCTGGTTGTACTCTTGTAGACTCTTTTATAATGACTTTTGTCCACCTTTATTGTTTTACAGCAGCCATATATGTCATTAAGCAAGTGATAACAGCATGACTTTATACTTAAATATGTAAAATTAGGGGCAATTATAATTTGTACTGGAGTTCTTTAAAAAGAAGACTTCATAGAGAAATTAATTTGTGTTTTAAGCAGCCCTGTTTTGTTTTTGATAATGCCCAGAAAGAACTTTTAACAATTAACCTTTTTGTGTTAGTTTGTTTTATAGGCAGGATTTAAAGTGTTAATAAAAGTGAGACACTGTGGTAGGAAGGTAACAATTCCATAACAATGGTTACTTTATTTTCTTACCACTTAAAATGTTGTTTGGAGGTTTTGTGTAATAGGATATTTAGTTAAATGTTATCAGCTGAATTACTACTGTCCTGTTTTGTATAGGGTACTGTTAAACTTGGAATAAAATGTAGATTTTCTGTTTTTTAGCTTCAGTATAAGGACTAATTTGCCAACTGTTTTAGCTGCCATTTTGGTTTCCTCAAAATAGGGAAAAATCTTTTTTAAAAAGCATTTATAAAATTATCAAATGAGTTTGGAGTTATCTAGGCATATAGGGAAATGATGTTACATTAGTGTATGACAAGTTTTAGATCAGTAATTCTTTTTTGAGGGTCTACTATGAATAATGCAGCCATTTTTTATTCCTTACTTAATATAGTCAATCCTTTTGTTTATTTTATGCATTTTGAATATTTTCCCATAGAGACTTAGAAATAGAAACTTAGTATGTTGTGGACTATCCAGCTCTTATTAGATATTTACATTGTATCTTTTGAAATCTCAGTGACTCCTTCTTTTTACCACCTTGCTGTTCTTTAATAAAATAGTGCTCATTGCTGTGCTACACTAGAACTTGTCAGTTTTTCTACTTAGTGGGTGAGTGATTATCTGCAAAACAGATGAAAAAAGATGAGGCTAGAAATATTCTGTATTATAGTAACTATCTCATAATTTTTTAAAATATAGTAATCTGTATGTATGCGTATACTTTTTAGAAAGAATCTTCAAGAGGGAGACATAGGGAAAAGGAAGACATAAAAATCACTAAGGAGAGAACCCCAGAAAGTGAAGAAGAAAATGTAGAATGGGAAACTAACAGAGATGGTGAGTTTCAAAAAATCTTTGTTTATATCGTCAATTTATTGATTATTTACTTTGTAGATTTTTGGGGGCTTCAAAACACCTTTCAACTGTGATCTCCTTGTTGTTTCAGAATCATCTTACTGCCTTATTTCTACCTTACTGAGTTAGAATACAGAAAATGGCATATGGTAGTGGAACAAAGGCAGAGAAAGCTGTTCACTGCATTTTTCAACTTCCCCATCCTTTTTTCCCCCTAGAGCTATATTGGGCAGCATCACAGTCCTATGAAATTGTATTACTTTTCTGAATCTTTTTAGTTCCTCAATACCAAGGTTAAAATTAAATCTAAATTTTGTTTGTTTCACATTAAATATTAAAATGAAATTTTTAAATCTTAAGGATCTGGGAAAATTGTTTCCAAGAAATTTTGTAGACTTTCATCTTTCAGAAGAAATCCAATTTGGATAATTGAGACCAGGGATTTGTTGATGAAAAATAGCAAAATCATCTTTGCATCATTGTCTTAACAAATTAGCATTTGTTTTCCACACCATGAATGTTCTCTCCTCTTCTTCACTTCTGTGACCTTCTGAAGGTGAGCACTATAGCCTCACACTATCAAATATAGAGAAAGAGAACTCATATTTGTTGAATGCTTTGGGTGTTCTGGGTATTTTAATATAATTTATGTTATTATTAATTCAGTAGCTTTGTTACTCTTCTTACAGATGACAAAACTAAAGAGTATACGAATTTAAGCGCCTTCCTTAGCAGTAAAATGAAAACTTAGACCAGGAGTTAAAAAATAATAGCTTGTGGGCTAGCCACCTGTTTTTGCAAATAAAGTTTTGTTGGAACACACCCATGCCCATTTGGTTACTTATTTTCTGTAGCTGCTTTTCAGCTACAGTGAATGAATGGACATCTGTGAGAGCCAAGAGCCTGTAAGCCTACAACTTTTACTCTTACATTTGAGAACAATGTCTGAGGATTTATATTCTCATATGTGAAAAGTGTGCTAACTGCCTCTCCAGTAATTTGAACATCAGTATTTTTTAAGGAAATCCATTCCATCTTGGGACAGTATTGTCTACCTAAAACTTACTCCTAAAAATAGATAAGAAACTTCCCTATTATTAGTTTATTGGACTTTCATAAGCCAATTTAATAACTCCTATAAAATAGCAGTAGAAGCAGCTAAAATTCCCATCATAGTTAATTAAGTAGTTAATATAGTGAAATAAAATATTACAAAACTTGACTGCTAAAGGTTGGACAGTGAACTTTTCCTGAGTGTGAAAGGATTAACTCAGCACATTCAGCATTCTTTTCATTTTAGTTATTTGTGTATAAAAAACACTGAAATGTACTGGATACTTCTTATCTTTAAAAAAAAAAAATTCTCTATTTCCATTTAAAAGATTTGGAAAAGCCCAAGACAGTACTCCCTTCGTTTTCGTAATAGCTGTTTCAAGCCCTCTCATAGTTCCTGTCTGCTCTTTACTAGGCAGAAACGATGCAACTCACGACCCACTAACACCCTCAACTTCCTGCTACCATACTTCCAAATTAGTCTTCTTTCCCCCACGAACTTTACTGTTTCCTCTTTGTTTCTGTGTAAGTAGCCTCCCTTCTGTATAAGGTTGTGTTTTCCTATATTCTGGATCCAAGTTCCTCCTCCCTCTGCAGTCTTGTTCATTTAGCATACATTCTCTTTTGTATCTTTAACATATCTTTTCCTCTTCTTTCCATGTGACTTTTCAGCCATCACCCTGCTTATCCCCACTTTACAACTAAATTCTTTTTTTTTTTTTTTTTTTTTTTTTTAAGATTTTATTTATTTGACAGAGAGAGCACAAGTAGGCAGAGCGATGGGCAGAGAGGGAGAAGCAGGCTTCCCGCTGAGCAGAGAGACCCCGACACAGGGCTTGATCCTAGGATCCTGGGATCGTGACCTGAGCCAAAGGCAGTCGCTTAACCAATTGAGCCACCCAGGCGCCCCTCCAACTAAATTGTTGAAGTAGTTCTGTACCTTACTGTCTTTCTTTTTCACCTCAGTACTTAACTCAGTTTTCTGACCCATGTCTACACTAGAACTGTTCTTCACAGTTACTAATAACCTCCCCTTTGCTAAGTAAATGGAGACTTCCTTGTCTCTCTTCTATAATCTCTCTGCAGCATTTGAGAGCCTTTGTCTTCCAAAAGCACTTTCCCCTGGGATTTCTCCTACCTCTCTATCGCTCTTCAGGTTTTCTGTCTTCCTTTGAAGCCCTTCAGTCTTCCTACAGAGATTCCTTATATTTTAACTATCTTTTAAATGTTGATTCCCAAGGCTTTGTCTAGACTGTTATCTTTAAAAAAGAAAACCAGGGGCGCCTGGGTGGCTCAGTGGGTTAAAGCCTCTGCCTTCGGCTCAGGTCATGATCCCAGTGTCCTGGGATCGAGCCCTACGTCGGGCTCTCTGCTCTGCGGGAAGCCTGCTTCCGCCTTTCTCTCTGCCTGCCTCTCAGCCTACTTGTGATCTCTGTCTGTCAAATAAATAAATAAAATCTTTAAAAAAAAAAAAAAAAAAAAAAAAGAAAACCAAAATGATTTTGCTACAAGAGCCTTTTATATACAAAATTCCTTTAAAAGGTGAGTAGATGCCTTTATTTAGTTTTACATGTAAAATATACACATGGCTATTTATTATCGTTTCTCTTGATTAGAACTCAAAGGTTTTGGACATTTATCTCTCTATATTAAAAATAGGCTTGAAGGCATATTGATGAATGGATTTAGCCATCTCAATCCCCAGATAATGAGACTGTGAACTAGTTGCACAGGCTTTCCTTCTACATTTTCAGTCTAAAGTGAATAGCAATTTTAGCTAGACTCAGAAGAAATTGCTCTGTACCAATATTTCTCAAACTTTCTGGTCTTAGGACACTTTTTAGTTTAAAGGATCCAGACAGCTTCTTTTTCTTTCTCCCTTTCTTTCTTTCTTTCTTTCTTTCTTTCTTTCTTTCTTTCTTTCTTTCTTTCTTTCTGTTTGTTTTTTGTTTTAAGATTTATTTATTTGAGAAAGGGGGAAGAGAAAGTGGGCACAAATAGAGGGCAGGGGGAGAGGAAGAGGGAGTCTTAAGCACATTCTGTGCTGAGTGTGGAACCCGACGAAGGGCTCAGCCACCCTGAGGTCAGGACCTGAGCCAAAACCAAGAGTTGGATGTGTAACTAACTGTACCATCCAGGCACCGCCCCCCACAAACAACTTTTGACCTGGTAGATTATCTGTTTCAATTCTTAACATATTAGAAATTGAATCTGAGATTTTTAAAAAATATTTATTTATGAACTTGGCTAACAATGATAGTAATAAACCTAGGATATACCTTTACAAAAAATAGATATGTTTTGCAAATTAAAAATAAAAGTTACACGGAGGAGCAGTGTTTTACATGTTTTTGTAAGTCTTTTTAACATCTGGCTTAATAGAAGACATGGATTTTCCTATCTGCTTCTGCATTCAGTCTGTTAAGGATATTACATATTATGTGACTTTTGGGAAACTCCACTGTATACTCAGGAAAGAAAAAAAAACAGTCAAATAATATAGTGCTATAGAAATATTTTTTATCTTCTGAAACTCCCAGAATTATCTTGGGGTTCCCAGAAGTTCTCAGACTTCTCTTTGAGAACCACTTGTTTCTAGAAGCAGCTTCTGCTGTCAGATGTTTTCCCTTTGCCTGGCCACCTTTTCTCAATTTTAATTTTTCCCTCCAGATGAAACATGCTTTTAGGGCATTATTAGCATTTTATGTATTAATGACTCTAATATCTATAGCTCTCAGTTAAGGATCTATCAGTTGGATATCTCCATCTGAGTTCCTTATCTTAATAGTACCACTTTCCTACTAGGTCCCCCAAAGCCTGGGAATCATTATTTGATACTCCATCCCCTCAACCTAGACATTTATAGAGTTCTGACATTTCTACCTACTGAACAGCTTTCAGAACCATCTATTTTTCTACATGACTACTAATATTTTGGTTACTAAGATATTTGTTTATTGCCTTCAAATACATTTTACCAAAATAACCTGACCTCATGCCTTGAGGTTAATCTTATCTCCTAATTCATTCTCCACTTGAAAGTCAGAATAATCTTTAAAAAAATTTTTTTGCTAAAGTGTAGTATACATTCAGAAGAGCATATGATTCAGTGTTCATGAACTTGTATAATCAGCACCCAAATCAATAAATAGAAAATTGATAGTATCCCGTCAGCCTCCTTTGTTCCCTTTCTACTCACTACCTCCCAATCTCCACCTCTCAAAGGTCATTCCTGCCCTGATTTCTACTACCATCGGTTAGTTTTTGTCTGTTTTTGAGCTATGTATAAATGGAATCTATAGCAGTACTCTTTTTATGTTTAGCTTCTTTTACTTACAGTATATTTTTGAGATTAAACCATATTATTTACTGCACATATAGTTCATTGTTATTGCTATATAGTATTTCATTGTATGAATATACCATAATTTATCCATTCTACTGTTGATAAACATTTGAGTGATTTCCAATTTTGAGCTATTGTGGCTTAAGTGCTATTACTATTCTTAATCCTATTTTTTGATAAGCATGTACCTACCCATTTCTCTTCAGTTGATGCCTGGGAATTGCTGGGCCACAGAATTTGCATATGTTCCTCTTTAGTAGATAATTTAAAAATGGTTGTTGTTTTTTATATGGTGTTTTTTTGTTTTTTTCATCTTAGCCATTCTGGAGGTGTGTGCTGGTATCTTATTGTGGTTTCAGTGTGCATTTCCCTAATGACTAATAAAGTTTCGAACTTTTTCACATTTAATGATGAATGTATAATTTGTTTAATAAACTGTGTGTTCCAGACTTGCCTATTCTGTTGTATTACATGTTTTTAATTGTTGAGAATTCCTTTTATATTTTGGATATAAGATCTTTATTAGTTATATGTATTCCAGATTTCTTCTACTCTGTAAGTTGCAGAATGCTCTTATGAAAGAATAAATTGCTTCACTTCATTCCTCTGTTTAAAATCTGGATTTCCCGGGGCACCTTGGTGGCTCAATCAGTTGAGTGTCTGACTCTTGGTTTTGGCACAGGTTGTGATCACGGGTCACGGGGTGGAACCCCACCTTGGGCTCTGCATTTGGTGGGAGTCTGCTTGAGATTCTCTCTCCCTCTCGCTCCTCCTCTATCCCTCTCCTTGCTGAGCATGTGCCTGCATATTCTCTCTCTGTCTCTCAAATAAATAAATAAAATCTTTTTTAAATATTTGGATTTCCCATTTCCTTCAGGATCAAGTACAAATTCTTATTTTATGGAACTTTTCATTATCTGGTTGCTTCCTATATTTCCAGCACCAGACTCCCAAGTCTGTGTTTTTTATTTTTATTTTATTTATTTTTATTTATTTATGTTTTATTTATTTATGTTATTTTTTATTTTATTTATTTTTATTTATACTTAAACTTCCTCTTATTTATTTATCATAGGGACTAGTGCAGTTACATAAAAAGCAAAAGTATCACTGCAGGAGAAGAGAAAATATATGAACATATTTTGGTAATCTTAGAGGTGGATACATTCTTCTGAAGTTAAGGATAAAACCCAGAAGCCTTATTTGGGTACATAAAGATTTAAATATTCTATATAACTAAACTGTAATTTAATAATTAAAAGTATCACCATAAGAAAATATTTGACATGTTTAACGTGTAAGAATATGGCAAAAAAAAAAACTACGTAAACATAAAACGAACTTCCACAAATACAAGAAAAAGATAGTCCAGTTAAAAAATGGGCAAAAACCAAACATTAGATAATTCATAGAGGAAATAGAAGTGGTCAGTAAATGCTGAGGTTCACTACAGAAGAAAGTCAATGAAAATAAAAAGGTAGCCTTTTTCACTCATCAGACTGGTAAAAATGAAAAGTACTAATATTATGAATTGGGAATTTCAATTGGTAAAATTACTTTTGAGTGCACTTTGGCAATATTAAAATAATGCTTATCCAGCAAATCTAATTTAAGAAATCTGTCCTAAAAAAATAAACTGCAGGGGCGCCTGGGTGGCTCAGTGGGTTAAGCCTCTGCCTTCGGCTCGGGTCATGGTCTCAGGGTCCTGGGATCGAGTCCCGCGTCGGGCTCTCTGCTCGGCAGGGAGCCTGCTTCCTCCTCTCTCTCTCTCTGCCTGCCTCTCTGCCTGCTTGTGATCTCTGTCTGTCAAATAAATAAATAAAATCTTAAAAAAAAAATAAAAAAATAAACTGCACTTGTGAATCAGGGAGGCTGTCAGAATGTCCACAGAAGTCTTATTTATAGAGCAAAATATTGAAAACAAACAATGTGTGTCAGAAGGGAACCAGTTAAATAAATTATAATATGTTCATATCATGAAATGGGTTACAGATGTTAAAATGAAAATGGTTGATCTCTGTGCATGACATAGATTTTTTTTTTAAGATTGTATTTATATTAGAGAGAGAATGAGTGCAAGTGGTGGAAGGGGCAGAGGGAAAGAGGATCTCAAGCAACTCTGCACTGATTGTGGAGCCCGTTGAGGGCTCCATCCCTGGCCCCTGAGATCGTGACCTGAGCTGAAATCAAGAGTTGGTTGCTTAACCAGCTGAGCTACCCAGGCACTCCAGGAAAGATATTTCTGTAGGGCAATGTGTGTAGTTTTAGTACCATTATTTTAAAGAGCATTAAATATAAAAAGGTTTATTTTTATGCATACAGCACTGAACTAGTAACAGTATTAACCACTGGAGTAAGGCTGACAGTGGGAGGAGTTGTAAGGGAATTTTGTATTTTATCCTGATACTTAAGAATTAAGACATAACATACATACACACATTTATTTATTTATAGAGATTTTATTTATTAGACAAAGCACAAGCAGGGGGCTGCAGCAGAGGGAGAGGGAGAAGCAGGCTCCCTGCTGAGCTGGGCGCCCAGCAAGGACTCCATCTGAGGACCTGAGATCATGGCCAGAGCTGAAGGCAGACACTTAACCATCTGAGCCACCCAGGAGCCCTAAGAATTACGACTTTTAATAGTGAGAATATATATGTTAAAGACAAAAGGAAATACTTAAATATATATAGCCTTTAATTCATATACATATACTCTTTATATATCTATATTATTTGCATAAAATGGATTACTGGAAATAAAATTGTTATATTAAAAGGAGTGAATATTCTTAAGGCTTTACTAAATTACTTTCTAAGATAGATGTACTAGTTTACATTGTTACCTTCAGAGAATGAACATACCTTTTATCTGTACCTTTGCTGATATCTAATATTATAATTAGAAAAAAATGACTCTTTAACACGTGAAAAAGCCATATTTATCTATCATTTGAATTTTCTTCTTTTTGTGAATTACCTGTTTGTATCCTTTGTTGCTCATTCTCCTTTGAATCAGTATGAACTCTATTTATAAAGAATGTTGGGGCACCTGGGTGGCTTAGTTTGTTAAGCATCTGTCTTCAGCTAAGGTCATGATCCCTGCCCTGTGGGGTGTCTGCTGCTCCCTCTCCCTCTCCCTGCTCCTCCGCCTGTTTATGCTCTCTCTCTGTCAAATAAATAAATGAAATTTAAAAAAAAAAAGTAATGTCAATGTTATGTATTGTATATATTTTTCTATTATATACAGTCTTAAAAATCTCTGCCTTATAAAATCTGCCATTCTAGTTACATTTAATATTTTTCTAATGACTTGTACTAATCATCTACATGAATCAATTTTTATTAGGCAATTATAATGATAACCTCAAGCTATAAGGTATGAGAGACATTTTCTAAATTTCCTAAATGGTTTCAGACTCATTTTTGTTTTGGGTTCCATTTTATGTTTTGTGCCTTCTCATTTTTCTTTTTTTGTCAGGAGACTATCAGTTGCATCATGCCTATTTTGTAGTTCAACTCTTAAAGGCTAGGAAAACATCTTCCTTTTGTTTATAATAGATAGCCATAAAATAGGAATAAGTGGTATATCAGTGAAGACTTGAGAGCTTTCCCTCTAAGCAAAATATATTAGTTATAGTACATTGATTTTAACTGTTCAGACTTAACGCCCTTATTAGGGTAGTTGGGGAGTGAAGACTGACAGTCAGCTTCTCATTTTTTTACATGTGTTCTATATTGGTATTTCCAGATAGCAGTCTTTAGAGGGGCACAGGACATTATTGATAATGCCTTTAAAAATGCTATAAATCATTCTTTGCAGATAATTACTCTTCCCTTTTTTTTCATCTTTGTTTTTTTTAGAATAATTTTTATTATTTTTTTTATAAACATATAATGAGTTATTAGCCCCAGGGGTACAGGTCTGTGAATTGCCAGGTTTACACACTTCATGGCACTCACCTAGCACATACCCTCCCCAATGTCCATAATCTTCCCTTTGTTTTATACATACTTAATATTTAGTTATGGAATTTTTATCTGTTAATAATTTGAGAATACCATCAAACGGAATCTTTGACACTATCTCTGATACAAAGTGTCAGAATGCACAATAATACTGAATATAGCCATTATTTATTTAATTAAATTTAGCATCTCCTGGGGGCACCTGGGTGGCTCAGTCAATTCAGTGTCTACCTTCTGCTCAGGTCATGATCTTGGGTCCTGGGATAGAGCCCAGCATCAGCCTCTCTGCTTAGCAGGGAGTCGTCTTCTCCCTCTCCTTCTGCTCCTCCCTCCTGCTTGTGTGCTCTCTCAAATAAATAAACTCTTAAAAAAAAAAATTCAGTATCTCTAATCATTTTATCAAGTAAAAGCTTTATATCCTTAAATATTTAGTGATTGCTTTCTGACTGAAAAATGTGATTTAGTCTGTTTTATATATTTACTGAAAAATTGTCCTCATTTTCTGATATTAGCTGAGTAATCAATTTAGTTACACAGTTAAAGGCTATATAGCTCCCCTCTTAGTTCCCAAGTATATAAATGGATGGTTGGCATTATAATGTATTTGGTCTGTGCCTGACAGTAATACTCATTTTCTTGTGCCTTTAAGCAGTCAAGGAGAACTACCTATCTTTGTTGTTTTTTAGTTCTTTTTTTTGCCCCAGGTTAAGGAATGGTGACCTTTAGTGCCAAAAGTATAGTTTGATAGAAGGCACTTCAGTTCGGAAGCAGTCAAGCCCAGCATTGTCATGTGTTAGGATATGAGTCACTGAAATTCCTTCCTCTAGACGTCTTGCATTATAGCAAGTGAGGATGAGAGGTTGGGTGGCAGTGCCAGTAGCCACTGAAAGCTTCTGGGTATTGTGATGAAATAGCTCTGCGTACCACTCCTTTTTTCCCCCCTTTAACCGGCCATCATATTTTTTAATGAAAAAGGTGAATGGAAATAAGGAAATGGTATCAGATCTGTTAAGATGAGCAGTTCTAATCTAAGGAACCTAGTACAAATCACCTGTGATGGAAATGGTACAGATCCTTCGGACATTAGCTCATGTACACATTAGTATTAAAATTACCAGACTTTAGTTTTAGATACAAATCTGTTGTGTTACTAATAAAAAAGCAATGTGGAAGCAATGTAGGACACCTAATGTAACCTTCATTTAATACTAATGAATCCTTAAGAAAGTCAAGGAGATAAATCACATCATATTCAGGATGAAATATTGAAGGCTTTGGTATCTCTAATAGTTAAAATTTACATGTGTGTTTTTAATTGTATCTTTTAAAAATCCTGTCTCCTTACCAAAATCCCAACCCCCAGGCAACCCAAAACCACTTTCAGAAAACCCAAGAATCTTAAAAATGTTTGGCTTTTCATGAAGAAATCAAAATAAATCAACCATATTGATTTTAATCCTTTATAGAAACAGTATATATTTCTTTTATCTTTGAGAAGTGTGTTATTCTAATGAATGAATCTACCATTTTAATTTGTATAAAAAATGCAGAAAAAGTTCTCTAATTTTTGGTATAGATCATTCATAGTTTTTGACAAGTAATGGAATTTTTATTTTAAAGATTCTGACAATGGAGATATTAATTATGATTATGTTCATGAGTTGTCATTGGAAATGAAGCGTCAGAAGATACAGAGGGAATTAATGAAGCTGGAACAAGAAAACATGGACAAGAGAGAAGAAATTATTATTAAAAAAGAGGTATGCTATTATTGAAATAAATGTTCGTAATTAGCATCAACATGGCTATTGATCAGAGAACTCATTAGCTGCTTGCTCTGTCTTAAATTGTACTAGGATATTGATACACTGATTAAATTATTATATATCTACATACGTCAATCATTTAATCTTCTCATTACTGTTAGATAAATTGAATTACTGTTAGATAAATTGAAATATTTTTGCTTTCGAACAGGTGAAAAACTGAGATTTTGTTGCCTAGAGTCACCAGCTAATGTTAAATAGGATTTAAATCTATGTATGTCTGTTTTTTAGGCCTAAGCTATTTCTAGAACACTTGTTTATTTTCTAGAGTAGAGATACAACTCATTGGAATATAATTTTGGTTTTTCTGAGGAGATTTAGAAGTTTTATCATTTTAGTTGGCTTTATTGATATTAGTGTTATGTTAGGACAGTTAATTATCATACTGGTTAAAAGCATGTGTTTAGGAGCCAGATTAATACATGGTATCTCTAGTAGCACTTAATATTTCATCTAAAGTTTGGTATGCTTTAAAAACACCTACTTTGTTACCTGATTATAACAGCCATGATTGAAGGAGTTTCTGAATTGACTTACTGAATTCTTTTAAAAGGTTTCACCAGAAGTAATTAGATCAAAATTATCTCCATCACCTTCTCTAAGAAAATCAAGCAAATCTCCAAAGCGAAAATCAAGCCCTAAGTCATCATCTTCAGCAAGCAAGAAAGACAGGAAGACAGCTGCAGTATCCTCACCCTTATTGGACCAGCAGAGGTCAGTAGGGTGGTAAATAATGCCAAAATGAAGTAGCTTTTTTTGAAATGATACTCAAAAAAATTAGTGGGTTACAGAAGGGTACTTAAAATATGTTAAATATTTAATGCAAATTTTTTTCTTCTAAGAAAAAGGTCAAAAGAGTTTCAATTTAAAAGAAGATTATACAGAACAATAAAACAGATGTCTGTGTCCCACCTATATATGCTTCAGAGCTTTTTTTTTTTTAAGATTAAAACATAATACATAGATATTCTGTCCTCCCCTCTTGAATTTGTTTTGATACTGGTGCATGTATGTTTATACTTTGATATATATTATTTTTATCTATTAATCTTACTACTTACATATTAAAGCTTTGCTTCTGCAACTTGCTTTTTCAGTTAACATTTTTTATATTTGTTTTGATGTATGTAGCCTTTTTTCATTTGTGTACTTACATTCTATATTTATTTTTCTGTTATTGAACATTTAGGTTGTTTTCAGTTTTTCACTGTTACAAGTTATACACAGTGAACGTTCTTCTTGTCTCCTTATGCATGTGGTTATGAGATTAGGTTCCTTATATCCTGTATATAGCAGTATGAAGATATTAGAGTTATTCCAGTAGCCAGTTGAGGAAATAAAAATAGAAATGGGAAAATATGATTACACTGAGGCACTAAGAATAGGACAGAAGACACTTTTCCACTTAATGTCGATCTGTACTATTTAAATATTGTTTTAATTAAAGCACATACACTAAATTTCTTCAAGAGAAAAACCCAAGCTAACCTCTTCCCAACATATGACCAGTTGGCAAACTGTCTATCTGAACCCACAAGGAAATTTCTGTCTTCTTCCTTTTAGTTTCTAGAGGTTTTAACCCTCTTTAAGACTCCAGGTACTTTCTGCCTAGATTATTATATCCTACTAACTGTATTTATTTTATCCAATGTCCACTCCCTTACACACATAAACATTTTATTTTCAACCCCAACTGATTCATTTTACAGAGAAATCTTGTGAGATAAATCCTGAAAGAGCAATTCTGATTAATATACTATGTCATTGAAAATCTCCGAATTTCCATTCTGTTGAATAAAATTCAAATTCTATTTTTAAACATTTTATTTATTTATGAGAGAGCCTGTGCATGTGCATGCATGAGCTGGGCGGTGGGGGGAGGACATGGGAAGGAAAGCAGACTCTCTGCTGAGCAGGAAGCCCAATGCACGGCAATGTCCCAGGACCCCGAAATCATGACCGGTGCTGAAGTCAGAGGCTTAACTGACAGAGCCACCCGAGTGCCCTAAAATTTAGATTCTTTAAGATGACATTTATACTTTGATCTTCTCAGTCTTGCGAATATTTTTGTCCAGTTTTCTTCCTCCTCTCTTCCATCTTCAGTTCTTCAATGTCTAGCTCAAATTCTGTCTTTCCATTAAGTTTTTCCATTTCTTTTTATTGAACATAACTTCTGTTCCTTTGCATATTAGGTTTTATTTATACCTCTCCTAATATTACTGTTTGTATTATATTTTATCTGTGGCATACATGTATTAGAACCTCTGTTAAATGTAAGCTCCTTGAAGTTTGGGATCTTGATGGTTCATTGTTTTTTCTCCCCACTGCACCCACTTCGTGTTGTGCTTTGCATTATAATAAGGCACTCTGTAAAGTTGACTTGATCCTCTCCTTTGCTTCTGGGATTGAGTAAATGTGGCAAAGAAATAGGAAGGAGTGAACTATAGAGTGGTGTGATCCACTCCGTTTGTTCTTGTTCTTTATCCTCTTGGCTAACCCAGTTAAATAACTATCCCTCAGTTCTATCCATTTCTGGAAAAAAAAATAAAAAATAACAAAAAACCAGCATATCAGAAATACCCTTTTTTTGTTTTCTTATCCTTTCTATTCATAAAAGCTTTGAAATTTAATCTCTTTTTAGAAAGTTTTGTTAACTGTTTAGATGAAGGGTTAGTTTCATCTTGTTATTTTTCATACAGTGTTCTTTATTAGTAATTCATTTATCCTCTTAGTATTTAGCAGAAATAATTACTCACCTTGATTTAACTGCTGTATTTCTTGTAGTCTAAGATGTTGTTGACTTTAAGATGCACCATTAATTTAGTAATTGAAGTAGAAGGGCCTGGAAAACAGTACGGTAGAGGCACAAGGAAAACACTGAATTGAGTATAGCATTTCCTTAGCCAAGCAGTTTATGTTGTGTGGAGTGTGTCAGATCATCAGCTTCTGGTTTCATTTGTTGAATCATACTGTAAGCTGTTTGAAGGCATATTAAGCAAAAAGTAAGGATTGGAATTTCAGTTAAAATTCAGTAGGGTGTTGGAGCAATGCCAGTAAGTCCGCTGAGGTGACAATCAGGTAAATAGACTCCTTGGTCTTGCAGTTATCATATTGAGTAGGCAGCACAATTACAGACAAATTGAAATTCATACGTCTTCCTGAAAGCTGGCAGTTTTCTTTGGTATTTATTGTGAAATGTGTCCTGATAGCAAGCTTTAGGCTATTATGGGAGATGGAAAATATTATGGGAGATGCTTAGAATCAGCAAATGTATTATGTGTTCTGTCCATCTACACTGTTTCTCAGTTTTTATTAAGTAAATTTTTCTTTATAACTCTTTGTACGAAGATGTACAAAGTAGGTTAAAAGCTGTTCAAAAGAAGTAGTTTTGAGGAGAGAGAAAGAAAGGATCTAAAAATGGTCGAAGTTGCTAATTGAGCTCTATGTCACAAATGGGAAGTAGGCTCTGCGTCATTAAAGAATAATCAGTTGACTTAAAAAAATGTTGAAAGATCTTGTTGACTTCAGAATGTCCAAAACCAGTTTGGATCTCTGTGGTTGGAAGGCACTTAAACCCTATATTATAACATAATATGATTTCCAACTACATATATTTTTGAAGATAATGTGAAGAAATTCTGTATTTCAGTGAATATGTTTGTGTAATCCTGGTTGTTTTAATAGCCTAATCCCAAAATGTGAGTTTAACGCTACAGAAGTTTATTTCTCACTGAAGTAAAATCAAAATGGGTGTTTCAGATCAATATGTTGCTGTCCTATACATAGAGATTCAGTAACCTAGGCTCTTTGTGACATGCTTCACTTGGGGTTTTGTGGACACCAAACAAATGGAATGTACAAAGAAAAAAATTAGAGTATTACTCTTACTTGGCTGAACAGTTTATAATTAATTGCCTGGAGTATGAGAGTCTTTTAATAGTTAGGGCTGGAAGTGGTATATATCACTTTTACTCACATTTTTTGGCCAGAACTTGGTCACTTAGCTATACCCAATTTCAAAAAAGTCTAGACAGTATGGTTCAACAGTGTGCCAGGGACAAAATTTAGTAAACAGCTAGTTAGTCTCTATCACAGGAAGTAATGTGAAAATAGTTTGTATCAAGAATTCCTCTATTATTTTATCTTTAAAATAATATTTTGATAGTGACTACTGCTTTTGTCTTTTAAGTGGAAAATATTTAGAAATTCAGGCATTTATCAGTTACTGTTAGATACATTAAAAGTTTGAGTTATCTCATAAATATGTAAGGAGATACATGGCTATGGTTCATAGTAGGAGACAAAGGTAAAAAATAGATTTGATCATACCTTAGTAATTTCTAACTTGCTATGTAGCTAACCTTATCTATGATAATAAGAAATAGGGATAAGGATTAAGAGCTAAATTTTCTGAATGTCCACAGAGTCCTTTGATTTTATACTTTTATTTTTTTTTTATTTTACCAGCAGTTTTGAAGAAGATGCTATTACCTTTTCATAGCTAAGGAATCAGATTAGAGACCTCAAGGTTACAGGAAGTAAGTTCTAGGATATAGACTTAGGTCATCATTTATAAAGACTAATAGTGAAATGAGTAGCTGGTGAAAACTTACAGATATATGAGGGCTGCTTCAAAACTCAGCACCAGACTGAACAATGTTGGAGAACACAAAAACGAATTTAAATAAAAATTCGTAATTTTAGTATAGTTTGAGAGAATGATTGCATTGAGAAGATGAGACCAGTTGACATGAAAATTAAAGCAATCTGTGAACAAGATATTTTGGAAGAAAAACAATTTTTTAAAAAACTGAAAATAGGGGCACCTGGGTGGCTCAGTGGGTTAAGCCTCTGCCTTTGGCTCAGGTCATGATCCCAGGGTCCTGGGATCGAGCCCTGCACTGGGCTCTCTGCTCAGCAGGGAGCCTGCTCCCCCCTCTCTCTCTGCCTGCGTCTTTACCTACTTGTGATCTCTGTGTGTCAAATAAAAAAATAAAATCTTTAAAAAAAACCTCAGAAAACTGAAAATGGGGCCCCTGGGTGGCTCAGTCAGTTAAGGGGCTGCCTTCGGCTCAGGTCATGATCCCAAGGCCCTGGGATCGAGCCCCACATTGGGCTCCTTGCTCAGTGGAGAGCCTGCTTCTCCCTACCCCTCTGCTTGCCACTCTGCCAACTTGTGCTCGCTCTCTCTCAAATAAAAAAATAAAATCTTAAAAAAAAACAACAACTGAAAATAGTAGAATAATGAGATTGCTGAATTATTTGGAACAAGTAGAATGAGTGCTGCTTAAAAGAATTACTGAATTTGAAGACATATTTAAGATTGGGAAACAAAAGGAGAGATAGAAATAATAAAAAAAAATAAGACATGGATGAGAGATCCAGATGTGGTAACTATAATAAAGCTAACCAGAGAGGCTTGGGCTATTTGGCGAATTGATAAAATAAAAATTTTTTGAAAAATTGAACTGAAAGACTTAAGGATTTGGGATTGAAATGGTTCACTGAGTTCTGGAGAAGGCTAAAAAAAAGAAAACCTAGTTATATCTTGGTGCAATTTTTTAATTTCCGAGGAAGAACGTCTTGTAATCATCCCAGCTGAAAAACTGGGTGTAACATGCATGGGGAAAAAGAAATGGGCTCTCTTTGTATTTTTCATCTGCAACACCAAATGTTATAAAATATTGTAGCAATATTTGAGAGCTCTGAGGAGAAAGGATATTAACACCAAAGTGCTATTATATTCAGTCAAATGATGACAGATCTGAGGTAAGGACAGACAATTTTAGATATATAAGAGGTCAGAGTTACACCATTTGAATAAAATTATTTAAAGTGCCAAATTAAAGAGGAGATTCTATACCCAATAATCACTTCCAGGTAGGTTAAATGTGAAAGGTCAAATTCCCAAATTTTAGGGGGGATTGTTTTTGTAATCTTAGAGTTGAGAAGATTTCTCAAATAAGACTTAGAAGATTTAAATGAATGTTTACGAACAGTGTTTAGGAATTGATTTATAGATGATGTAATTTTGTGTTCTTTATCATAAAACATGGAGGCCACCTAAAAAATTTACCAATCTGAAATCATTTAAAGAAGTTACGGAGCATATCTATTCAATGAAATTTGATAGTCTATAAAAATAATTATCTGCATCTGTTTTTTGTCATAGAAAAGATACCCCTGCTATGTTTAGTACAAAAACTTTTACAAAACATAATATAATTGGGGGAGGGAGAAGAGACATAGAAAATGTGTGGGCATATATCCAAGATGTTAACAAGGGTTAGTCTTGAGTAGTGGAATTACACGTGATTTTTATTTTTTTCATCTACTTTTCTATATAAGCTTAGGAAAATTCAGTTCATGCAGTTGTCTTGTTATTATTTCTATTTCTGAAAGAAACTCTTCATACTTCACCTCTTTCTCAGAGACCTACCCTTTAAGATTATTAATAAGTAGCAAGTTAAATTAATTATTTGCTCATTTCTGTGTGTTTTTTCCTGGATAGTGATTACTAATTAATAAGATAGTAAAAGGTGAGGAATGCTACCATTTTTTAAAATGTGCTTTATTGGGGCACCTGGGTGGCTCAGTGGGTTAAGCCTCTGCCTTCAGCTGAGGTCATGATCTCAGGGTCCTGGGATCAAGCCCTGCATGGGGCTCTCTGCTCAGCGGGGAGCCTGCCTCCCGCCCCCCCTCCTGCCTCTCTGCCTACTTGTGATCTCTCTCTCTGTCAAATAAATAAATAAAATCTTAAAAAAAACCCTAAAATGTGCTTTATTAAAATGAAAAAATACCCGTTTGACCTTCCAAAAGTATTTGGACCTCTAATGATAGCTTTGTATTACCGTCAGGAATTCAAAAGGCAACCAGAGTAAAAAGAAAGGACCCCGAACTCCTAGTCCACCTCCTCCTATACAGGAAGATATTGTTCTGGGGAAAAAATATAAAGAAAAGTATAAAGTAAAAGACAGAATAGAAGAAAAACCAAGAGATGGAAAAGACAGAGGACGAGATTTTGAAAGACAAAGAGAAAAAAGAGACAAGCCAAGGTAAGTAGGATTGTATGTTTTTAACAATCTTACTTTTGTAGAATTTAAAATACTTATTTTTCAGAAGCTTTTTTTCAGGCATTACTGTAGTAGATTTTTTAGTGTTTTAAAACTCTGTGTATGTGTTATTTAATAATTCCCATATTGAGTTAGGGATAATTCAATAAGCATTACCTTAAACATCATAAAATAATGAAATTTTTTATCTTAATCATTTTAAAGTGTACAGCTTAATAATATTAAGTATGCTCACATTGTCATGAAATAGATCTCCAGAACTTTTTCATCTTGTGCATCTGAAATTCATCTGAATATGCATTAAACAACTCCCTTCCCCTCCTCCCCCAGCTCCCCAGCCTTTAGTAACCACCATTCTACTTCCTGTATCTATGAATTTGACTTCTTGAGATACCTCATATAAGTGGAACTATTTTGTTTTTTTGTGACTGGTTTATTTCATTTGGCATAATGTCAAAATTCACCTATGTTTAGCATGTGACAGGATTGCCTTGCTTTTTACAGCTGAATGGTATTCTGCTGTCTGTATATCCATTCCCCTGGTGGACATATGGGTTACTTCCACCTCTTGGCTATTGGGAATAGTGCTGTGACAAGCATAGGTGTTTAAGTACTCTTCAAGACCCTTCTTTTGATATTTTTTGATACATATTCAGAAGTGGAATTCCCGGATAATATGATAGTTATGATAGTTCTGTTTTTACTTTTTGAGGAAATGTCATACTGTTTTCCGTACCAGTTGCTTTGGTTTACAATCCCACCAGCAGTGTACAAGGGTTTCAGTTTCTCCATATCCTCACCAATACTAGTTATTTTCTGGGTTTTTTTTTTTGGACAGTAGCCATCCTAATAGGTGTGAGGTGTTATCTTACTATGGTTTTAATTTGGCATTTCACTGATGATTGGTGATGTTGACCATCTTTTCATATGTTTTTTGGTCATTTGTGTATCATCTTTGGAATAATGTCTATTAATTGAGTTATTTGATTTTTTTGTTCTTGAGTTTTAGGAATCTATTATATATTCTGGATATTAACCCCAAATCAGATACGTGATTTGTATTTTCTCCCTTTTCCTAGGTTGCCTTTTCATTCACTCTGTTGATAATGTCCTTGATGCACAAAAGGTTTTAAGTTTGTTGTGATACCATTTGTCTATCTTTGTGATTGTTGCCTGTACTTTTGGTGTCATTTCCAAAATATCATTGCCATCTCCAGTGTTATAAAGGTTTTCTCCTAAGAAGTTTTATAGTTTTAGATCTTACACTTAGGTTTTTAGTCCCTTTGAAGTTAATTTTTGTACATGGTGTAAGATAAGGTTCCAACTTCATTTTTTTGCATGTAGATAACCAGTTTTCCCAGCGCTGTTTTTAAAAAACACTGTCTTTTCCTCATTGAGTGGTCTTGGTACCCTTATTGAATATCATTTGGCCATATGTGCAAGGATTTATTTCTAGACCCTCTATGGTACTCCACTGGTCTGTTTGTCTTTATGCCGGTGCCACGCTGTTTTGATTACTTAGCTTTCTAATACCTTTTAAACTGAGGAAGTGTGAATTCTCTCATTTTGTTCTTCTATATGAAAATTATTTTGGCTTCTTAACATGTCCCTTTGAATTCTGATCAATTTTTGGATGAATTTTTATATTTTTACCAAAAATGCCGTGGGATTTCAATCGCAATTGTGTCAAATCTGTAGGTTGCTTTCAGTAGTATGTACGTCTTAACAGTATTAAGTATTCTAATCCATGAGTGTGGAATGTATTTCCACTTATTTGTGCTTTCTTTAGTTTCTTCCAGTGATGTTTTATAGTTTTCAGTGTACAAGTTTTTGAACTCCTTGGTTAGGTTTATTCCTAAGTGTTACATTCTTTTTTTATGCCACTGTAACCAGAATTGTTTTCATAATTTTTCAGATTGTTCATTGTTAGCATATAGAAACAACTGATTTTTGTGTTTGATTTTGCTCATTATTGGTCAGTTCACATTTACTGTCTCTTAAATGAGTCAGTCTATGTAGGTTGTTTCATGTAGTCTATGTAGGTTGACTTGTTTCATGACCTGAAATGTAGTCTGTCCTGGAGAATATTCCATGTGCAGTTGAGAAGGCTGCGTATTCTACTACGGTTGGGTGGAGTGTTCTTTATATGTCTTTTAGGTCCAGTTGATCTTAGTCTTGTTCAAATCCTCTGTTTCTTTATTATTTTTCATCAGTTAATCAACATTAACTTTTTGGTATAAATGAAATTATATAAAAGCCAGCCAGTGAAAGAGCTGAGACCTTCTGAAAATCTGTTCATTTTAAAATTGTTTCAAAATCTAAAGTCACTGCATTAACTAATTTAAATTCTATGTATTTTATTAAATTCTTTCTCATGGCCAGTTTTCCCTCTGTTCTAACAATAGTACTTCTTAAAGATCTATTTTCAAAACTGACAAATTATAAATTCTTGATTTTTAAAATTCATTTATTTTGTGCTACTTAAGAGCAAATTAAAAAAAATTAACTTGAAGGTAATATTTTTGTGGTTCACAAGATTTATGAAATGCTTATAGATTTAATAGGGATGCTTTTCTCCATTTTTAAAAATTAGTTTTCAAATTTATCTTTTCATGAAATTAATCTTTAGTCAAGAAAAAATGTAAATCTTTTAGAAGGCTCTTGGCCTCTTTTCTTTGGAGTTACAGTGTATTGGAAAAGGCACAAGACTTGAAGTTACACAAATAGAAACTTTTATCTTGACTTTGCCGGTTGCATGATGTGATACCCTGAATAAGTTCTTTGTTTTCCCTGAACTTCTATTTCTTTAACTGTAAAATATGCATGATACTGACTTAGGGTTGAGGTGAGGATCAAATGAGATAATGCTTTAAAAAATAAGCAGAGTACTTTAATGATAAATTATAGTGTAGTGATATTTTAAAATGTCCTTCCATTTGTGGGTTTTCAGTTAAACTACATAGGTAATAGAATGTATCCATAAAGATATTTTTTTTCCTGATACTTTTGCAGTATCAGATTTAGAATCAGCTGTTAGTAATAAGGACTCATTGTGGAGGGCTTAAGTATATAAAGCAATAGTTCTTAAAGTTTCCTACATGTTGGAATCTGCCTGAGAGTCTTCAAAAAGTACTAATACCTGATTTCAATCCCCAGATACTCTGATTTAATTAGTATGAGGAGCAGCCTTGGTATCCAGATTTTTAAAGCTCATTTTGTGATACTAATGTTCATCAAAGTTTAGGAACCATACATTGAGATTTATTCTCTCATATATAAAGAAGCTCAGAGGGAGGCAGTCCAGGACCTGTACACTGTTCGTTCCACAGTCATTGGTGATCCAGGTGCTGTCTGCCTTGTGCATGCTTCCTTTTTTTTTTTTTTTTTAAAGATTTTTTTTATTTGAGAGAGGAAGTGGGGGGCGGTATGGAGAGAGAGAGCATGCACATGCACAGGAAGAGGGAGAAGCAGACTCCCCACTGAGCAGAGAACCAGACATGGATCCCAGGATTCTGGGATCTTGACTGGAGCCAGTCAGATGTTTAACCGACTGAGCCACCCAGGCACCCCCATGCTTCCTTTCTCAGAGTTATCCCATGGTTTAATATGACTACTGATGACTTAAGACATCCCATCCATGTTCTAGGCAGCAGAAAAATTATGAAGGGAGGAAAGTCTTAATTTTCCTGGAAGTCCCAAACACTATTTCCTGTTATATCTATGGGCCAGAATTTAGTCACATGGCTACATCTAGCTATGAGGGTGTCTTAGAAATGTAATCCTTTAAAAAAAAGAAAGAAAGAAATAGAATCCTTTAGTTGAGCATGTAACTGACCCGAATAAAATTGGGTTTACTAAAGAGCAAGGAGAGAATGAGTGTGAGGTAGCTCATTGCAGTCTCTACTACATTCTCATGATGCCGTTTCTGTTCATGTTACTAAGTAACAACATGTTATTAGAATGGAAGCAGTGTTATCTGCCACTTTATCTGGAAAGCCCTGTGAACTGGTATTTATAATATTATTTAGGATAAATTACCTACCCAATAAGCACTTAACATAGCTTTTTTTTTTTTTTTCTTAAGATTTTATTTATTTATCTGACAGAGATCACAAGTAGGCAGAGAGAGAGGAGGAAGCAGGTTCCCCACCGAGCAGAGAGCCTGATGCGGGGCTCGATCCCAGGACCTCAATCCCAGGACCCTGGATCATGACCTGAGCCAAAGGCAGAGGCTTTAACCCACTGAGCCACTCAGGCGCCCCTTAACATAGCTTTATAATTAGAAGTTCAACAAAACTCAGTCTTTGTCCAAAAAATAGATTCTGATGATAAGCTTAGTCCTTTCTTTGTCTTGGTAAGAGATCATCTTGTCTTATTTAGATGAATCCGTTTTTTTCTCTCCCTCTCTGGTGACTTGACTTGGAAGAACCAGAATGATTCTGTGAACCATTACTAGGACCTAGGAGCATTGTGCCTTGTTGGGGCAATAACAGAATGGTTAAGTGGAGCACCCACAATTCTTGAACATATTTCCCTAAAATATAGTTTATATTTTATTCATTCTAGTGGCTGTGTTTTTGGAAAATGACATGTAAATCAGATATAAATTATGTTAAATGATCTTGCTGATTTACATTTTAAGGAGTCTTTTCTTTAACAGTTCCTGGTATTTTCATTTTGTTGTTTTGACCCAGAAATCTCTGAGAGTTGATTCTTAACATATGTCCCTGGATACTTCACCATTGAAATAGTTACATGTTTTGTATTATGAGGAATTGAGTATTATGTAGGTTGATTCTTCATTTTCCAGTGTTATCCAGTGTTTCTTCCTAGCTGTGTCCAAGCAACAAGGTATCCTAGGACTTACCTATTATTTGGTACATAGAAAAATCTGAACTTGATTTATTTTGTTTGTCTAAGAAAATGAAGCACCAGAAGTAGGAGTACTGAAGAACTGCATGGGCACCTGACTTGCACTAGAGTTCTGAAGCCATGTTTTACACAGTTGAAAAGGGGCATTTTGATTTAGGAGAAGTTAATTTAATTTCCAAGGGTTTTTCTTGGATCTCTTATTTTAATATATCCCCATTACTTTGAAGGAGAACTTATTAATTCTAAAACCAAATACCGTAGTGAGACTCATCGTCATGCTTTCAGATTGGTGGGGTATGTAATTAAAGGTTAGTGTCCAAATTCTTTTTGGAGAAAATTGCCCTTTAAAATTAATTTAGGTGTTCTAATGGGCTTATTTAGAATATTTTGGTTATTAGGATGTGTTGTGCTAAGGTAAAAATATCCTAATTCATTTATTTATTTGGTACAGGGTATCCATGAACAAAAATGTTCTCAGAAGCTTTGTTACTGTAGGTAGAAGTAATATAGTAATCACATGTATGGAAAATAATATTTCTCTGAACATGGATTTTCTTTTTTTTTTTTCCAAGTAAAACTTATAAGGCCTATTGAATGTGTAGGAGGTTGCTTACATTTCTTAAGGATGGTTTTCTATGTGGTTATATAAGAGTATGCATATGGGTAGGACAGATGATGCAACAAAACCATATGATCCTATGGCTTAAGTCCCTTTCCCTGTCTTCTGTATCTCAATTTCATAACTTTCTAGATCAGGGGCTCCTGACTGGAGATCCATTGGTAGATTTCAGGGGATCTGCAAATTTCTTGATTTGTGGGTGAAATTTTGCCTGTGTGTGTTTTGGTGAAAGGGAAAGTACCCATTCCCTCTCAGAAAAAAATCATGATATTCCTCCCTCTGTCTGCCATGATCTGGCATTGAGAATTTGAGTACCTCCCCCAAGTCTTCGTTGGCCACATCAGTTTTGTTAAGAATATACTCTGTTCCCAGAATATTTGTTGATTTAATCGCACTAAGTTCTGTCATGTTTTGAAGTGAATCAGTGTCTTCCCATTTGGCTAGTAAACTTTACTGAGCTATTACTTATTTGTGCAACATTGATCAAAATCTGAATACCACTTGTTTATCCAAGAAAAAAAGCCTTATGGATTTTATTACTCTACTTTTAGAAAATGTAGCAATTTCCCATTACATTTTTGTAAAGTAAACTTTTCATGACTTGTTCTGTACAGAAAATGGTAAAATCTTGATTACCTGGAACTCAACTAAGTAATTTTTATTCTGTAATTTGTTTAGAAGAGGTGTGATTCACAGGAAAATTAAATTCAAATTAGGTATTTAGTCAGAAAATCACCTGTGAAAGGAATATTTTGTGTCAGTATTCCTAACCTGTTATGTTTAGATAATCCTGAAGCAGATATTTGCAGTGGTATTTCAGTGGACCTGTAATATCTTTTTCATTAGTGAAAATCTATATTCTGTAATGCTTTGTTGAATTAGGAAAGTAAACCAAATTACTGGTGTACTTTAAGAACAAAGATTTAAGCAAACACAAACTTTTTGGTTAGTAGTTAACCAGAGGAGTTAGCTACCAATTCTGTAGTGTTCATTCTGCTGGAGATTTGGTTAAATATGGTTTTTACTGATGGAAGCTAATATGTTTTAATCAAAATGCTAGGATGCAGAATTTTGTGGTTAAATGTGAAGATAATATTGAGTGCACAGGTAATCACTTTTTAATAAACACTTCATTATAATTACCAGAGTATAGAAATCTACTTCTTAATAGTACAAATGCCTACATGATGAGTCTTACTAAGCTTTGAAAGACAGATGTGATCATTCAAAATTTGTTGGCTTTGACTTCAGTTTAGCAGAATAAGCAAATCACCATCAAAGTGACAGTCTTACTTCCTTTCAGTGATTGCACACATTTATCAAAATAATTAAATCAGAATGTTTCAGACCTTTCACAAGAAATATTATTTATTGGATTTATTCAGTGTTTACCATTCATGTACAGGTACCATGGTCTGGGTTGGCAAACCTCACCCTGTGGCCATGAGCCACAGGACAAGGAAGAAACCATTTGTGCACCGAGCATTTTTCTATAGACTGAAGGATGGTTTCTTGAGTAATGTGTACTAATGTTTCTGGACTGTATATAGAAGATAGAAAAATGTTACATTAACATTATTATTATGGAACATTTCACACACATAAAACTACAATAGTATAATGATCCTTTTATATTCATCTTGTTTCCTTTATACCCCTATACACCTCCCTCCTCCAGTATTATTTTGAAGCAAATCCCAGATATCTCACTGTTTTACCCATACATATTTTAGCATATATCTCCAGGAGAGAAATACACTTAAAAACACATAATCACTACACCAGTCTCACACCTAAAAGGAAAAAAAGAGAGTAGTGTAACTTTAAAACAATGAATTTTAAAAGTACTGATGATTTTAATACCTTTTATAACATTTTCCTAATTAATGGGTATTAACGCAAATAATATAATGAAGGATATGCAAACTTTTTAGTAGTAAAATGGGACCTTTATGTTCAGGTTGGAAATTGCTTATCTGAGGCATTAATCTTTTTTTCTGCCATTAATTTAATGAAGCCCTGTGTATAGACCTAAGAAGTGTTTTCATGTGAGTGGTGATTTAGGCTAGGGATATAAAATTAAGGCACTTAAAGAAATCTGTAACGTACCTGAATATATTCTATAATACACTAAATTTATGGTAGACTTGTATTAAAAATGTGTTTTATTTATTTATTTATTTATTTAAGCTCTGTCGTCATTGTGGGTGCTGGAACTCTTGACCCTGAGATCAGGAGTCACATGCTGTACTAACTGAGCCATCCAGGTGCCCCCAAAATGAAAGAGTTTTATAAATATCAAAATAATTCAGTCACATTGGGGGAAAATAAGCAATTTCACAATTAGTCTAAGGGATCAAGTCTTGTGCTCTTTTTCATGGGTGTGATATTGGGAAAATTTGTTGAGCTCACTAGAGAAACTCCTGTTTTGCAGCCAAATCTAAAATGGTTTTATGTCCCTAAAAAGTGTACTTTTATCTTTTGTCCAACATGCTTGATGAAGTTAGGAGACTTGAAAGTTGTTCTCAAGTAGTTTCAGAGAGGGTTTTCAGCAGCAGGAGGTGGTTGGGAAGTTTGGTCTGTTCCCATAATTGCTGCAATCAGAAGTGTACACCATAGTAAATGGAGACCAGAAATTCAACCCAGTAAAAGTGTGGGGCTGCCTTGTATGTGGTGAGATTAATGAAAGATACCCAAATTTGCACTAGCAAAATCCATCCCAATCTGGCTGTGGTTTGGTGCCATCTGCTGGTAATTTTTTCACTAACAGGTAAATGATCTGCAGCTGGATAGGATTTTCAGGACATGGCAAGGACTTCACGAGAATTCCTTATTTGTTTACCCATTTTGTTGGCCTGAACTGAGGAGATGTTATGTCTAGGAAATCAGTCCAGAGCCTTGAGAACTGTTCGTCACCTCACTCCTTCCCCAGACTGGATTTCTGCTGTTTCCTGGTATGGTCACTTGCCCGCACCCCCATCCCCTCCCAGGAGAAAGTAGTAACTTTAACTTGGTCCACCAGGTAGAGGATAGGAGCCAGTTGTCTTCATTCATGTTAGGCTGGTATGTGTTGTTTCTGGATTTTATGTCATTTGGAATACTGACTCCCTTACTCCTAAAGCTTAAAAACAATCTTCTCATGTTTCTAGGGTATCTAGGGATACCATGTACTTGTCTCCTCTGATTTTCAATTACAGTGGTAGGGTACAGTTTTTACCTCAGTAAGCCAAGTGATTGAGCAAATCTGTGTAAGGCTCTTGAACCAGATTCTGAAAACTTCTCTTATTTATTGTAAATCTAGATTAGGATAATATTTAAGGATATGTTGATTTAAGCCTTATCTTAATAGTCTTCATTCTTAAATTGAGGTTTTTGAAATTCATTTCTATATGTATGCAAAAATTGAGTCAAATTGTTAGTACTTGGATTAGATTTACTTGTATTATGTGGAAATGATTAGTTTGCTTATATCAAATTTTTTTTATAAGTACCATTATATATTTATGAGAAGACATTTTTCAAAAGATTCCTACAGACAAAAGTATTCTCCTGTTTTGGTAGATTGTTCACTTAGCTCATTCCCCTTTCAGGGGAATTTATTACTTGCTTCAGAGGGACAGCAAATTCTAGGTTTAAAAACAAGGGATCATCACACAGAAGCATTTTCTTTCTCCATCTTACATACTTATTTAAATAGGTAAGATATTGCTAGATTTTTTTTTTATTGTATACTTGACACAACATTAATTTAGCGTGAGATGCACAACCTAGTGATTCAACTTCTCTATACATTATGCAGTGTAGCTCCCATCTGTCACCACACCGCACTATTACACTATCACTGACTGTATTCCCTATGCTGTACCTTTTATCCCTATGACTTAGTCATCCATAACTGGAATTCTGTATCTCCCATTCCCCTTAACCCATTTTGCCCATCTCCCCCCACTCCACGCCTCTGAGAACCATCAGATGTTCTCTATATTTATGGGTTTGTTTCTGCTTTTTGTTTGTTTATTCTTTTTTTTTTTTTAAGATTCCACATATAAGTGATATGTGGTATTCATATTTTTTCAGTCTGACTCATTTTACTTAGCATAATACCTTCTGGGTCCATCCATGTTGTTGCCAGTGGCAACATCTCATTCTTTTTATAGCTGAACGCTATTTCATTGCATATATATGCCACATCTTCTTTATGTATTTATTGATGGGAACTTCAGCTACTTCCATATCTTGGCTATTGTAAATAATGCTGTCATAGCCATAGGGGTGCCTATGTCTTTTCAGATTAGTGGGTTTTTTTACTTTAGGTAGATACCCAGGAGTGGAATTAGTGCATCATATGGTATTTCTATTTTTAATTTTTTGGGGGGAACCTCCATAGTGCTTTCCACAGTGACTATACCAGTTTACATTCCCATCAGCAGCACGAGGGTTCCTTTTTGTCCGCATCCTCACCAACACTTGTTTTATTTCTTTTTTTTTTTTTTTAATTCTGACCATTCTGACAGGTATAAGGTGACTGGTTTTGATTTGTATTTATCTGATGATTAGTGATGGTAAGCGTCTTTTCATGTGTCATTTGGCCATCTGTGACCATCTTTGGAATGTCTCTTCAAGTCCTCTGTCCATTTTCAGCTGGATTACTTGTTTTGGAGTTTGTTTGTTTGTTTGTTTGTTTTTGCTGCTGAGTTGTATAAGCTCTTTATATATGTTTAGGTAATAACCCCTTATTAGATATATCATTTGCAAGTATCTTCTCCTATCCAGTATTTTGCCCTTTTGTTTTGTTGATGGTTTCCTTAGCTGTGCATAAAGCTTTTTGTATTGGTATAGTCCCAATAATTTATTTTGCTTTTGTTTCCTTTGCCTGAGAAGATAGACTTAAGCAAATGTTGGTAAGGCCAATGTTAGAAAAATTATGGCCTGTGTTTTTTTCTAGGAGTTTTATGGTTTTAGTTCTTTAATCCATTTTGAGTTTATTTTTGTGTATGGTAGAAGGAAGTGGTCCAGTTTCATTCTTTTTGCATGTGGCTGTACAGTTTTCCCAGCATCACTTATTGAAGAGGCTGTCTTTTTCCCAGTATATATTCTTGCCTCCTTTGTCATAGATTAGTTGACCATATAATTGTGGGTTTATTTCTGGGCTGTTTCTTCTGTTCATTGATCGCATGTCTATTTTTGTTCCAAGACCATACTGTTTTGATCATTATAACTTTGTAGTGTATCTTGAGGGGAAGGCTCCATACCTCAGGGGTTAGAGCACTGGTCTTGTAGTGTATCTTGAAATCTGGAATTGGGATACCTCCAGCTTTGTTTTGTTTGTTTGTTTGTTTGTTTTATTGCTTTGGCAATTCAGGGTCTTTTGGGGATCCATACAACTTTAGGGTTATGTGTTCTAGTTTAGTGAAAAATGCTATTGACATTTTGATAGGGATTATTTTGAATCTGTAGATTACCATTTGAACAATGTTAATTCTTCCATGAGCATAGTATGTCTTTCCATTTGTTTATGTTATCTTTAGTTTCTTTCTTCAGTGTTTTATACTTTTCAGAGTACAGGTCTTTCAACTCCTTGGTTAAATTTATTTCTAGTTATTTTATTGGTTTTGTTGCAGTTTTAAGTAGCATTATTTTCTTAATTATTCTTTCTGCTATTTTGTTATTAGGGTATAGAAATGCAGTCCATTTCTCTGTAGTAATTTTATACCCTGCAACTTTACTGAAGCCATGTATTATTTCTGATATATTTTTCACGGAGTCTTTACAGTTTTCTTTTTCTTTAAAGATTTTATTTATTTATTTGACCGAGATCACAAGTAGACAGAGAGGCAGGCAGAGAGAGAGAGAGGGAAGCAGGCTCCCTGCCAAGCAGAGAGCCCGATACAGGACTTGATCCCAGGACCCCAAGATCATGATCCAAGCCAAAGGCAGCAGCTTAACCCACTGAGCCACCCAGGCACCCTATAGTTTTCTATGTATAGTATCATGTCATCTACAAATAGTGACTTTTTAATTTCTTCCTTACCAATTAAATGCCTTTAATTTCTTTTTTTGTATTTTTTAATTTTAATTCAATTAACATATAATGTGTTATTGGTTTCAGAGGTATAGGTCTTTGATTCATCAGTTATATAATACCCAGTGCTCACTATATTTTTCTCTGATTGACTTATTTCACTTAGCATAATACTCTCTAGTTCCATCCATGTCGTTGCAAATGGTAAGATTTCAATTTTTGATGGCTGGTAATATTCCACTGTATATATAGACCACATCTTTATCCATTCATCTGTCAGTGGACATCTGGGCTCTTTACATAGTTTGGCTATTGTGGACATTGCTGCTATAAACATTGGGGTGCATGTGCCCCTTCAGATCACTACGCTTGTATCTTCGGGGTGAATACCTAGTAGCGCAATTGCTGGGCCATAGGATAGCTCTGTTTTCAACTTTCTGAGGAATCTCCATGCTGTATTCCAAAGTGGCTGCAGTAGCTTGCATTCCCACCAACAATCCTGGAGGGTTCCCCTTTCTCCACATCCTTGCCAACATCTGTCGTTTCCTGACTTGTTAATTTAAGCCATTCTGACTGGTGGTATCTCATTGTGGTTTTGATTTGTATTTCCCTGATGCCGAGTGATGTGATTTTTGCCTTTGTTTCCCTTGCCTTTGGAGACCTATCTAGCCCGAAGTTGCTGCAGCCGAGGTCAAAGAGGTTGCTGCCTGTGTTCTCCTGTAGGATTTTGATGGATTGCTGTCTCACATTGAGATCTTGCATCCATTTTGAGTCTCTTTTTGTGTGTATGGTGTAAGGAAATGGTCCAATTTCATTCGTCTGCCAGTGGCTGTCCAATTTTCCCAACACCACTTGTTGAAGAGACTATCTTTTTTCCATTGGACATTCTTTTCTGCTTTGTCAAAGATTAGTTGACCGTAGAGTTGAGGGTCCATTTCTGGGTTCTCTGTTCCATTGATCTATGTGTCTGTTTTTGTGCCAGTACCATACTGTCTTGATGATGACAGCTTTGTAATAGAGCTTGAAGTCCGGGATTGTGATGCCACCAGCTTTGCTTTTCGTTTTCAACATTCCTTTGGCTATTTGGGGTCTTTCCTGGTTCCATTCAAATTTTAGGATTATTTGTTCCAGCTCTGTGAAAAAAGTTGATGGTATTTTGATAGGGATTGCATTGGATGTGTAGATTGCACTAGGTAGCATAGACATTTTAAATTTTAACCATATTTGTTCTTTCAGTCCATGAGCATGGAACATTTTTCCATTTCTTTGCATCTTCCTCAATTTCTTTCATGAGTGTTACATAGTTTTCTGAGTACAGATTCTTTGCCTCTTTGGTTAGGTTTATTCCTAGGTATCTTATGGTTTGGGGTGCAATTGTAAATGGGATCAACTCCTTAATTTCTCTTTCTTCTGTCTTGCTGTTGGTGTATAGAAATGCAACTGATTTCTGTGCATTGCTTTTATATCCTGACACTTTACTGAATTCCTGTATGAGTTCTGGCAATTTTGGAATGAGTATTTTGGGTTTTCCACAAAGAGTATCGTGTCATCTGCAAAGAGCAGGAGTTTGACTTCTTTGTCCATTTGGATGCCTTGTATTTCTTTTTGTTGTCTGATTGCTGAGGCTAGGACTTCTAGTACTGTGTTGAACAGCGGTGATGATAGTGGACATCCCTGTTGTGTTCCTGACTTTTAGGGGAAAAGCTCTTAGTTTTTTCCCATTGAGAATGATACTCACCATGGGTCAAGGTCAGAAAACAAGGTCAGAGTTTTCATAGATGGCTTTTATGATATTGCGGTATGTTTCTTCTATCCCTACACTGTGAAGTTTTAATCACGAAAGGATGCTGTACTTTGTCAAATGACTTTTCTGCATCTGTTGAGAGAATCATATGGTTCTTGTCCTTTCTTTTATTAATGTGTTGGATCACATTGATTGATTTGCAGATGTTGAACCTTGCTTGCAGCCCAGGAATAAATCCCACTTGGTCGTGGTGAATAATCCTTTTAACGTACTATTGAATCCTATTGACTAGTATTTTGGTGAGAATTTTTGCATCCATATTCATCAGGGTATTGGTTTGTAATTCTACTTTTTTTTTTTTTAAAGATTTTATTTATTTATTTGTCAGGGACAGAGGGAGAGAGAGTGAGTGAGCACAGGCAGACAGAGAGGCAGGCAGAGGCAGAGGGAGAAGCAGGTTCCCTGCTGAGCAAGGATCCCGATGTGGGACTCGATCCCAGGACGCTGGGATCATGACCTGAGCCGAAGGCAGCTGCTTAACCAACTGAGCCACCCAGGCGTCCCTGTAATTCTACTTTCTGATGGGGCTTTGTCTGGTTTTGGGATCAAGGTGATGCTGGCCTCATAAAATGAGTTTGGAGGTTTCTAAAGGCCTTTAATTTCTTTTTCTTATCTGACTGCTGCAGCTAGGACATCCAGTACTGTGTTGAATAATAGTGATGAGAGTAGACATCCTTGTCTTGTTCCTAATCTTAGAGTAAAAGCTCTGTTTTTCACCACTGGATATGTTAATTGTGGGTTTGTCGTGTGTGACTTTTATTATGTTGAGGTATGTTACTTCTAATGCCACTTTGTTGAGAATTTTTATCATAAATGGATGTTGAATTTTGTCAGTGCTTTTTCTGTATCTGTTGAGATGATCATAATAATTTTTATTCTTTGAGATCTTGCTAGATTTTGAATGACACTTCCATGCCTAAAAATCTCTAGTGATTTTCTTCATAGTGATTTTCTTCATGCTTATAATAAAATCCAGGGGAAAAAAAAAGTACAGTCCGGCTTTCACCATCACATAGATGACTTCATATCATCTGGCCTTCTCTCATGTAACTCTTCACTTACAAATTGTAATTACCCTTGTCTTCTTAATGTTCTTCTCATATATTGTGATTCCTCCTGCCTCTTGTGGTTGCTGAACCCTCGCAAAGCATGTTCTTTCCCTGGATTGTCAGCTCTTGGCTCAAATTCCATCTTCTCAATAAGGCCCTTTCCTTTGAACCATCCTAAAGTTGTCCCCTGACTTTTTTTGAGGGGGGGAACCTAATAGTTTCTATTTTATTACCCTGTTTTTACAGACTTTGTTGCATTAACTAAATGAAATTGCTTTGCTTTCCTGGTGGCGGTCTACTCGTAGTCCATGACAGACTGGTTTTCAGTCCTTAAAACAATGGTATGGATATAATAACAATATATGTGTTACCTGCTACTGTTATTGGTATGAAGATGATGATGATGATGATGATGTTAGTGGTTTTGCCTGTCTTTTTTTTTTTTAACATATAATGTTTTATTAGCCCCAGGTTGCCTGTCTTTTTTACTTCTGTATTCTCAGTGCCAAAAATAATGCTTGCAGTATATAAGATGCTCACTTAATATTAGCTCAATAAATTAAAATGACTCACTTTTTTATTTAGGATATGTTTCTTATGTAAAATAATAAAACCAAAATATTTCTGTGTGTGAAATCTGTATCATATGGTGTTGCATTTTACCACTGGAAATAGTTGATTTTGATATTGCCCATAGTCCTTTTTTTTTTTAAAGTATACTTTTTATGATGATTTTAAAGGGTGACTTATAAATGTTAGTTACATTATGATGGCATATTTTCATTTGAGAAAAAGAAACCATTTACTAAAAGAAAAAATGGTATTAGTAATTTTTTAAAAGTCTAGGGTAAGCATGCTTGTTTGTAGATGAAATTTATGTATCCTGAGTGAGGCAGGTTTTTCTTTTTAAATTTTTTAACCTTTCACATGTTCCCCAAATGAAATATACCCTGAATATTCTCATTGCACATTTTGTCCTAATTATAGTAGCATTAAAAAACTTCTATTTATAATCAAGTCAGGCTAAAGATTGGCTTTCCCTGTGCTATAAATCACAGTGCTCTTGCTGACAGTATACAGATTTCTTCTTTAAGGTATTGAGCTCTCTTCATGCAATGATAAACTCTTTTCTTAATTTGAATGTCAAATGTCATCTCTTTTTTCTCCTCAGACAAGAAACCAGCCAATTCTAAAGCCTAAGAAGAATCTAAAATTACTGCTATTCTAACTGGAAATGTATTTTAATATACCCCTGCAATAGTGTAAAAGCCAAAGTACTAATAATTTTGGTCAGATTTCAAGGCAGTTTTATTTTCTACCTTCTTATATATAGAATGAACACAGGCCCAGGTCCGTTTTACGCTGACATCCATAATCTGACCCATCTTGTTTTGGTAACAGATCCTCTCTTTTCACTATTCTTTAGTCATCAGACTTTTAAAAGAATAATAACAGGAAAATAAAGATGCTGTCTTAGCCAACTTGGGCTGCTGTTATAAAATACCATATACTGGAATGGTTTAAACAACAGACATTGAGTTCTCACAGCTATAGAGGCTGGAAAGTCCAAGGTCAGAGTTCCAGCAGATTTGGTTTCTGGTTTACAAACAGTTGTCTTCTCACTGTGTCCTGGCATGGACAGGAGAGAATGAGCTCTGGTCTCTTCGTTCTTGTAAGGATATGATCTCATGGGAGCTCCACCCACATGACCTCATCTAAACCAATTACTCCCAAATGCCTCCACCTTCAAATACTATCACATTGGGAGGTTGTATAAATTTGGGGGGACACATTCAGTCCATAACAGATGCTTTTAATTTAAACCAAGTTTTCTTAATTTTTTTTTTCTTGAAGGATGGGTAAGAAGAAAAAATGCTGAAACCATAACTTAACAATGGAGTGGTCCTCTGACCTTAATTTGATAGGTTGATTATCCTAAGCTTGAATTGAATTTTTTACTCCATGCTGTCGACACTGAATTTGAATAGAAATTTGATTGGACTGTATTGTGTTTTTTAAAGATAGTAATATGAGCTATTTTATTTTTTAGGTTCCATGAACTAATCACCAAATGGTATTGCAGACTTTCTTGAAGCAGTTTTTAGTATGCACAATAAATAAAACTAACCAAAATGCTAGTTCAGTGGAAAGCCACATTTTTAAATCAATTTACAGATTTCCAAATTGTCTAGAACCTGATGACATTGCAGTTGGAACATACCAAACAGTAATAATTCTAATTCTCAATCTTGCAGTATTTTTCTTTTTGGTAAGATGCATTTGAATGACCATTGATCATAGCTGGTTTTCCAAATTTGGGTAACACCCTATGAGCATTTCTATTCCTACCTCTAAGTAAATACATTTCTCTTAAGAGTGAGTTAAATTATAGTGGCTTATGGCTTATTTTTTTTAATGAAAAGGAAATTTTTATGAGAAGTGTGAAGGTTTAGTGAAATTACTAATAACTACAATGTTTAGGTGAATATGATGTTCTGATTAGGTGACTTCTTTTAGTCAACTGTTATCCAAAAGATGTTTTTGTTTATTTGCTAAAATCCCTGTTCTGCAAATTCTTTTCAATATATTGGAATCACTTCCCTGAATGAGCAACATATATTTTATGTATTTGGTACTTGTATTGATAAAAGGTCTACTGAGGCATCATTTATAAAGAACATAGTTCAGGCCAGCAGTGCTTAACAAGGGGTGATTTTTGCTTTCCTGGGGAAATTTGTCAGTGTCTGGAGTTATTTTTTATTGTTACGAATGGGGGTGAGAGGGAGCATGAGACTGGCTTCTGGTGGGTAGAAGCCAGGGATGCTGCTGATCTCCCTGTGATGTACAGTACAGCCCCCCACTATAATCACTGAACACAAAGTGTCAGGACCGCCAAGACTGAGAAACCCTGCTGTAGGATTAATAATGACTTTGCTACCATTGTGGATATTAAAAATACCATAGGCACTGAAGGTATTCTAAAATATTTTGACTAGGACTCCAGAATGTTTTTGAACAAATATCTAATCTTCAGAATGAGGACTAGGATACTAATCTGGGTATGTGGTGTCTGGAATGTTATTTTTTAACATTCTTTCTGGTCCCATTTCTTTTTAGTTATTGCACAAATGTGTGTATTCCAGCTTCCTATCACACACACATTTTGCATAATCAGGGTAAACCAGGGCCCAGGATTTAACATATTGTAGGAGTGACTCCGTTGTGCTTTGTGTGGTTATAAGTTGTTTCTTCGGCAGCAGTGAAAGAAGGTGATTGGAAGGGAGTAGAGGAAGCCTTGGTTAAACCAGGACTGCACTGGCCTGGCCAGTTATTTAAGATATTTAAGATATTTTAAGATATTTATCTGGTTATTTAAGATAAAGACAGTGTAGACAGTATGTCCTTAACCGTATCATTCTTTCCCCATCCTGAATCTCACCCCAAGCAGGGCAGACTTCATGTTTGGCTTCTTAATTGATGATGACTTCCCTTTCCCCACAGCCTTGAGTTATAGGCACTCCCACAGCTGCTTTCTATCTAGATCTTACTAGTATGTTTCCTCTTTAGCCTCTTGCGGTTTCCTTCCTCCAAGTACCTATTCACAAGGTCAGAGATTATCTCTGATTAAGAGTGAATTCCATACTTTAAGTGAGGATAATATTCTATTTGTGTTCAGGAAGAGTGCTGCTTGGAGCCCAAGCTTGGGAGCAAGGCAGTACATATCTCATCTAGGACTATGGTCTCAGGCTGACCTAAAATCAACCAGATCTTTAAAAATTAGCTTCTTACTATACAGCATTGTGAATTGAAATTTATCCTGGAATTATGATTCACACTTTTAGCTTTAACTTTAGCATTCAGCTTCTTTTATTGTTGCTTTTCTTTACAGATCTACTTCCCCAGTAGGACAGCATCACTCTCCTATATCTTCTAGACATCACTCATCTTCCTCACAATCAGGATCATCTATTCAAAGACATTCTCCTTCTCCTCGTCGAAAAAGATCTCCTTCACCATCTTATCAGAGGACAATAACTCCACCTTTACGACGCTCTGCGTCTCCTTATCCTTCACATTCTCTGTCTTCTCCTCAGAGAAAGCAGAGTCCCCCAAGACATCGCTCTCCGATGCGAGAGAAAGGGAGGCATGACCATGAACGAACTTCACAGTCTCATGATCGGCGTCATGAAAGAAGAGAAGGTATGCACTGTATTTTATCTTGTTTTTTTTTTTTTTAGCGTTAAATACTTTCTTTGTTAAACAACTGGACATTCAGATTTATTGTTACAGTAAGGAGAAGAAGAAAACCGTGTTGTATTAAGTCTTTAACAGAGAAGAGTTCTTGAAGGCAGTAAGAGGCGCTTTTAATGACACAGGAACATATAAACTATTAAATGTACATAAGTGGGCATTTTTATGTATACTGAGGTAGTGCTTTCTAAGATGTTTTACTTGGGTACTCTCAAGTTCTAGAAATTTTTGGCTGTCTGATTCTTAAAATATCCCTCTAATTGCTTAATTGGTTCTTTAAAAAAACAAAAAAGTGAAGGGAAGAAAAGCAGCAAACCAAGGGGCATAGTTTGAAAGCATCGCCTATGTTTTGATAAAGAGGTAAGGGCTGGAGGAATATTGAGAAGGTCGGTGTAAGCCAAATGATCAGTTTTCTAGGTGAAACTCAAAAAGAAGTTAGCAAAGCAGTTTCCCTTTCTAGATCCCTGAGAATTAAGTTAACTTTGGATTTTCTGCTCCTTGTTAAAGCTGAGGTGCTGTTATCTGGCAATACAGTCTAATAGTTCTGATCTCTTTCTGTACTCCTTATCTAAGCTTCTTGACTTTATATATTTAAGGTTTTTCCCCTAACTTCTGAGTTGGTGTTTAAACATAATGAGTACTCGGGAAATATTGCTTACTTGCAACATTTCCCTTTAATGTGCATTTTAAAATAAACCTCTGAGAGTATATTACAGTATATCACAGTCTTCTGTAAAACATGTTGAATTTAGTTGTTCTCTTCCTATCAGCAGTGCAGTAATTAATCAAGTTCTTTTATTCAAGAAAATGATGTACATCCAGGTAGGGATCAGAGAGAGTTTCTGTTGTATAGAATTATTTCTTATGTATATCATTTTGGAACCAGAACAGCACAGCAATATTTATGGAACATTGGTAAGATAGGAAAACTCTCTTAGCACCTGTGAATTAATTTTAATAAGATCTTTAACTGGAGTTGACTGGGAATACAGTGTACATTTAATGAGTACTTACTGAATGAAAACTCTTTAGTGTGTTTGATATCTGTTTTGAAATAATAATGAGGGGAAATAGTATGTGGTTGAGTCTTAAAAGAATTTTTTGTGTATGTGCTAAGAGTGGCCAATGTTACAGGAAGAATCCATTTAATAATAAACCATATGTGTTTAGTTTCTTTGTAAAGATGTTTCTTTAACCTTCCATACAAGATATGTAGCAGTTTGTTCCTCTATTTAGATGTCATCTTCTGAAATAAGAATAATTTTAGTGGAAGAATGGGAAGGTAGGTAAAGAACAAAATTTAGTAACTAGATTTGAAAAGACAGATGGAATCATGAAAAGGATCTGGTACTGAGTGAACATATTTTTAGGCCCAGTTGGCATTGGAGGAGGACTAGAAGTCATAAATTGCACCAAAACGGATGGAAACCTATCCAGTCCTTGCCTACTGCTTCTGTTCTTAAAGGGCATTTGTGAATGTAAGCATATGGACGATGTAATTGGCAGGAGAGATGAGTTATTAATGTGAAAATCTAGGGGGTCTTGTGGATACTGTTTGGGTGCTTAAGAAAGTCTGTAGACCTAGCCACTTGGGACAAAGAGAAAAGAAAGTAAGTTGACAATACGCATATGGCTCTTAGGCATACAGCTGCTATAACTGCTAAAATAGCCTCAGATCTTGAAGTAGTTCCAGAATGTGAGAGCAGCGCATAAGGGAATCTGACTTAAAAACAAGGCAATGTTTGTTTTCTAATGTTCTCTTGTTAGTCCTTTGACTTCATATCAGATTTTTGTTGTGATCAATTTCTGCCTGTTCTAGGCACATCTAAAGAATAGTTTATGTTCTTTGCAAATTCCATTAGGTATGGGGTTGCCTAAGCCATTTAGGCTCTGGGCCTCTTAATTTCTTCATTTAGATGGTGACAAGGTTGAATTAAATAATCAGTGAGTTTTGTTTCAGCTTTTTTAAAACTGAAGTTCCTTTCTTATTTTTCTGTGAAGTGTTAGAAAATGCTTTAATGAGAGAAAACTAGAGACAGGAGTGATTGAGTAAACAGTTCAAGAAAAAGAGAGGGTGAGTAGCAAAAGAGAGGATAAGTAGCAACATCTCTTTGCCAGCCAGCTTACTAACTATAGGCCGCTCTTAAGTACTTTAAGTACACTTGAGGTAGTCACAGATAGTCTAGTTTGGCCCCTTCCTTGGTAGAGATGGCTAAAGTCACTGTGTACCTCTAGATCTACAAGTAATTTCTAAAAAATAAACCATCAGTGATACGAGATCAATTTATTTGTTTCATTTGTTTAAGGTAAGTATGGATAAGTTGGGGTATGGGAAGATCCTAATCAAAGTTTATCTAATCAAGAACATAGTTATTCAAGTATTAATAAAATTACCTTTGGAATTGTAGTTTATGTGTGGTTTTGATTTTCTTATTTGCCCACGTTTTTTTTTTTATTTTCTGCAAAGAACGTGAATTACCATTTTTTAAAAATTTTTAGCTCTATATGTACATGTATTGTCTGGTTTCTCAAAATTTTGTTAAAGGAATTCTAGTTGATTTCCAAACTTGCATTACAGAGACAAGAAGCAAAAGGGATAGAGAAAAGGACACAAGAGAAGAACGAGAGTATGAACAAGATCAGAGCTCTTCTAGAGACCACAGAGATGACAGAGAACCTCGAGATGGTCGGGATCGAAGAGATGCCAGAGATACTAGAGACCGACGGGAACTAAGGGACTCCAGAGACATTCGGGACTCCAGGGAGATGAGAGATTATAGCAGAGATAACAAAGAGAGCCGTGACCCCAGAGATTCTCGGTCTGCTCGTGATACCCATGACTACAGGGACCGTGAAAGTCGAGATACTCATCGAAAGGAGGATGCCTATCAAGAAGAATCCCGAAGTTATGGCAGAAACCATTTGAGAGAAGAAAGTTCTCGTACTGAAATAAGGAATGATGCAAGAAATGAGTCTCGAAGTGAAATTAGGAATGACCGGATGGGCAGAAGTAGGGGGAGAGGTCCAGAATTACCTGAAAAGGGTAAGGTTTTTGACTTGTCAGTGAACTGTATCTTGTATGCTTATATAGAAATTATTAAATCTTTTAAGGTTTCTTTTCTAAATATATTCTTTTTTACATTCATTATCATCATTTTGTCAAAGTAATTTTCAATTAGTTGAATTTTGGCCTTCCCTGTAAATTCCAAATAAGAATTGTTAAATTCCTAGGATTTAGGAATTTGCTAAAGTAGCAGAAGATAAATGGGTCCTGATTAAAATCCCCTGGTAAATTATATCCAATTATGCCTACCCTCTTGATTAGTGTGGAACACTAAGAAAATTCCTGTCAGGCAAAAAAGTAGAGTCAAAAGGAAATAATTTCTACTAAACAGGTACAAATATGATAAAATGATTATTAAAGTGGAATTAAAATGGTGGGCTTTCAAAATTGGTGGTATCAGAAATGACTGTTTTCCTCAGTATACTTGTGCTTTCTTCAAACCACTTCAGATAATTGCACATCAGAATTTTGAACCATTAACTTATTCTTCCCCTAAAAAGCCTTTACCAATACCCAGTAACTACCTACTACCTAAATGTTGTATTTGCCTCCCAGCTGCTTGGACTGAATTAGTTTTGACATGTGTTCCTCACCCCTTTCTTCTGCCCTTCCCTGAAATAATGCTGCAGATTTCTGAACATTTCATTATTTCCATTGGTCTTTTGGTATATCTTGGTCAATATTATAACTCCATATGAAGCTGAAGGCTTTCCTTACCTTCTCCTTCATAGTTGTCTTGGCTTTTCTTAGCCCTTTGCTTTTTCATATACATTTTTAAAATGAGGTGTTTTTTTTTTTTTAATTTTATGAAAAACTTAGATTTTTATTTCAAATGCATTAAATTTATAAATTTATAACTTTTTCTATTGAGGTCTTATGTATTTTATTACTGGGTGCCCAACATTTTTTGTGCTCTTGTCAGTGGTACTTAAAATTTTTTTTTCTTTCTTTTCATTAATGCATTTACATGGTTTAAAATTTCAAATGTATGAAAGAATATATTGTGAAAAGCCTTGCCTCTATTCCTGACCTTATTCATTTCTTTGCCAATTTTGTCTGTATCCTTCCCAGAAATATTCTGCATAGGCAGGTTTGTAGGTCTACTCATAATCCCCATCTGGTTTTACAAATATAATTTTTTTAAACTGTATATTACTCTATACCTTGCTGTTTTCATTTAAAAAAATACCTTGGAGATCATTCCATATCAGTGAACTTGATAAGCAGCTCCATCCCCTTCTTTGTGGTGCACATTGTCCATTGTAGGAATTACTGAAAAGATCTTTTATTTAAATTCCAGTTATCATACAGTGTAATCTTAGTTTCAGATGTACAGTGTAGTGATTCGGCATGTGCATACAACACCCATTGCCCATCACAAGTTCCCTTAATCCCCAACACCTATTTAACCCATCCCCCTACCACCTCCCCTCTGGTACCCTTCAGTTTGTTTTGTATAGATAAGAGTCTCTTTCTTGCTTTGCCTCTCTCTTTTTTTTTTTTAACTTTACTCATTTGTTTCATTTCTTAAATTCCATATATGAGTGAAAATATGTTGTCTTTCTCTGACTTATTTTGCTTAGCAAAATACTCCCTAGTTCCATCCATGTCACTGCAAATGGCAAGATTTCATTCTTTTTATGGCTGAGTAATATTCCATTGTGTACGTATACCATACTTTCTTTGCCCATTCATCAGTCATTGGACACCTGGGCTATTACCATAATTTGGCTAATGTAGATAGTGCTACATTGTAAATATAGGGGTGCATGTATCCCTTCAAATTAGTGTTTTTGTATTCTTTGGGTAAATACCTAGTAGTGCAATTATTATATTGTAGGGTAGTTCTATTTTTAATTTTTTGAGGAACCTCTATACCATTCTCCAAGTATACAATGCAAACACCTGTTTGCATTCCCACCACAACAGTGTAGGAGGGTTCCCCTTTCTCCACATCTTTTCCAACACCAATTGTTTCTTGTGTTGTTAATTTTAGCCATTTGGATAGGTGTCAGGTGATAACTCATTATAGTTTTGATTTTGTATTACCCTGATGATGAGTGATGTTGAGCATCTTTCATGTCTTTTGGCCATCTGTATGTCCTCTTGGGAGAAATGTCTGTTCATGTCTTCTGCCCATTTTATAATTGGATTATTCGTTTTGCAGTCCCTATCAAAATACGAACACCTTTTTGCACATAGCTAGAATAATCTGAAGTTAATACAGTAGTTCTTCCTTATCCACAGGGGCTGTGTTCCAGGATGCTGGGTGGATGCCTAAAAAAACCTCAAATAATATTGAACTCTCTATATACTAGGTCTTTTCCTGTGCATACACACCTATGATAAAGTTTAATTTATAAATTAAGCATAGTAAGATGTGATACAATGTGATAGATACACATCTATCAATATATAATTTATAGCACCTCCCCTATTATTCCAGTCTTTGTTTTTGAAGTGCTTAGTGAATAACTGTGTGTCACTAAATAATATCTTTTTAAAGTATTTTATTTTCTACCGCTTACTGTTGGTATATGAAATGATAATTGATACTTGTATATTAATCTTACATTATTATGTCACTGTATTTTTGTAGGAGATCTAATTGGATTCTCTTAAACATTTATGTCTGGGAACAGATTTGGCTCTTCTTTTCTGGTTATTTACTTACTGTCAATAACCTGCTGATCTTTCAATATAGTATTGACTGTAAGTGCATTTTAAAAATAGACTTCTTTGCTCTGTTTCAGATTTTAAAGTGTGATTTTTGGCCTTTTACCATTAAGCAGCATGTTTGTAGATTTTTAGCAGATTTTTTTATTGTGTTACAGAAGTCCCCTAATTTCCCCAGCTTAGCTAACAACTTGTATCATGACCATTTTTTCTGTATCTTGAGAAGGTCATAGTTGGTCTCTTTAACCTTTCTACTTATGTTATATATTTCTTTAAAATTTAGAACTATCCTGGCATTTCTAAGATGAATGGAATTTTTTTCATTTTTTTAAAGTTCTAGATTAGGTTAAACTGTGATATTGAATGAAACCTCTGTGTTTTCAATTGAGATTACATAAGATTAGTGGCATAATGGTAAATATTTAACAACGAACTCTTCAGAAAAAGTCCTCTAACTTTTAGCTTTTGCCAGTTTCCATGGTATAAATAAATACTCTATCCATATCAGATTTTCAGCTACTGACATGAGAAGAGATGCACACAATTGGCTCTTTCAGGCCACTGTGAACCAATTCTGCATGCCACTACGTAGTTCATTTTTTATGTTCTTGTTTGCCTTGGGCATCAAAGTTATACTAGACATACAAAATATGTTAGGTAGTGTTGCTTCTTTTTTCCTCTGGAACAATTTATGTATGATTAGTTATCTATTCTTTGACAATTTAACATTTGTCTGTTAAGCGTTTCCTATTTTTCTCATGGTTATAGCTTCTACTATCAGTTGAGTTTTCTCATTAAGAGTTAATAGATTTGGATTATTGTAATAGTTATAGATTTTTTTTTTCTTAAAGCAGTTATATTTTTCTAGGAAATTTGTTTTCAAATTTTTGATACAAAGAAGGTCCAAATTTTGCTTTTTTTAATCTCTTTTATATCTATAACTATATCCCCTTATTTTTCTTGCTCAATCTTGCCAGAGATGTGTCTGTTTTGAGTCTTTTCAAATAACTAATCTTTGGTTTATATTCTCTTGTATGTCTTCCGTTCTATTAATTTCTGCTCTTAAGTTTTACTTTGTTGTGAAATGTGTGGTAATTGTATTAGTAACCATTCTAAACACTTTGTAAGTTTTAATATGATTTCTTCCTTGATTCATGAATTAGGTAGAAATATGACTTTAAATTTCCAGTCATAACTTTTTAAAATAAATCCCCTTCCTTAATTTTAATTGTTGTCAGAGAAGACTTTAGAGTCGACTCTTTGACATCTGTATTTGTCAAGACTCTAAGCTGTGGCTCAGAAATTTACATAAATGTTCTGTGTGTGCTTTTAATAGTTGGATGCAAAGGGTGTCTCATGTCAAGCTTGTTAACCATGGTTTCAAATCTATAATTATTTTTAGTCTGCCTTTTCTGACATTACAGAGAAGTGAGTTAAATCTTCCACTGTTATTGTGAATTTGTTGATTTCATGTAATTTGATCAATTTTTGCTTTGAATATTTTAAGACTTTGCTGTTAGGTATAAAGGCAGATTATTCCTTTTACCACCGCAGAATGACCCTTTTTATCGCTAATAGTGCTTTTTGTTTTGAAGGTTATTTTACTAACATTTCTTTTGGTTTGTATTTGATAAGTATCTTTTTTCATCCTTTTTGCCTTGCTATATCTTTTTGTTTTAAATGTGACTCTAAACAGCATAGGTTAGACATATGTTGAATCTTCTTATTGTATCTTCTCTGATTCTTAACTTTCAGATTTTTCATCTCTCTTTCTCTTTTGTTTCCTGTGTCATTTCCTCAGACATATCTTTTTTTTTCCTTTTCTTTCTCCCCCCCCCAAGTATCTCTTAGCAGCATCTAAGCTATTACTTAATTTACTCGTTCCTAGATGTTTTATTTAGCTCATTTCTAGTTTTTAAAAAAATGTTTTAAATTTCTTCCTTGTGGTCTTTAATTATACAGATATTTTGACTATTAAAATACATTGTTAACAGTATTTAGAATTCTTCTCTAATTCTTTGAAGGCTCAAAGCCTGTTATGTATTGTGAGTGTGTGTAGCTCTGCATTTTTTTAAGCCACTTCACTGAGATATGATTGACATACAAAAAGCACATACAGCTTGGAGATATGTGCTCATGAATCCATCACTACTATCTATGCCATTAACATATCCATTGCCTGCACAAGTTTCCTCTTGCTCTCTCTTTACTATTTTGTATGTGTGTGATGAGAATGCTTAATATAACATCTACCCTCTTATCAAATTTTTTACTTTCCAGGACAGTATTATTAACTGTAGGCACTATACTGTACTGTAGGTACTATACTGTACTATAGAGCTCTAAGTCTTATTCATCTTCTACAACTGAAACTTTGTACCCTTTGACTAATACCTCTCCATCTCCTTCTACTTCCAGCCCTTGGCAGTTAACCGTTCTATTCTCTATTTCTAAGAGTTTGACTATTTTAGATTCCACATGTAAGTTGCACCATGTAGTATTTGTCTTTCTGTGTGTGACTTATCTCACTCAACATAATGTCCTCCAGGTTCATCTATGTTGCTATGTTGTCTCAAATGGCAGAATTTCCTTTTTTTTTTTTAAAGGATGAATAATATTCTGTTATATGTATATACCACATTTTCTTTATCCATTTATCTATCAGAGGGTTGCCTCCGTGTCTTGGCTATTTTAAATAATACTGCTGTGACATGGGCTTTCTCTTCCAGATCCTGATTTCAGTTCCTTTGGATATATACCCAGAAGTGGGATTACTGAATCTTTTGTGGTTCTATTTTTCATTTTTTTGAGAAACTGCTGGACTATTTTCCAATAGTGGCTGTGTAGCTTTGGATTATCATTACCACAGTCAGGGTTCAGCTCTGTATCACAGGACTCCTTGTTACCCCTTTGTAGCTGCACTCAAATCCCCTCTTTTGTCCCTGACCCCTGGCAACCACTAATATGTCCTCCATCTTATAATTGTTATTCCATAAATGTTACATAATGGAACCATGCTATATATATCCTGTTGAGATTGGCTTTTTCACTCAGCATAATTTCCTTGAGGTTCATCCAAGTTGTTACATGTATTAATAGTTCGTTCCTTGTAGTATTTCCCGGTCAGGGGATACCACAGTTTAACCATTCACCATTGAAAGACATTTGGGTACTTTCGAGGTTTTGGCTTTTACAAATAAAGCTTACTATGAACATTCATTTCCCACATTTTTTAATGAAAATTTTCAGGCACCACTTAATGTCCACAAAGTACCTTGGTTCTGTATTGGAATGTTTTTGCTATAAACTGTAATCAAAGCCATAATATATATCCACTTTTTCATTATTTTCATGATATTTCTGTGAATTAGGTATGAACAGATAGTTTTCATTTTTTGTTTTGTTGGGTTTGGGTTAACTGAAATGAGTCTTCTTGCTTTATGATTCCATTAAGACTTTTTTTATTGATAGGAAAAAACTGGGACTTAGCTTACCCAAGCCCATCATTAGACAACTTGGGTGTTCTGATCCAACATTTAATATTCTTTTCCACAATGATTACCATACTTTGAAACACTAACACACCTTCTTTATTTGTGTGTTTTTTGGGAAGAAAGTTTGTGACTGATGAAACTTGTGTAATAAAGTATATGTGTTTAAACATTTGTGTGAATATCCTTTGTTTAGGAAGTCGAGGCACAAGAGGTTCTCAAATTGATAGTCACAGTAGTAGTAGCAACTATCATGACAGCTGGGAAACTCGGAGTAGCTATCCTGAAAGAGACAGATATCCTGAAAGAGACAACAGAGACCAAGCAAGGGATTCTTCCTTTGAGAGAAGACATGGAGAGAGAGACCGTCGCGACAACAGAGAGAGAGGTTTGTCAAATCACTTATTATTCAATAATGGCCAACAGTGTTTGGGAGAATTGTCTTTTAAAAACCATTTATTAGTTTACTTTTTAATACATCTATTAAGACTTTTGCTTGTTGATACATTTGAAACTATTATATTTACTCATGTAATCTTCCTTGTTTACTTAGTTTAAGAGAGAGTGTGTAAATAGCTAGCTACCAAAGGACCTGTTTGGCAGCATGGTGGGTACTGAGGTGTAGTAAGTACTTGCATACTGCAAGAACCTACGTGCCCTACTTTATGTCTCTCACCTTAACTAAATAGCTTACAACCCTTTAAGAAATGTAGATGCTTGGGTGCCCATTCTAGGCATTTCTGATTGAGGAGATGCTTTCCCACCTGAGTATCCTGGCCACTCACTCACTAACTCTGATAATATACTGAGTCTTATAAGAGCTGTCAGAAGAACAAAGGGAAAAAAAAATGATGATGGTAGGGTTGGGGGTGATCTGAGGAAACATTTTATATGCATGTTTCTTCTTGAGAATTTACAATAGTTTAGCTAATTTTATATTCTTGTGTATCTTAAACATTTTTGGTTAATGTATTAGATTCTACTCTGTTAGATATACTCTCTTAAATCAGTTTTGAAGCAAGATTACTCAAAGTCATTTAAAAAGGGTTTATAAGCAGTTTCTTTAACAAGCTTTTATTGTCCATCTGTATTAGGGCCTTTAAACTCTTTAAGATCTTATGAAGCTCTTACTAACTTTGGCTGGTTACTGAAGTAAAGTTTGCTATAATGCTGAGATTAATATAGTACGAAATTTGACTGAGTAGGAAATTGAATAATGATGTTTCATAGTGGGCGGAATCACGAAGGTAATGTTGTGTGTGTTGATATGGGCAGTCTCATTAGAGAAGGAAGTCACTAAGACACCAGGTACTTCAGTAGTGTGGATGAGATTAGACTTGGTTGAGTTGAGTTTGGTAGGGTAAGCCTAATGGATTTGTGTTAAAAGATGTGTATGATTTCCTTAGTTACAAATGAGGCTGGAATTTATATGTTGTGTGTTGATACCTGAAATTATATCTTACCTAACGCTGATTCACCTCTCCTTAATCTAACATTTTATCCTTGTAATGTTGTGCTTTTTTAATGTCTTGTCTCTCTCTCTCTCTCTTTTTATTCCTAGTTGGATATCCTAGCTCAGGCTTTTTCATCTTATTCCTGAATTCAGTAGCAACATTTGGTTTCAGTCTTGTATTTAGTTCTCAACCATATGTGTATTAAGTTTCTGGGAACTTTGATAGTTGCTTTTTATGTATTAGCAGACTTAATATAGTAAAAGATACTAAGTCTGGGAATATATATATAAAATATCCTTTAAAATCCTTTTATCTTTATAATATTCCTGTGAGTGTTGGTATGACGACAAGAGAATTCACATTTCATAACTTATGAGATTTGGGCTAGGAGAAGGATAGTGATTTTTCCAGTTACAAAGAAGTAAGTTCCAGAGCTGGAATTCAAACTCAGATCTTGTGACTGCAAGTTCTGTCCTCTTTCTGTTTTACTTTACTATAACTACTTCAATAAATATCAGTTGTATGATTGAAACAGAACTATATATTTGAGGTTACTGGTATATTCCACGTTTATTGAGTACTCATGCATTTTGCTAGGTTCTTGAAGTACATTAGTTCTTGTGCTTATAGAACTTAATGGGAGGGAAGATACCTCCCCTTAAACACCCAAAAAGAGAAATGACTTTTCAGTGCAATCAAGGACACAAAGAATGTGCCCAGATAGAAATAAAGGATAAGAGAGGAACCTTCTTTAGATAGACTGTGTATAAAACTTTGAAAGATGACATTTATGCAGAAGCATAAATGCAAGAGAAGAAACTAGCATTGTGAAGATTGGGGGTAAAAACACTCCATGCAGAGGGAAGAGTATGTGCCAATTCTCTGAGATAAGAAATACTATGTCCTAGAGTTTGGATGAAGGCCTATGTGACCAGAGTACGGTGAGCAATAGGCAGATTGATAGAGGTTGAAGGTAGGGATGTGCACAAGCACCTTGTTCTGTGCTCAGGAATTTCAGTCTTCCCTTTAGTTCTTAACAGGCTGATTAGGATACACAGAGACAATTGGAGTGTGATTAATGTTATTACTGTATAAAGTTCTGTGAGATGACAGAGGGGAGCAGACAGGGTTCTGAGATCAGGAAAGCTTCCCTAAAGAGTTTGCTAGAAGGAACAGTGGAAGAACACTTTGCAGGGAAAAGGGATAGCACGTGCTGACACGCAGGACGAAAAGAAACATATGCTTAGAGTAGTAATGAGTTATGGTGTTGGGAGTAGAGGTATGCCATAACAGGTAGGGAAAGAAAGAAACTGGGAAAAAGGACTGGTGAGAGACTATAGACCAGGTTCTAAATAGTCTAATAAACCAGGCTAAAAATTTTTGATTGGTTGCCTTGTAGGCAGGGAAAAGTAGTTGGAAAAAATAGAGTTTTCATGGAAAAAGTATAAGTAAGTCTGGGGAAGGACTGAAGACAATGATACTAACCAGTTAGACTGTTGATGACATAGACATCTAGGAAGAGGTGATCAGAGTCTGTTAAGAATACTAACTGTAGGGATGGAGAGGGGAAATGGATTAAGAAATATTTTGAGAGTGAAATTGATGGATAGCTCAGAGCTCTCCAGCTTTCATGAATGGGTATGTCATTCATTAAGATAAAGAAATAATATGAAGAGAAAAGCATCTTTGAAGAACATATTTTGGGGAAAAGATAGAAAAACAAGTTTAGACACATTAAAATGATGTTCTTATATCCTCTCCATTTTCTTTGAAGTAAGAGACATTGTCTTTTTGGTTGGGGAAAATAGAATTTTTATCTGTCATAAGTGTGAGTAAAAAAGTTTATTCCCTGACATGACTGTAATCAGAAATTTCAAGTATGAATTACTACATGTTGTAGTATTGAATTACAGGTTCTGTAATCATCGTGACATTAGTATGACCCCTCAACCAGGAACTCAGACAATCTAAGACCATAAATATGTAGCATTTGGGGAATCAAAAGTGAACAGTAGAACCATTTTAAATTTAAGTTGGTTTCAGCAAAAATAAAAAAGGGTTTAGGAGAAACTGACTTCTAGTCCCAATGTCCTAATAAATCTGCCATCTCTGTGGCTTTGGCCAGTCAACTTTTGGACCATAATTTCTGTGTTTTTAAGAAACAGCCAGATAAGGTTTTGTTTTGTTTTAGCTTTAAAATTCTATGAACTTTTATATTGATAAGTAACCTCTAAAGAGTAAATATGCATTAAGTCTTGCCTTTTTCATCTGTGATAAGATAGGAAATTCAAATTACTATAATGATTGATCCCTTCCCTGGAAACATCCTTAAGTTATTCTGCTTTTAGTAAGCTGGTATTAGATATTCCACTTGAAAAGCTATTGACCATATTGTAACCCATACAATATGGGTTTATGACTAACCCATAAACATTATTACATAATATGGAAATAGAAACCTCATATAAGTAGCGTAGATCCTACCACAGTGAACTATTTTCAAAAATGGTTAATTCTGTGGAAAAGTCAATCCCACTTTTTTATACATTTTTCTGGTCCCAGACTAATTTCCTCCTCAACTGGGCATTTGGGCAGCATGTATTCATTTTCACTGTGTTTATATGATTCATGTATTGAAAAAAATATATTTATATAAAATGTGATGAGATGATCAGTTAACATTTTTAAGAAAACAGCTCTTCATCTGAGTGATGAGTTATATGATTAAATAAAACTTTTAATTTATTATAAATATATATCACTAGTATGAAACACTTTACATTTGATTACTTCAAGATTGCTAAGCATCAGTACCCTTAATATTCTAGTTTATGATAAATTGATATTGCAGCAACAATTATTGACATGTTTTGTTCTACTATATTTTCCTCACATAATAGCTGCACTTTGATATGTATATATTTTGGCCTGAAATTAGAGGTGTGACTTACGAGGGAAATTTTTTTTTTCCTTCAGCTCCTATGTTCTACACCTCCTGCTGCCCCTATCCTTTGCCACCAGTGTTCTCAGGTCCTGCTGGGGGGACAGAGAAGATCAGAGGTGAAGGGTAGAGATGGCAGAAAGTGGGGTTGGAGCAGTGGGCTGGAGGTAGGGTAGGGAGCATGCAGAGAAAGATCAAAGGTGGATCAGTGGGAGGTGGGAGGAGGGTTGATGGGGAACAGAAAACATGTTAGTTAGAGGGCAAATAAAACTTACCTTTAAGAAAAAAAATTTGTAAACATCTAGGGGTGATTATTTGGATGATTAACTTAAACGTAAATATAGTACCTGATTTATATTTGCTGCCAGTGTGACCCTATACACAGATAAAATTTAAGATTTGCCATATTGTCTTACCAATAGGTTATCTGTCAAATTAATCACTGACAAAACTTGATTTTCATTGTAGATCAAAGACCAAGCTCACCAATTCGACATCAGGGAAGGAATGACGAGCTTGAGCGTGATGAAAGAAGAGAGGAACGAAGAGTAGACAGAGTGGAGGATAGAAGAGATGAAAGGGCCAGAGAAAGAGAGAGGGAGCGAGAGCGAGACAGAGAGCGGGAGAGGGAGAGGGAGCGTGAGCGGGATCGGGAAAGAGAGAAGGAGAGAGAGCTGGAAAGAGAGCGTGCTAGGGAGCGGGAGAGAGAAAGAGAAAGAGAAAAGGAGAGGGACCGTGAAAGAGAGCGAGATCGTGACCATGATCGAGACAGGGAGAGAGAGAGGGAGCGAGATAGGGAAAAAGAGCGGGAGCGAGAGAGAGAAGAACGGGAGAGAGAGAGAGAGCGAGAGCGGGAGAGGGAACGAGAGCGAGAGCGGGAACGAGAGAGAGCAAGAGAAAGGGATAAAGAACGAGAGCGTCAGAGGGATTGGGAAGACAAAGATAAAGGACGAGATGACCGCCGAGAAAAGCGAGAAGATACCAGAGAAGACAGAAATCCCAGAGATGGACACGAAGAGAGAAAGTCAAAGTAAGAATGAGAATGAATCAGTTTTTTTAAAGTTACATTTCAGTAAAGAGTTAAAAAGTTTCATTTAATGCTTTTTAGTGTGCCCCTAATGTCCTTATAATAATTCTTTTTCCTCTCTACATTTTCCTGTATTTTAATTTTATTATATATATTTCGTGCTTAGTCTTTTGAATTGTCTAGGAAAAGAAACACTTTCTCATCCTATTTCTGTAGCCATGGATATAATTAATCATTCTTACTTACTGTGCCATTTTTGATGAGTATTGGCTTATTTTGCTTCTATAGATTTGTTAAGGAATACAACTATAACCAATAAACTACACCTTATCATATCCACTTTATAACTAGTTCATGGAGTTGACCAGTCACCAAGAAGTATTACCTATGCTATCCCTAATAATCCTTCATGAGTTTTGTGTACTTACAAGTCTGGAGTCATTACCCCCAGCCCTGGAAGCATTCACAGTGTCTTAAAACTGAAGGAAGTCCTACAACCACTACAAGGCTAGAAGATGAGAGAGAGGAGTTGTCCTCTCTTGAGCTATGGAGTTATAGTATGTTATTGGGATCATAAGATGTGGTGTTATTATTGCAAATATCTGAGGACAGTTTCTCTTTTCTTTCTTTTTTCCCACTTGTCTTTTTTTTTTTTTTTTTAGACAAAAGGAATTTATTTGCTCAGGTATCTGGGAAGTCCATGGTCGGTGTTCATTTGTTCTGATGTGACTGTATTCAGACTTACAAACAAAGTATTAGGAATGCTGTCTCTCCATCTCTCCACTGTTTTCTTCTGTGTGAGTTCCAGTTTCAGAAAGGTTTTCTCCAAATGATGGCTAAGATGGCTTGAGTGTATGCCTATCATCTTCACAGCCTTCTCTGTATGTTGGGGCTCTCATTAATTGAGGAGTAGACAAGGGAGCTAAGTCAGTCACCGTAGCCATGAGAATTTTGAACTCCTTCGTCAATTTTGAGATTTTATGGACATAAAGCCAACTTTGTTGGAGTTAACTGCCCTTTTTTCTTTAAGTTTGCTAAAACAAACAAATAATTTGTATATCCGTTGCTTCTGCCTCTAGCTCATTTGAATCATGGTGAATACAGCTCCCTGCTTTAAGTTTTTTTCATCATTGCTATTGGAGATTATGGTTATAGACAAAGAACATAGCACAGAAGTGGAGGCTTCTTCTGTTAGATCTTGGCTTCCCTTAATTCTGCAGCCAGGGTTTTCTATAGTTCACCCCCTGGCTTCCCTTTCCCCATGTTTTAAAAACAAAATCTTACATTAACATTAAATTCAGCTAGTACCCTTAACATGTAGGCACACAATACATATTATTTCTCTTCTCTGACCAGGTCCTTAAGCAAAGATCGAAATTCTGAAATCTTTGTTACTTACTATTATTATCCAGGCCTGTGCTTTGATTTCATTTTTTCGTGATTCTGATCTCTACTTAGAGTAAAAAGTTTGCTCTGGTTCTTTGCCACTGGACAATCCAAACATTACAAGAACCCCAGAAACTTAGGAGTCAAACAGTTCTATAACAATAACTAGCTATCTGAGACTAGTATCTTGATATTTTTATCAATTATATTGTCATCTCAGGGGCGCCTGGGTGGCTCAGTGGGTTAAGGCCTCTGCCTTCAGCTCAGGTCATGATCCTAGCGTCCTGGGATTGAGCCCCACATCCAGCTCTCTGCTCAGCTGGGAGCCTGTTTCCCTCTCTCTCTGCTTGCCTCTCTGCCTACTTGTGATCTCTGTCTGTCAAATAAATAAATAAAATCTTTAAAAAAAATTATGTTGTCATCTCAGTAGTTGAATTTATCCAGAACTTCTTTAACCACTATTATATAGGTTTTATTTGCTGAATTGCCATACTATTTATTTTATTCTTAATTTTGTTTCTGTAGCTATTTCCTTGAAGTTAAAGTTTTTTTGTATATTTTAATTATTCACTTTATTCTCATATATCAGTTATCTCTTGCTGTGTATCAAACCACACAGAAAGTTAGTAGTTTAAAGCAACAACAGTTTACCCGCTCATAATCATATAGATTAACATTTTTGTCTGGGCTCAGCAGAGTACTTCTGCTGATCTTAACTTGGGATCACTCATGTTTCCAGTCAGTCTGGTAGTTCAGCTGGGTCTGGATGACCCAAAATGGCCCCAGTCTTATGTCTTGGTACTGGCTGTTAGGTTAGGGCATCTCTTTTTCTCCTCCACATGACCTTTCATCCTCCAGTAGTCTAAACTCTGCATATAATGATGGACATATACTCAGAGGGCAAAAGCAGAAGTCTGGTTGCCTCTTGAGTCCTGACTTTCCAAACTTACACAATGTTCTTTCACCACAATGCTCTTGTCATAGCAAGTCAGTGGGCCAGCCCAGATTCAAAGAATGGAGAGATAATGATGATGAGTTTCAGATAGAGAATTGTATGAGCTTGTGCCTGTAAGTTGTCATACTAATCTCCCTTTTCCCACCTGGTTACTCATCTGTGTAAATGAGCTGTCAAGGAGATAGGTGTACTGCAGTGTTTTTGCCACTTTTAACCATAGTATTTATAAACAAAGTTAATAAAAAGCTGGCCAAAATTTAATGAATAAATAGGAAAACACTAGAATAATTTAAGTACCAGAGATATTAATGACTAGTCATTTAATGTTTAACCTAAAGACCTAGAAATATAGTGAACATATGAATTATTTTATTAACTTGCCACCAAGCAAGTGATTTTTGTTCTAAGAAGAGGGAAGGAACCAATTTTTCCAGTATACCCACAACATGACTGACACTGGGTGTATGATATAACTAACTTAAATTCATGTCTTTTTTGACTCTAAAGCAAATACTAAATTTTCTCATTTGGCTTCCCAACATAAAATATTTCTTTATCATAAAAACTAAAATTAATGAGTAAGTTTTAGTCAAGGGTGCATTAGTATATTATTAATGCCTCTGTTGTATGTTGTACCATCTTGTAGCAATTAAATCTGGTGATTTAATGAAGAAAGACCTATTGCCGTGCATTTTAAGTCCACAATTGTGTGTCTTAACAAACGAAGTGAAGAGTTTTATTAAAGATGCTGAATACCTTTTGTATGATATAGCTCTGACAATATTGCCCTCACAATTTTATATTCTAGTTATAGCAAAGACATAATACTAGTAAAAAAATCACTTTTTTATCCCCTGGAGATTTATAAATTATATTTGTTCAACTTAGGAAACGTTATAGAAATGAAGGAAGTCCTAGCCCTCGTCAGTCACCTAAGCGCCGGCGAGAGCATTCTCCTGACAGTGATGCGTACAACAGCGGAGATGATAAAAGTAAGCAGAATCTATTTTCTGTGTTTCTATATACACTTTCTTTTATAACCATGAGACCATTCTTTGGCATTAGTAGAAAATGATGAAGTAAGATTTAAAATTTTTCTTGCTCTGCTGCCTCTGAATATCTCATGTGACTAAAGTATATGCTAGAAATACAGTTCCTATATCGTACTGGCACCGTCATCTCCTACTATTTGTAATAAAGCCCTGTTGTGAGTGAAATTATTGCCGCTTTTAAAGTTTTAAAATGAAAAGTGAGAGGTTGGGTTATTATTATTTCTGTGTAACATGCCATGTTGTTTACCTGGTGAAAGTGTGATTACTTTCATCTTTTTGTATAGATGAAAAACATAGACTCTTGAGCCAGGTTGTACGACCTCAAGAGTCTCGTTCTCTCAGTCCATCACACCTTACAGAAGACAGGCAGGGTAGATGGAAAGAGGAAGATCGTAAACTAGAAAGAAAAGAGAGTTCAAGGCGCTATGAAGAGCAAGAGCTCAAAGAGAAAGTTTCTTCTGTAGATAAGCAAAGAGAACAGACAGAAATTATGGAAAGTTCAAGAACTCGTGCACAAGACATGATGGGACACCACCTGTCTGATGATCGAGACATACCTGATCGAGCTCATGATGAGAATAAGAAAAAAGCAAAAATTCAAAAGAAACCTATTAAGAAAAAGAAAGAGGATGATGTTGGGATAGAGAGGGGTAACACAGAGACAGCATCTGAAGATGGTCAGGTATTTTCACCAAAAAAAGGACAGAAGAAGAAAAGTATTGAAAAAAAACGTAAAAAATCCAAAGGCGATTCTGATATTTCTGATGAAGAAGCAGTACTGCAGAATAAGAAGAAGAGAGGCCCACGGACTCCCCCTATAACAACCAGAGAGGAACTGGTTGAAATTTCCAATGGTAAGGATGGCAGTCTAGAGGATTCTCAGAAAAAAGAAGATACGGCATTCAGTGACTGGTCTGATGAGGATGTACCTGACCGTGCTGAGGGGGCAGAACCGGAGCATGCTGCCAGGGCTCCTACTCCTGGAAGGACGCCTTCTCCGTCTTCTCTTCCTCCTCCTCCTCCTCCTGTAGCCACTGCTGCCAGTACCACTGCTCCTGCTACTCTCTCCGCATCTGCTGCCACCACCTTCAGCGCATCCGCCACCACCATTGCCGCCTCTGCCACACCCAGTACCGCCAACGAAGACTCACATAGAAAATGCCATAGAACACGAGCGGAAAAAGTAGAGGCACCTCACGTCACTATAGAAGATGCGCCACATCGCAAGCCAGTGGATCAGAAGAGGAGTAGCAGCCTTGGGAGCAATCGGAGTAATCGTAGTCATACGTCTAGTCGTCTCCGTTCCCCATCCAATGATTCTGCCCATCGAAGTGGAGATGACCAGAGTGGTCGAAAGAGAGTACTGCATAGTGGCTCAAGAGATAGAGAGAAAACAAAAAGTCTGGAAATCACAGGAGAGAGAAAATCTAGGATTGATCAGTTAAAGCGTGGAGAACCCAGTCGAAGTACTTCTTCAGGTAATAAAATTGAATTATAATCTAGCCAAGTGTTAACTGTCTTAGTATATTACATACAATTTTATATTTTATGCAGATTATAAAGTAAATGCGAAATTGGTTACGATACACAGTGCCTTAAAGTTTAAGGAGCTTAAAAGCTTAAGCATGCCACCAAAATGTTACCATTTAATACCAGCGTTATAATAGAGATACTTTGAGTGACGCCCATCAGTTTAACATCAAGATGTTAGTAAGTATATCTTGGTGGAAGGGCTTATGTATTCAGGTCCCTTATTGATGCCTAAAATTTTAACCTTCCTGCTCTTCTTCCTACAGCCAGTGCTTTTTCTTTTGACCCCAGAAAATAAGGTAGGATATAGGAAGAGATCATATAATGAAGTGATCAGTTCTGTTAATGCTGACCCATTTTACGCATATATTTCTTAGAAGATATTTTGTGGTTATAGTGGAAATAAACGTGTTTCCTTGTCTTTTACATATTTAATTAGCACTTTAATGGAGAGAGATCAATTTTTCCTTAAAATGAGTTCTGTGTATAATTGGAAATGGAGAAGTATCAAATTGTAAGCTTTAAAGGACCCTAAGATATGAAGCATTTTCTTCCTCTTGAAGTACAGTGGACATAGAATGTTGCATTAGTTGGAGGTGTTGTATATAACACAGTGATTTGACTTATGCTTTGCTCACCACAAGTGTAGCAACAATGAAGCATGTTTTATCTTCTCATATGTTAACTCTTTGTATATTTATTTTAGATCGCCAGGACTCAAGGAGCCATAGTTCAAGAAGAAGTTCTCCTGAATCAGATCGACAGGTCCATTCAAGATCCGGGTCGTTTGATAGCAGAGATAGGCTTCAAGAACGTGATCGGTATGAGCATGATAGAGAGCGGGAAAGAGAGAGGAGAGATACAAGACAGAGAGAATGGGACCGAGATGCTGATAAAGATTGGCCACGGAACAGGGATCGAGATAGATTGCGGGAACGAGAGAGAGAACGAGACAAAAGGAGAGATTTGGACAGGGAAAGAGAGAGACTAATTCCTGATTCTGTGGAAAGGGACAGGGACAGGGACAGAGACAGAACTTTTGAGAGTTCTTCCCAAATAGAGTCTGTTAAACGCAGTGAAGTAAAACTGGAAAGTGAACATGAAAGAGACCTAGAAGGCACTTCGCGAGATTCTCTTGCTTCGGATAAGGAAAAAATGGATAAAGATCTAGGATCTGTGCAGGGATTTGAAGATATAAACAAAGCTGAGAGAACTGAGAGTGTGGAAGGTGAGTGCCACACGTTTTTGTCTGTTACCCTGCTCCGTTCCTTTTCCATTTATATAGGAAACAAAATATTTTCTTAAGAAGGTGTTCTGCTGGGTTCCCAGGTGGCTCAGTGGGTTAGGCCGCTGCCTTCAGCTCGGGTCATGATCTCAGGGTCCTGGGATCGAGTCCCGCATCGGGCTCTCTGCTCGGTGGAGAGCCTGTTTCCCTCTCTCTGCCTGCCTCTCTGCCTACTTGTGATCTCTCTCTCTGTCAAATAAATAAATAAAATCTTTAAAAAAAAAAAAAGTGTTCTGCTGATATGCATAAGGAAAAGCCCTGTGATATTCAAAAATGCATTCCCCTGATTGGTACTGTCAGGATAGACTTGGTTCAAATTAGCCTATATGAAATAAAAGAAACTTAAATGTGATTTCTGGAGGTGTTAAAAAAATAGTTATCACCTCCTTTTCTTAGATGCTTAAAAAAAATCACAAACAGAAGTTATTTCTTGGTTCAGAGATGGACTAAATAACTATTAGTGATCCTGTTTCCCAGGGCAGTTGAGAACAAATACATGAAACTGTATGCATTCCCCAAAGCTGCATTTCCCTCTGACCCACTCAGAGCCAGCCTCAGCGGTGGGGAACATCATTCTCCACTGCCCTACTCCTCCTTCAGCCCCAGACTGCACTACAGGCTGACTCACACCTCTGAATTCTCTGAAGGCACTACACTCCAGCCATCTTTGTCCCCTCTCTTCCCATTGTCTGGTAGACATTTGCCCTTTTATCTTCTTTTACTCAGACATCAACTCCCAGTCTGTGTGTCATTTCCTCTGTGAAGCCTCCTCTGCTCTGGGGGTTTTTCAGAGCACCTGGTCTGTATTGCTTTTATAGCATCCCCACACTGTATTACAGTAATTTTTCTATGGTTTTCTCCCCCACTATACTGTATTCCTTTGTTAGGGACCCAGAGCTTTTCATTTCCTTATCATCAAGACTGTAGCAAGGACACAGTAAATGGTTGATGAATGAAAATATGTACTGCCTGTGCATACATACCCACACATCTTATTCATTGGTGAATTATAAGCTGGCTTAACAATAGTAATGACTCCCCTGGGAATTCTCCTGGAACTTCTGTCTCCTTGGATTGTCCCGTTCTGGTACCAGTGCGCATACCATTCTGATAAAACCTCTCCATTTCAATCCCTCAAGAAATTATGAGATACTTGTATGTAAGTGGCAATGTTTTACTGTTCATTTGCCATATTGTAACATTGGGCCCAGAGTAAAATTCATATTCTTTTGGAACTGTAAACATCTTTACCATTTCTTGGTTAACTGATTAGATATATTCCAGTACACCATCTGTTAGATACTTTTTCTCCCTAACAGAAACATTTTTATCTCGGTGTTCTTCACATTACAGTTCCATCTCAATTTTGAGTATAAATAGCCTCAAATCGTGATGGCACTAATGGAGGTACAACCTTGGGGTATAATTGAATATAATTGAACTAATCATTATAATAGCTCTCTTGTGATTGGAGTCAGTGCCCCTCATCCCTAAGATACATCATATCATTCACTGGTTATGATCACAGATAACATAGCGTAAAAATTTATAGGTGAATTACCTAATGTGAGATAAAAAATTTTATTCATCTATAGTAGGAAAATGAGTTGGATAAACTTGAAAAAATAAAAGTGTTATTTGCATATATGTTTAGACATATATTTCTATAATGAACTCATTAAAGTTGGTTACCTTAAAAGCAAATTGGTGGAGGCATAAGGAGATTATTAAAGAATTTAATAGAATAGAAAATTATGGGATGACTAGAAACATCTCATAGTTTACTGTATTTTATTTGCTGCAGATTTATACCTGTGAAGCATAGTGTTGCATTTTGAAAACTAGTGTTGTAAACTCAGTAAAGTATGTGGGTAACTGCTGATTAGAAATATTAAGCATACTCTGTAGTTTTAGGAAAGTTTTTAAGTTCACAACTAACTCACTAGGTGACAAAGCTTAGCTTATGTGGTTGAGAAAGATAAGTAAGGTAAATAAAATGAATGCTGGTGGTACCAACAAAATATTTTAAAATTATATTACAGCATTCTTTTTAAAATTGTGTTGGAATAGGGAAGATGAATGGGGAGGTAGGGAGAAGATTAATGGCACTTTTACATTTTTACCTCACTGCTGTAAAGATCTTCGTATCATCAGCTAAATGCTATGAACAGGTCTGCAAGTTTTTTTTAGTTAATGAGCTTATATAGGTAAAGAAATTATTGCATCCTTTTGAAGTTAGTAAATTTGGATTTACTTGAAGTTTATAAGAAATTGACACATGCAAGCAACATTAATAAGTTAGTGGTACCTTATGTCATATTTTAATTGTAATCTTATAACTTGTTTCGATATTGCTGTTAATACTATGTTCTTGCCATTAAATTTCAGTTTTTTTCTTTTTGAATTGTCAAGTATTTTAAATAATTAAGAAATGTAGTTTTCTAAGGAAAAAAAACTTTTCAGGTATTTTTAGTGTTTCCTCTTTGGTTTCACTTAGATGTCCCTTAGATGTGCTCTTTGACAAGAAATTGATCTTTCCAAAGCAGGAGATGACGAATCCAAGTTAGATGATGCACATTCATTAGGATCTGGTGCTGGAGAAGGATATGAGCCAATCAGCGATGATGAGCTAGATGAAATTCTGGCAGGTGATGCTGAAAAGAGGGAAGACCAACAGGATGAGGAGAAGATGCCAGGTAATCATTTACATGTGTGGTTGAACATAATATCATAAGTCAGATAATTCTTAAGGTAGTTTTTGTTCCCTTTCATGCTGTGTGAATTAATGAAAGGCAGTTGGAATTTTTCCCTTTATGTTTAAGACTGAAAGGCCAATAAAATGAAAATTATAGTCCATATAGTCTGCTCATTTTTAAGTAGACATTGCCCATAAATTGGAAAGGGTCCCATTTAAAATAGCAAAGTTCTAAGATTGCATTCCACAGGTTAAGATTGATATTACATGACCTAGAATCTAACCAAATACTGATTGCCTAACAACGTTCTAGGTGGTAGACTTATGGTACAGAACTTCAAAATTGTGGTTTCACAAGCCAATTTTTGAAACAATCATTCAAAAATTTACAATCGTTGAAATTATATTTGAACAGTATCTGTATACCTCTGTCAGTTTTCTGAACCAAATTATTTTCCCTTATAATATACTCTATGCATTGCCAGAGCTTATTCTAGTGACTACACCATGAAATAACACCCATTGATGTTCCTGTTGAATATCCCAATTAGTCTGATTGTTTTAACTTTTTTTTTAAGTCATCATGAGGGTCTTTGCTGTGTCTGGGTATGTAAAATATTAAACTTTTATTTTGACTTAATTTTTTATATTTCATAATTTTTCCTACTAATGCAGAAGGTATGATTGTTACCTTTTTTATTATATGCCATTAGGTACTTCTAAAAAGAATATTACTTTGTTAATTTTTCACAGTTGTTCCTGTCAGTGGGTGAATTATTTGTGTTCAGTATTAATAGCCGCTGCCTGAGTTATTTATAGGAATGTGTTTGGGTTTTTGTTTGCTTGCCTATTTTCTTTTGGTGAGGTTTTTTATTGTGAAGTCCTTAGATTCTAAATATTTGTCTTTATAGGAAAGCTTTCATTTTAAGAATAAGACATTTTGGTTTAAAGCACTTATTTAATGCTGTGTTTTGCAATTTTTGTTTCTCTAAAGATAACAAGAATGTTTGTTGGTGTGGAAAAAAAAAAAACCTTTTCTTAACTTTTTACAGATCCATTAGATGTGATAGATGTGGATTGGTCTGGTCTTATGCCAAAGCATCCAAAAGAACCACGAGAGCCTGGGGCTGCATTGTTAAAATTCACACCTGCAGCTGTTATGCTAAGAGTTGGGATTTCTAAGAAGTTGGCAGGTTCTGAACTCTTCATCAAAGTCAAAGAAACATGTCAGAGACTTTTAGAAAAACCCAAAGGTAATTCCATTTTATTTTGTGCAGTGTCTGCTGTAACTGTTAATTAAGTGCCTTTGCAAAGGGTGATGTTCTGTTCTCATGCAGCACTTACTATATAGGAACTGGGTTTTTTTGTTTCGTGTTTTCTTCTGTTTGAGGATTCACTTATGTTCTTTATTTAAATCTTCTTTGAAATTTTTTTTTTTAAAGATTTTATTTATTTGACAGAGAGAGATCACAAGTAGGCAGAGAGGCAGGCAGAGAGGAAGGGAAGCAGGCTCCCCGCTGAGCAGAGATCCCTACTCGGGGCTCGATCCCAGGACCCTGGGATCATGACCTGAGCTGAAGGCAGAGGCTTTAACCCACTGAGCCACCCACGTGCCCCTCTTCTTTGAAATTTTAAAAAGCAATTTTGACCATGAAAATTAAAACCCACAGAAAAGTTACGAAAATAGCCCAATTGATCTTTCTTACCATAATTACTTTTTTAACAGGTAAGTTCAAATGTCAGAGCCCTCAATGGTGTTCCCAAAACTAAACAAAGCAGAGCCTGGAAGGATGGAATAGATATTTTTCGTATCTAAGTAAGTTGGGTGTCTTGGCACCCTTTTCCTTTGGGAAATGCAGAGTTCTACCCAAATGCAAATGTGTAGGTTGAGCCTTTAGCAAAGGAATTAAAAACTTAGAATGTGGTGTCTAGGCCACATGGTCTGGATTCCTCACTAGGCTCACCACTGATTAGCTATTATTTAATCGCTACGTGTTAGTGTCACCATTTGTATGCTGGGAATAATTAGACTATCAGCTTCATAAGATCATTAGGAGGAACAAAAAGAGGTATTTATAAGGAAAATACTTGGAACAATTCCTGTTATGTAGTGACACTCAATATATATTGACTGTTACTATTTCTTTTGAAAATATTTTATTGATTTTAGACCTTATGGCAACAACTTTTCACTGTTCTACCATTTTTTTCTGTTTTATCTGGTTCCTAACTTATCAATAATTAATAGGAGGGGGATGACTGGGTGGTAAAAAGAAGGAAAGGAGAAAAACAGCAAAGCAGCATTTAATTTTATATCATGTTTGTGAAAGTAAAATAATTTAAAAATTAAGCTTTTTCTTAATATAAAATTGAAAATGTTTTGTTTTATGGGTTTTTTTTCCCCGATTGTTAGCATAAGTTGTGAAACACTTTATTTTGACATGTCCCAGTGAACACAGAATGTATGTATATGAAACAAATTATAATTGTGAATATATATTAACTTGACAAATGACCAAACTCTTGGGTTCTTGCCCCCTACTTTCTGCCTTGTTTTGTTGGCTCTGTGACCTTAAGCAGGTAACTCCTGTGGGTATAAAATGATGGAACAAAACCCCTAAGGTCTTACCCACCTCTGAAGCTATTTGCTCCTATGACTTTGCCAACTATAGAAATGCAGTTTGGCCCTAACTTGATGACATACATTGTAAAAGGGGATTAGTTGTTGCTTATCAGTCAGATCTCCTATTTTTTGCTGTGATAGCTTTATTAGAGACTGAGAGAATTGGTACATGATGCTGAATAGAAATATCCTAAGGGATGGGACTTTGTTTACTGCTGTATTCTTTGTCTAATGATTTTAGACATTCTAATTATGCTATTGCCTAGAAGAGTACCGGACACACAGTAGGTGTTTAATAGGTATTTGTAAAATAATTGATAACTGATTTTTTTCTATCCCATTTAGTCTGTTTCAGTACCCCAATACTGAAGAAAGTATATCCCTACATCATATGTAATTTTGAAAAAAATTCTAAGGTTGAAGACCGAAAACTTTACATGAATACTGAAATTTAAGTTGCTTTTGTCTAGGTTTTCTGTGTATAATGTGATAGATTAAAAACAAGTACGGGCACCTGGTTGGCCTGGTTGGTAGAGCCTGCAACTCTTGATCCTCAAGGTCATGAGTTCAAGCCCCATGTTGGGTGAAGACTTAATTTAAAAAAAAAAAAAAAAAAAAGTACAATGAAAACCATGAAGAAACTGGAAGTTTAACCATGTTGGACTTTCTAAGGACATGTGCAAGTGTGTGTTTTGTATTGTTTTAAAAGCAGAAAATAAGGATTTCAACAAAAAGAAATTTGTCATAGTGACTAGTTTCTAAGGAAGAAAATGGGCTCCGCTCACATTTCTTCTACATTATAATGGAAGGGTAGTTAATATTTTGGGGTTTGGGGGGTTTTTTTGTGATTGTTGTTGATTGGCTCAGTATGTTTTATGTCTGATTCACCTGAGTAACGGCTTTTTTCCACTTAGGTATGCTGGTCCAACTGGACGTTCTGTAGATACAGTGGTAGAACCCTGGTACTGTATTATAGAAAGCTCCTCAGATAATTCTGGTAGACACCAACATTTGCAAACTGGTTTTGAGTTTTTTTCTTTATATTTATTTACCCTTTTCTTATATTCTGTACCTACTGACAGGTATACAAACCTATTGACTAGATATATTAGGTGAGACTAACTTGTTAATTATCTGTTCTCACTATACTTTGTGGTTCAGGAAATGAAAGTGAAATATGCAATTCCATTCATTCTTAAATATGTCTACTTTGTTTTTACTAGGGTGTTACTGTTTTCCTTTGTGGACTGTAACAGTAACGTATTTGATCATGTCATATAAGTGGTATCTAGTACCTTTTGGTATTTCTGGCTAGCTTATAGAATGCTAGCTTTGAAATTACTACTCTGTTATATATATATATTTGGATTCCTGACTGGCCCTATTCTGTTATTTTGATTTTTTGTCTATTTTAACCCAACCTCTTTATTTTCCATTAAAGCTAAGGAGATATTTAAGTGTTTTCTCCCCATCTTGGCATGTTATGACTGATTTTAATACGTTGTTTTTATAGTGACCAAATCTGGGATAAAATTTGAGGGTTGTCTAACATCTTATCACTTTCCTGATTTTTTTTTTCAAGAGGTCACAAAATGTATTACTGCATTTGAATATTGCTGTAATAAAGTCGTAAAATGTAATCTAGAACTTTACATAATAGGGGTAAGCAGTATACTGAATTTAACTCCACTTTCTAACTTGAACTTTTTTTTCCAGTCATGAACAGCAATCAAAGTCTTAAATTCTTTCTCCCTAAGGCTACGTATCTTACCTCTTAAAGAGGCTATCTGAATATTTACTTTTGTTTAAGACTAGCAACATAACTACATGTTCAAGATCTTTCAGAGAATATAGTGCCTTTTAAATTTTTGAAGAATGGTTGGCACTGTGTTTCAGGTGTACAATATAGCAATACAATAATTCTGTGTTATGCTCTGTTCACAAGTGTAGCACCCATCTGTCATCATATGCTAGTATAATACTATTCAGTATATCCCCTATGCTGTACCTTTCATCCCTGTGGTTTCTTTATTCCATAGTTGGAAGCTGCCTCTCACCCATTTTGCTCATTGACCAACCTCCCCTCCCCGCCCCCGGCAACCATGAGTTTGTTCTCTGTATTAATTTATCTATAGCTTTGTAGTAGATCTTGATATCTGGGATTGTGATCCCTCCAGCATTGTTCTTTTTCCCCCCAAGATAACTGGCTGTTCGGGCTCTTAGGTGGTTCCATACACATTTTGGGATTATTTGTTCTAGTTTTGTGAACATTATTGGTATTTTGATAGAAATTGCATTGAATCTGTAGGTTGCTTTGGTAGTGTAGACTATTTTAACACTATTCTTCTAAACCACAAGCATGGCATGTGTTTGCATTTGTTCGTATCTTCAGTTTCTTTCCTCAGTGTTTTATAGTTTTCAGAGTACAGGTCTTTAACCTCCTGGTTTAAGTTTATTCCCAGTTATTTGGTTTTGGTGCAATTATAGATGAATTTTTTTTCTTAATTCCTTGTCTATAACTTTGTTATAGTGTATAGAAATGCAGCTGATTTCTGGATATTAATTTTGTATCTTTCAATTTTACTGAAATAATTTGTTACCTCTAGAAATTTTTTGGTAGAGTCTTTAGGGTTTTCTGTGTGCTATGTCATATGTAAACAGTGGCAGTTTTACTTATTCCTACCAATTTGGACACCTTTTATTTCTGTGGCTAGGACTTCTAGTACTGTGCTGAATTAAAGTGTCAAGAGTGCTATTCCTGATCTTAGAGGGAACACTTTCAGTTTTTCACCATGGAGTATGAGGTTAGCTGTGGGTTTGTCATATATGCCCTTTTTAATGTTGAGGTATGTTCCCAAATGTTGACTTTTCTCAAATGCTTTTTCTTCACCAATGAGGTAATAAGATTTTTATCCTTATTGAACCATCCTTGCATCCCCAGAAAAATCCCATTTGATCATGGTAAATGATCCTTTTAATGTACTGTTGAATGTGTTTTCTTAATATTTTATTGAGGGTTTTACATCAATGTTCAGAAATATTGGCCTGTGGTTTTCTTATTTTGTGAGGTCTTTGGGTTTTGGCGTCAGGGTAATGCTGGCCTCATAGAATGTGTTTGGAAGCTTTCCTTCCTATTTTAGCGGGGAATAGTTTGAGGTGAATGGGTATTAATTTATTAGCTTTTCTTTAAGTGTTTGATAGAACACCTGTGAATCCATCTGCTTCTGAACTTTTGTTGGGAGCTTTTGATTACCAGCTCAGTTTTGTTACTAGCAATCAGTCTGTTCAGATTCTATTTCTTTTTTATTCTGTTTTGGAAGACTATGTTTCTAGGAATTTATCCACTTCAAGGTTGTCCAGTTTGTGGACATATAATTTTTCATAGTACTCTCTTATAATCTTTTTTCTCTGGTGTTGGTTGTTACTTCTTTCTCATTTCTCTTAAATTTGTGTCTTTTTTCCTTGATTTTCCTTTTTAGAGAACCAGCTCTTGGTTTCATTGATCTTTTCTACTGATTTTTTTTTTTTTAATTCTCTATCATTTCTTCTGATCTTTATTATTCCTTCCTTCTCACCTTGGGCTTTGTTCTTATATTTTCTGGTTCCTTTAGGCTTCAGGATAGATTGAGATTTTTCTTGTTTTTTTAGGTAGGCCTGTATTGCTGTTAGTTTCCCTCTGAAAACTGCTTTTGCTGTATCCCCAAGATATTGAACTGTTGTGTTTTTATTTTCATTATCTCCATGTATTTTTTGTTTTCCTCTTTCTTCGTTGATCCTTTGGTTGTTTTTAGTAGGTTCAATAACTAAGGATGTTGTTGAGCCTCCACATGTTTTTCTTAATCTTTATAATTTCTAGTTTTATACTGTTGTGGTCTGAAAAGATGCAGGATATGATTTCAGTCCTCTTAAATTTATTGAGACTTGTTTTGTGGCATACTATGTGTAAGTATATTGCCTTTAATTTTCACCAACTGATAAAGTACAGACTGTGTGGAATATTGAAGCAGCCAGTAACACTTTCCTATTTTTGGAAAACTTAATGCCTGTTTGTTTTTATTGGAAGATGCAGACAGTCTTTTTGAACATGAATTGGGGGCTCTCAACATGGCTGCATTACTACGAAAAGAAGAGCGAGCAAGTCTCCTTAGTAATCTTGGACCATGTTGTAAAGCGTTATGCTTCAGACGGGATTCAGCAATCAGGAAGCAGCTTGTTAAAAATGAGAAGGTACTGTTTCCTTGAAAAAAAAAATGCAGAGTGTATGCATTGTATCAATGAATGGCTTTTTTTTTTTTTTTCCCTATTTGATTGCTTTAAGGTGAGATTAAGGTCTCATTATCTGCTTTTGTGAGTTCGGTTTCCTAGTCTTCTATAGATATAAAAGGAAGAATTCTATTTATAATAGTTTTCATTTTACTTTAATAGTATTGATGAACATTTGTGCATAGCAATTTGTTATTCAAAATTATATGCATAAAGTTTAAAATACTCTTTCTGTGAATTATTTTCATTTGTGAAGTTCCTCAAGGTAAATTTCTAGTATGTTTCATTATCTAAACAAGATCTGGGGAAAAAATTTTCCAGACACAGAATGATGATATTTATAGGAAGAAGTAGCGTTTATGAGAATGTACCAAGTCAGAAGAAAGGAAAATAAATAAAAGTGATTATACTTAAGCTTTTACTTGAGAAGAGTAAAGGGAATTGAAACATAAGAGAAATAGAAATTTAGATTTGGGAGAACCATCCTGCATCCCCAGAAAAATCCCATTTAATTGAGATTAATTGAAAAATTCAGTTGAGAAACTGAAAAAGTCTTAACTTTAAAAAGCCTAAGAGAGTTGGTATTAAAAGATTAGAGAACTACTAGCTTTTTACCTGGGGACATTTAAGAAAACACTGCTAGCAGAAAGTGTACTTCATTAAAGAAAAAATTCATGAAAAAGCAAGGATGAATCCAAAAGATTAAAGTAGAAACAGATACAAGGCATAGGAGGTTTTTAAGGTCTTTCCTGATTAAAGTCCTGGCTGAGAACTACTTTTTATAGAGTTGCTACAGTCATTCTTTGCACTCCCGTTTTATAGACTTCTACACTACTTACTCAGTTCCCTTCTTTCAGTTGCTTAGGTGCCTAGTCCTCCTTGCAGCTTTTCTCAGTTGGAAGTTTTTCCCAGGGAATTAAACCCCAGGGAGCCCTAATAAGCATGTGTGTAATGAATCACCTTCCCTTTTACGTATTCAGAGTGGTATTCCATCCTCAGTACCGAATTTGAAAAATAATCCATCACACCACGTTCTGTTGGCTCAAGGAGGAGGCTTCAGTGAAGAAAGGCTGCACATCTTGAAGTCTCACCAGAGTCCTGCCCCCTTTTTATAAAAAATATTTTGTAGCATTCCCTGGTTCCTCCTCTAATATGCCAAATGCTTTTCAAAAGTTGTGACAACTAAAAATACCCTTGTAAAATTCTCCTTGAGAATTCTGTTCTCAGAACCTTGTAATCCTTTACTGCAGGGCACAGACCATTAACTAGCACATGACACATTATAAAAAGTTACAGTGCGACAATATAAATGTTTAAATGATCCATCCAAAAAAAGCATTGGCGCTTTCTGATTGCTCAGGGTTAAAAATACTTGCTCAAAAGCTGAAGAGACAACTGAAGGAAAAATTTCAGACGTTAGAGAATCTCATGACAAATGCTAAGAAATATAAACAAAAACCTTTAAAATGTATAACTATAAAAGAAAAGTACAGAATAGGACCATTCATTGAGGAAAGTGGTACTACTTACTGGATAATGAAAAAATGTGTAAAGATAGCAAACTCATATATTGGCATTATCTTTAAATAAAAAATGATTTTTAAAATATATAAATAACACTATACATCAGAAGAGATAGGTGAAGGATACAAAGAGAACACTTAGCTGCTCTAAATGAGTTTAACTCAGATTTGTTGAAAGAATGTATAGAACCTGTAGGAGGCAAAAGGAAAGAAAGAATACCAAAAATAAATAGGAAAACAGAAGTAGTGAACCCAAAATTTGGTTCTGAAGAAATGAAAAATATTGGTAATGCCCTACAAGTCTCTCAGATATTATCCTATTGAAAGGATAGTATTGTATCTATGCACGTAAGTTTGACAATTTAGAAGAAATGGATCAATTGCTGTAAAAGCCACAGGCACCAAAACTTCCTCAAGAAGTAATAGAAAATCTGAATAGTCATATGTCTGTTTTACTTGGTTTTGTTTTTTATTTTTGGAAAAGAATTCACTCTCCGATGGTTTCACTTGCAAAATCTACCAAACCTTTAAGTTAGAAATAATACCGTTTCTACATAATTTCTTCCAGAAAATTGAAGAGGCAGGAATACTTCCCACCTCATTGTATGAGGCCAGCAGTACTTGGATATCAAGAAAACTACAGATCAGTATCTCTCATGAACATAGACATAAAAAATCATCAAAAATTGGAAATCAAAGCCAGCAATATGTAAAAAAGACTACACCACAACCAAGTACCATATATCGTCTGAATTAAAGGCTGGCTTAATATTTTAAAATCATTCAATGTAATCTACATAGTAACAGACCAAAAAGAAAAAAATACGTCATATCAATTGCTGAAGAAAAAACATTTAATAAAATTTAGCATTCCTTTATAATAAGAATTCTCAGTCTTTTACTTTTTAAAGGGTATCTACAAAAACCTACAGCTAACATCATACTTAATGGTAAAAGTTTGAGAGCTTTCCCGAAGAGATCAGGAACAAGGCAAGGATGCCTATTCTTACTACCCCACTCTACATTTTACTGGAAGTTCTAGCCAGTTCAGTAACAGAAGAAAATAAAAGTCCTATAAATTGGAAGGGAAGAAGTAAAACTATTTATTCACAGACAACATGATTGTCTACATGTAAGTTTCAAGGAATTTACCAGAAATACTCTTAGAACTTATAAGTTTAGCAAGGTCACAGGCTACAAAGCAGGCAAAGAGCAACTGTATTTCCCTATACTAATAGTATATAGAAGTACCTGGGAATTGAAGTGAAGGGGAAAAAATATTTTTTTACAATGGCTCCCCCCAAAAAAGTACTTAGGTATAAATCTAACAAAACATGTACAGGATCTGTGTGCCAAGAACTATAAAACACTGATCCAAAAAAAGATGACCTAAATAATGGAGAGATAGATCATGTTCATGGATTGAAAGATTCAATATACTTAAGATTAGGAGACTCCCCAAATGGATCTACAGATTTAACACAATGCAGCAAAATCCCAGCAGGGTTGGTCAGTTGGTTGGTTCTGTAGATGCAGACAAACTGATTCTAAAGTCTGCATGGAAAGTCAAGCAACAAGAATACACAAAGTAATTTTTTAAAAAGAACTTGTATCTAGAGTATACAAAGAACTCTCAAAAATTAACAGAAAACAGGCAATCCAATTTTTTTTAAATGGGCAAGACTTGAATGGACAATTCACCAAAGAGGATAAATGGATATATATGGTTAAGCACATGAAAAGATGTTAAAGAGCATTAACCACTAGGGAATGCAGATTAAAACTTAAATTAGATACCATTGTGAATCTATTATAACAGCTAAAAACCAAACACTAAAAACCCCTGTGGTGAGGCTGCGAGCGGTTGAAACTGCCATGTATTGCTGGTGAAAATGCGAAGTGGTGCCAGACATTTTGGAAAATGGTTTGGTTTTTCTTATAAAGTTAAATATATACTCACTATATGACCCAGTAATCCCACTGCTAGGTATTTACCTTAGAAAAATGAAAACTTAGGTTCATATAAAAAGCTGTCCACAAGAGCTTATAGCAGGTCTTTTCACAATCTCCAACAACTGAAAACCACCCCAGTGTTCTATACATAGCTAATTGGTAAACTGGGGCACATCCATATAATGGATTACTAATTTGTAATAAAAAAATAACCAAAGTGCCAGTACTGTCAACAACACGGATTAATGTCAAGAGCAGGTCTCAGAAATCATGCAGTATATAATTCCCATTTATTTGACATTCTGGAGAGGCAGAATGATCAGAGATACCTTGTGATTGGTTGCCAAGGGTTAGAGTTGGCCAGAGGGTATGAGAACAAAGGGACAGCAAAGGGAGTTTTCTGAACAATGAAACTTCTCTGATTGTAATCCTGGTTACGTGACTTAGTACCTAAGTCTAAACTCACAGAACTACATGTAAAAGGTCAATTTACTGTATCACAACATGTGATCAAGGAAGCACTGTTCCTTTAAGGATCCTAGAAAGAAGAGAAATGGCAGAATGCTAGAGATAGTCAAAACTCATCTTATTTCATTTATGAACATAGTTGGAGAACATTTAATAAAATTGTAGGACCGCTACTTCCAAAAATGCTAACGTAGCTTTAACTTATAGTAATAGAGATACACATTTTAGCAGAAGGGAGGTGGTAGTTTCTCGGTATACTGCAGTGATCAGCTGTCTCCTAGGGAATTTGTTCACTTCCAGAGCCTGCGTTTCATGGGACAGTAACAGACCAGTAAGGAATGTGGAGTGTTCAGTGCTTCTCTTCAGTGCTTCTCTTTCAGACTGAAAGGTTGTCCTGGAAGAGTAAGATTGAATTAGTGTGCAGCTCTAAAGAAGAGGTTTTATTTCAACATGCTCAGGAATGTGCAGTGACTGTTGTTTGCTTTGTCATTGGAAATAAAAGCTAGTTGATTACCTGTCAGGGATTGCTAAAGATCCTACTTTATCAGCAAGAGGTGCCCTTTCAAAGATAGCTTTCTTTTCTAAGATTCCTTGAATCTGAAAACATCTCAATTTTAAATATCCATCCCAAATTAATTTTTCTTGCCACTCTGACATTTTTGTTAGAGGTTACCCTGTCGTTCCTACTGTTAACTAATAATATCCATCTTTTAAAGTCTGTTTTTGTTTTCTTCGAATTAGGGCACTGTAAAACAAGCATACACGGGCGCTCCAGTGGTAGACAGTGACTTGCTGCGATTGAGCCTTCGGCTGTTTAAAAAGAAGACCACCTGTCTTGCCCCAGGACAGGAGAAGGCGGAGGATAATAAACTCCCACAGTCCAACGTCCAGCAGGAACTGTGTGTGTCTTAAGACCGAATTCCAGTGACATTTTTGGTACTGTGTTCCTTCAGGATTGCCTCTTTTTTCAGAGTTCTTTGGTTTCACAGACATCATTCAGGACAAAGGCAGAAAAGATTTATCAGCCACGGTAAAAGGGGGAAGAACAGCTTTGATCTAAAGTTTAAAGACACTAGTTTTGGCTAACTTAAGATTTTACATAAATTTTTACACAGTACTTGATACTCATGCAAAATAATGTGAAAACATCTAGATTTAGCAGTTATTCTCTACCTTTTGTTAAAACTGAAGATTTTGGAAAACGGTTGCCACTGTTCTTGCAGCCTCTGAATATTTTTTATGAAATGGACCTGCTGACTTGTGTTTTGGATCATCCTTACAGAAACCGATTTTATTCAGAATCAGTGTGTTCACATAATGAATGCACACTCTGCTATTTTGTGCCGTACAGAACTCTTGAAAGAGGATGCTGGTCGCGCATGCTGGGTTTGTGGGCAGACCTCCAGCAGGAGGGAGCTGAAGTACTTTTTTCCTTTCTAAAGTTCTTAAAAAAAAACAAAAATTACTAATGGGTCTTTATTGTTTTTTTTTTTAAATATATGTGCATTGTTACAATGTATATTAGACGTGTTTGGATTCTCTGTGGTTTTGTTTGTTTTCAGAGACTGCCTGCTGTTTTTACTTTTAATAAATGTACCTTTCCTTTCCTTGTTCTAGATTCACTTTGCTCTTTATTGATCTTATTCCTGATGTTCTGAAGCATTTGTCATCAAAATTACGTTTCATACTTGAAATATTTTACTGCTCAATAAGGCAACAGAATTTGAGGCATATACTTCAAATACAGCTCTGTAATACTTGAAACAAACCCGGAGTTAACAGACCTTGTCATCTGAGCTTTAAAATCCATTACCATCCTCTTATTCAGAGCTATACCCTTTGACTACATTGAACTGTCTAGCCTATAAATTTAAAATTACTTCATTTTTTTAAATTATGATATTTGTTTTTATTCTGTGTGTATATGTGTAACTCATGAAGCAGACTGTTAGAAGGATTTGAAAAGGAATCCAAGCTGCAGAATTTGTGGGCAGACAGTGGTCATAATAAAGGAAACCAATCAAAAAAAATTTTTTCCATTGGCTCTCATAGGTTTTTTTGTTAAAACTGTAATCCTCTGTTACCTGTGTCAATAGTTTTGTATCCTCTAAAGGTAACAATGGTACCGATGTAAAATTTCTGTTCATCCATGGTCTCCTTAATTTATATCAGATAACAGACCCAGCAAAGAAAATGATCTTATTTTCAAATGACTTTGAAAGTGTGTATGAGAAAATGGCAGGCAGGGGCAGCGGCAGGGAGGAATGTAACCAGAATTTTCCTAATGTCTGTTTCCTTTTCCAATTGGTAGATATTTTAAATAAAGTAGAAAAATTCTTTAATGACCCGGGAGAATAAATATCCTTTAAAAAATGACTCCTAAATATAGTAGATAATATTTGCTGTAGCACAAACATTTAAAGTCTTAGAATTTCTAATCCTGTTTCCCAGGACTGTGGAACAAAAAAAAAATGGTTTTCGGTTTTGTCCACCAACTTTAGGAATGTTTTACAAGTTACTCATTTACAAAATGAAAACTGTGTCCTTAAATTTGCCATATAATCAAATTTGTTGCTTTTCAGGTCTGAGTGTCTTTTTGTTAACATTATAGAAGAAAATTTCAGAACTCCTCTGAACATTGAATCACAATATTCAGAGCTTGATGTTCCCAGTGGGAACGTACTGTTAGGTCTCATTTTTTTTTTTTTTAATCCAAACATTCTACGTATTGCTAATCATATGCACTTAAAGCAAATCTTACTGAGTTTCCATAAAAACTCTGGGACCGGGGCACCTGGGTGGCTCAGTGGGTTAGGCCTCTGCCTTTAGCTCGGGTCATGGTCTCAGGGTCCTGGGATCGAGCCCCGCATCGGGCTCCCTGTTCAGCGGGGAGCCTGCTTTCCCCCTCTCTCTGCCTGCCTCTCTGCCTACTTGTGATCTCTCTCTCTCTCTCTCTGTCAAATAAATAAATAAAATTTTTTAAAAAACAACAACTCTGGAACCATAATTAAAGTCTCAATGAAACCAATACTCCTGAAAACATCTGCTATTGTGTAAATTATTTGCTAATACAGTTGAAAGTGTGTTGCCTCATAACTGATGGGTCAAGCTTGGACATTTCCCATAACCTCACAACTGGACTCCAGCTGCTGGAATAGAGAGATGGCAAGAGTATGTCTGCAATCCAGAATAAATGAGTGTTAACATAGACCACTGAGTCACTTGTTGGATTTGTTTGGCAGCTTGTACTCACCATTTCATAGAGGGTTGTATTAACGGACGATAAATTTTTCACAAAAATTGATAACTATACCCTACTCGTAACCATATGCTGAAAAATCTAACATGTCACTTCTCTTCATTCTGTTCTGTAAACACATGTTATCCTCCTCATCCTACCCCATGCCTATGTTAGGCTTATGTTTATGAATTTGCAATGTTGTGCCATTGGCCGAATTTCCCACATTATTTCTTACTGTCCAGGTGGGTAAAGATTAGGGTATATGTTATCCGTGCGATGAGTGATGCTTTTGTGTCTCAGAAAGAAAAGCCAGCAACTGAACCTCAACTTGTTATTTTAAAAGGTGTGTGGTCTCCACTTCAAGATGGTAATAAAAGGTGGATCCTGAATTCAACCTCCTACCATAGATGCACCAGATCTACAGCTACGTGCAGAACAATTTTCTTGGGTGAAGGAGGGGACCTAAAAACAAAAATAGCTGAGTGACTCCTACACATTGGACAAAAAAAAAAAAAAAACCACAATGAAACAAATAGGAGAGGCTGAAATAAACCCCATCCTCAGGGTGGAGACCCACAATCAGAAGGGAACTCATAACGCTGAGCCTTTCCCTGAGGAGTGAAGAACCCCACATCCTGCACCTGACTTTTAAGAGCTGCACCTGAGAGACAAGCCCCCAAAATGTCTAGCTTTGAAAGGCAATGGGGCTTTCATTCACAAGACCCCCATAGGGGTCAGATGGACTACATCCCAGGGCCCACTGTAGAGGCAACTAAAAAGCATCCAGACCTTATACAATAGAGCTTTCCTTGATTATCTCAAAGCATTGGCCTAATTTAAACACATCTAGGGGCCTACTGAAATACCCCCAAAATGGAGCCAGTGGGTACCATCTTTGTGCCTTTCCCCAGCTCACTGGTATCTCCTAGGAAGGCATTTGTACACTCATCTGGCACCCCAACATTTGTGGCTGCTGCTCAGAGGACACCTCATTGCTTGGCTCTGGTGGCCAGTGGGACATACCGTGGGCCCTACAGGATTGTTACAGGTCTAACCCAAGTTACTAACTGGCTACCACATAGCAGTGAGGCAATAGACAGTACCTACCTAGTCTTTCCGAGAAAGTAGCCTATTAACTTATCTTCATAGCTGTGGCCTAGGGGGCAGGCTTCATCTAACTAAACGCATTTAAGAGCCAACTGTAATCCTTTGCAGAGTTTGGGGGAACACTGTTAATAAGGCTTTTCTACTGCTGCGCTCTAGGCTACTGGTGTCTCCCAGAGAGGAGCTTTGTGCATAGGTCTGCTGCCCTGGTTTTTGTGGTGTGACCCAGGGAAGCCCCTTGATTGCCTGGCTCAGATGGCCAGTGGGACTTGCATTCCTGGGTCCTACAGGGCTGTAACAAATGGAGAAAGTGATCTTGGCTGGCTACCACCCAACCCCAGCACAGAGACGGCATTCTAAACACATGCCACAGCCTTTCTGTGAAAGAGGGACAGGCTTCTGATTTGGTGCACATCTAGGGGCCTACTTAGGTGCTTTCTGGGAATGGAGACCTGTGGTTGCCACTTAGGCACTCTACCTTCCCTTGCTCCAAATTGTGGGTATCTGAAAAAGAATCGTGTGTACACATCCGGTGGCCAGGCTTTTGTGACTGCTGCTGCAAGGACATTCATTTATAGCCTGGCATTGGTGGCCACGAGGCTTGTGTTTACAGGTTCAACAAGACTGTAGCAAAGAAAAGTTCTTACCCAGCTGTCACCCCAGGGTCAGCACAGAGGGAGTAGATAGAAATCCTCCTCTCCCAGCCTTCTTCAGAAAGAGGTAAATTTACGTATTTTAAGAGCTGCTGCCTGAGGGTCTGGTTCCCAATTAGCCTAAATCTAAGTGCTGCTAAGATCCCCCCACTTGGGACATTGACATGTCTTAGAGTCCCTGCAACTACTGGGAACCATTAAAAACAAAATGGATTGCTTGGAAAGTCAAAAAGGTTTGAGAGACAATTGAGCTAGAGCAGGGCTGAACAGTAGGTTTCATCTACACAAGACCCATCCTTCAAGATTGGGAGGGGTGAAGTTTAGAGAGTCAAGGAAAATGAAGGAACAGAAGAATATATTCCCAATGACAGAACAAGTAAACCCTCAGGAAGAGAGTTAAACCCTCAGGAAATGGTGATAAGGGATTTTCTCCTGATAGAGTTCAAAATAATGGCCAGAGATACTGAGCTCAGGAAAAGAATGGACAAAAAATTAAAAATTTCAACAAGGAGATAGAAAATGTAAGAAAGTAGCAAACAGAGAAGTCACAGAGCAGAAGAAATACAATAACAACTAAAAACTACAGTAGAGGGGTTCAACAGCACACTACCCGGGAGAAGAAAGGATCAAAATCAGCAGTAAAACTCATCCAGTAAAAGCAGCAAAAAGAATGAAAAGGAGTTAAGATAGCTTTAGGGACTTACAGAACAACATCAACCAAACCAAGATTCGTATTATAGAGGTCCCAGAGAAGAGAGAAAGGGGCAGAAAAACTTTTTGACAAAATGATGACTGAAAATTTCCCTAACCTGGGAAAGAAAACAGACATTCAGATTTGGAAATCCCAGAGAGTTCCAAAAAGGAATCCAAAGAGAGGCACACTGAGACACATTATAATTAAAGTGCCAAAAGTTAAAGATAAGGAAAGATTCTTAAAAGAAGAAAAAACATGTATATGGAACCCACATACATCAGTATATAGATGCTTATGAAAATGAAAACACAATAGTCCACAATCTTTGGGAGGCAGTGCAAGCAGCTCTAAAAGAAAAATACATAGCAAAGCAAGCCTACCTTAAGAAACAAAAAGTTCAAATAAACAATCTAGCTCCACACCTAAATGAACTAGAAGAAGAAAACAAAGCCCAAGGTGAAAGAAGGAAGGATAATAAAGATAAGAGTAGATATAAATAACAGAGATTTAAAAAAAAAAAAAAAACAGGAAAAAATCAATTTAACCAAGAACTGGTTCTTTGAAAAGATAAAATTGACAAATCCTTAGACTCCTTAAGAAAAAAGTAAAAGGATCCAAATAAATAAAATTGGAAATGAGAGAGGAGAAGGAGCAACTGACACCACAGAAATACAAAGCATTATAAGAATACTGTGAAAAATTACAGGCCAAAAAATCAGACAAACTAGAAGAAATGAATAAAATCCTAGAAATATACAATCTTTCAAAATGGAATAAGGAAGAAATAAAAAATCTGAACAGATCAATTACTAGTAACAAAATAGTATTGGTAATGAAAAAACTACCAAAACATAAAAGTCCAAAACCAGATGGGTTCACAGCCAAAGTCTACCAACCATTTAAAGAATTGCTATATTCCCCAAGCTATTCCAAAATACAAAAGAAGAGGGAACACTTCCAAATATATTGTATGAGGCCAGCTTACCATAATACCAAAACCAAAGACACTACAAAACAAGAAAACCACAGACCAATATCCCTGCTGTATACAGATGCCAAATCCACAACAAACATTAGCAAACCACATTCTACAATATGTCAAAAGGATCATCCCCCATGGTCAAGTGAGATTTATTCTGAGGATGCAATTATGGTTCAATATTTGCAAATCAATAAGCATGATACACCACATTAAAAAAGAGGGATTGAAATTATATGATCATCGCAATAGATACAGAAATTTTACAAAATTTAACATCTGTTTCATGATAAAAATCTCAACATAGTTCTAGAGAGAACATACCTCAACGTTAAAAGGGCCATATAAGACAAACCCACAATTAACATCATACTCAATGGTAAAAAAAAAAAAACAAAAAACAAAAAAAAAACCTCACAGCTTTTCCCCTAAGAAACAAGACAAGGATATTCACTCTTGCCACTTTTATTCAGCATAGTGTTGGGAATCCCAGCCACAGCAATCAGACAAGAAAAAGAAATAAATCCTGTCCAAAGTGGTAGAAAGAAGTAAAACTGTACTGTTTGCAGATGACATGACACTATACATAAAAAACCCTAAAGTCTCCATCAAAAATCTATAGGAAGTAATATAGGAGTTCAGTCAAGTTGCAGGATACAAAATTAATACTGAGAAATCAGTTGTACTTCTCTACATTAACAACAAAGTAGCAGAAAGAGAAATTAAGAAACAATTCCATTTACAATTGCACCAAAATAATAAAATACCTAGGAATATATTTGACCAAAAAAGTGAAAAGACCTTACCCTGATAACTATAAAACATTGATGAAAAAATTATAAACACAAATAAATGGAAATACATACATGTCATACTATGCAAAACAATCTATAGATTCAATGCAATCCTTATCAAAATACCAACAACATTTTTCACTGAACAGGAATGAATAATCCTAAAATGTGTATGGAACCATAAAAGACTCCGAATGGCTAAAGCAATCTTGAGAAATAAAAAAAAAAGCTGGAGATACCACAATCCCAGATTTCAATACGTATTACAAAGCTGTAGTAATCAAAATGGTATGGTCCTTACACCTGACACTAACAAAACACTGTATGTTAACTGTCCCAGAATTAAAATTAAAAACTTAATTAAAAAAAAAAAACCCACAGTATTGTCCTGGAACAAAAATAGACACATGATCAATAGAACAGAATAAACTGCCCAGAAATAAACCCACAATTATACGGCCAATTAGTCCAGGACAATGGAGGCAAGAATATACACTGGAGAAAAGGCAGCCTCTTCAAGAAATGGTGCTGGGAAAACTGGACAGCCACATGCAAAAGAATGAGATTGGACCACTTTTTTATACCATCCACCAAAATAAACTCAAAATGAAATAAAGACCTAAATGTGAGACCTGAAACCATAGAACTCTTAGAAGAGAACACAGGCAGTAACTTCTCTGACATCAGCCATAGCAACATTTTTCTAAATATGTCTCCTCAGGCAAAGGAAACAAAAGCAAAAAAATACTTTGGGACTACCAAAAAAAAAAAAAAAAAAAAAAAAAAAAAAAACTTTTGCACAGTGAAGGAAACCATCAACAAAACAAAAAAGCAACCTACTGAACAGAAGGTTCAAATAATATATCCAATGAGGGGTTAGAATCCAAAATATATAAAGAACTTACACAACACCAAAAAAAAGGAAAATCTTATTTAAAAATGGACAGAGGACCTGCATAGGTATTTTTCCAAAGTAGACATACAGATGGCCAACAGAAATTTGAAATGATCTTCAACATTATTAATCATCAAGGAAATGCAAACCAAAACCACGAGATAGCACTTCATACCTGTCAGAATGGCTAAAATAAATAAGACAAAAAATAACAAGTGTTGGTGAGGATGTGGAGAAAAAGGAATCCTCATGCACTGTTGGTGGGGTTGCAAATTGGGGCAGCCACTGTGGAAAACAGTATGGAGGTTTCTCAGAAAATTAAAAGTAGAAATACCATATAATCCAGTAACTTACCCAAAGAAAACAAAAACACCAACTCAAAAAGATACATGCACCCCTATGTTTACTACAGCATTATTTGTGGAAGTCAACATATGGATGCAACCTAAGTGTCCAATGACAGGTGAGTGGATAAGGAAGATGTGGTATGTACATCCATTCCTACAAAGGAATATTTCTCAGTCCAAAAAAAAAAAAAAAAAAAAAAAGAGATCATTCTATTTGCAACAACATGGATGGACCTAGAAGGTATTATGCTAAGTGAAATAAGTCAGACTGAGAAAGACAAATACCAAATAATGTCATTCATAAGTAGAGTTAAAAAAAAAAATAAGCGAACAGGAAGCAAAATCAGACCTGTAAATATAGAGAACAAACTGATGGTTGTCAGAGGGTAGAAGGATGGGCAAAAAGGAAGAAGGGGAGTAGGAGATATAGGCTTCTGCAAGAATGAATAAATCACAGGACTAAAAGGCACAACACAGGGAATATAGTGAATAATATACCATTGTATGGTGATAGATGGTAGCTACACTTGTTGTTAGCATAGTACAATGTACAGAGAAGTTTAATAACTGTGTTGTACACCTAAAACTAAAGTAACATTTTGTGTCAACTATACAAAAAAAAAAAACTTTTTAAGAGCAAAATTTCATTTTTGAACTGGAGAAGGGGTAGAATTTTCCAGAGAAACAACAGCTAAAGTTGTTCATCACCCCTGGACCGCCCTGACAAGAAATATTAAAGGCACTTCTTTAAGTTGACATGAAAGGGTACTGATTAGTCACAGAAAAACGTTTTTGAAAGTAAAATCTTATTGGTAAAAGTCAACCTACAGTAAAATTCAGAACAACCCAGTGTTGTAAAGGTGACATGTTAATTACTTATAAAGCTAGTATGAAAATTAAAAGACAAAACTATATAATACAATATATACTATATAGCATATATAACTATAACAGATATACAAAATAAAAAGATGTAAATTGTGACATCAAAACAAAATGTTGGGGGGTGGGGGAATAAAAATATAGAGCTTTAGAAAGAGCCCAATGTAAGTTGTTATCAATTTAAATAGGCTATTATAAGTCATTTTATGTAAGCCTCATAGTAACAACAAAACAAAACTTAACACAAAAGGTAAAGAGAAAGGAATCTAAGTATACACTAACAAAAAAATCATCACATCTCACAGAGAGAGCAAGAAGAAAGGAACAAAGGAATTACAAAACAGCCAAAAGTCAATTGACAAAATGGCAATAAATCCATACCTAAAATTACTAAGTGTAAGTGGACTAAATTCTCTGGTCAAAAGGCAGAGTGGCTGTGTGGATAAAAAAATAAATAAGATCCATTTATATGCTTCTATAAGAAACTTACTTCAGATATATGAACACATGGACTGACAATAAAGGAATGAAAAAAGATATTCTATGCAAATGAAAACCAAAAGAAAGCTGGGGTAGCTATACTTATCAGACAAAATAGACTTGAAGACAAAGACTGAAATAAGACACAAAAAAATTCATTATATAATAATGAAGAGTTCAATCCAACCAGATATATTAATATTTGTGCAACTGACAGAGGAGCACATAAATATAGAGAGCAAATAGTAACAGACCTAAAGAGGAGAAATAGGCAGCAATACAATAATAGTAGAAGACTTTAATACCCCACTTTCATCAATGGGTGGATCATCCAGACAGAAAACCAATGAAAAAATGCTGCCTTTGGGGGGCACCTGGGTGGCTCAGTGGGTTAAAGCCTCTGCCTTCAGCTCAGGTCATGATCTCGGGGTCCTGGGATCAAGCCCCACATCAGGCTCTCCGTGCAGCGGGGAGTCTGCTTCCCTCTCTCTCTCTGCCGCCTCTCTGCTGGCTTGTGATCTCTGTCAAATAAACAAAATCTTTTAAAAAAAGAAAACAAAATGCTGCCTTTATATGACATGTTTAAATGACCAGATGGACTCAACAGATATATACAGGGCATTCCATTCATAAGCAACAGAATACACACTTTTCTCAAACACACATGGAACATTCACCAGGATAAATCATGTTAGGCCACAAACTAAGTGTTAATATGTTTAAAATTAAAATCTTACCAACCATGTTTTCTGACCACTGTGGTATGAAAATAAAAAGTACAAGAGAAAACTGGAAAATTCAAAGTATGTGGAGATTAAACAACAAGATTAAAGAACAGCCAATGACAAAAAAAGAAATCAAAAGAGAAACTTAAAAATACTTTGGGGTGAATGAAAATGGAAACATAACATACCCAAACTATGGGGTGCAGCAAAGCAGTTCTAAGAAGGATGTTCATAGTGGTAAAATCCTACACTAACAAACAAGAAAGACCTCAGATAAAAACCTAACTTTACACATCAAGGAACCAGAAAAAGAACCCCAAAGCTAGGAAAAGAAAGGAAATAACAATGATCAGAGCAGAAATCAATGAAACAGAGACTAAAAAGACAGCAGAAAAGATAATAAAACTAAGAGCTGGATTTTTTCAAGAAAAATAAATCAACAAAATTTTAGCTCAACTCGCAAGAAAAAAAGAAGACTCAAATAAAATGAGAAATGAAAAGGGGTATGTCACAACTGATACCACAGAAATTCAAAGGATTATGACACTACCTGAATAATTATTCTACAGCAAATTGGAAAACCTAGACACAACTGACAAGTTCCTAGAACTTATCATATAACATATAACATATAACCTACCAAAACTGAATCATGAAGAAACAGAAAATATCACCACACTGATTACCTAGTAAGGATATTGAATAGGTAATCAAAAAAACTTCCAACAAACCAAAGTCCAGGACCAGATGATTTCATTAGTGAATTCTACCAACATTTAAAGGAAAATTAATACCAATCCTTCTCAAACTCTTCCTAAAAATGAGTAGGGAACACTTCCAAAATCATCTTATGAGACCATCATTACCTTAATACCAAAACCAGAAAAGGACGGCACAAGAAAAGAAAATTTGAGTCTAATACTTGTGATGAACATAAATGCAAAAATCCTTAACCAAATACCAGCCAAGCAAATTCAACAATACATTTAAAGGATCATATACCATGACCAAATGGGATTTATTCCAGAGACACAAGGATGATTCTACATTTTCAAATCAACAAACATTAACATGCACTACATCAACAAAACGAAGGGAAACACTCCTGTGATAATCTCAATAGATGCAGAAAAACATCTGTCAAATTTAACATCCACTCATGATAATAACTCTCAACAAAGTGGCTACAGAAGGAATCTACCTCAACATCATAAAAGCCATATATGACAAGCCCACAGCTATCATTATACCCAGTTGGCAAAAAACTAAATACTTGGGGCACCTGGGTGGCTCAGTGGGTTCAGTCTCAGCCTTTGGCTCAGGTCATGATTCTGGGATCCTGGGATTGAGCCCTGCACTGGGATCTCTGCTCAGCAGGGAGCCTGCTTCCTCCTCTCTCTCTGCCTGCCTCTCTGCCTACTTGTGATCTCTCTCTGTCAAATAAATAAAATCTTTAAAAAAAAAAAAAAAAACTAAATACCTTTCCTCTAAGACCAAAATTTGACAAGGATGCCCACTCTTGGCACTTTCATTTTTATTTTTTTTTTTTTAAGATTTTGTTTATTTATTTGAAATAGAGAGAGAGAGAGATCACAAGCAGGCAGAGAGAAAGAGGGAGTCAGGCTCCCTGCTGAGCAGAGAGCCCGATGTGGGGCTCGATCCCAGGACCCTGAGACTATGACCTGAGCTGAAGGCAGAGGCCTAACCCACTGAGCCACCCAGGCACCCCTTGGAACTTTTATTTAATATAGTATTGGGAGTCTTAACAAGAGCAATTAGGCAAGAAAAAGAAAAGTCATCCAACTTGAAAAGAAAAAAGTAAAACTCTTTTTACTTCTTGCAGAGAACACAATATTATATATAGATACCCTAAATCCCATCATAAAACTGTCAGAACTTATCAATGAATTCAGTACACCTGTGGGGTACAAAATCAATATATAAAAGTCTGTTGAGTTTCTATACACTAAAAATGAACTATCAGAGAAATTAAGAAGACAACTCCATTTAACACTATATCAAAAAGAACTGAATAATAGGCAGTAACCTCTTCGACATCGGCCATAGCAACTTCTTTCAAGACATGTCTCCAAAAGCAAAGGAAACAAAAGCGAAAATGAATTTTTGTGACTTCATCAAGATAAAAAGCTTCTGCACAGCAAGGAAACAGTCAACAAAACAAAGTAAAATCTCATTGGTAAAAGTCATTGGTTAAAAGTTAAAACAAAGTAAAATGTCATTGGATAAAGATGATATCCAAGATCTATAAAGAACTCAAACTCAATGGGACGCCTGGGTGGCTCAGTGGTTGGGCCTCTGCCTTCAGCTCGGGTCATGATCTCAGGGTCCTGGGATCGGGCCCCGCATCCGGCTCTCTGCTCAGCAGGGAGCCTGCTTCCCCCTCTCTGTCTGCCTGCTTGTGCCTACTTGTGATTTCTCTGTCAAATAAATAAAATCTTAAAAAAAAAAAACAACCTCAAACTCAACACCCAAAACACAGATCATCATGTTAAACAATGGGCAGAAGACATGAACAGACACTTCTCCAAAGAAGACATACAAATGGCTAACAGACACGTGAAAAAATGTTCATCATCATTAGTCGTCAGGGAGATTCAAATCAAAACCACGCTGAGACACCACATTAAACCAGTTAGAAAGGCCAAAATCAACAATACAGTAAACAAAAAGTGGTGGAGAGGATGTGGAGAAAGGGGAACCCTCTCACACTGTTGGTATGAATGCAAATTGGTGCAGCCACTTTAGAAAACAGTGTGGCGATTCCTTAAGAAATTAAAAATAGAGCTTCCTTATGACCGTGCAATTGTATTACTGGGTATTTACCCCAAAGATACAGATGCAGTGAAAAGGACCATATGTACCTCAATGTTCATAGCAGCAATGGCCACAATTGTGGAAAGAGCCAATATGCCCTCAACAAATGAATGGATAAAGAAGATATGGTCCATATATACAATGGAGTATTATGCCTCCATCAGAAAGGATGAATACACAACTTTTGTATCAACGTGAATGGGACTGGAGGAGATTATGCTGAGTGAAATAAGTCAAGCAGAGAAAGTCAATTATCACATGGTTTCACTTACTTGTGGAGCATAAGGAATAACATGGAGGACATTAGGAGAAGGAAAGGAAAAGTGAATTGGGGGAAATCGGAGGAGGAGATGAAGCATGAGAGACTGTGGACACTGAGAAACAAACTGAGGGTTTTGGAGGGAGGAGGGTGGAGGGCTGGGTGAACCTGGTGGTAGGTACTAAGGAGGGCACGTATTGCATGGAGCACTGGGTGTGGTGCATAAACAATGTATCTTGGAACACTGAAAAATAAAGCAAAAACAAGCAAACAAATAAATGAATACTTAGGAATAAACTTAACCAAGAAGGTAAAAGACCTGCACACTGAAAACTATAGACATTGATGACAGAAACTCAATAAGAAAAAAATAAATGGAAAGACACCCCATATGGATCAACTGGATAATTCTTAAAATGTCCATACTACACAAAGCAACCTACAGATTCAGTTGCAATCCTTAACAAACTTCCAATGATACTTTTCACAGAAATAAAGCCTAGGTCATAAAAGGCATAGTAGCCTCTTATTTATTCTCTTAGATCACTTGCTATGGATAAGCCAACTATCACACAAGAACATTCTGAAACACTCTGGAAAAGTCCATGTGGTGAGAAACCAAGGCTTTCTGTCAATAGCCATGTGACTACACCATCTTGGAAATGGATCCTTCAGTCCCAAGTCAAGTCTTCAAGCCTTCTAATTCTTTAGCTTAGGGTTGTTGTTGGGTTTTTTTCTTTAATTGGATTTCTTCTTCCATCAGAGGAGATAAAGGATATAGCATTTAAAATCACACTTTTTACATTTGTTTATTATCTTCAAAATAAACTGGATCTAAAGAGAGTTGAGATTGAAAGATTACTAGAACATAATTTGGACATTTTCAACCTGCCTCTTCTAATCATTCCACATAAACTCTAGTGGGCAGAATTCTTCTGTAGGTGCTATTCTATTAAAAAAAACAAACGTTCAATCAGATAACAAAAGTCTGTTCAAATTAAAGGAGATAAGCATGTAAAATTGCTGTGTAGACTATGAAGTACTACACAAATGAAAGGTTACTGCAGCTATCATTTTCAACTAACCGTTTCTTTATAGAGTAGTATCATGGGCTGAACTCTGTCTCCCCCCTGCCCCAAATTCACATGTTGAAATCCCAACCTCCAGTGCCTCAGGATATAATGTATTTGGAGATGAGATCTTTAAAGAGATGATTAAGTAATAACGATACCATTAGAGTGGGACCCTAATCCAATATGACTGGTGTCCTTATTAGAAGAAGAGACACCAGGGGTGCACTCGCACCAAGCAGATATCACATAGAAGCAGTAAGAGGGATGACTACCTGCCCATCAAGGAGAGAGACCTCAAAGAAAGTCAACCCTACTGGTACCTTGATCTTTGACTTTCACCCTCCAGAACTGTGAAAAAAATCAATTTGTTTTTCAGCTACTCAGTGTATATCTATGGCAGCCCTAGTAAATGACTAGTAAATGAATACCAGTGACTTTTAGTGCTGTCATTTCTCCAATCTATGTATTTTCACAGCCACAGTTCAGGTACATGTTCACAGTACTTTAGAAATACTTAAAGAATTGGGCTTTTTATTAAGCAATGCATTTAATAACCTTTAAATGCACCACACAATGTATCTACAATTAATCAAATCCAACAGTAGTTTATTCTTACATAACCAAGAATTTAGAGCTAAACACTCTATGACATATATAGGACACATTCTTAGCACCTGCAAGTAGGGAATGGAGAATCATACCTAATTTCTGATCTCTAATGTGATAAAAAGCTTCAGAAAAATTATATGAAAATGATTAAGAAGAATGATTCTGATTTTAAAGCATATTAAGTTTAGAAACTAACAAAAACATCAAAATGACACCAAAACACCCATTTATACTAAATCCTAGACCTCATCATTTCTTGATTTGGACCATTCAACATTCTCCTCGCTGCTGCTTGTTATTCAGACACTTTCTCTCAGCCCTATCTTCCTAATCCATTCTCTACAATGACACCAGAATAATCTTTCTAAATTATCCAAAAATACAGACATGATTGACCTGGTTTCTAGCTGGGGTCCTGCCACTGTCAAGTAAATAAACTTAAGCAAATCACTTAATCTCTCTGAGTGTCATTTTCTTAATCTATAAAGTAAGGGAGTTGGACTGTAGATAAAATTTACAGTTGGGCTGTGAAAATTTAATGTTTTAATTTTCCAGGACTTTCTCTGTCACTCCTGCACTTAACAAAAAAACAACAACAACAACTCTGTGAAGGCTTTGGTTTTCTATGGAACACAGTCCAAACAGAGAGCTTGGTCTGTGAACACCTTTCACTATCTCACCCAACCTACATTTAGACATCTTCTTGCCATCACAATTTGTCTTTCTTCTTAAACCCAATAGATCCCTGCAGCTCTGTGGCCTTGTTCATCTTCTGTGAGATTCAGCATCTTGGATATTGTGTCTTATCTACCTTTGTGTGTCTAGTGTAGGACACTGATAGGGCTCTAAACATGCTACCCCAAAACAGGACACCTTGATGTACTGAACATTTTAAACTGAAGGAATTTGAGAAACAGCAGATACCGGAAGATCATGCTGACCTTCCCTCACCCTATTCCCTTGAAATATACCCCATTCCCTTGAAATACATAAGATACATATATATCTTGGGTGAGAGGTGTACCTCCCTATTCAACATGGAGGAATCCAGAGAAGAATCTGAAGAAACAGGTCTTGCCAAGATGCCCCCCACTTTATTACATTTAGCTCTTATACTTTTTGTTCTATCTTATTTTCCCACAACTTCCCATCATCATCAAACCTAGCAAAAAACACTCAAGTTAAATGGTTTCTTCAAGTCTTTGTGTTCTTATGAAGGTTCCTATGTCACATAGAATTTATATTAAATAAATGTGAATGCTTTTCTCCTACTACATTTGAATCTCCAGACTCAGGGATCCTAAGATGGTTGAGGAAAACTTTTTTCTCCCCTACAGCACAGTGCCAAATGCATAAGTTATCTGATAACATGGGGTGTTGTTGTTTCTTCTTCCTGGAATACCACCTGCCTGCTCCTCCCTCCAATTCCCCTTTTATTATGTTACATCTATATTTATCCTTCAGATACAGTTCAAATGCAACTTCTTTGGTGAAACTTTTCTCATTCTGAGTTAAATGCTCTCTCCTCTCTGCACTTCTATTTTTTGTCTCTCATAGCATGCCTCTAATGTACATTGTACTATTATGGTCTCAATTGTGTCACTTTTTTTGCATTCTGGATATATATGCATCCAGGTGGTTTCCCAGACTATAAACAACTTCAATTCAGAGACCAGTTTTAAATAAGTTTTTTAGACCCATCTCATTCCAGCACTATGTCACTTTTCCCTTGAATGTGGTGCTACATTAATTAAACAAAGAAGCCATTAGACCAAGGAGATTCCAATGCCTTAGGAGCTTTCCTAAGCAAACCAAAACCTAAGCATGAAATACCTCAAGGTTAAGAAATCAAAACCCAACCTAGGGACAGCTAGTCACTAACTGAAAACTAGCCTTTCCCAAATAAGGCAAACACTCAAGCTATAGCTGAAAATTATTTCCTTGCTTTGCTTCCACATCGTCTCTATAAAGGTCTTGGCCCTGGTGGAATGCCTTTTAACTACTTCCAGTGCTTTTTAAACTATTATTGCCCAATTCTAATCTTTTTGTTCGAATAAACTCTTAAGATTTTTAAACATGTTTCAGTTTATCTTTTAACAAAAGTGAATGCTCAAATGTTAACTGAATCCAGTTGCGGAATAAGTGAAATTTGTCTACTTGGTCATCAAATTGATGGATATTTTTTCCTTTGCATTTATTCCTTTAAGTGAGGACAGGAGTTTTGTGATAGAATCATTAGAATTAGTCAGGTTCCAGTTCAGTTCACTTAAAACTTTCATCCATGTAATGTAGTTTTTTTTCATATTAACATATAAATATAGGTAATAAAGTTTTCTTAGACCTCATTAACTTTTACTCTCAATTCCCAGACTTCAGTTCTCTGCGCTATTTTTTTCATGTCAATTAAGTGTCATCCGTAGGGATGCAGGGAGAAAATGGGCAAAATTATTAAAAATAACAAAAAAATTATTTTAAAAAGGAAGCCATAATACAGTTTTTACACTCGTAGCAGCAATCCCCTCTCTATTGTCATCTCCATTCTTGCCCTTGGGCCCCCCCCACCATGGATAAATGCCAGTTCTTTCCATCTGCACTGCTGTCTCATGCGTAACATTTATGAATTCATTACAACTGTTCCAAATCATCAAGGGCAACTGAAGGCAGTGCTAAGCTTTGTTAAAACTGTTACTGTGGTTAACCAGTGGCCCAGAACATCCACCACCATGGATTTAGCTTTAGGAAGTTAGCTAGCAAACCGGTTAACCACTGTTGAGCAGTGTTACAGAGATTATTGCTTAATTAATCTTGTATTGTGCTAATAAGGATGTTAAATAGGTTCATCCTTGAATTTGATTGTTCAAAGAGAATATGAATTCCGTAAAGGGCAAATATGGACAGATTTCCCATTAAAGTTAGCCATCCAACCAAGACGCTCTTTTAGTCATTTTGAGGTTAAAGGGGCTAGTAGGTAATTTCATAATAAGCTGATGACATTTCTAGTGGCTATATGTGAGATATTATTACCATCTCTCCTGAAGATCTTTGCCTGTCTCTTTGGAAAGAATCTCATATTACAATCCTTAAATAGATATTGGCTTTTTTTTCAATCAGACTCCACAGGGTATAGCATAAATTAAACTCCCAGCACTTATCTTGAACAAGCAGACTTTGGCGAAGCTGGGAAATAGCACTGCCAGTGGTGTCACTGTTCAATCAAGAATCCATTAGCTTAAAAAAATTTCTATCCAAAACTTCACATAATTAAACCAAAGGAAGATCATGTTGGACAGGTTTTTCTTCTTTTTTTTGTTTTTTTGGGGTGTTTGTTTGCTTAACTGGGAGAGTCCAGTTTACTTCCCACTGGCTTGTCATATGGGGGTTCATGTGTGGACAAGAGAGACCATGTTCCCATGGGTCATGGAGTGTACTGGCACTCCATGGACACTAGTAACTAGTTAACCCCTAGTGTGTCCCAGGACCTTGGTGCTGGCTTCCTTTCCCCTGTGAAATGTGAAATAGACCAAATTTTCACAGAAACATGAAAGGACTCCATTTGGGTGGGGTATGTGCAGGGAAGGAGACTTTATAAGCACAGGTAAGCTAATCTATCCTTGAAGTGGCTGATAATTGCTGGCCATTAACACCATTCTCCTGTTTCCACCACCCATACACTCCAAAAACCATCTGTGTGGAAATTTCTTTCCTCTTTATCTCTCTGTGTGGGAAGAGAAAATTCCTCTATTTATGATACATAGGATGGGTAGGAGGCATTTCCTTGATCTTGAATGTGTTTTGTATACATAAATTGAAAGTTACTTCAATTATAAAAATGTTTTTTCCTGCTGTTGATGCATAACATTGAATAAGCCTTTTTGGTATTTTAACTGTGAAAACAGCTTAAATATGGAGAATTGAAATGAACCTGCTGAGCATAAGTAATAACTGATTTTAATGACTTTCACAATGAGTTCATAAAATACATTAAAACATAAGTTTAAATAATGAGCCTTCTGAAATCTAAGTACATAACGTACTTACTTTAAGCTGTAATTAGCTTAAGCTGGTTTAATACTTATTCAGTTGGAAACAGTTTTTAAACATTAAAAACTATGAACGAAAAACATCTATGTTGAATCAAAGATTTTAACCTAATCTTACCCACAAGTAGGCTGAAATTATATTTTTATTTGAACAAAAATCCCAAATGCCAGGGACTTTATGGATAACATTGAAATGCAGCTCATTATTATTTCATGACTCAGATTTTATTGTCCTTACATGATACAGTTGTCTTAGATGCACACCCTATCTAATACTTAGCATTATAAGGTATTAAAATAGACCAGAGAAGTGAAAGTTAACTATTGGTGTCAGTTGTTATTCTTCCTTGTGTTTCGGTAACCATAGTCATTTTAAATAATTCTCTGTAATTGGTTTACAATGTTGAGTTTTACCTGAGCCTTGCCCTGTTGTGTTCTAGAAACGGCTTACTGAAAAAAAACCACCCTTCCCCACAAACTCGGCTAAGACTTGGGTAAACCTGTTGTTTATCTATGATGTGGCCAGACACAGACTCTCCAAATTCCCATTCTTTGTCTCCTAAGGGATTAGCTGGACAGTTTTTCCCTACTACCCATCTGCACTAAATATCTACTAATTTAACTTGAACACTTCTCTCCTCCCCCAGCCCCTGGATCTTGACCCATCCTTCAGGTTAAAAAATAAGGAACCATTCTTCCTCATATTCCCTCCCGAGAATCAGCCTACTGCAAGGAAAATCATTGCCTGATCAACTTTCCACTCATATACCCATTAATCCCATTGTCTACTCTTGTCCTTTCTAGCATGTTTGCTCCTCCCTATGAAAGAAAAACCCTCTTTTGCCTGACCTCTGAGATTCTTGCAAATCTAATGATTGGGCCATTTTCTCTTCTACCATAGACTCTCTGCTCTAATTCCAATAGTCCCTTTACAAGTTTACAAAACACTTTCTCCTGTATTATCACATTTTAATTCCTCTATGGACTGCTGTGACCAGTAAGGGAAGCATTCCAGACATGAGGAAAGAGATACTCAGAAAGACTTGTCTAAGGCCAATGGTGAAGCTAGGCATTTCCTCTTCTCCAGCACACAGCAATCCTACATTTTCCAACCCTCTTGACATGCAGAAGTGATTCAAGTCACTTGCAGGCTTACCACCCACTAACTCCCATTAGAGCTTCCATATTCTTTGTTCAGCAGCTGTCTAGCCTCTACAGAGAATCCAGGAGGAGACATTGAGACCCTACAGAGCTGTGGCTTCACAAGCTGAAAGGGGCCAGTGTCCACAAGTCATTGCTTAGGGGAAAGCTGCTTGACCAGTGTGTTAAATTGCTGAGATGTAGTGTACCTGTCTTGGTGGAGAGAGAAGTTCAGTATATGGGTGAGCAGAAACTACTCTTCCTGGTTTAAGCTGAAAATAATTTGTCGAAGAGTGTGAAAAGGCCAGAAAACAAATTTGAAGTCTACATAGCCAGGAGTAGGGCACAAATCACACTGCAGGATCACTCTTGTCTGTACCCCTGGACAGGGACCCTACAGCTTGTCCTGGATGTGGAGAGGCTAGGTTGCTCGCACTAGGAGCCCTGGTACTGCTGCCTTCCTCAGCAGAATGGAGACTGTGACAGCTGCTTCTCCCTTCTCTGCTGAATGAGTTTCTGGTAGAAACTCTGAGCCTAGTCACACATCTGTCCCCAGACACAACAGGAGGCTGGGAAAGTGAGTTTCTTCTACTTTGGAGGAAACACAGATTCACTGGGTAGAGAATTCCCAAACATAGAAAAGATATTCAAAGATGTTGAGACAAAAGAATACAAATACCCAAGATAGTCAAAATTCACTTTCGTTCATCGAATGTGGCATTGTTGTCAACGAACACTAATTACTCTCACCCCCAGAGGCATGGACAGAGGAACTAACACTGGATGAATGACTGCTATGTGCCAAGCAAGTTCCCAAGTTACAGGTTCCTCATAAACCTGTAAGAAAGCTATAAGCACCTCAGTTTTCTCATGAAGAAAGGAAGCTACAAAACAATTACCTAATTGCCCAAGATCAAACAGCTCTATCAGACTTCAAAGCAGTTTCAACCACAATGCCATCAAAACTTCATGTATGCAATACGCTTCCATCAAAGCAAAACCAGTGTTGTAAAGAGAAATCCAAATTTTAAAAGGATTCATTTTTGTGAAATTGTCTTTCAGATTCTGAAGTTAGTCTTGTCCTTCCTGTCTCATCCCCAAAACCTCTCTTTTCCCTTCACTCAAATTCTACACTTCTCCTCTTTACTCCAAATTTCTAGCTGCCTCTCCCTATTTCATGCTTGCAGAATTTTACCCTCAACTGCTTATCAGCTAATCCTCAATAAGGTATTAGCAGATAATTTATTGCTCCTGTGAGAGTCATAAAGTTATTGACCCAAATATTTACTTAGTGCCCAATTAAGGACCAAGCAGTATTCCAGATGCTGAGAATAAAATGTTGACAAGGATAAGCTCCCTATCCATATAAAAGCTTATAATCCAGCAGCATCAACAGATGAACAAATAAAACATTAATCATAAGATAGGTTTTTACAAAATAAGTACAATGATGAATATTAAAACCAGGTGGAGAGCAAAGGTGCTATCTTAGATAAAGTGGTAACCTCTCTGAAGATTAGGGACTTGAATATGGTGAGGTGAGATTATTTAACAAAAATATTTCATGGATAGTAGTGTGTACTTCCATAAAGAAGCATACGCTGTCTAGATGTTTCTCTTTGTGTGATGTTAGCAGCCATTAACAATTATTGTCCACATCTACTGTTTTATTATATCATTTGAAATGGTAATAGTCTGATATCATTCTTTCTAAAGAATTTAGAAACTAGAAGCTTTTTTTTTTTTAAAAGATTTTTATTTATTTATTGACAGAGAGTACAAGTAGGCAGAGAAGCAGGCAGAGAGAGAGGAGGAAGCAGGCTCCCTGCCAAGCAGAGAGCCCGATGTGGGGCTTGATCCCAGGACCCTGGGATCATGACCTGAGCCGAAGGCAAAGGCTTTAACCCACTGAGCCACCCAGGCGCCCCTAAACTAGAAGCTTTCTAAAAGAGGAAATTTTCCTCATCAATTCTTTGGTTACCATGAGGTGCAATTCATGTAGAAAAGGCAAGAGAAGTACTTATTTCTTCCCTCTGTTTACCAGTCACCCCCAAGAGTAATGGGATTTTTTTTTTAATTTGGAACTCATGGATTTACACAAATTTGATCTGTTTCAATCCACTACAGTTATTATTCTTATCGATACCCCACTTATACCATCTCTGGCCAATGGGAATCTTTTCGAATTGGTTCCTAAAATTTTTGACACCATGCTTTTTGTAAGCTTCCTTGTTTTCTAGTATAAGAAGATATTTCAGAATTATTTTGTGCATTTGTTGCCCAAGACCTGGAATCAGCCATTTCTCCAAAGATCCTTGTTTATTTTAGTGAAGAACAATATTTATAGATGAAGCTCTTGTCTCTGGGCTCTTTCAATGGATTTAGGAAATACATATATTTCTTTGAAAAGGTACTCATAATACGTATGAGTTCATACTAATACTTACAGTTCAATTCAGAACCATAAGTTTTTCACTAAATATTTTCTATCTTACATAAGTATCTTCTTTATTTCACATTAAAAATTCTGCTCCTTTCCACTCTTGCCACTTTTATTTAACACAGTACTGGAAGTCCTAGCCAGAGCACTTAGGCAAGAAAAGGGAATAAAAGGCATTCAATTGGAAAAGAGGGGTGCTTGATGGCTCAGTCAGTGAAACATCCCACTCCTGATTTTGGCTCAGGGTTGTCAGACTGAGCCCCATGTTGGGTTCCATGCTGAGTGTGGAGCCTGCTAAAAAAATCCTTTCTCTTCCTCTCCTTCTCCTCACTTGATAAAAAAAAAAATTGGAAAAGAAAACTGTCTCCCTTTGCAGAAGACAGAATATTATACATAGAAAACCGTAAACCTATCAAAAAACTGTTAGAATAAAAAAAAATTTGGTAAAATTGAGCAGGGTATAAAATCAATATACAAAAGTGATGCATTTCTATACATTAATAATGAACAATCAGAAAGAAATTAAGAAAATCCCCTTTACAATTACATCAAAAAGAATAAAATGTATAGGAATAAATTTAACCATGGAGGTGAAAGACCAGTACACTGAAAACTATAAAACATTCATGAAAAAATTGAAGACATAAACAAATGGAAAGATATCCCATGTTCATGGATTGGAAGAAATAATATTGTTGAACTGTTCATACTATGCAAAGCAATCTGCAAATTCAGTGCAATCTCTATCAAAATCCCAATGGCATTGTTCACAGAAGTAGAATAAAAAGAAAACCCTAAAAGGTGTATGGAAACACAAAAGACTCTAAATAGCCAACGCAATCTTGAGAAAGAAGAATATAGTCATCAAACTATATTGCAAAACTGTAGCAACCAAAGCAGTATGGTACTGAGTTCCAGTCCAACACGGCATTACAGAAAGACCCTGGAACTCATCTCAACCACAGACACAGCAAATCTCAACCTATCTACAGAGTAATTCCTGACGAACTGAAGACTGTGTGAACGGCTCTGTACCACAAAGACCAGACTGAGAACAGCAAGAGATGGAAACAAGGTAATAAAGAGAACCCCACATCCGACTCTGAACTGCAGTGGGAAGGGCTTGCACTGAGAGACTATGAGCAGATTCACCTCCCTGGGACACAGAGGGCAGGGTGAGGGGGTGGAAGCTGTGGTTTAAAAGAGCAACTAGAATATAAAAGATCAAGCCTTAGATCTGTACCAGATGGGAAATCGAAGCTGATGGAACTCTTTCTACATTGGAGGGGTTGGCAACTGCCACAGGTAACATTCACCCTCCACCTAGATACTGGATGCAGATAGGAGAGGGTTCCAGGCTCCCTAGCTGGCTGGCTGCCACCGTGAGCCCCAGGGCACCAGCTCACAGGAGCCCCACATGCCCTGAGACACAGGAGAAATGCTACAGCTTAAAAGAGCAACTAGAATATAAAGGAAACTGTCCTAGAACTCCACTGGTGAGGGAAGTGCTCGAACTGTGTCTGGGTATGAGGGGCTGGCAAGCACCATGGTTTACATTTGCCCTCTACCTTGATAACATGTATGGGAGCAAGGTCCGGGCACCATAGCCTGCCTGCCTAGCCCCCTCAGTGACTCCTGGGCCCTTAGCCCACACCAATGCTAGCCATACCATTAAGGCAGCCCTGAAGCAGCACACACCAGGACACACCAGGTCATTGTTCACTACAGCTCCAGCTGTTGCACCAAAGTGACACAGGCACAAAGCACCCTGGAACTCTCCAGACCTGCATCACTTTGTCTCCAGATCGCTTATTAAGACATCCCAGGTGCAAAGCACTCTGAGACCTCTTGGCTCATACCTGCTTCAGATCCAGCTACCCTGCCAAGGTGCCCCCGTCATGGAGTATGTCAGGAATCCTCAGCCTCTGCCTACCTTGGTTCCAGCTGCGCCACCAGGGCATCCCTTGATTCACACTGTCCTTGGCTCTAATCACTCCATCCCGGCACCCCCTATTCTAAGCACCCCAGAACATATCAATTTGCATTCACTTCAGCTGTCCCCTCCCAGCATGCACTCAGTGCAGAGAGCCCCAGGACAAATGTGACTCATGTTCACTTTAGCTACAGCTTTCCTACCAGGGGGCTTTCTGTGCAGAATGTCCCATTCTGGACAGGACAAGGGACAAGGACAGGGACAAGGACCCATCGCTGTGCCTCATCTCACATTCACCAATCCCACTGAAGGTCCCCCTGCACAGAGCACCCCAGCAAACCTTGGACTGCTCCTCACTTTTGTTCCAGCCATCTTGCTATATTGCCCTCTAAATGAAGAGCCCCAGGATATTAGCTTGCCCTTGCATTAGTTTGAGCTGTCCTGCCAGGGTATCTTCTATGCTGAGAGCTCCAGGACTGTCCTGACCCATCCCACTTGACCCATCCCACCAGGGAAGCCCCAGCCCATGCCAGACACAGCTCCAGCTAGCCAAAGTCACCAATCATGCACTGTCTACCTAAATAATAACCATATACAAGGCCACTCCTTCAAGTTTAGGAGAAGTAGCTGTTCCACCTAATTCACAGAAATAAACACAAAGTCAAGCAAAGTGGGGAGACAGAAGAATGTGCTCCAAATGAAAGACCAAGACAAAATCCCAGAAAAAGAACTAAATAGAAAGAGAAATAAGCTACATGCAATGATAGTAATGATGCATGGCAGACTGAAGAGTGGAAGAATTCAGTGGGAACTTCAATAAAGAGAGAGAAAATATGAAAAAGAATCAATCCGATTAAAAAATACAATAATTGAAAACTACACCAGAGGGAATCAACAGTAGATTAGCAGATGCAGAAGGACAGATCAATGATCTGGAAGACAGGATAATGAAAAGCACCCAAGCTGAGCAGCAAAGAGAAAAAACGAATTTTAGAAATGAGGATAGGTTACAAGATCTCCTAGACCATGTCAAATGAACATTTACATTTTAGGGGTCTGGAAGGAAAAGAGAGAGCAAGAGCAGAGGACTTATTTGAAGAAATCATTGCTGGGGCACCCGGGTAGCGCAGTCAGTTGGGCATCTGAGTCTTGATTTTGGCTCAGGTCATGATCTCAGGGTCGTGAGATGGAGCCAGGCATCCAGCCCCACACTTGGCGTGGAGCCTGCTTGGGATTCTCGCTCTTTCTCTCCTCCCCTGCTCGCGCATGAACTTAAATGAACATCAACCTAATAGAGACTGCTATATGCTTAGGATGTTATCTGTGGACCTTGTGATAACCATAAATCCAAAACCTATACACAAAATATGACAAGAAAAGCCAAGCATAACACTGTAGAAACTAATCAATCACAATGAAAGAGAGCCATAGAAGAAGAAAGGAACAGAGAAGAACGACAAAAACAGCCAGAAAACAAATAACAAAATGACAGTAAATACATACTTATCAATAATTATTTTACATGTAAATGACCTAAATGTTCCAGTCAAAAGACACAGAAGGCAGAATGGATTAAAACAACAAAGCAAGGGACGCGTGGGTGGCTCAGTGGGTTAAGCTGCTGCCTTCGGCTCAGGTCATGATCCCACGGTCCTGGGATCGAGTCCTGCATGGGCTCCTTGCTCAGCAGGGAGCCTGCTTCTCTCTCTGCCTCTGCCTCCCTCTCTCTCTCCTCTGACAAATAAATAAATGAAATTAAAAAAAAAATAAAAACAAAACAACAACAACGAAGCAAGATCTATCCATATGCTGTCTGTTGCCTATAAGAAACTCACCTCAGACAAATGCAGATTGAGAATGAAAGGATGAAAAAAGATATTTTATGCAAATAGGAGCAAAAAAAAAAAAAAAAGGAAGGAAAAAGGAAAATAGCCAGGATAGCAATACTTATATCAGACAAAGTAGACTTTCTTTATTTCTGGGATGGGGTTATATGTTGGTTTTTTGTTAATTTTAAAAATTATATTTAAATTCATTTAACATATAGTAGATTATTAGCTTCAGAGGTGGAGTTCAGTGATTCATCAGTTGTGTACAACGCCCAGTGCTCATTATATCACATGCCCTCCTTCATGCCCATCACCCAGTTACCCCATCCACCACCCTCTCCCCTCCAGCAGCCCTCAGTTTGTTTCCTAGAGTTAAGAGTTTCTTATGGTTTGGCTCCCTCTCTGATTTCATCTTATTTTATTGTTCCCTTCCTTCCCCTATGATCCTCTGTTTCTTAAATTCCACATATGAGTGAAATCATGTGGTATTTGTCTTTATTTGACTGACTTATTTCACTTAGCGTAATACCCTCTAGTTCCATCCACATCATTGAAAATGGTAAGATTTCACTTTTTTTTGATCATCGAATAATATTCCATTGTATATCTATACCACATCTTCTTTATCCCTTCATCTGTCAATGGACATCTGGGCTCTTTCCATAGTTTGGCTACTGTGGACATTGTTGCTATAAACATTGGGGTGCACATGCTCCTTCAGCTCACTACGTTTGTATCCTCTGGATAAATACCCAGTAGTGCAATTGCTGGGTCATAGGGTAGCTCTATTTTTTAATTTTTTGAGGAACTTCCATACTGTTTTCCAGAGTGGCCGTATCAGCTTCCATTCCCATCAACAGCATAAGAGGGTTCCCTTTCTCCACATCTTCACCAACACTTGTTTTCCTGACTTGTTAATTTTAGCCGTTCTGACTGAGGTGGTATCTCATTGTGTTTTTGATCTCTATTTTCCTGATTCCGAGTGATGTGGAGCATGTTTTCATGTGTCTGTTGGCCATTTGTATAACACAAAGTAGACTTTAAAAGAAAGCCCATAACAAGAGACAAAGAGCAGTAATGATAAAGGGATAAGCTATAATAAATATCGGAGCACCTAAATACATAAAGCAAATATTAACAGACCTAAAGGGAGAAATTGATAGTAATATAATAATAATAGTAGGGGCAATAACACCCCACTTACATTGACTATAGTTCACCAAGCAGAAAATCATAAGGAAAAGTGTCTTTGAAAAACACATTAGTCTAGATGGGCTTAACTGATATATACAGTATATTCCACCCCAAATGACAGAATACACATTCTTTTCAAGTGCACATGGAATATTCTCCAGGATAGATCAAGTGTTAGGCCACAAAACAGGCTTCAGTACATTTAAGATGATGGAAATAATGAAATTATATCAAGAATTTATTCCAACCACAATGGTATGAAACTAAAATTCAAACACACACACACACACACAAAATTTTTAACATGTAGACACTAAACAAAAGTCAACAACAAAAACCAACAAGTAAATAAAAAAAAACATAAAGACAAATGAAAACAAGAACACAATTGTCCAAAGGCCTTGAGATGCAGCTAAAGCAGTTGTAAGAAGAAAAGTTATAGCAATACAGGCCTACCTCAAGAAATAAGAAACACATCAAACAATCTACATTTACACACAAAGGAACTAGAAAAAGAAGAACAAAGCCCAAAGTTAGCAGAAGGAAAGAAATAATAAAGATTAGAGCAGAAATAAGTGAAATTGAAAATGTAAAAGTAATTAAAAAAAAAACTTATGAAAAAAACCTCAGTATGGTTCTGGCACAGAAATAGACATGCAAATCAATGGAACACAGTAGAGAGCCAAGAAATAAACCCACAATTATGTGGTCAATTAGTCTTCAAAGGAGGCAAGAATATACACTGGGGAAAAAGCCTCTTCAATAAGTGGTGCCGGGAAAACTAGAGTCACATGCAAAAGAATGGACCTGGACCACTTTCTTCTAACATACACAAAAATAAACTCAAAATTAGAGATTAGAGATGTAAATGTGAGATATGAAAATATAAAACTCCTAGAAGAAAGCACAGGCTATAATTTTTCCAACATTGGCTGTAGAAGCATTTCCTTAGATTTGTCTCCTGAGGCAAGGGAAATAAAGCAAAAATAGTGAGACTACACCATAATTAAAAGCTTTTGCACAGTGAAGGAAACATTCAAGAAAATGGAAAGGCAACCTACTGAATAAGAGAAGATATTTGCAAATGATATATCCAATGAGAGGTAACTATCTAAAATATATAAATAATGTATATAACTCAATACCAAAAAACCAAAATAATCCAATTAAATATGGGGACATGATCCGAAAAGACATTTTTCTAAAGAAGGCACCCAGATGGCCAACAGACACATGAAAAGATGCTCAACATCACTTATCATCAGCAAAATACAAATCAAAACCACGACAAGATATTCCACCTGTCAGAATGGCTAGAATAAAAAAAACCAAAAACAAAAACAAATAACCTGCGTTGGTGAGAATGTGGAGAAAAAGAAACCCTGTACAGTGTTGATGGAACTATAAAATGGTACAGCCACTGAGGAAAACAATACGGAGTTTCCTTTAAAATTAAAAATACCATATGATCCAGTCAATCCAGTATTGGAAATTTACCAAAGAAAATGAAAACAGTCATTCAAAAAGATATAATCACCCTTACATTTATTGTAGCACTTACAAAAGCCAAGATGTGGCAGCAACCAGTTTCCTTCAATAGATAGATGGAGAAAGAAGCTGTAGTGTAAATACATGGAATGTTACACGGTCTTGGAAAATGAGGAGATTGTGCCATTTGTAGCAATGGGTGGACCTCAAGTGTATTATGCTGAGTGAAAACACGTCAAACTTAGAAAGACAAATACCCTATGATTTCACTTATATGTGGAAGCTAAAATAGAAAACAAAGAAACAAACAAAAAGCAGACCCATAATAGAATTGATGGTTGTCAGGGGCGAGGTGGGGGAACGATGGGCGAAAAGGGTAAAGAGGACTGGAAGATACTGGCTTCCAGTTAATGGAATAAATAAGTCACAGGGATAAAAGATAGAGCCTGGGGAATGTAGTCAATGGTACTGCAGTAGGGCTGTGTGCTGACTAATGGAGCTACACTTGGGAGCAGAGTGTAGTATAGACTCTGTGAATCACTATGCTGTACAGCTGAAACCATTGTAACATATGTGTCGGTAGTACTCCAAAACAAACCCAGTATGGTAGTGGCACAAAAACAGATCGGTGGAACAAAATAACCCAGAAATAAACCCAGACATGGATGGTCAATTAAATTACAACAAAATAGACAAGCATATACAATGATGAAAAAAGAGTTGTTGGTTTTTCTGTTTTATTTTCAATAAATGGTGCTAGGAAAACTAGAAAGTCACATGCAAAAGATTTGAAACTAGATCCCCAACTTATATCATACACAAGAATCAACTCAAAATGGATTAAAGACTTAAACAAATGTCAGAACTGCAGCCATAAAACTCCTATAAGAAAACATAGACTGTAAGCTGCTTGACATTGGCAATGATTTTGTGGGGATCTGACCTCAGAAGCAGAGGCAACAAAGCAAAAATAAACAAGCAGGACTTTATCAAACTAAAAAGCCTCTGTGTAGCAAAAGAAGCCATCCACAACATGAAAAGGTAACCTATAATATGGGAGAAAATACTTGCAAATCACACATCTGGTAAGGAGTTACTATTCAAGGCATCAAAAGAATTCATACCACTCAGTAGCAAATTAACAAGCAATGAGATTTAAAAAATGGGAAGACTTCAGCTCGGGTCATGATGCCAGGGTCCTGGGATTGAGCGCCGCATGGGGCTCCCTGCTCAGCAGGAAGCCTGCTTCTCCCTCTTCCACTCCTCCTGCCAGTGTTCCCTCTCTGTCAAATAATAAATAAAATCTTTTAAAAAAATAAAAAATGGGCAGAGAATCTGAACAGACAACAAACACGTGAAAAGGTCTTCAACATTAGTCATCAGGAAATGCAAGCCAAACCACAACGAGGTACCACTTGACACCTGTTAAAATGACTATTATCAGATAGGAAAGAAATAGCAAGTGTTGGCAAGAATGTAGAGAAAAGGGAACCCTTGTGCATTGTTGGTAGAAATGTACCTTGAGGTCACCCACTCTGGAAAACAGTATGGAGTTTCCTCAAAAAAAATTAAAAACAATTGCCATATGATCTAGTGATTCCATCCTGGGTATTTATCCAGAGGAGACAAAATAAAAATCTCAAATAGACATCAGTACCCCCATGCTGATTGTGGCATTATTTACAATAGCCAAGACATGGAAATGACCTGAGTGTCCATCTGAAAATGAATTGATAAAGAAAATTTGGTATAGGGGCACCTAGGTGGCTCAGTGGGTTAAAGCCTCTCCCTTCAGCTCGGGTCATGATCTCAGGGTCCTGGGATCAAGCCCTATATCGGGCTCTTTGCTCAGCAGGGAGCCTGCTTCCCTCTCTCTCTCTCTGCCTGCCTCTGCCTACTTGTGATCTCTGTCAAATAAATAAATAAAATCTTTAAAATAAATGTAGTATATACACAGAATGGAATACGATTCAATGAAATATGAATCATAAAAAGGAAGGATATCCTATCATTTGCAACAATGGGTGGATCTTGAGAGTATTATACTAAGTGAAATAAGAAAGAGAAAAACAAACATTATATGATCTTACTTATATGTGAAATCTTAAACAAAACAAAACAAAACAAAAAAAACAAGAAAACCCTAAACTCACGGATACAGAGAACAGATTGGTGGTTGCCAGAGGCATGTGGTCAGGGATGGGCAAATAGGTGAAAGTGTTCAAAAGATACACACTTCTGGGTAGAAAATAAGTCAGTCCTGACGATGGAACCTCCAGGAGGGTGACCACAGTTATTAAGACCTTACTATATATTTGTAAGTCTTCAAAAGGCGCCTCGCAAGGAAACAAAAATTGTAATTACGTAAAAGGAAAGATGCCAACTAAATTTATCGTAGCAATCATTTCACAATATATACAAATAGCGCATCATTATGTTGTACCTTTGAAACTAATACAATGTTATAGGTCAATTGCATCTCAGTAAAAATTCTGCTTCTCAACATCAGCATGACTACTTATTTGCTTTTCCCCACAACAGCTCAACATAATGACCTCAGAACAAGGATACCTACAGCAATACTGACAGTAGGACTGAAATTGCTTTGCAGGGTTTCTTTTTTTCTTTCACTTTTCAGACTTTTAATGTCAACCTAGCTGAATTCCTCTGTTTTAGATACTATTTTTGAGCACAGCAGAATTTTTAAATTTTGCTTTACTGGTCAGTCTGAAATCATTTTTATTTTTATAGGTGAGTTAAGCCCATTTTACAGATAATAGTTGACGTATTTCTTCTCCTAGTCTTTTGTTATGTGGCTTCCTAGCTTACTTATTCTCTCGGACATACGTTTTTTGTTGAGGAAGTTTTGTATTCTTTATCCAAAATCTACTTTATATTAACATTATTTACTATCCTTGGTCCCACTTTTTGGGATACTATCACTTCTGTAATTCAAGCAATCCTGACAGTAACCAGAAACCTCTGCTTGCCCCTCCCTTCCATATCCTCCATTATTATTTTCTCATAGTTAATACTACGAATGTAACCATAAGCCTCCCTACCTTCCCTAAGCTCTTCATATTTTGATGGCTAAGCTCCATATGCATTGTTCCTACACCACCTCCCATATTTGCCTCGGTTTTTGTAGTTCTACAGGTAAATCCATAAAGTCTACCTCCAGTCCCTCTGCCTCTGTATACCTCAGGAAGGGTACATGGGAAAAATATTTCCTAATTTCTAATATGTTTATAACAATTCATCCATGAGCATTATACTTGAAGGTCCGTTTGTCTGGACATATGGCCCTTGGCTTACATTTCCTTCCCTTGGGTATTTTGAATTTACTCCCCCTTACCTTCTGGCATAATACATTATAGTTTAAAAGTCTGATTCTGGCGTGATGTTCTTTCCTTTAAAAAGGACTTGATTGCCAGTCTCTGGTCAGTGTGTAATTTTGAAAATAACACTTTGCCTTGGTAGTCTGACAGACTGAGGTTAAATCCTTATTCCTCTGTATGATGGCTGTACGGACTCTGCGATGTTACTTAACCTCTTCATGTCTCAGCTATAAAGTGGGGATAAAACTGGCACGTGAGATAATTCTGAGGACTAGACGAGGTCATGTCTATAAAGAACTCCAGTTCTTCTAGTGAAGCCAGCTGTAACAACAGGTTTCTTTTCAATAGTACTTCTTTTTCTGTACAGAGGGAAAAAGACTGAAGACTGAGGTTTTAGGAACCACAGGCACCTGATAGTCAATGAGAGTGACTCATATTTCAGTAACTTTCTAAAACACTTTGGTGACCAAAAGCATCTTTAGAGAGCATCTAGTTTAGGATCACCTGGGAGCCTGAGTTGGTTAAAGTCCAACTCTTGATTTTGGCTCACGTCATGATATCAGGATCGTGAGATCGAGCCCTGCATCAGGCTCTGCACCAGCCGGAGAGCCTGCCTAGGACTCTCTCTCTCTCCCTCTGCCCCCTCCTCTCCTCTTAAAAAAATAAAAGGGAGGGGCACCTGGGTGGCTTAGTTGGTTAAGCCTCTGCCTTCAGCTCAGGTCATGGTCTCAGGGTCCTGGGATCGAGCCCCACATCAGGCTCTCTGCTCAGCAGGGAGCCTGCTTCCCCCTCTCTCTCTGCCTGCCTCTCTGCCTACTTGTGATCTCTTTCTGTCAAATAAATAAATAAAATCTTAAAAAAATAAAAGGGAAAGGAAAGGGAAAAAGGAAAAGGAAAAAGGAAGGGCCATCTAGTATTAATATTGAAGAAAACTGGCAAATCTCTCCTTTTTTTTTAGTTGCCTTTTTTTAGTTGCTGTTATTCAGTAGGATTTGTTGTTGTGTTTTTTGCTTTGCTGCTTTCAACTTTTGCCCTTCTCCCACTCAGGAGAGACATCACACTTAGTCCCTTGAGTTCTTTAAATAATGCCTGTCAAATGATCAATATTTAGCCAGCTTTATCAGTTCTTTGGACAGACCCATTAGCTAATGAAAACATCCTGTTAGCCTGAAGAGTGGCCCACCATCCAAAAGAAATCCGTTTGCTAGATTCTATCTCTCTCCCGTTGTTTCTGAACAGCTATCTACATTTCCAGTCAACAAGGCACACGGCTGGATGCTTCTTAGCGGTGCATTTCTATTATTCAGGACAAGAATAATCTCCAAATGTGTTTTTGGCACTGCACAGGCAAGACGACAAACATTTAGGAACCGAGAGCTGTCTCTGATGGCTTAACAGAACTTCAGACTTGCTGCATGAAATGGTCTGAAGAACAGTCCTGGCCTTTTTGAGGCCAAATCTGGACACATGGAAAGGAAAACCGCTCGATCCCAGATATATGTGGCAGCGCTTCTGTCCACTCTGCTTTCTCTCTCACTCTCCAAATGACCTTCATTGAACGTTCTCACTAGAGCCGATGTTTTCAACCAAGAGGACACACACTTGGCCCGTGGGCTGCATGGATACTGCGGCCAATTAGCTTTTCCGAATACCTGTTCCTGTGCTTGTGTAGGAATAAACTCACAGACCTGCCCCACCCAGCCTATGTGGAGACAGACCTGGTTTCGATAAATGAAGCCTTTGCCTCTCCTTTCATTATCCAAGGAGCATCACTGGGTTCGCTGCTCCTTCTTCACACACCCATCACCCGGTCTTTTAGGTGCACTTCCTAAGGTTAAAGAAATGTTCTGTGTGTTTCCTTGTCAGATGGAGTTTCTGACATTAAAAGATTCCAGCAAGGACTCACTGTCCCCAGGATTAGAGTCCTGGCTCCTTCACCTCCAGAAAGGCCCAGAAATGTGATTTTATTCATTTACCATTTTTATAAGTGCAAGTTGTGGGGTGAGGGGCAGAGGAAGAGATAGAGAAGTTCCAGCCAACTTCCCACTGATCCCAGGTTCCTGAGATCACGATGGGAGCTGAAATCACAGGGAGATGGAGAGAAGGGAGTTGAGGGAAATTGGAAGGGGAGATGAACCATGAGAGACTATGGACTCTGAAAAACAACCTGAGGGTTTTGGGGGGCAGGGGGTGGGAGGTTGGGGGAACCAGGTGGTGGGTATTGGGGAGGGCACGGATTGCATGGAGCACTGGGTGTGGTGCAAAAACAATGAATACTGTTACGCTGAAAATAAAAAATTTAAAAAATAAATAAATTAAATTAATAAATAAAAGAGTCAGTGGCTTAACAGACTGAGTCCCCCAAGCACCCCTACAGATATATGAATTTAGAATTTTCCCTCATCCCCAGCTTTTGTGGAATTTTTAAAAAAGATTTTATTTATTTGTAAATAAATAAGAGATCACAAGTAGGCAGAGAGGCAGGCAGAGAGAGAGGGGGAAGCAGACTCCGCACAGAGCAGAGAGCCCGAAGCGGGGCTCGATCCCAGGACCCTAGGATCATGACCTGAGCCGAAGGCAGAGGCTTTAACCCACTGAGCCACCCAGGCATCCCCTTTTGCTGAATTTTTTTATGGAATTCCTTATCATCGATTCTCACACAGGGACAGCCTGGTATCTGAGACACTCCCAAGCACCATCAGTGAAAATGAAATGAAAAGTGCAGTTGTGGATCGAGGGGTCTGGGCTGCAGACCCGGGACAGCCAGCATCCTGCAACATTACCAGGACCAGCCCTTCTCCCAACAACCCCTCCAGAACCAGGAGAGCTGGTTGTGAATTTCCAGTTTCACCACCGTGATCGGATACATACGGGAGTCGCATCTGCGAAAACCCTGTAAGCTTGGATTTCTGTCGATTTCAAGATGAAAAATGAGAGAAGAAAATGGACCAGACAGGGGCTTTGGTGGGGAACTGGAAAGAGAAAACTGAAGAGATTGGCTAGAAGGTGAGAAGAATAAGAATTTTCAAAATCAAAAGTGAGGAAGATACCGGGAGGAGACGCTGAATGGGGGATGAGCCAGGAAGAGGAGAGAGAACGCGTGCTTTGGAAAGCAATGTGCACAGACGGACTTCAACCAGCAACGCTAGGGTTAGGTCATTTCGGGTACAAAATAAGCCCTGATTGTCGTTTAATGCATTCAACGCAAGAGTAAATTTGAGTAAGAGGCTCCAGAATCTTGACTTCCCATCTGTGCTGGTGCCAGGAGGGGCTCTAGCCCGTGTCTCTGCTAAAGCTACTCAGGTCTCAGCTGGACAACTGCTGAGACAGGACCTTACAAGTAAACTGGTCTCTTTGTTACATCTGGAGGTGGAGACGGCAAGTTATGTGAAAAATTCCCATAGTTGCTTTCTTGATTAATAAGCTGAAAGAGTACAATAGAAGTTTCTGGGTTTTTAATGTCTTTGTTGTTTCCGGTGTAGTAGAGACTGCCCTTCTTTGGCACACAGACATGGGGAGTGGGGTTGACTAGAAAAACTAGGGGTCTCCTGGGAGTCCAGGGACAGCCCCCACCCTGCTCTTTCTGATACTTGAAGTTAGAACACATGAACCTCAGCACTTCTGACCATGCTCTGTCCTGACTCCAGGGGACACCACTGACCTTGAGCAACCAATAGAGACTACTAGTGAAAATACACCCAGGACCCCCAAAAAAGATGGCTTCTATTTCCACCGCCATAAATCTGCCCTTCTGACCTCCCCGCTGCCTTGCACACCTTTCATTTCAGCAACAAGGAACCCTTTTAACCATCTAAACTTAATCGCCTGACCTGGGACGTGAATCGCATTCCTCCTGCCTTCTCGGGAAACTCCCACTGCTCATTTACCGCTTGTTTCCTTCTCTCAGATCTCCGATGCCTCCCGTACCTTCGCTCATCCTCCCTCTCAGCCCATGCACAGGTCCTAGTCCATTTGGGCGGCCAGAACAAGTCACCACAGACTGGGTGGTTTCAACAACAAAAATTTGTCACGTCCCAGTTCTGGAGGCTGAGAAGCACAAGATGGAGACCCCGCAGACCCGCTGTCTGAGGAAGCCTCTCCCTGGTTTGTCAGCCGCCGCCTTCTCCTGGTGGTCGGCAGAGACAGGGCATGAGCTCTCACATCCCCCCTCATAGCGCGCTCACTCATCCCATTCCCCAGGGCTTGACCCCCGAGGCCCCACCACATCCCCAAGGCCCATCTGGACACCATCCCTCTGGAGATTAGTTTTCAACCCATGACTTTTGGGAGGGATCACACTTAGTTATAAGAGCTTGCCTCCCATTTTATTGAGAAAATGCAGCAACAGATGAAAACTTCCATGAGCTCCTCACTGGTCTGCCAAGAACATCTGTGTTTGCCTGGACTTACGTGGTGGCTTCCCTGCCTCTTGTCCTCCCAGTAACCAACCCCCACCACTTGTGCCACACACACACACACACACACACACACACACACACACACAGCTTCTAGAATCATTCCTTTCACACAAAATTCTGATGTCGCTTTCTGACTAAAATTCTCTAATCGTTCTCCACAGCTCACAGGGAAAACTCAGCATTTGATTGAACATCTTAAACTCTCATGCTTTGGCCCCTGCCATCCTTAATACCCTAAGGACAACTTTCCCTCCGGCTCTCCCTTTGCGCTCCCCTAAATGCTTCACACAGCCTCTTCCGCAGTTCTACGGTGGTTTCCCACACATCACCCCTCTGCCGAATATCATGTCCCTATTACTCCATCTAAATAATGTGTATCCTTCAAAGGACACCACATCCAAGAAGTCTTCTGAGGTCATGCTGCCTCTGCCCGGTTTTTTAGATGACAATTCTCTGTGCTATTGGAGCATCTATGATGTTTCTGATATGTTTAACATAAATGCATGAGGATCAGCAACAAGTATGGAGGGCCCATGAGTTAGGTAAAGACCGACCACCTTGATCAGTTGGAAGAAGGATCTTGGTGGCATGTAAGCAGCTCACACAGCTGCTGCTCATCTGTGGGGTGAGTACAGACAGAAAGAGGGTCAGAAGGGTGGGTCTAGGAAGGTTGAGAGGGATGCATGCTGCATCCGAGGCTCACTTCCGCTTTGGGGGTGGGGGTTCAAGGGCAAGCTGGGCCAGGCCACAGGGATGTTTGTGTCAGACTAGAAGCAGGAGATGCTCCTGGTGGGTTTGCCAGGTAAAGGGGCAGGCAGCTCTGGGCATGGAACTTGGGCGGTTCAGGCACACTGAATCTAGGAGCTTGAGAAAGGCCATCAGGGTCTTCTCTTCCTCTCCCTCACTCTCTCTTCAGCGCCCCACCCCCATCCTGCCATCTGAGGCCTTGCCTCTCTCCGCTTGTCTTGTTCTGCATGCAGCCCTCTCCAGTTGCAGGAGAGAAGTCTTCAGAAGCCCCAGACCCACATAAGCTAGCTATCCCAATAGAAAACCAACGCTTCTCCCCGTAAGTCCACAAGGAGGTAAAAACTGACTTAAGCAATCTTCCCAACACACTTGGGTCTTCCCTGATTCTATTGAGGACTCATTCATTCAAAAAGCCTTTCTTGAACATCCACACTCTGTGGCAGGCACAGGAGACAGCAATAAGAAGAGAGAGCAAAGGGAAGAAGTTGAGTGACTTCAGGATGGAGGTGGGAAAGGAGGAATTCGCCATTCATATTTTGGCAGCGCTCATAGGCTGATGTCTGAAACTCAAGGATTCCAAGTAGCTATGACAAAGTGCACTGGGGAACATCAATCAACCAATGCCTCCTTGGTGGGGGTGGGGGGTGGGGGTGGGGGGAGTCCAAAAACAAAACTTTTTTTGAATGAACAAAACTACAAAACTACAATCCCCTCATATCTGTCAGAATAGCTAAAATTAACAACATAAACAGTAGGTTTTGGTGAAGATGTGGAGAAAGGGGAAGGCTCCTACACTGTTGGTGGGATTGCAAGCTGGTGTAGCCACTCTGGAAACAGTATAGAAGGTCCTCAGAATGTTACAAATAAAACTGCCTCATGATCCAGCAATGGCACTACTGGGTATTTACTCAGAAGATACAAAAATATCGATTGGAAGGGATACATGCAACTCGATGTTTAAAGTGGTATTGTCTACAATAGCCAAACTATGGAAAGAGCCCACACATCCATCAATGGATGAATGGCTAAAGAAGTGATGAGATATATCTATATATCTCATGTATATACATGATATCATCTATATGTGTAAACACACAATAGACTCTTATTCAGGCATTAAAAACAACAACAACAACAACAACAACAAAAAACAATCTTGCCAATTGCAATGACCTGGATAGAGCTAGAGAGTATCATGCTAAGTGAAGTCATTCAGTCAGAGAAAGATAAATACCATATGATCTCACTCATGTGGATTTTAAGAAACAAAACAAATGAGCAAAGGGGGAAAAAAATAAAAAGAGAGGCAAACCAAGAAACGGACTCTTAGCTAGAGAGAGCAAATGGATGGTTACCAGAGGGGAGGTGGGTGGGGATGAAGGAGGGTGCTTGTCCTGATGAGCACCGGGTGATGGATGGAAGTGCTGAACCACTGTATGGCACACCTGAAACGGATATCACACTGTATGTAAACCAGCTGGAACTTAAATAAAATCTTGAAGAAAATGGACATTTCCCCAAAGAGCTAAAGAAACAGAAAGAGAACCTAAGAACCCAAAGCACGATGAATTTGAATACATCTCGTGCCCAGTGAGCACGGCCCCCCTGAGCAGATGTTCCAAAGGGGGGGGGGGCACTCTACAGGGCCACCAAGGGGGCTGGCTGGAGCAGGTCACTGGGCTTTATTTCCATGAAGACCTGAGAACCCTTCTGTGGGAGACCTTCTATTCAGACATAATTTAAGATTCGAAAGTAGGTGCAAAAACACCCAGAGCATTCCTGTGGACCCTTCACCCAGCATTCCCTCAACGATAATGTCTTACACGGCCATAGCATGTTTCCAAAACTAGGAAGGGACACTAACCCAACCCTGTTGATTCCACTGCAAGGGTATTCAGCTTCCACCATTTTTTTTTAAAATTTTAGGGGGCACCTGGGTGGCTCAGTCATTAAGCATCTGACTTTGGCTCGGGTCGTGATTCCAGGGTCCTGGGATCGAGCCCCACATTGGGCTCCCTGCTCAGCAGGGAGCCTACTTCTCCCTCAAGCCTCTACCTGTTGCTCTGCCTACTTGTACTGTCTATCTCTCTATCAGATAAAATAAAGTCTTTAAAAAAATTTTAGTTATTTATTTGAGAGAGAGACAGTAAGAGAGAGTATGAGAGGGGAGAAGGTCAGAGGGAGAAGCACACTTTCCATGGAGCTGGGAACCTGATGCGGGACTTGATCCCAGGACTCTGGGATCATGACCTGAGCCGAAGGCACTTACTTAACCAACTGAGCCACCCAGGCACCCAGCTTCCACCGTTTTTAATAGGCACCTGTGTGCAAGTGCACACCATGGTACTAGGAAGTGTTAGCACATGGACTGATGTGTGTCGCTGCCACTCCAGTCCTGAGTGGCAGAATATCAGTCCTGAAACAGATCCTGGCAAACAAAGAGGGAGGACCCTGAGCCCTCCACACCTACTCCCCCACCTCCCTTTACCCCACTCCCCATCCCCCCTCAATCCCCGGCCAGCAAGGAACACTGAGGAGGCTTAATACACAGTGGGTGGGGGAAAGGAGGAGGTCATTTTCAACACATACCTGGAGGCACCAGCCTCACTGTAAAACAGGAGGGCAAACCCTGAAGGCTCAGCAGCTGGGGTGGGGGGGGGCACTCATCAACACCAAAGGCAGGAAAGGTGACCCTAGGCCCCACACCTGGAGGCTGTAATGGTCACCAGGGAGATGCTGGAAGTCCCCACCAGGCCCTCCCAGCTGGGATCCTGGGCTCAGGAGGAACACTCAGGGCCATTAATGATGCAGTTTCAGTCTAATTTTTTCTCGAATGTCCCCCTGCCGATTATAGGGAGTGGGCCAAATTATAAGAGTCAGATGACAATGTTTAAGTTGGGACATTCTCTGGAGCTTTGCCAGAGACCTTGTAGGCTGCTAAGGGCTTTTTCTCTCCTTTCTTAGAGCAGGGAAGTCAAAACCCTAGAGGTCTTTCTTTTGTGAAGGAAACTGCATTTTCCTCCATAGCACTGACAAAGTATAATCATTTTCCTTCACAAAAGTTGGCTGAAATCTCCAGCCCATACGAGGGCATCGCAGCAAGTAGTTTAAAGAAAGCCCAGGAAGTGAGAAGTGACATCATGGGGGAGGGTGAGCTCATGGCCAGGGCTCTAGCAGGGGCCAGGTGGTCAAGGTGACCTCTGTTCCCAGGGTCCATCCCAAGGCGTGGCACTGTCTGTTCCCAAACAGGGTAGAGCCAACAGACACAACGGAGCGGGCCCAGAGCAGTCACATGTGGCGTTTCCTCTCATTGTTGGCAATAATGGGGACACTTTGTTCCGAATTTCCTCCCCTTACTCTTGGAGGAAGTGTTGGGATTCCATGAAAGCAGCCCAGTTTTGGCACCTTGGGACTTAGCATGTGGACACAATAGGCAACCTGTCTCATCTCAGCCACAGCTCAGTGACCTCTGGTCTAAGTAGGAAGCCACCTTGATCACTCCTCCCCCAGAAGTCTGGGCACAAACATCCTCCATTTCCCAGAGAACAGTGTCATAGATGGTTGAACTATAAGCTCCCTGAATTCGTCATTACCAGCCACTATGAACACCATCAGCTCCATCACCCAGGGCTCTGAGGAGGAGACGAGTGGTGAAGGGATCGTGCTTGTCACATCCTTACTGCATGTCGGGCACTGCACAAGGAGCTGTGTCCATTACAGGATGAAATTCTAACAAAGCTGCTGCAATGGAGCTCTCACGCCCATTTTCTACCCAAGCCAATGGGGGAGAAGGTGGGTGCCTGAAGCCCTCTAGCTAGGGAGCAAGGGAAACAGAATGGGACCCTGGGTTGGCCTGACTCCAGGGTCTGCATGTAGACCACAGCCGGGGGATAGCTCCTGATAAGCCACTTGAAGTCCTCAGATGCAGCAAAGAGAGAGAGAGTGGGGCTTGTTAGCATGTGAACCAGCCAAGGACACACAGACTAACCATTCAGGTCTTCTGCTCTAGCCTCCATTCCAGTTAGAGCTTTTTCCAACCTCACCTTGTGCCCCCACGGTGCCTCCACCCACACCACTTTCCTCGTCTTCCTCTCCTCCTCTAAGTGCCCAGATTCCCAGCAACCTTCAGATTTGATCCACGGAACATCTGTAAAGGATAGTCCCATTGACATTGAGCATGCCCTGGTGTGGAGCTCAGCAACAAAAACGGAGAAATTAACATGCACTTAAATGCTAAAATTAATGACGAAAGGTCAGAGCCTTGAGAATATCTGTTTCCAGCATTTTCAAGGGGGCCTTCAATTTGCAGGCTGCACTGAGCCATGAGGTTAGCAGCAATTAACTGTAACTCCACACAGCTTTGTGACCAAGAGCTGGGAGCTGGACTCCGGGATTCGGCCACTGCACGCAGGCAGGCACGCACGCACGCACCAGCCCTGTGGCTCGCTCGGAGCAGCACGTCTACAGTGGATCGGGGTCCTGGCCCTGCGGGTGGGTTTGCATGCTCTTGTCTGGAAAACCTGAGTCTGTCTTTCCCCAAGGCTAAGAGTTCTGAAACTGAGGATTCAAGGAAGAAGTCCTTGGGCCAAAGAAGGGAACTTAACACTTCCTGGCGTCTCACTCTCCAGGATGACAGCTCGTAGCCACGCGTGGCTGGGAAGCATCTGACACGCGGCCCATCTGAGTGGAGATCTGCTTTAAGTGTAAAATACATACTGAATTTCAAAGCTATGCATGGTGGGGAAAAGCTAACTTTTTAACTTTTTAGGTGATGATGTTGAAGTCCTAGCATCTTGGCTATATTGCATTAAATAAAATGTATAAAGTCAATGTCCATTGTTCCATTTTATTTTTTCCCAACGTGGCTGCTACACAATTTAAAGTTACATATGTGGCTCACATGTTTCTGTAAGCCACAATTGCTCTGGAGTTTCTGTACCTTGGTGTTCTGGGGCGAGGGGAGCTCTTCTCAACCCTAAGAGGGCCTTCTAGAAATTTTAGAGGACTCTTGGGGGTCACACTGATCGTAGGAGATGCTTCTGACATGCAGTGTGCTAGGCATGAGGTACCTGGAGAGTCCCCCAATGACCAAGAACAGTTTGAAGCAACACAAGGGTTATCCCCTGACTAGCACCACAATGTCCCAACAGACAAGAGACAAGTGAAGAATTGGTTATCATGATGTGAGCCTCAACTAAACCCCATTTTATATATGAACACGAGGTTTGCGTTTTTTTTTTCTTTTTCTTTTCTTTTTTTTTCTTTTTGCACAAACTAGAGTTTCCAAGGACACAGCTGCTGTGTAAATCAAGGAAAGATTGCACTTTGTTTCTCTGGAACATTACCAAATGTTGTTCATCACTTTAGAAATTCACAGCACTGTTGGCAATGTTGCTCATGGTATTTGAGTTGCCAGGATAACACACTACCATCGCCACCAGGCACCGTCGCTCCCAACCCCCTGAGAAGTGTAAATTTCTGCCTACTTCCCTGTATCTTCTAGTGTAAGTGTTTTTGAGCATATATAAAAATACATAGCATTTTATTTAAATTACTTTCCCTTTGGGGCACCTGTGTGGCTCAGTCAGTTAAGCGTCCGCTTTGGCTTGGGTCATGATCCCGGGGTCCTGGGATTGAGACCTGCATCAGGCTCCTTGCTCAGCGGAGAGCCTGCATCTCCCTCTGTCTGCTTCTCCCTCTGCCTCTGCCACTCCCCCTGCTTGTGTTCTCTCGCTCTCTGTCAAATAAATAAAATCTTTAAAAAAAAAAAAAAATCTTTCCCTTTGTTCCTTCTATATTACAATTATAACTTAATATTGATTTTTTAAAAAAAATGTGTGTGGATAAATTATACTACCCTAAAGGGGGTCTCACAAATTTTCCCACCAAAAAGGCACGTATCTGATAGAATTAGAAACCATCCCTTGAACACGTTCAAGGGAGGTACAGGGTGACTAGGATGGTGGGCCAGGAACAGGGTAGGTATGATCGGCAATCCCATGGGAGCCCAATGCCTTGGATGTTGATGAAAGAGCCCTGAGTACATAGAATAATGCACTTTGGAGTCTGGCAGATTTGACTTCGAGTCCCAATTCCACTATGGGCAAAGAATCTGAATAGATAGTTCTCCAAAGAAGACATAATAAACGACCAACAGGTGGGTAGAAAGGTGTTCAACATCACTAAACTTTGAGCAAATCACGTTAAGCCAAAATCACAATGGGATATTACCTCACACCAAGGGGGTGGTTTTTACATAGAAGGAGGACAAGTTGAGGATGTGGACAAGAGGGAACCTCTGCACAATGCTATTGGAATGTAAATTGATGCAGCTGCTGTGGAAAACAGTATGGAGGCTCCTCAAAGATTTCAAAAAGAACTACTATAGGACTCAGCCCTCATACTCCTGGGTATTTGTCCAAAGGAACTGAAATTAGGATCTTGAGGAGATATCTGCACTCCTAGGTATACTGCAGCATTATTCACAATAGTCAAGATTTGGGAGCAACCTAATCGTTCACTGATGGATGAAAGACTAAAGAAAATGTGGTATATACAAATGATGGAATATTATTCAGCCTTAAGAAAGGAAATCTGACATTGCAATGACATGGATGAACCTGGAAGGACATTATGCTCAGTAAAGTAAGTCAGACATGAAGAGAACAGATATGACAGGATACCTCTTATATGAAGAATCTAAAACTATCAAACTTACAGAAGCAGAAGCAAACTTACAGAAGGTATTTTCCAAGGGCTGGGGAGGTGGGATAAATGAGGAGGCATTAGTCAAAGAATACAAAGTTTCAGTATGTACCAGATGAACAAGATACATAAATCCTAGAGCTCTACTGTACGGCATAGTGCCCAGAGTTAAGAATATCGTATTGCATACTCAACACTTTGATAAGATAGTAGATTTTATGTTAAGTACTCTTACCACACACAAATAGGGTGGAAGGAAATTTTGGAGGTGATCAATATATTTATGGTATCGATTATGGTGATGGTTTCACAGATATCCACAAATCATCAGGTTATATGCATTAAATATGTCAACCATACTTCAATAAAATGGTTTTTTTAGTTAAGAAAAAACTAACAAAGACCAGTTGACCAAAAAAAAAAAAAAAAAAAAAAAAAAGTTAACCTCATTGAAAAACATGCCCACAGAAAAACCAACAATAATGTTTGACCAAGTATCTAGGCACCCCGAGGCCCAGTCAAATTAACACATAAAATTAGCCATCACAGTTTATATAATGTGAGCCCACTGACCTGTGAGCTCTGTGAGAACTAGTACTAGTGTTTGTTTTATCCCCAAATCAGAGGGTGAACCATAGCCAATAATCATTTATTGACCCCATGAAGGGCGGTTCTGGTCCCAAACAGAGAGCTCACATCTCAAGGTAAGAAAATGCTACCTCCCCACGGACACCCTGTTTTATCATTCTTCCTTCATGCAAAGTTATCAATGTGTAGATCTAACAGGAAGCTCTGAACTGTTCACACTGAAATGTAAGCCCAATAAGTCTGGCATGGTGCTCAGCGGAGGGTGGAGAAGTTTGTCACGCCTCCACAGTACTAGACTCAGCATCGCCTTGAGCAAAGGAGGACGAGAGAGCTTCACGATGCTTCCCCTCATGGCCTGCCCTCGTTCATCCGAGATCACCACCCCTTCCACATGGAGGAGAGCCCTCTCGTGGACACATGTCCACTCCTCAGACACATGCATACTGAGAAGGGGACAAAGACATCTCAAAAAATAATTAAGGACCACATACTATATAGAGAGTGTCTAATTTAATTAACCTCAATAGCCATAAATATTATTCTTCACATTTGACAGCTTCAGAGAAGGGACTTGGATTTTGGCGAAGTAACTGGTAAACCTCTGTATGGTGACAGTGGGACTCAAATCCGGTTCTGCCTGGTGTCATGGCTCCTGCTCTTCTGTGACCACAGGAGTGCATGGCAAAGCCTGGGGACAGCTTCCCCAGGGAGTCGGCAACATGTCGGCAGGTACAGGAGGCTCCTCTTCCCCCAGCAGAGGGCCTGAGCCAAGCTCCCCACAAGGTCCCCAGATGTGGGCAGCAGACTTCCCCAACCACAGCTATAAACAGCTGGTGCCAAAGCTCAGATCATTCAATGGCCAGATACAGACTTGCTTTCTGCCCTGAGCTTCAAGTCCACTGTCCTACATATTCCACAGGAAAGGAGAGCGCTCTCCCTGGGAGGAGGTTGTTCTGCGGCCCAGCGGGCCCTGCTCACGTGCGCCTGAGCATACCTGTCCAGGGCTGTCCGGGAGCCACAGCTGCACAGTCGCGGGCTCTCTTGTCAAAGGTTCCACTCTGTACCACCGATGTCTACTGGGGTTCACCCAAGCCTGGTGTGTGGCCTCTTATCCCCCCTTACTTTGACATGGCACTTTACAGTCTACTTTCCCACAGATTTCTTATTTCATCTGCTAAATCAGGAGCTGGCAAACGATTGCCAGGGGGCCAAATCCCGCTTACTGCTAGTTTTTCCTATTGGAACATACCCAACCCCATCCTTTCATGGTGTGTCTAGGACCGCTTTTCCTCACAGTGGCGGTAGAGACCATTACGGTCCACAAAGCTTAGAATATTTACTATCTGTCTCTTAAAAAATTTTGCTAGCCTGCTCTAAACAACCCCAGGAGGTAAATGCAATTACTATCATTCCCTAATTATAGGTTAAAAAAAATTAGATAAAACCAAGTTGCTTAGAAAACCTAAATGGTTTCTTAAGGATACAGAACCCATTGGCAAAGTCAAACTGAAAGCCAAAGTCATATTTAAGAGATGGGCGTACAGCAAAGGTTTGCACTAGGAAGGGATTCTCTTAAGATGCTTTCTGGGTCCAGTGAACTTGTCTTGGTGAAAAGAAAAGGAGAGGCAAGTTTCTGTTCTTTAAAATATGGTAGACAGTCAATACCTTCTTAGCCCACGGATCAAGAAAGCCAGCCTTGAGCTTGAGGCTGCAGAGTCTGAAATGCCAGCTGAAAGGGCCTGGAATATTCAAAGTTGATATTTTGTTTACTTTTAGTATCCTATTTCAAACAGCAAACAAAACCCATACAACCCCTAGGTGCACAAGAAATAAATGTGAGAAAGGTGCGTGAGGGGAAGGACAGCATGAGTTCTTCTGATGTGGCCAGGGAAGCAAATTTCTGGGGGTGGCTTTTCTCACACATGATTCTCTCCTTCCTCTGGCCCAGCCCCTCAGCACACACAGAATTTAAATAGCATCCCTGCTCAAAGTCCGCATTTCCCCACACTGTCTAGAACGGAGATGTGTCTCAAGGGCTGTTTTCGTGTTGATTCGTGTTTATCACACAGAGACTTGGAACCTTTTGTCTCTGAAAAGAATTTCTTTTCTAATGACATTTAATAACAGCCACACACCGTCTCCTTATAGCTCCAACCAGGACGGTCTCCTTGTCGCCAGTCATCCTGGTGAGTTTAGAATGGTCTGGGAATGGATGGCAAAGAGCCCACGGGAGACTTTGTTCTCAGTCTTGGACACCAGGGGCCTGCGGAGCTTTAAGCAAGTGGGCCCAACTTGTATAGACAGAGGGGCCCTTGCTGGAGAGCAAGTCCTAGTCTTGCAGCAAACAGATGAAGGAGGAGTGCCTTGGAAGAGAGACCAAAACAAAAACAAAAACAAAACAAACAAACAAACAAAAACAGAAAGCAAGGCCTGGGCTAATGAGCAAAGCTGACCAGGAAGGGAGAAGGGAAGAGGCTGCCCACAGGAGTCAACCCTCCTGGGCTAGGTGAGTGGTTGAATCTGCAAAAGACTCCTTCTGAATGGTGCAGTGTGCAGACTGTGCAACCATACATAGCAACCCTGAGAAGTACCACCTTGGTTCAAAAACTTCCAGAAATAGATTTTGGAAAGATAAGATTGAATCAAGCTTAATCCACATAAATATACATGTCTTTGTGTATAAGAAAGAAGCAGAATAAAAATAAAAGAAGCACCTCTGGGCTCTTTGTGCTTAGCTGCATTATTAAGGATCATGGCCTTGCCTGGGAGACAGCCATCTAATAGGGGTTTTAAGGAGTCATTTTGCACAAGCAGGTCAAAGGTGAAGCGCAGCAGAGGGGATGAATGGAGAGGCAGGTTTCTCCCCGGCGCCGGTGGTTGCTCTCCTCTCAACCAGAACCTGGAAATAGGCCTGTGTTTTCCCAGCCAGCCCCATTCTTTACGTCCACGTCAATATTTTCCAAAAATTTCTTTCTAAGGCCCTTAAAAACCAGCTGTTATTTGCTATAGCCAATTTCTTACAGAATTTAAGGAATTATACATAGGGCTTGCTGGGAGGCAGGAGGGCAATGGTTCTTTTTTTTTTTTTTTTTTTAAAAGATTTTGTTTATTTATCTGACAGAGAGAGAGAGATCACAAGTAGGCAGAGAGAGAGAGGCAGAGAGAGAGGAAGGGAAGCAGGCTCCCCGCCTAGCAGAGAGCCCGATGTAGGGCTCGATCCCAGGACCCTGGGATCATGACCTGAGCCAAAGGCAGAGGCTTTAACCCACTGAGCCACCCAGAAGAGGAGGGCAATTGTTCTTAAGCTTGCTTGTGCTCAGAGTGCCCCAGAGGGCTGGGGAACTCCCAGATGACTGGACCCCAACCCGAGTTTCAGATTCAGTAGTTCTGTGCATGGGGCCAAAAGAATTTGCATTTCTAATACATTCCCAGCTCTTGTTGATGCTGCCAGTCCCAGGAACCACACCCTGAGAAGGAACTGAATGATAAACCAGGAAACTTAAAAGTGAGGGCTTTGGAGGCAGAGTGCCTGGGAATGGGTCCTGGCCCTGTCCTTTATCACCTTTACCTCTGTGACCATGAGCAGATGACTTGAACTCTCTGGGCCTATTTCAGCAGTTATAAAATGGTGTCCTGACAGGGATTAAACTAATCAGTCATACACACGGAGCCCCATCCACAGACTGCAGGAGAAGCCATTGCCTACCTAGCCTCATTCGAAAAGAGAAAAAGTTAAGGAGGCAGCAGCACAATCAAAGGAGGGAAGGGGAAGGGAGGGGAGACAGGCAGACAGGCAGGGCCAGCGACGCCTCTGCCCTGCCTCTTAGGACAGGCACAACCCTCTCACAAAATGCCCACTGAGGGTCATGTTGCTGCCTTCCCCCCACCAAAGGGAACAGGAAGTAGAGGGAGGCGACCGTTAACGTGACTTCCTACCTGCAAGGCACTGCCCCATCTGCTGTCTCCTTTGGTCTTCCCCACACCCCTGTGAGTTAGGTCTTACAGATGCAGAGCCCCAGGGCCCAGAAAGGTCAAGTGACTCCCCTGCCAGCACGGTCAGGAAGCCAAGGCACCCACTGGGTCCAGACCAGACGCACCATCAGGCACCTTATTTGCACAACTGGCCAACAGCTCAGCTAGCTCCTTTTCCCCTTTCTTCTTCTAGAGTTAAGAGTCAGATCCATGTTTGCGGGCGCTTTCTGGGAAAGTGGCCCTAGCAGAAGGTGGCTGAGGGTGACCCCTCTCCATTGAAGAGGTCTAGGGACATTCCAACCCAGAAACTTCTCCAGCATCCTGAAAAGGCCTAAGGGAACCACAGAGCGTGGGCTCCCGTCCATGCACTTGGCCTCGAGTGGCAGGGCTCTGCTCATTGAGAGTTCGTGGAAAAGGGTAGCAGGGCGAGCCCGAAAGCTCTCAGGCACACCCACAGGCCGCTGCGCAGAGGATCAGGGTTGGGTCAGGAGGGATGGGGGTGGAGGGGAGAGATGTGGAGCTGGGGAGGCTGGAGAGACCGTCTCAGGTTCACCTTGTGTTATCCCCTGGCCACCACACATTATGGAAACCTGCCTCTAGAAAGGGGTACTTGCATGTGAGGGACAAGGTGGCAGCATCCAGAACCTTCTCACTCCAGGCCACCCTCACCAGTCTCCTTTCTTCCTGTCTTGCCAGTGCTTGGACTGATGACTACCCTCCACTTGACCGCCCTCCTGTGAACTGCTCCAAGACCTACTGCACAGTGGGCTAGAGGTCTGATAGGCTGGGCCCCTTCCTCCCGGGGACAATCTCCTACCCTCCTCAATTTTGTTTGGTGCATCCAGTGTGGGTAAGACCATCAGAACACTGGGGAAGCCCTGTGGATGTGCCCACATCCATGGGGGCATCCTGCCTGTTCAGGCAAAGTGTCTTCTTGTTCCTGTTTTCCTTCTGATCAGATTTTAAACCAAGTAACATCATCAGAGGGACTTGCAATGCCCGCAGCCCAAAGGCTGTCATCGTGAATTGCTTTCTGCCCCACTCAACACGAAGTGTGATTCCAAGGAACATTGTAAATTGCAGCTGGTGACTAAATACCACACAAACATGTCACAAACCTCATAAACTGTTAGAGTGATGGAAACAAGACTGAAAAATTAATATGTCATATACACATTTCTGGATGGTCTGTTTTTCTGGTTTAACCACATTTATGCTTTTTTATCAGCACGAGATAATCTCCAACCACCACATGGTCCTTCTGGGACTGTAAAGGTCTTTGAAATGAGCGTTTACCCTGCACAAATCCCCCACGTATCAGAAGAGCTGGAAGGTAATTCGTGATGGGATTTGAAAGGTGCTAAAAGGCACTCCCTGTTCCCAAACTTCTTCCTTGCCTGCAATTCCCATCATCATCAGAGAAAGACCATTATCATAGGATCTCATGGACACGCAAAATTTAAGAAACAAAACATAGGGTCCTAGGGGAAGAGAGGAATAACTAAAACAAGACAAAACCAGAGAGGGAGACAAACCATAAGAGACCTAATCATAGGAAACAAACTGATGACTGCTGGAGGGGAGGGAGGTGGGGGGATGGGGTAACTGGGGGATGAGCATCAGGGAGGGCGTGTGAGGCCATGAGCACTGGGTGTTATAGAAGACTGATGAATCACAAACCTGTACCTCTGAAACCAATAATATATGCTAATTAATTGAATTTAAATTAAAAAACTGTTTAAAAATAAAGGCACTTATTTGGGATAGGATATTGAATTTAAAAGGCATCTTCTAAAATAAATTCAATGACACCACTCAAAATAGGGAGCAAGCTGACCGACTAGCACACAGCCCTCCCTGTATCTCCCTTCCCATTCTTCCTTCTTAAATATTGAGTGACCGCCATGGATTACCTTGGACATTCTTAAATGAGGGGCCCAGATATGGGCTTCAGGGGTTCCATGACCTGGGCTGCCAGTTTAGTGCATGTATTACGTGCACACAGATCTCTAGAGAGAAGCCTCTCACTCTCGTTGTTTTCAAGGAGGTCTAGGACTCGCCAAAGGCTGAGTCTCATTAAATTTACTGTATTAATGTGACCAATTTAGAAGGTGAACCCAGGTCCTCCAAAAAGAGACAAGGACCAGGTGACTTGGGAGGAAGAGGCTCTACACGGTTGCCTGGACAAAGGGGCCAAGGTCACATTTGAACTTCTTTGATTACACCTCAGATGACCGCGTCTCACCCCTCATCCTCGTCTTCCCCGCCCCCCAACAACTATTTATACTTTGCAGAGCAATATATAATTATTAAACATTTATTAAACAACCATGCTTGGTACTACATACATTCTCTTATTTAATCCACACAGCGTTCTGAGATCCATTCTATTGTTGCTTCATTTTACAGACAGTAAAACTGAGGCTTGAGTAGTTGGGTAACTTGCCAAGGTTATCAGCAAACAAGCAAACTGCAAAACCAGGCTCAGGCTGCCTTATTCTGGAATCTATGCTTTTAACCATGATGTCAGTGGTTCTTAAATTTAAGTAGGCATCAAAATCACCTGGAGGGCTTGTGAGAACTCTGATTTCTGGACTCCACTGAACAGGTCTGGAGTAAGGCCCAAGAATTGGCATTTCCAACAAACCCCTCCACCCCTGCCATCATACGGCAAAGCCCCTTCCTTGCACAGGTTCTTTGCACAGACTCCTCCCAAGGCCCCTGGAGGGATCCTAAAAATGTATCCATAAGATCGTATAATTTTGAAAAATTTACTTGTATTTTCTTAAGGCAGATCCTTAAAACTGTATTTGCTTTGGGCCCTACCCCCAACTGAAGCCTGGATTTGCCCCAGACCCTGGGGTCTTCCTTCAGTTATATTTCTCTTATTTTTATCTCAGAACCTGGATCAAGTTACAGGCCACAATAAGAGCCACAGTTACCCCAACAGGCTAGGGTTTCATGAAGTTCCTCAGTCCGTAGGGGTATGTCCACAGACACCATCTGAGGGTTTTAGATAGAGACAGATCTAACAAAACTTCATGCATTGAAGGGACGATCTCAGACTTCCACCAGGGTGTCTTGATGGCCACGTTGGGATCTAAGGGATGTCACACACACCCCTGCGGGAAGGGAAGAAAGACAGGGAGGCCCCTTCTGATGCCTGGGCCAGCGGTAGTGAGGGTGCCCCTCTCTTTAGTACAGGATAAGGCCAGAGAGAATGAATGTCCCTCACATCTGTTGCTTCAAATCTTATACCTGGAGAGAACCCAACACCACCTTGAAGGCCTGTGAGCATAGTGTTTGGGAAACAGGAAACAGACAAAGAGATAAAGGCTTGACCAGACCTTTCTATGGGGACTAGAAGATCCTGTAGGAGCTTGGGTTACTCCCTCCCCATTCCCGCCACTTTGAGGCAGGCCAGTGCTATCCAATATAGAAACACACCTGGAACCACAGATGTAAAGGTTTCATTTTCTAGCGGCCACATTAAAAGGGCCAGAGACAGGTAAAATGTTAACATAGTTAATCGAATATAGTCAACATTTTATCACAACACATAATCAATATAAAAACTATTAATGAGATCTTTTATGTTCTTCTCTCCTCCATAGTAAGTTCTAGAAACCTGGTGCATCTTCATACTTTGCATCTCAGTTCAGATGCTGAATTTTCAATGGGGTTCTAACAATACCTTTGTGTTTAATGGAAAAATATTTTCTATTACTTCCATTTTTTAATTTATATGAAATTAAAACTTCAGATCCTCAGTTGATATAACTATTCCAGGGGCTTGGCTGGTGTTGGAAGCACAGCTCAAGGATAAAACAAACTGATTTCCTGGGCCTCCTGGAATGAGAATATCTATGTCGCTAAGACAGTGATAGTCATAGTAGTTGTCTGGAGACATCCCAGGGAAGAGGAGGAGGGATTTAGAATTTGGAGAAAATCAAACTGGTGAGGATTCCTAGAATAATTGCATCTCTCTACAAGAACTCATTTGTTAGTAATTACCATGTTGATATGTTGTATGATTGGTTGTTTAGAATGGGACTCCTCCAGTAAACTGTAAGCTCTGTGAGGACAGGAAACGGGTCTCATATTCAGTATTACAGCTCTTGAGCCCAGCACAGTGCCTGCTGTTATAGCGCTCAACATGTTGAAAGAGTGATTAAATGACACTAAATCTTTGAAAGACACATGGTGTATATAGGGTTGCCTGTGTATAAACAAATCGGCCCCCAAAGAGTTATCATAGCAAGACTGGCAAAACCTGCACACAGCATACAGTTCAGCTAGAAACAGGGAACTACCAAGTTGGGCTGAATATCTCCCTTTTGTAGATTAAGTAATTTGAGTTATTGGTACTAATGGTGACTTTATAAGTCCTAAATACCCACAGAACCTGATGGGTTTCCATTACCTACAACCGTGAGGCCACTTTCCTTCCCTCTCAGGCCCTGTTTTTGGGGTCTTTCTTCTCTTATTTCCTTCAGCTACAGGGAAATCATGGCCAAGCAGGTCAGATTTTTAGTGAACACTGGGAAAGGGCCACTTATCAATGGTAGTTTTTGTCCGCAATTTGGGGGGCAAAGGACAGAAACTGAACCTGACATCGAGGGGGATTCACTTCAAAAGGCAGGCCAGGGAACCCTGGACAAGAATAGAACGAGGGTCATACACAGCCAGAACCCGGTCGGCCATCTTGCCTTGTCTTTCTATCCACACAGACTGGCTTCCTCTCCATTCTGAGCAATGCATTAGTGAATTCCCTGCACCACCATAACTGAGCTTTCGGGCTTCAGTTTTCAACCATCAAAGATCCCTCCCAGAGGCTGGCACAACTTTCCCAGGTCCAAAAATTCCAGAATCCCTCAGTGGGGCCTCTTTGGTCCAGCTTGCCCAGGGGCCTTGCCCCGGATAAATCAATGTGGCCAGGCCTGGAAAAGGATACGATAGTACAAAGGATGTTGAGGAGACTCTCCTCTTGCCCTAGATTTGTTGAGTCCAGCTCTAGGAAAAATACGAGGTATTCATACGCCCACTTGGTCATTTCTAGGGCATATCCAAGGGACTGTGAAGCTGGCCAGCCATCACTCCAGGAGGGCCCTTACCGGCCCATTTAACAAGGGAGAGAGAGAAGAGCAGTCATCTGAGTTTTAGACCTTGAGTAGAGTGAGAGGATTCGGGGGATAAGAGGGGGGCGCTTTCTTACCCTTAAGCCAAGAGAGGAGGAGAAGCACTCTGTAGTAGTACACTGGTTAGGAGGGGAGCTTGGCAGGCAGGACCAGCTTCGTGGGGCTGAGGGCCATGCAGTCATTCAGGAAGATTCCACACTTGGAGACAGGACAAGCTGGGCTATGAAAATGCCTGTGAGACTGGAAGTTTCAAAGGGGGCTGGAATAATCTTTAAGATCTAAAGTGACCTGAAAGTTGTAAGATCTGGCCTAGATGCTCTGAAGACATCTTTGATGCCACTGGGGTGCAGTGAGCATCCCATAGGCCAGCTGGAGCAGGGCTTTCCATATACAGAGGGCTGAGTTGAGGTCATTACTTTGACATTGCAGCACCATGGCATCCACGATGGGGGGGGGGTCCTGGCAGACCCGCCAGACATGCCCACACCAGGAGAGGGTGTACTTCATCCCCATGTCCCACACTTGGGTTCGGGGGCACTCAGGCCAAATTCCAGTCCCCTGCTGCCCTGGGGTCCTAGTGCCACAGGGGAACTGTTCTGAGACCCATCTACCCTCCCCCTAATCACTATTTAGCCTTATATTCTGCACATTGCAGTCTAAAAATATCTTTCTCATTTCTCTGTTTATTCTCTGTCTCCTCCAAACAAATGTGAGGGCAGGTTCAGGTATCCCTGCTTTTTTGAAAGTTTGCACAATATTATGCTTTTACAGAGGATCTATATTACTCCCTGTCTCCACTAACTGATATCCAGAAGATTTTCACTTTTGGGAAAAAAGGCACAAAGTAAAAATAACATTCAGCATTCATTTTGCAGCAAGCCATTATAGAGGCAGCACACACCCTGAGCAGCAAGAGTGGCCCCACCAAACTCCTTCTCCAGGAACTACACTCGAGGAACTACATCTCAGCAGCCAGCCGCCACAGTTTTGAACTGTGTTTGTGAGTACATGTGCTTTATCCCAATTTATTGTGTACGTTCATTGGCAAGACCTGTCCGAAGATTTCAGAAAAGCCTAGGAGAGGTTATTTTTTGGGTCTGGGAATACTCAAAATTTTTTCCATATAAATTAATGACAATTGTTTCTTTATGCCATTGGTTTACAAAAGATTTCATAGGAACACTATGCTTTTGGACAGCAGGGGAATACTGTACCTTTTCTGTCTTAATCACGGCAAACCCACAGTATCTACAACTGTGCCTGGCATGTTGTAAGCACTCAAGTATTTCCACTGAATGAATGAAACATAAATATCTTAATAAAATATATGTATAACTGATATTTGCAAGAGAAATATTCTGAGACATTCACATTTCTCTCAAGTATATACTCTCAAAAAAGACATCCAGTTCAAAAAAAAAAAAAAAAAAGGCAAAACCACACTGAGTTACTCCTCCTAAGTGACTGACTCCAGCTCATCAGTTCTTACAAGGATTCTAGAGCTCAAATGTTAATTCCATAGATGTGAGGTCTCTACTCTTTCCACAGACCTGAGATGGAAGGAAAGGACTAATATTCCATTAGGGAGTCATGGTCTTTGTGATCACACTGATAATTTTCTTTCCATTAAGATGTTGAAGCATCGTGGCTGTTCGAAGGAGGACAGTAACACTTTCCTAAGTAATGGTCTTTCCTAGTATAAAAATGCTTTAGGTAATAAGACTGGGGGGAGGGGGTTGGGGGGTGGGAAAAGGAGAGGGGCTTGGCCTCTCACTCCATCTGTGTATGCAATTATTGTTGCCGTCCCTGGTTCTGAAGTTTTCATAGGACTACCCCATGGATCACAGAATTTCCAGGAATGCAAGATGTTGTTTTATTATTTTTAGATCTACTGACTAGAAACTGAACAGAGTAAGGTGATAACTTGTCCTGAGCCTGAATCAGAGCCAGTTAGGGTGGCCAGGGAGGTGAGACCATGAGCCATAGAACACAGACCACTAGGTTCAAGACAAAATTTCTTATTGTGGTTTGGTGCTTCCCTCCCCTTCCCTGTAGTTCCCATAGTCTATACATGACATGCACTGCCTGGCCTTTCTCTGAGCTGCTTTTCTTCTACCAGACTCCGCTCTCTGCCTTTCCTGTGGTGGCAGTGAGATTAAATGGGAAGAGGAAGGGGCAAGGGACCCAGCCCAGAGGAAGTCAGTAGACAGGACCCAGGTATGGCCTTATAGGAGTCCTACTTAGTGCCACTAGGTCCCACCTATCATACCTCCTTCCTCACTCAGGTCTATCCTCTCAACTCTTCTTCACCAAGCTGAATTCCCCCCTCCTTCTCCTCCTAATGAATCTCTCTACCTGACCTATATCATTATCTTCCCTCTGAGATTTACTGACTTCTGTCAGGGCTCTACAAACTGACATATCCATCTAAGATGGGCCTAACTTCTTTGAGAACATCTTCTGCCTCTAATAAGCCTAAAGCCCTTCCTGTATTTTAATAAAGACAATGGGTGAAGACTAGGGGATGGGGGCCCACGAAGAACAGCATCAGAGGAGCTTAAGGAGGAGAGAAACAACCAGAGAAGTTGGGTGATCAGAGCAATGGGGAGCTAAGGATGTTGGATGGAGAAGGGAAGATGAAACTATGCAGAGACAGGGAAAGAGAGAAGGAGAAGTCACCAAAAGGGAACTTTTGGATTCAAGAATTAAGAGATCACCAGAGAACTTGGAGAAAAGCAATTTCAGCATAGTTGCAAGGAAAGCTAGATTAAAGACACTAAGAAGTAAATGAAGGGTCGTACTCAATGTTGATAAGATGCCCTTTCAAGCACTGCTCAAATATAAATTGATGTGATGGCGTGGTGAGGGCTTTAAAAGTTATTCTAGGCATGGCATATAGACAAATTTTATTTCTAGGCATAGCATATAGACAATATGTAAGCATAAGAATTTTAACAGAACACTACTTATAATCATAAAGTAAAAGAAGAAATTATATGACATTTACAAAGTATAATCAGCTAGGATTACAATATCAGGTTTAATCAAACTTCAGAATATAAAGTGCTATATTCAGTAGGAGTTAAATTTTATAAAATAAAGAATTGGGTTAGATCTATCCATCCATCCATCCATCCATCCACCTACTATTTTTGTATCTAGCCCCAAAAGACTAAAAAGGAAACCTGCTAGAACATTGGTAGTCAGTGGATATATCTGCACTGTGGGCTTATGGCCAATTTTCCTTTTCTTTTTTAATATTTTATGTATTTTCCAAATTTCTGTAGTAAGTATGAGTCATGCTTATAATCAGGGAAACAGAAAAGGTTGCTTTTAAAATAGAATGAGCCTGTGGTGAGGAAGTAGAACCAAGGATTAAAGATGGTCTTTTAAGAAGTTCAGAAGATGCGAGAGGGTTTTGGTTCAAGATAGGAACATAGGAAGCTTCTGAATTCACCTCCTCCCAAGGACACACTGAATCTACAGCTACATATGGGACAATTTCCTCTGAAAGAAATCTAGAAACTAGATGAGAGACTCCTACACATCAGGCAAATGAGGAAAATCCCTTGTCTCAAGGAAACGGGTAGGAGAGGCTGAGAAACAATCTCACTGTAAAGCCCATGTCCAACATGGTAACCAGCAACCAGGAAAGAACTCACAATTCCCAGCTTCTTCCTGAGGAGTAAAGAGTCTAGACACTGGGGTGCCTGGGTGGCTCAGTGGGTTAAAGTCTCTGCCTTCGGCTCAGGTCACGATCCCGGGGTCCTGGGATCGAGCCCCGCATTGTGCTCTCTGCTCAGTGGGGAGCCTGCTTCCCCCTCTCTCTCTGCCTGTCTCTCTGCCTACTTCCGATCTCTCTCTGTCAAACAAATAAATAAAATCTTAAAAAAAAAAAAAAGTCTGGACACCACATCTAGTGTGCAAACTTTTAAGACTCCCACCTGAGAGATGGGTTCCCAAAACTTCTAGCTTTGAAAGTTAATGGGGCTTATCCAGAAGACCCACTAGGCTATCGGGAACTAAGAGACAGCTCTTAAAGGGGTCACATGGGCTCCCACACATTCATCATTGCTAACCCCTCAGGGCCTAGTGGAAAGGCAAGAGACGGAAACAAATCCAGTCTTTCCATGAAAGAGATCTATTGGCTTATCTTAAAAGCTCTGGACTGAGAATAAGGCTACTACTTTAACACATAATTAAGGGATGACTACTACACTTTCCAGAGACCAGGGATGCTAGAAGGCACTATCTTTGGGTTCTCTCTCTGCCTGGCTCTGTGTTATTTTCTTCAAGAAAGGAGTTTATGCACATGTCTAGCATTCTGGGTTTTGCAGCTACTACCCAAGGGACACTGATTGCCTGGCTCTGGTGGCTAATGAGGCTTATGTTCATGGGTCCCATAGGGTTAGAACAGAGAAACAGTACTTAACTAGTGATTCTCCCAGGACACAGCTCAGAGGCAGCAAACAAAAATACCCACCTCACACTCTTCCCTTGAAAGAGGTATATTAGTATACTTTACAAGTTGCTGCCTGAGGATCTAGCTTATAGTCAGCCTGCATCGCTGTGCTGAGTGAGATTCTTCCCTGTAGGAAACTACCAGATCTTGGCATACCCTCAACTACTGGGTCCACTAAGAACAAAGAAGGTTGTTTAGTTAATCACAAAGATTTGAGAGACTACCAGGAGGTTGCCACACTTATGGCTCGAGGAGAGGGGGACTCAAAATCACAAATGAAAGAGGACAAATAACAACCAACAACACAGAGTCATCACCCAGTAATTGCTCTACTGGGTACATAATTCCAAGATGCAAAAATGCTAATTCAAAAGAATACACACACCCCTATGTTTATAGCAGCATTATTTACAATAGCCAAACATGGAAGCAGCCCAAATGTCTATCCATAGATGAATAAAGATGTCACACACACACACACACACTCACACACACACACACACACACACACAGGAATATTATTCAGCCATAAAAAGGAAGGAAATCTTGCCATTTGCAGTGATGTGGGTGGAACTAGAGAGTATTATGCTAAGTGAAATAAGTCAGAGAAAAAGAAATACCATATTTCACTCATGTGGAATTTAAGAAATGAAATGAATCAAAACAAAAAGAGCAAAGGGAGAGAGAAAAAAAAAAAAGAGACAAACCAAGAAATATACCCTTAACTATAGAGAACAAACTGATGGTTACCAGAGGGAGGTGGGTGGCAGAGTGAGTAAAATAGGACATGCGGATGAAGGAGTGCACTTGTTGTGATGAGCACTGGATGATATATGGAATTTTTTAATCACTATATTGTACATCTGAAACTAATATAACCTAAAGAACAGGGGTAATGGAACAGCTATTGAACAACCAAAGACTGAGAGAACAGCAAAAGAACAGGAAGAAACAGACATGGTAACAAAGGGAACCCCCACCCCTGACTCTGAATGGCTGTGGCGAGGAAAAGAAACTAGGAACAGATTCCTTTGTCCCTTTGCACAGGAAAAAATCCAGGTTTAAAAGAGTGACTAACATGTAAAAGAGAATGCTAGAACTCTGCCAAGTGGTGGAGGAGCCATGAGAAAGTGCTCCAGTTCCAAGTGACCAGAGAATGCCATGCTTTATGTTCCTACTCCACCTTAAAAGTTTAAACTGGAGCAGAGCCTAGACACCATAACAAGTGTGTCTGGTTGCTGTTGTTGAGCTTGTGACCCAGGATTAGCAAATCAGACCAGTGCCAGTCATGCTGGAAGACAGAAAAAGCCAGGATTTAAACAGGCTGAGGAATTGTGGTAATGCTCTCCCCCCTTCTACCCTAAAAGCTTAGACTAGTACAAGGTCCTGCTCACAGTGAGTTTGTGACGTCAGTGAGCCCATAGCCCTTAAGTCCATACCAGCCTTTGTAGTGCTAGATCTCAGAAAACAAGCCATGGGTTTTTTAGGTTTGTTTGTTTAACTAAATTTTTAAATTATTTTTATTTCAATCCTTTTTATTTTTCTAATTTGTCTTTTCTTGTTTTGCTTTAATGTTTGCTGTTTTGGGTTTTGATTTTTTAGTTTTATTATTTTTTTTTCCTGTAAAAAGCCATGGTTTAAAAGAGTAACTAGCATGTATAGCCACAGCTTCAGCCAACCAGCAAAAGTCACCAAACACACATAGTCAACACAAAGGACACTAGACACAGATCACTCCTTCAAGTGTAGAAGTAGCCATTCTACCTAATCCATAGAAATAAGCACAGAAAAATCAAGCAAAATGGGGAGACAGAGAAATATGTTCCAAAAGAAAGCATAAGGGGAAAAAACTCAAAAAAAAAAAAAAACTAAACTAAGTGAAATAGAGATAAGTAATATACCTGATAAAGAAATTAAGTAATGATTGTAAAGATGCTCACTGGACTAGAGAGAAGGGTGGAAGATCTAGTGAGACCTTCAATAAGGAGGCAGAAAATATTAAGAGCCAATCAGAATTAAAGAATGCAGTAACAAATAAACACTAGAGGGAATAAACAGTAGATTAGAGGATGCAGAAAAGTTGTATCAATGATTTAGAAGACAGGGAAATGAAAACCCACAAGCTGAACAGCAAAAAGAGAAAAAAAATTAAAAACCTGAGGATACAGTAAGAGTTCTCTTAGACAACATCAAGTGACCAAACATTCTCATTCTAGGGGTTCCAAGAAGAAGAGAGAGAATGGTATAGAAAACTTATTTGCAGAAATAATAACTGAAAACTTCCCTAACCTAGGGAAGGAAATAGACATCCAGATCCAAGAATCACAGAGTTCCAAACAATAAAAATTGCAAGGAGAGCCACACCATGGCATATAATAATTAAAATGTCAAAGGTTTAAGATAAAGAGAATCTTCAAGGCAGCAAGAGAGAAATAAAAAGTTACATACAATGGAAGACCTATAGGCCATCAGCTTATTTTCAACAGAAATATTGCAGACCAGGAGGGAGTGGCATGATATATTCAAAGTGCTGAAAGGAAAAAAAAAATCTATAACCAAGAATACTCTACCCAGCAAGGTAGATTTAAAGTAATATCAAGAGTTTCCTAGACAAACAAAAGAAAAGCAGTTTATCACTATTAAACCAGCCTTACAAGAACTATTAAAGGTACTTACTTAAGTAGAAGAGAAATGGCCATAAATAGCATACAAAAATAATGAATAAAAAGATGGACAACGTACACACAAACATGGACAATATACACACAAACATGGAGAAGGGAATAAAAAGGGAAGAAAAGAGGGAAGTTTCTTTTCCTTTCTTCTTCTTTTTATAAGAGTAGTTTTTACTGTGAGGGTTGTGGGAGAGTGGGCAAAATAGGTGGACAGGAGAGGGGGATATAGGCTTCCAGTTATGGAATGAGTAAGTCCCTGCTCACCAAGGAATGAAAGTCACGGCGTAGGGAAGACAGTCAATGATACTGTAATAACAGTGTAACAGGAGAGAGGAGTGAGGCAATTGTAGTGAGGCAAAGCATAATGTATGAACTTGTCAAATCAGTAAGTTTTACACCTGAAACTAATGTAACATTGTGTGTCAATTATACTATAAGAAAAGCAGTGATAGCTTGAGAGACTTACGGGACAACATAAAGAGATAAATGGTCCCAGAAGGGGAAGTGAGCTTATTTGAAGAAATAATGGCTGAAAACTTTCTTTACAGGGAGAGGAAAACAGACATCCTGATCCAGGAATCCCAGAGAGTTCCAAACAAGATAAATTCAACAAACTCTTATGAAGACACATTATAATTAAGTTGCCAAAATTTAAAGAGGAGAGAATCTTAAAAACAACAAGAGAAAAACTATTTGTTGGATATAAAGAAACTACCATAAGATTATCAGATTTTTTCAACGGAAACTTTGCAGACCAGAAATGAGTGGCATGATGTATTCAAAGTTCTGAAAATACAAGCATAGTCTACCCAGCAAAACTGTCCTTTCAGAATTGGAGACCAAAATTTTCCAAAGAAGCAAAAGGTAAAGGAGCTAACACTGGACCAGCCTTACACAAAACGTTGAAAGGACTTAAAGGGACTTCTTTAAGCTCAAATGAATAGGTGCTAATTAGCAACCAGAAAACATATAAAAGTATATTGGTTTTAAAGGATAGTTAAAATTCTGAATTCTTAAATTCAGAATAACCTAGGTAGAAAAGTCACTTACAAATTTAGTATGAAGGTTAAGACAAAAATAGTAAAAATGACTACAGTAATTTATTAATGGGTACCCATGATAAAATGATGTAAATTGTGACATCAAAGATAAAGGGGGGGGGGAGAGAATAAAAATGTTGAGCTTTGGAATGCATTCAAACTTAAGTTATTATTAAGTTTAAATAGACTGTTATACTTCTAAGATGTTTTATATAAGCCTCATGGTAACCCCAAAACAAAAATCTGTAGCAGATATATGAAAGAGAAAGAAATCTAAGCATACCACTACAGAAAATCAAATTACAAAGGAAGAGAATAGAAGAAAACAAAAGAATTACAAACAAGACAGAAAACAACAAAATGATGATAGTTAAGTCCTTACCTATCAATAATTACTTTAAATGTAAATAGACACAATTCTCCAATTGAAAGACAGCAAGTTGCTTAATGGATAAGAGAATCTTACTATGTGCCATCTATAGGAGACTCATCTCAGCTTTAAAGTACGTGCTGTCTACAAGAGACACACACAGACAGAAAGTGAAGGGATGGAAAAAGCTATTTCAAGCAAATAGAAACCAAAAGAAAGTGAAGACAGCCCTACTTCCATCTGATAAAAGAGACATTTAGACAAAGAAGGTCATTATGTTAGGGTAAGGTGGTTAATCCAACAAGAGAATATAACATTTCTAAATATTTCTGCAACCAACATACAAGCACCTAAATAATAATAGACTTAAAGGAAGAAATGGACAGCAATATAATAATAGAAGGGGACTTTAACACCCCACTTTCATCAATGGATAAATCATCCAGATAGAAAAAAATCAATGAGCAAGCTCTAGAATTAAACAACATGTTAGATGGATTTAATAGACATTTACAGATCTTTCTGTCCAAAGAGAGCAGAACACACATTCTTCTCAAGTACCTATGGAACATTCCTCAGGACAGATCATATATTAGGCCACAAAACAAGTCAATAAATTTAAGAAGACTAGAATCACATCAAGCATCTTCTCCAGACACAATGGTATGAGTCTAGTAATCAATTACAAGAAAAGACTGGAATATTTGCAAATATATAGAGATTAAATAACATTACCAAACAACTAAAGGGTCAAAGAAAAAAAGAAAAAATATCTTGAGACAAATGAAAATAGAAATACAATATTCCGAATCCTACGGGATTCAGAAAAAGCAGTTCTTAAAGGGAAATAAACAACGATAAAAGACTACATTAAGAAACAAGAAGGGGAGCACCTGTGTGACTCAGTAGGTTAAGCATCCAAGTCTTTCAGCTCAGGTCATGATCTTAGGGTCCTGGGCTCCCTGCTCACCAAGGAGTCTGCTGGTCTCCCCTTCCCTTTGTCCCTCCTCCTGCTTGTACTTTTTCTGTCTCAAATAAATGAATCTTTAAAAAAAAAAGAAAGAAACAGGAATGATGTCAAATAAAAAAAAAAAATAACTTTACACCTCTAGGAACTAGAAAAAGGAGAATAAGTCCCAGTTTAGAAGTAGTAGGCAAATAAAGATTAGAGTGGAAATAAATGATATAGAGAGTAAAAAGGCAATAAAAAAGATCAGCAAGACTAAGGGCTGTCTTAAAAGATAAACAAATTAGTCAAAATCTTACCTCAGCTCAAAAAGAACAGAAGATGGAGGACTCAAAATTAGAGATGTTATATCTGATACTACAGAAGTATCATAAGAGACTACTATGAACAGTTATGCCAACAAACTGATAATCTAGAAGAAATGGGTAAATTCCTAGAAACATGTAACCTACCAGGACTGAATCATGAATAGAAAATCTGAACAGAGGGGCGCCTGGGTGGCTCAGTGGGTTAAAGCCTCTGCCTTCGGTTCAGGTCATGGTCCCAGGGTCCTGGGATCGAGCCCCGCCTTGGGCTCTCTGCTCAGCAGGGAGCCTGCTTCCCTTCCTCTCTCTGCCTACTTGTGATCTCTGTCTGTCAAATAAATAAATAAAATCTTTAAAAAAAAAAAAAAAAGGAAAGAAAATCTGAACAGAGCAATAATAGTAAGGAAATTGAAACAGAAAAACAAAAACAAAACAAAACACCCAACGCACACAAGTCCAGGAGCAGATGGTTTCACTGGTGAATTCTACGACACATATAAAGAAGAATTAATACAAACTCAAGTTCTCCCAAAAAAAGAGGATGAAACACTCAAACTCATTTATGAGGCCATCATTAACCTGATACCAAAACCAGACAAAGACACTAACAAAACAAACAAACAAAAACAAAAACTCAAACTTCCCCCCCAAACCAAAAATCATTACAGGTAAATATCCATGATGAACACAGATGCAAAAATTCTCAAAGTATTAGCAAACTGAACCCAATATATTAAAAAGATCATATACTATGATTAATTGGGATTTATTTCAGGGTATAAGGACCATTCAACATCTGTAAATCAATGTGATATATTAACAAAGCAAAGGATAAAAAGCATGTCTTGATAGATGCAGAAAAAGTATTTGGCAAATTTAACACCCATTCAGGATAAAAATCTTTCAAGAAACTGTATAGAGCGGAGGTACTTCAACATAATAAACCCATATATAAGCCAGAGACAACATCGTACTCTACGATAAAAAATTGAAAGCTTTTCCACCATGATCAGGAGTGAGATAATGATGCCCATTTGTGCCATGTTTATTCAACATAGTTTTGGAAGTCCAAACCAGAGCAATTAGGTGAGAAAAAATTTAAATACATCCAACTTTAAACAGAAGTGAAATTATCTCTATTGTAAAGGACATGACATTATACATAGAAAACCTTAAAGATGCCACCAAAAAAACTGTTAGAACAAATAAAGTTGCAGGGTACAAAATCAATATACAAAAATCTGTTGTACTTCTTTACATGGATAATGAATTCTCAGAGATATTAAGAAAATAATTCAATTTATAACTGCATCAAAAAAAGAATGAAATATATAATAAATTTAACAAAGGAGGTGAAAATTTGTACCCTGAAAACTTTAAGACACCAATAAAAAAATTGAAGAGAACACACAAAAATTAAAAGATATTCTGTGCTCATGAATTCAAAAAACATTGTTATAATGTCACTGCTCTCCAAGACTATCTACAGACTCAATGCAATCCTTGTCAAAGCTCCAATGGCATTTTTTCACATAGAGTCAACAATCCTAAAATTTCTTTGGAACAACAAATGACTCAATAGCTAAAGTAATCTTGAGGAAAAAAAGAACAAAGTTGGAGGTGTTGTATTTCCTGATTTCAAAGTATATTACAACACTATGGTAGTTAAAACAGTACGGTATTGGCATAAAAACAGACATAACCATCAATGGAAGAGAACAGAGAACCCAGAAATAAATTCATATATATATATATTTTTTTCAATTAACTTATTACAAAGGAGCCAAGATTATACAATAAGGAAAGGATTTTTTTTTCAATAAATGGTTTTGGGGAAAATAAACAGCCACATAACAAAAACAAAAACAAAAATTGGACCACTATCATATACCATACATAAAAATCAACTCAAAATGAATTACAGACAAACAAACATAAACCCTGAAATCATAAAACTCCTACAATGAAAAATGGAGGTAAGCTCCTTGACATAAGACTTGGTGGTAATTTTTCAGATTTCATACCAAAAGCAAAGGCAACAAAAACGACAACAAATGAGTAGGACTGTATCAAATTAACAAGCTTCTGTATAGCGAAGAAAACTATGAATAAAATGAAAAGCAGCCTACCAATGGAAGGAACTATTTGCAAATCCTCTATCTGATAAAGGGTTAATGTCAAAATATATAAGGAATTCCTAGAACTCAATAGCAAAACAAACAAAAAACCCTGATTTTAAAATGGAGAGAGAACTGAATAGACATTTCTCCAAAGACATCCAAATGGCAAACAGGTACATGAATATGCGCTCAACATCACTCATCATCAGGGAAATGCAAATCAAAGCCACGATGAAATATCACTTCACATCTGTTAGTAAGAAAGAGTATTATCAAAAGCACAAGTGTTAGTAAGAATGTGGAGAAAAGGAATCCTTGCACCCTTTTGGTGGGAATGTAAATTGGTGTAGCCAATATGGAAAACAGTTAGGAAATTCCTCCAAAAATTTATAAGATAGGACTACCAGATTACTCAGCAATTCCACTTCTGGGTATTTATCTGAAGGAAGCGAAATCACTACCTCAAAAAGATAACCCACACTCTCACGTTCATATCAACATTATTCACAACAGCCAAGACATGGAAACAACTTAAGTGTCCACCGATGGGTTGAATGGATTAAGAAAATGTGGTACATTTAGAGAATGAAAGATTATTGGCCATAAAAAGGAAGAAAATACTGCCATTTGTGACTATGTAGATTGCCCTTGAGGGCTAAGTGAAATAAGTCAGACAAAGACAAATAGTGTATGATATTACTTATATGTGGAATCTTAAAACAGCCTGACCCATAAATGCAGGGAACAGATTGGTAGTTACCAGAGGCAGAGGGTGGGTGGTTGAAATGGGTAAAGGTGGTCAAAATGTACAAAGTTTCAGTTAAAAGATGAGTAAGTCCTGGGGATAAAATGTACGGCATGGTGACTTTTGGAAAAAAAAAAAAAATATATATATATATATATAAAATCTTTTAAGATTTTATTTGGGGGCAGTGGGAGGGGGAAAGAAGGAGAAGCAGACTCCCTGATGAGCAGAGAGCCCATCTCGGGACTTGATCCCAGGACTCTGAGATCATGACCTGAGCTGAAGAAGACACCTAAACAAATGAGTCACCCAGGCACCCCTATATTTTTTTCAATTAAAAAAAAAAAAAGTTCACTGGGTGTGGTGCATAAATAATGAATTTTGGAACGTAATTCAAAGGGTAGCAAGGTTTGGGAAGGATTGATTAAATTTTTTCTTAAGGCAAGGTACAACAGAGCATCCTTTTAGGCAAAGAAGAATACAATAGGGACAGTGAAACCAAAGACTCAAAGGGCAAGAGTAGTTAATGAGAATGACCATGGCCACAGGAGCAGATCAGTAGCCGGAGAAGAGACAATCTTAGAAGGATGAGGGACCCTCCACTCCTGAAATGTTCCAAAATCAAGAGGAGGGGAGGGGAGAGGAGCCCAGAGTAGCCTCAGTAAGGACTGTGTTTTTGTTTTTATTTATTTTTTTAAAGATTTTATTCATTTGAGAGTGAGAGAGAGAGAGAAAAAACAAAAACATAAGCAGTGGGAGGGGCAGAGGGAGAAGTCCCAATGTGGGACTCGATCCCAGGACTCTGGGGCCATGACCTGAGCTGAAGACAGCCACTTAACCAACTGAGCCACCCAGGAGCCTCAGGACCTGTTCTCCGGTGCAGAGCATGGCGGCCATGACTGATGTTAGGCTTGGCTTTAGTAGAACAAGAAGCACCTCACTTTGTCCTTGAGTCACACCTGAGATCAGGGTCCTTCTTACCTTATTAAAATACATTCCAGGCACCCAGAGCTGTGTTCCTGCTTTTCTCCCTTCCACAAAATTTTGCATAAGCCACCAACATATGGATGTATTAGGTTACTGCCTGTAGGCATATTGCGTGTGGCAATATGCATCTTGGGGGAACACAGAGGAACGGCATTTCCTCCCGGAAGACACTGCAAACTCAGCTGATCTAAAGCTGAGGCCATCACCACCTGTCCAAGCCACCTCCCCTCACAAATTGCTATTCTTCTGTTAAAAGGCATTGATGACTGGACATGGGGCTGAAAACCAGAGCCATCTTTGACACCTTCCTCCTTAAGGGTCCTTTCAACTCTTCCTTCTGGTGTTTTCTGTGCCAATCTCAGTGATATTCTCACTTCCACTGTTGGCCTCAAGTCCTGATCACCTCTCAAAGGGATGATAAAATTACCTATCACTTGGTCTATCTGCCTCTAACCTAATGCCTTGCTCTCCTTGGCTTGGGGACCTTGGACAATGCTGTTGTCTCCCAGTGAAATGCCCTTGGCCAACTCCTAGTCATCTTCCAGATTCAGCTCTGACCCTCCCACCTTGGGCCCAGCCTCTTCCTGACCCCAAGTGGACTGTTGTTACCATTGACTTCTCTATGTAACCTTCAAAGCGGTGTGAGGACAGGAATGCCGTTCCACTTGTAATCCCTGCATCTAACCTGGTATCTGGCACTTAGCAAGCACTTGGTAACTGTCTGTTGAAGAGTGAGCTAAAGAAACGGGTACTGGTCACAGCTTCATCTACTCAAATGACCAAGGGATGGCAAACAGCATGGCGCTAGGTCTACTCCGGGCATTACACCAAATACAGTATCCTAAGTGCTTTGGATATACAATTTCAGTAAGTCTCAAATTAACACAGGGAAGTAGAGGGTATTATTTCTCCACTGCAGAGGAGGAAGCAGGCTGAGAGGGAAGGAGTTTATTCAAAGGCACCCAGTTTGTCCTACTGGCTCCAGAGTCCCTATGGTCATGGTCTGTGTATCATTACATTCCGTCTCCCTCCTCAATTAGATACTCTCATAATTACAAAGCTTGAGGAACTAGAAAGCTACTCCTTTGCATTGCTTAGGGCTTCTAACAAATAACTTACATCATTTGCATCTTTAGGTATCTATTTCTTAACTTTACATCAAGCTGAGAGGTCCCCACAGGCAGGAACTATGTCTTATTCATCTTTGTACAACCTAGGGTTCTTGGCAACTTGTAGGTATTTTGTAAATATTTACGGACTTGACTATCAATCAAATTATTTGTTGATTTATTAAGTGAAACTATGATGCTGAATTTTCTGGAGTCAGGGCAGGAAGTGGTTTTGAGCAGATGGCCCATTCCAGCACACATCAAATTATACTAGATGGGTCATTTTTGAAACATGGGGCCAGCCCTGGGGATACAGCTAAAACAAATTTAAATTCATGATGAATTCATTAAAATTCCCAGGGCAAGGTATCTTTCAGGAGCACTAATGACATCCACATTCAAGACTACATTAATTCTGTATGGTTTAAATGTTATTAAAATGAAGTGCAAACAAACATAATTGTGACAAGGCCTTGCTTCTGAAAAGGAATCCATCAAGAGACTAAATCACAGTGCTTAGCTATTCTTTACTACTACTTAATGGCTTCTATGTTGCATCATTTTTCTCCATTGAGTTATCCAACGTTCCATTTATGGAACACTTGTTCAAACAACACAGGGGACATGGGGAATGCAACACAAACAAAAGTTGTAGTCCTTCTGCTGTAGGTCTTGGCTATGCCAAGGGTGGTCTGAGAACCAGCATGTGGAGAGTTCAGCCCAACTACTCCAGGATTTACCAGCCTCAGCATCCATCTTGTGTGGCCAAGCAGTCTGCTGGTACCAGGAACAGCCATTAGCTCCTCAGGTGGGCGCATGCCCAGGATAACAGCCCAGAGAGGTAAATTTAAGTACCTGATCGGACTTCTCCAACAGCCCTTGTGATAAAAGTTCTCCCCTGCCTCCCGGGTCTTCCTCTTGGCTACCCTGAAGACAAAATTCCCAAGAAGCTTATCAAAATTCCACTCTTCATTTGAATGGACTCATCTCCTCTTACCCCGGGAAGCCTAAAGCACTCCACCACCAATCCTAAAGTCATGCGCCCAAGCTCCTGCGACTCTCTCTGCCTGCACCCCGCCTTGACCTCCCCAGGTGTCCCCTCAAAGCATGCTGTGTACCTCCTCCAGGACCTGTGAATAATAAACCTAGGTCAGTTTCCTTTGTGGTCTTCTGTTGAACTTCTGTTCACCATCCCACACCCCAGTGTTGTACTAAACAAATATTTACCCGACAAGGGCACAACACAGCAATAGCAGCAATACCTGGGAGCTTATGGGTTCTCTTACTGGCCCCCAGACCTCTGGAAACGGAAACCCTGTGTTAATGAGACCCTTAGGTGATTGGAAGGGGCAAGAAGTTTGAGAAGCAGGGTGGAAATCTCTAGGATTCAGCTAGTCATGTAGGACTGTCAAAAGATATAATTTCTTAATAATGTAAAACTTTCTCAATAAGGTTTACATATATATAATATGTATATTTTATATATGCCATTTTGTTGGACACCTTAAAGTAACTGACATATAATTGACATAATATTGTATAAAGCTGGAAGAAAAAAGGCCTAACCCAACTCTATTTACTTCTACAACTGAAATCCCCAAACCTATCACACTCAGAATCTCCTTATCCTGACCTCTTTTTCCTGCAGGACATTTATCACCTTCTAGTAGGTTCTATGATACATTGATCATATATACAGTTCACTCTGCCTCCTGCTAGAAATGAAATTCATAAGGGAAAGGAACTTGGTCTGCTTTGCTCACTGATCTGCCCCCAAGCATTACAGATTTGAACTCTGCAAGAACAAGGATAGTTTTGATGCTCTTCTAGCCCCCAGCTCAGCCAGAGGCTAAGTACAGAACTGATGTTTCTTAGTAATTAGAGGAAGAAATGGCTGATGCTTCCAGGGCTCAAAGACCCTTTCTTTAGTGTAGGACTTCCAGCCTTTTTGTTCTAAGTCTGGGAAGAGCAACCTAGGGTCTACACACCTCATGTGCAGTGGGACCAGCTCATTCAAACTGGATCGCCTTTGAGATTAACGACAGGATGGGTGGGAGACTTAATTCTGCAGATACAACAGGTGTGCCTGAGGATAGTCTCAAGGAGCTAGGACCTTATTTTGGGGCCCACTTTGTTCCTCTACAGTCCAGTTCCAGGAAGATAGACTAGAAAATTGTCTCCATATGAGTTCTCAAATACACTCAGATATTAATAATTCGGGGCAAAATAGTGCCACATTTCCCACTGACATTCCCCTATGAGATAAAGTAGGTCAGCGAGGTTGTAAACCTCTATTTTTTGTCTATGGAATGCAATAATGCTGGGTTTTTTTATTTGAAAGAGGGAAAATGTAAACACAAGTAATTTTTCCAAAACTGGCTTTTATGCAGAGAGCTCTGTGTATCCCAATTCTAAGAGAATACAGCAAGCACAAAAATGCAAAGGGGTTTGCGGTGGGAGGTGGGACCCCAATTTTCCCTTTTGCTTCTTGCCCAAACACAGCTGGGGCCTCAGTCTCAAAACAAAATCAAAACAAACAATTCTCCCCCCATCACCTTCCTTTCCTCACAACTCCCAAATATATAAATATAGCTTTTCTTTTGAGGGAAGCATATTTTGTCATGAATATTTAACAAACTGCTGTGAAGAAGATACCTGTATTATGTTATGTTCCCTTCAGTAAAACAAAAGGCGCACCAAGAATCCCATCACTGGAATACACCATCTGCCTCAATAAAGGTATTACATAATGCTTTGTGTTGTTAAGGTACTGGGTCCTGGCTCTTTACAGAGTTCTAAGCTCTTGAGGAAGGGAATCAGGTCATAGATTTCTACATCAGTGTGGAATCATTTGGTTCAAAAAAAAAAATCTAATTGAAATGAGGTCAAGTTAAAAAGTGTTTTATTAAGAGTTTATGGGACCATCTCACAGAATCACATATAGGAATTCTAGCCAGGCCTGAGTGCAATGGGAAAGATACAAGGCATGAAGCCATCTTGCCCTCCCTCAGGGCCAGTGGTCCCCTTCATTACTGGGTTTCTGTCTCCTTTCACAACACTGGCTTGCTGTCCATGCCTGTGCCCCCAATACCCTAACCAATTCTTTCTTAGAGATCATGTTTTTCCAGAGGGAACACCACTGGCAGCTCAGGTGGGGCGATTCTTCACTGAGCTAATGGTACAGTGCATAGCTAGAGTTTTAGCATGCCCTGCCCCTGCCCAGTGAATGCTAGTGATGTCTCCTTACAAATTCATTGTAACAACCAAAAATACCTTCATGCCTTTCCCAGCACCCCAAACTCTGTAATAGAGGTAAGCTTTCAACACAGGGTCTTAGCTCCTGTTGCCAGAAGAGAGATTGATTGATCATTCGGAGCCATTAAATCGGACCCAAGTCCACTCTAGCCATGACTGCAAGTATGAATTTGAGTCAAGCACAATCACAGGATACACCCAAGCCTGCCAAGACCTGCCTCTTCCATGGGAGCTAAGGGCAGGGAAGGTCCCAGAGAGGGGACGATGCCTAAGGGACTAAGAGTCTGAACAGACTAAAGCACAGGACTAGTGGGAGGAATGCTCGGGGATCATTTTCATTTGCTCAGCGAGTCCCACCGCAATGTTCAGTATCTCACCATACTTTCAGAATCGATGCCCACAGGTCATCTAATTTCCCTTTCCTTCTCCTTTGAATGCCAACTTTACTCCAACTTTCTATTCTATTTCCACTAGCTCTCATCTTATAATAGCCTAGGTCTCCCCCCAACCTTTAGGTCCATAAACATGGGATCCTAGTGGTCCTGGCTTCCCTTGCATACCAGACAACGTAGCATTCATTTACTGAGACTCGAATGAACTATTCTGTTGTCCTAAGAACATAGGATAATGCCCTAATTTAGCCCCCAAATTAACATAGTTTTTGCTTATGCATTTGCCTTGCACAGCTGTTCACCATTTGAAGAGGCCATCACAGTGCTCAAAAGATAATCAAAGAAGCTACTTAAGAATAACAGGCTGCCTTTCTAAAAAACCAATGCCCATGCTGAACTCGGAATGCTAATGAGCTCAGGCAGGAACCCAACTGAGACCTCCTCGGCCAACCCACCCAGCTGGGATATTTGCATTTTATACAAACCATTTTATGATGCTATAAATTTCCCAATTTTACAGTTACAGGTCTTAATCATCACAAATACCATTTCTGCACGTATCTGTGGTAGATGGAATTAAAATTTCCTCATGATCTGAAAATGCTAAATGGTTAATAGCTTCTCTAGGGCTTTCTGACTTGTTCTGACCTCTTTGATGGTTTCATCATTGTTTATGCATATAAAAAAATCACAATTTAGGATCATGAGCCTAATATAAATCTCCAGGCATTTTTCAGTCCATTTTTGCTGCTTTTTTTATATTCTTCAAGACCGAGAACGGAGGTTTGAAGGGCAGGGAGCGTATTGGTTGAGATTTAGAAATCCCTTTCTCATACCAAGTTATGTTATAAGCAATCAGAGTACAAAATAATGGAGACACCAGTTTTTAACCCCAGCATATATTATGAACACTATCACCTAATGCCACACTTTAAAGCATTTGTTTGTAACATGCATTCACAGGGGTTAATCCTTTTTTGGTCTTCTCGTTCAGTATTTGGCTCTTAAGTAAATCTGCTTTTCCACTTAGAACCTCTTTCCTAGAGACTGCTTTAACTGCACTCATTTGTGATTTTCAAACTGTTCTATCTACATTTGCCTACTTTTTAAGGTCACAAAGCTTTTTGGAACAGACTCAAATTTAACTCTAGATAAGCACTGGATTTAAAGATTATCTTTGAGCTGCTTAATTATTTGTGTGCATTACAGGCTATTTGATGGGAATTCTTCTGAGTTTTTCATTCTCTTGAGTTTTCTTCATCAATTCTGTGTGTTTGGGGAACACGGAGAATATATTCACAAGACAATAAATTTAATAAGCGGTTTTCTATTTAACCATGAAATGAAAGCTTGTGCTTCCTTGAAAAACATCTTTTGCATGAAGTCAATTCTTTGTGTCATTATCACCTGCCAGGGTTGATCAATGAATACTTGGTAAATTCAAAGCGGACTGGCTCAGGAGCCAGACCTTCAGCTATCACGTGATTTTGAGGAGGTGGGGCTTGAAAAGCCATCAGTGTGTTAACTGATGCTTATAAACCCGTTTTCACACAGGTGGGTGTGGATGGTGGAACAATGGGGCAGGGAAGAGTACGACATAGACTCCCATGGGAATAAATGGGAACTGAAGAATCTGGACACATTTGTAAAGGGTCTGAAGAGTCTTGCCTATGCGTCCGACAAAGCCATCTTGTCCTTACAGTACTGGGCCTTTAGAGATGCGGAGTTGGTCTTCTTTTAAGTTAATGGAAGAAGAAGTGAAGAAACCCTAGCTCATCTCGCTGGCTGCAGCCTCCCAACCATGCCCCTAGTTTATGCTTCTCAAATGGAAATGAAATTTTATTACATCCCCTCTGAAACTCTGAAGTTTCCCTATGGCTTTCAGGGAAAACCTGCAAAGGAGTTGGCAAGACCTCTCAAGCTAGGCTACGGCCACCCCATTGGCCACATGTCAAAGCACTTCCCATTGGTCCACTCCACTCCAGCCACGCGGAACCGTGTGGAGCTCCTGCAATGAGCCGTTTTTCCCTTCCAGGGTACATATCCATCCTACCTCCTCCAGCCTTGACTGGTCCCAGTAGCCTCCTAGCAGACTCCTTTTCTACCATTTGAGACCCAGTCCAAAAAAAAATTTTAATTATTTATTTGATACAGAGAGAGAGAGAGAGAGAGAGAGAGAGAGAGAGAACAAGCAGGGGGAGGGGCAGAGGCAGAAGGAGAAGCCAGCTCCCCACTGAGCAGGAAGCCCCATGTGGGGCTTGATCTCAGGACCCCAGGATCATGACCTGAGCCGAAGGCAGCCTCTTAACCGACTAAACCACCCTGGCACCCCGCTTTGAGCCCCAGTTCCAGCATTACCTCGGTTAGGTTTCCCCGACCACCAACCCCCTCCCAGCAACTGAATTCTGAGACCCTTCCCTGCTGACACAGCTCTGTGTTTGGGCCTCTATTCCAGCCCTTACCATGTAGTGTGGCAACTATTTTTTTTTCCCCCCCCAACAGGCCAGTAGTTCTCTCCTTGATTATGTAAACATCAACTGGAAAGATTTCTCCCCACCCCACACCACCTATCGTTAAGCTGTATCCTTGAAGATTCTAATTTAGTAGCTGGAGAAGGCCCAGGAAATTTTTTTAAGGGTTCCAAGTGATTCTGATGTGCACTCCGGTTTGAGAATCACCATACTGAACTAGGCGCTCTGAGCAGGTCAGGACTGGGAACTGGGTCTTTTTTTTTTTTTTTTTTTTTTTTTTTAAAATTTGAGAGAGTGAGAACATGAGTGCCAGCAGGGGGAGAGGCAGAGGAGAGAATCTCAAGCAGATGCCCCATTGAGCATGGAGCCCCCCACAGGGCTCTATCCCAGGACCCGGAGACCATGACCTGAACTGGAACCAAGAGTCAGACAGTCAGCCAACTCACCACCCCCATGTCTTGTTCGTTTTTGACCTGTGGCGAAATGGCACTTAGACTTCCAGTCACTATGCAGTGACAAAAAGAAAAAAGAAGGGGGAGGAGGGGAAAGGCAGGGAGTGTTCTAGGATTATTAGAAGAATGCTACCCTCCGGGGGAAAGTATTGCAAGCTAATACAGGAGATTTGTGAAAAGAAAACTTCCCGGTTTAGTTGTAAGGAGCAGATCTACTCCTCAAGAATTTAGGAGCCAGAAGATAGATCCACTGAGAAAGGCATGCTGGGGTCTGGTGCGTGGGCACAGCCAAACCATGGAAGCTATTCTTGGTCTTCTAAGCACCGATCTAAACCAACCACAGAACACACCTCAACCAGCCTCCAGAACTCGGCGCGCGGTCCCTCACTTCTCCCGTAGTCTGGCATCTCGCTTAAGCATCTTCTACCTCTGTGACACACAAATTATTTCCAGGCCTTGAAGGTGTTCCTAAACTCAAGCCACTATCTTTGGCGACTGGGTCGCCCCCACACCATTCTGCAGAACGCAGGGATCAGCCTCTGGGTTCCACGGACCGCCCCTGCCCTGTCCCCGTCCTAGTCCCCGTCCCCAGGCCCCCAGCCAGGGTGATTTGCTCTGCTGTCAAAGATCTGTACTTGGAGTGAATTGTGTAGGATTAGACAGGCAAGAGGAGACTCTGGAGTGGAATGGGAGAGAAAGCTTCCCCCCTCTTGAGGAGTTTTCCAGCTGCAAGGAATGCCGTCATTATTGCCTCACACCAGGACTGGAGCTAAGGGCCAGGCAAAACCAGCTCCCCCGGGGCTGCCAGACTCGGGCAAAAGCAGAGCTTTCTCAACTTCCAGGACCACTCTGTCTCCTGGTTTTCACAATCATTGGAAAACAGAACCGAGGACTTCAGCAGCCAAGAGGCCCAGCATAGCAAGTCTGGTCAGAGCTGACTAATTGCTAATGACCGCGGGTTTTTTGTTTTTAAATACTCGCCCTGGTTAGGGAAGGAAAGCTCACTGTGCGGGGTGCAGCATTCCAAGCACAGGACGTGATAGGAGGAAGAGTTATGACTGCAGCAAACGCAGTGCAACTCCACTTTGGGGCTCTGCCAGCGTTCCCATAAAACCCTCCTTCTTCTTGAGTCTACACCACGCGCTCTTATGTGATCAATTTAAGAGGCTTTTATGAGATGCCAGAGCACGTTACTTAAAGCAGTCCCATTTATTTTGCTTCACTTTATGTTTTTATTACATAGAATTTGAATTAAATCCATTTGGCAATGTTTTCCCACAGAGGGAAGTGGGGTCCTTCTGGAGAGGAAAAGAAGTGTGTTGTTGAGGGGAGAGCTCCCTTGGACCTCAGTGGAGGGAACAGAGGGAAGGGGCCTCTGGATGGAAGGCACACCCTCCCCAACATAGTGAGATTTGGGGAGTTCCTGATGGGTCACCAGGGCTTCCCTCCCTCCTACGATCTGTGGTCATTTTTCTAAAGTTCCGCCCATGATTGTTCTGTTCAAAAACGTCCAAAGATGTCAAAGATTGTCACCAGAATAAAGCCCAGATTCCATAGGGAAGACAGACCTTCCATGAGGGAAATTACAATCTGCCTCCACAATTTGATTCAGGATTTTCCCTCTCCTCCCTCTTGCTCTCCAGCTAAACATGAGCTACTTCCTGTTGATGCCTCCTACTCAGTCTTCAAATCCTACCGGATGATCAGGGCCCGGACAAAATGTCATCTCAGCCTCCACATTTCATCTAATCCTTCTGGAAGGAAGTAGCTGCTTCCTGCTTGGAATGCCTATGGCATTTCATTTGTACTTCTGCAGGACAATGATCACTTTTTACCTGAGTTCCTATGGTGCTTCATTTTATTTTCCAAAATTGTAAATCTAGAGCAAGAGTTGCCTGAACGTTTTCTCTTTGAAGCATGCTCAGCCCCTAAAACGACTTGAGCATCAGAGGGACCCAGTAAATATTTGTTCAATAGTTATGTAGATGCTGACTCCAAAAAGCAATTTCAGAATTAGGAGGCATTTGCCACTTACCTATAAATGGACTGCAAGTGCTTGTTTTAGAGGCTTCTACCAAGGTCACAGCTACCCACCTACCACCCCAAGGGCAGGCCTGGCAATGACAGAGATTGAGCCCGGCGTTCCACTGACCAGCCCAGAGCCACAGTCAGGCTGACTCGGTTCAACATCGGAGGGCCGCCCTTGGAGGGCATCTTATACAAGAGGACTGATGAGCGGGATTGGGATCATTTGGTTGCAATAAAGAGAATCTTGCTTGGCCAGCATTATTGAAACAGGGCTCACCTTGAGGAGTCACACAGAGCTGTAATTAGGCCAAGCTTTGGAAGACCCTCCTGGAGTCCGGATCTGGGGAAACTTCCCTTTGGCCTTCCACTCTGGTCAGGCCTGGCCACACCCCTCACATCTGCTTCTTCTGGCAGGACCACCAGCAGCCCCTCCATGCAGGCGAGGTCTCCCTGTGTCTGCCTCCACTCCATGACTATCCAGCGGTAGCTCTTAAAACCAGTGGGTGGGGATGCCTGGGTGGCTCAGACGGTTAAGCCTCTGCCTTGGTCCTGGGTTATGATCCCAGGGTCCTGGGATGGAGCCCGTGTCATCAGTCTCCTTGCTAAGCAGGGAGCCTGCTTCTCCCTCTCCCTCTGCTTCCCGCTCTCCCTGCTTGTGTGCTCTGTGTCTGTCAAATAAATAAATAAAATCTTAAAAAAAAAATGGGTAAATGAATGTGCTATCTCTATTTTTCTTTAGTTTGAATTTCTGAACGAAGGAATTTGATTGGTTCAGCCATCCTGAAAGCCAGAGGACTATAGTCCTTAGGTCAGGCACCTCCTTTGGGTATAGGCAGAGGCCAGGGTGCAGGGGACACACGTGCACACACAGGTGTGTGCACTATACACTGATGGGCAGCAACCACTACACCCCTGTGGAGTATTGCTGCCTGCTTTGCACGAGGACCCTTCAGCCAGGGAGACCAGGAGGTGGGCTCTGCTCCCCACGGCAGGAGCAAGAGAAACAGAGTCATCAGAAGGTGGGGTGGCTAGTTCACCCAGGTGTCCAGGCTCTGATGCCCTGCATGAGGGCTGAGGGCAGAAATGAAATGACTGTAGGTGACCCCAGATTTGCTTGAAGCTCAACACTGAAAACACACACAAAGGAGAAAGAAGGGAGAAAACAAAGTACTTTAAGCCCCCTAATTAGCAGCTGAAGTCCGAGGACAGTCTTCTGAACTGAGCGATACACTCAACAGCTTATTAAAATCTTCGAGTTCATTTGGTCCTGGGTATTTTCAACTCATAATCTGCCCTGGGTCCTCATTTTTTAAGACATTTGAGATCTGTTGAGATTTAGCTTTGGCTATTTTAAAAGAAAAAAAAATCATCATAAGCCTTGCCTGATTAATGTCTGAGACAACAGCAGTTCCTGATGTTCATTGCAAGTTTTGCTTCTAGAAGTGGCTAATGCTGGTTCCGTTCTTAACAAGCTCCCTGTGCTCACGTCTCTTGCGACTTCGCGACTTTATAATCACAGATGGAGAGCCATGATTAGCTGCTCAATCTGGTGACCACAAGCACAAGTTATTTCCCTTGGCAGGTTCAGGCAATCGCCCTCCTGTATCTCTGAGGAAAAAAAAAAGAGTCTGCTAAGATCTGATTGCGGGGCACTAACAATCTTGGGGGGTGGGGCGGGCACGGCCCCTCCCCTGTGCTCCAGGAGCTTCCTTCTCTTTCTCCCTTCAGGAATACTCCGGCTGAGAGGACAAATCCAATCATGATCATAAGAGCCCACGTCCACTGAATGCTTAATATGTCCCAGGCACCCTTGTAAGCACTCTCATAATTACCCCGTTGAATCCTCATGACAGCGCTTCAAGGAGGGCACCGTGCGTATCTCTAATTTAGAGGTCTGTTCTATTTTCAGAGGGGGCTTCTGAAGCAGAAAGCAGGTGAGCAGCCTGTTCAAAGTCCCAGCCCTGGCAGGAGGATGCCACCCACGCAGGCCAACTCCAGAGCAACTCCAGGTCCCCAGGAGCTCCTCCACTTAACGTCTGTGCCCCTCTCTGTCTGGGGGCTGGGAATGGAGTCGGGAGAGGGGGGTGGCGGGTACAGAAAAGTAAAGGCAGGGCATGCACCACACACAGCAGACTTGGCAAAACTGACAAGATTCGTGACATGAAGCAAGTTACTTACCCTCTCTGTGCCTCATTTTCCTTGTGTGCAAAAGGAGAAGAGAAACAGGACCTACTTACTTCCTAAGGCTGTTTTGCAGGATTAACTCACACCTGGAACAGACGTTGCCATTTACGGAAGTTTCAAACATTGCCGTGACGTTACCTTGTTCTCGTTCCTCACCCGGGGGCCATCCGTGGCCCATTCCGGGAGGGCCGTGCGTCCTGGGGCAGTGACACCAGCAGGAAGCAATCTACACCGTTGAGTTCCAAAGGGATGCCCGGAAGGGAAGCTTTCTATGGGCGCAACTTCTGGATCTACAACCAAGTGATGGGACAGGATGTGGCAGGGAATATTACTTTATTTAATTTGCGCCACACCTGCCGAGATAACCAATGCTCTTAACTGCCTATAACAGGTGGGGAAAGTGAGACACGGTGAGATTAATCAACTCGTCCAAACTGAGTAAGTGGAAGAGCCGGCATTCCAACCCGGGCGCTGAACCAGTCGCCCCCCCCATCTCAGCTCCCTGGATGTCAGGGACAGAGTGGGGAGCATGGGAATATATCTTAAGGGATCTGCATTTAATCAAAGGGCCCTCTGTCTTTTTGGTTTTGTTTTGGTTTGGTTTGGTTTGGTTTTCCAACAAGCAAATCTGCTGCCTCCTGCTCCTGAAACTGGCCCGTCCTCAGGGTCCTCGGTCAACCATGGTGAAGACCAGCCCAGCTGTGGACACACCTCCTGCTTGGGGGAGGGGGTCCTTTTCTCCTTTCTCCTCCCCCATCATCACCCCCACACCACACACAGGACACAAAATGATAGGGAAAGAAAAATACCCTTTGTGTGGCCTGGAAGATTAGATTCAGGCATTAATCCCACTTTGGCACCAAGAAAACAGAAATACGGGATGATTACAGGATATTTTTGTCAATGGATTTTAACTTCACCTTACTTGTCATTTACGATCTCAGGAAGACTTTTACAATCTCCTCCTCTGTCCCGCGGGTGGATATCTTGAGATATCTCTCCTGTCCCTCCTATTATTTTTACTTTCATCCTCCTTGAAAAAAACATCTTTTCCACTCTGTCATTTCTTGGGGCTTGCACGAAACCCATAGCCCCAGTTAGAACCGCAGCGGCATTAAAATCGACACCTGCGTTGCAAGTCTCACCTGCCACCTGCCAGGCGTTTCTCATCTCCTCACAGCCCAGGCTGGGAACACCTCCCCGTCCTTTTCTTTTCCCAAATCTGCTGACCGAACTCTGCTTCCTTTTGAGGTCCAGCCATAATCTGAGCGCAGAGCGGCGGCTCAGCTGAGATGAGTTCCAACATTTGCTGCCTTTTTGTCAGATAGCTGAGGTGATTTTTGAGCAAAAATTTGACCAGTTATTTCCATCTCCTGAAAAAGAATTAAACTCCGTCAAATTCACAGTTTTTGTTCTTCCAGGAGAATGATCCCTAGGGATATTGTTCCGGGTATTTCAAACTGAGGTGAATTCCATTTCATAAGTAACTCTCTCAAAGATAGGAGAGCCTCAGCCAAATTTGGGGGCTTCACCCACGGCCTGAGACCGTGGGTGTCCTTTGCACTTTTCCTGTCTTGAGGGAGGAAAAGCAGAGGCCTCCTAGCCCAGAATCTTTGGGGAATTCATTGTTTAACATGGAGAGCACCTCCTCTGTCCCAGGCAGTGTGCTAGACACAGGGAGGGAAAACAGACACTCCTATGGCTCTAGGAAAGAAAGAAATTCTACTTCCTTTTCCATCTTCGAAGTCCAGAACCCATGGAGAGACACATTCACACGTGAGACAGATGGAGATGAAAATATTCGCTTTATTATTGGTAAAAGCAGATGGAGGATGCGGTGTGGATCTGCAGCCTTCTATTATCTTCCACACCTGTCCAACCCCCTGCCACAGAGCCAGACTCTTGCAGGCTTCCAAAAGGGGTGGAGCGTGCCCCAGGAGCTCGCTGCTGGGCCCCGAGCAGGCTCCTCCCCAGGGCCGAGACACAGAAGAGAAAGGAAGGGGACAGCCCAGCAGACCAGACACTTTGCGAAGCACCCTGGGTTCCACACACTGCAAAGAAAGAATGAGGATGGCAGTGGGTCAGGAAGGTACAACGTCCGCCTGGAAGCATGGGACAGGGGACTAGAGATGTCCCTTAACACACACACTGCCTCCCCTCATGGTGAGGACACCCCTGCGACAGGGAGACCACAAAGGAACTCTAGAACAATCAGATAATTGCTTTATGGAGCAGGTGGTGCCTGGGCTCAGGCCAGGATGAGCAGGGCCCTTACCAGCTGGACAAGGTTGCACAAGGACGAGGATGGGCCAGAGCTTGGGGCCCGACATAAAGAGGGTGAGCGCAAGGCCAGGGGACATGCAGGAAGCCACCAACGTGGACTTTGTCCCTCTGGCCCTCTGAGGACCAGCTTCTTCCACGTCCATCTCGTTTTCAGTCAAGGAATAAGGAAGTGAGCATAGGAGCCTGGAGGCAGATGCTCCGGGGGCAAAGACTGGTGCCTGTCACACGTGGGCGCACAGCAAATATTTGTTCTTCAGACTTATGTCTTATCCCTCTGCACGCCTGGAATAGACCAAGCTGCCTTTATGCCTCTTGCTCAAACTGCAGAGACACCACTCCAAGTCACCTTCTCACTTCCCTGAGCCTCTGCAATGATCCTTCCAGAAGTTATGTTTGCACAAGCCTGATGCTCTCGGAAGCACGGTTCTCTGTAAATACAGAGTCTTATTATTAGAAGATGATGAATTTTTAAAATGCCAGTTCTGGCCTTTTCACCATGACAGAGTGTAACTCAAGTCTGCATACAATTCGCTCCTTCTTTGAAGAAACCTCACAGGTCTCCACTCCAGGCTAAGGACATGACTTTGTGTACCAGTCCAGGCTACAACGCCCAGGGGAATCAGGGACATCTTGTGAGTGATGGAGCCCATCCAGCCACCCAGCTCCTGGGAATACCTGGGAATATTTGTTTTCCTTTTTTAAGGAAAAACAGAAAACTCTATAGTGTATGTAACATTTCCTGAATGTTAGTGACCTCAAGTCAAAAATTTAAAAAGAACACTGTGAGGCCCTAACACAACACATCTGAGGGCCGGGTTTCCTCCCCTCCTCAACCCCTTACCCCCATCCCACCCCACATCCCATACCTCCCATCCTCCTTGCCAGCTGGCTTCTGATCTACACAACCTTGTCCTAATGTACAGTTCAGTCGTTGGAACCCGTGGCTGGAAGGTCTTGAGGTAGTGAGCCTTGGTCACCAGAGGAGGGCAAGGTCTGTGCCATGCATATTTTAAACAACTAGTTCTTAATATTTACAGCTTTCTGCTAATGTTCCCTTTAATGTTTTCAGTTGGAGGGCTTGTCCTAATTCAGCTTTAGGCTCTGTAGCACTGATTCTTAGCCAGACAGGAAGGGTGTGGGATGAAGCCCACACAAAGAGCCTGTGCAGGGCCCCAGGTCTTGGGTCGAATCCTGACTCCATCACTTCTTGACTTTGTGATTTAGGCAAATCTCTTCATCTTTCTGGGCCTCGTCGGCAAAAGAGGGATGGTTACGATGCCCATTTCAAAGGACAACTCTGAGGAATACCTACAGGGAAAGCACCAAGCCCCCTCTTGGGCAGAGTGAAACCCCAGCTGGAGGATCTCCTTCTCCTCAACACCTCATGCCCCTAACCGACCACCCCAGGGCCTGTGGAAAGCCAGGCAGGCAACTTCTAGAGAGAAAAAAGTAAGAAACCAGAATCAGCCCGCAGTTGGAGCACATCCCTCATTCTCAGCAGGTTGCTGATCTAACCTGGACACAACATGCCAGGTGCCTAACTGGCCTCTTCTACTCATGGAATCAAATACAAAGACAAAGTTTGAGGCATGGTGTCCTCATAACCATGGGGCCCTGCGTGGGTATAAAATGAGTCCTTCTCCTGGATGGAGATTCTATCCTTTCCACCTCCTGGGCTTGCACCAGAGAGTTCAGCGGGACCCTCTCCCAGGGCACACACTGTTCTAGCTCATTCTACAGTTGTCCGCGGGCATTAGAATGTAAGCTGGCTGGATGGTGGGCAGAGTCCTCATCTCATTCATCCTTGTACCTCCTTCCTCCTCAGCTTGCCTGGCTGCCAAGTGGTTGTGCTAAAAAAACAAAACAAAACAAAACAAAAACCCAAACAATTCTATTAAGGATGGGGCCATGGAGCATTAACACCAAAGGAACTAAATTCTCTACAGGTCCACTCTAGTTCTTGTCCATTGATGGTTTCCTCCTCCTTCTCCACTTTAAAGCTCTCGTTGATATAAATTATTGCTTCTACCATAAGATTATTGCCTGTCTCCCTCATTACATGATAGATTCTTTGGATGCCCATAAAACTGTTTTTAAAAATTTCAGTTATTTATTTAGAGAGAGAGAGAATGGCAGGGAGAGGCAGTGGAAGGGGGAGAGAGAAAGAATCTCAAGTAGACTCCCCACTGAATGTGGAGCCCAACGCAGGAGTCCATCGCAGGACCCTGAGATCGTGACCTGAGTCAAAACAAAGAGTCAGCCACTTAACTGAAGGAGCCACCCAGGCATCCCATGGGTGCCGATAAAGCTTGAAACATGAAACTCTGGAAATAATGGACTGTGAGGAATAGGAACTGGTTCTTTAAAAAAAAAAAAAAACAACTCCTTTACTGAAGCAAAATTCACATAAAATTAACCATTTTAAAGTACACATTTCAGGGCCGTTAGTACATTCACATTGTTATGCAACCTAACCTGCCTCTAGTTCCAAAGCATTTTCATCATCCCAGAGTAAATCCTGTACCCATTCAGTGGTCACTTCCTGCAGCCCTCCCCCAGCCCCTGGCAACCACCCAACTGGGTTTGGTCTTCTTAGATTTTCCTGAATATTTCATGTAAATGGTATCATATTATATATGGCCCTTTGCATCCGGCTTCTCTCATTTAGCATCAATGTTTTTAAGGTTCAACCATGTCGTTGTATGCATCACTACTTCATTCCTTTTTATGGCCGAGTAATATTCTATCTTCTATGTCATCTCTTAGTTATCCATTTCCTGTTGAAGGGCATTTTAGATGTTTCCACCTTTGGGGATGATGAATAACGTTGCTCTAAACATTTTTGAGGAACTAGGTCTTTTCCACCACCGTACTCTCAGTGCAGTAAGCTTGCCATAAATATTTGTGGATGTTCAAAAACTGGTTGTGAAAAAAAAACTGGTTGTGAAAAAACTGGTTGTGAAAAAAAAAAAAATATGCCAGTGTCATAGACGTACGTTTCCTTATAAGCTTAAAGGGTCCTGCTACCTCATCTCCAGCTCCAAAGAAAACTGCTCCCAGTGTTCGGGGCTTGGCAGGTGTTATGGATACTGACCATGGGGACAATCATTGCAATCATAACGAAGAAGAATGACATAGCACTGGGCTTCACACAATCATAGATGATGGCAAGATTGGGTCACTTCTTTTATTTGCTGTCTTTTTAAAAAAAGATTTATTTATTTATGGAGGGGGAGGGGCAGAGGGAGAGAATCCCAAGCAGACTCCGCACTGAGCAGGGAGCCCGAGGAAGTCTCCATCTCAGGACCCTGAGAACATGACGTGAGCTGAAACCAAGAGTCAGCTGCTTAACCGACTGTGTAACCCAAGATTGGGTCATTTAAAGATAGGCTCCCTGTGTTGTAGATGTTCCTCGGCTCCTGCAGAAGTCCAGAAAAAGAAAACAAAAGGCCTGAGATAGGAAAGGACCTTCCTGTTTGCCCCACAGCTGCACCAAGAGCCCAGAGAGAGGAGCTGGAACATGGTGGGATGTGAGCCCGGTGGAGTCAGGCCTCTGGAAGTGACAGGTGGTGGGCACTGGGCTATCTGGGGGCTGACAACAAGCTGACCTTCAAAGAAAAGAAGCTGTGGACAGAACCCCAACAGGCCCTAGGACAAGAGCAGCGTAGCTGTGAACCAAAGAACAGTCACCGCAGGGAGAAAAGCGTGGCATGCGTTGGTCTTTTTGGTGGAACCTGAACAAATGGTCAGTAACTATTTTCAAGGTATCTGTGGGAATATAAAGTGTGTCCTGGTTTATGTCATATTTCGAAGTGCAACGAATTGCACAGTTCTGTTGTTAGCCTGCCCTTTTCCAGTGGGGAGAGCTTGAAACAACCAATGATCCCACGTTCATGTATTCACTCATCAAACATTTATGGGACAACAATGATGTGTGAGGCACTGTGCTCCATAGTATGGGATGACTAAGAGGATCTCCAAGCCTAGGGAGGCAGAAAGTTTATTCTCAAAGACTGAATCAGAATTTACCAGATGGACGTGAGTTGAGGAGAGGCAGGTGCAGAACTGAAAGTCAAACCTTGAAGAGGTGGGAAGATAGGACATATGCACAAGGTTTTTTGAAGTTTAGATAATACAGTGATTAATTTTAAAACCTTTGAGATCATCTGTAATTGGACAATATTTGAAGAAAGTGGTTTTGGAGTAAAATATCTTTCTTACTTGTAATTTATTATATACTAGTTATCTGCCAATGTTCAAAAAATAACTGAAGTGATTTATAGTAAGAATTCTCTGTTCTCAGTGTAAGAGAAGACTCCATGACCTGAAGTTATAGCAAAGGCTGCTGACAGTCAACCTATGGCCCTCACCATCCCTGCACTCAGCTGTTTCCAACTGCCACGACTATGGCTCTGCCAGAGGGCTCTCAGCCCGTGAAAGAAGACAGGGGAGAAATCCTCCAACTTCCCCAGGTGTGACAACTCTGAGATGCATTTGACACTGTCTTCTGGAGAACCCCCAAAGAGGACTGAGCCCCAACTGCACACAAAAGCATCTTGCTCATTAATGCACTCCATATTGGCTTTCTTCCCTTCTCTTTCTCACTTCTCCACTGACTCACCAGTACTTCCTGGGGTCCCCTCAAAAATACACCATTTGGGGGCACCTGGGTGGCTCAGTGGGTTAAGGCCTCTGCCTTCAGCTCAGGTCATGATCCCAGCGTCCTGGGATCGAGCCCCGCATCGGGCTCTCCCCTCAGCGGGGAGCCTGCTTCCCTTCCTTTCTCTCTGCCTGCCTCTGCCTACTTGTGATCTCTGTCTGTCAAGTAAATAAATAAAATCTTAAAAAAAAAAAATACACCATTTGCATCCAAATCTTTGTCTCAGGGTCTGTTTCAGGAGGGACTCAGCTGTTGTGGATTGAAAAGTGTCTCCCAAAAAGATAGGTTGAAGTTCCAATCTCTGCTCCCCCATCTGTGCACGAGATCTTATTTGGAAATAGGATCTTTGCAAACAAAACCAAATTAGGATGAAGTCACCCTGGATGAGGGTAGGCCCTAATGACTGGCATAAGAAGAGGAGAAGGGACATAGACACACACAGGGAGAAGGTCATGGGAAGATGGAAAAAGGGACGGGAGTAAGGCATCTGTGTGCCCAGGAAGGCCAAAGATTGCCAGCAGCCATCTGAAGCTACAAGAGCACATGCAAAGGATTCTGAGAATTTCCCCAAGGAACCAATTCTGCCAATACCCAGAGTTTGGGCTTCTGGCCTCAACAACTATGAGAAAATCAATTCCTATTCCTTTAATACATCCAGTTTGGGGTCTTTTGTTATCATTTCCCTAGGAAACTAATACACTGATCTATGATAAAAGTGAATGCTTCATTCTTCTGGATTTTCTGAATCTGGGGCTCTTTGGTTATTCGCTTCACAGTCCCCTTTTAGCAAGAGTCCCCCCTTGTTCCTGCATGGGGGGTCAGACTGTGATATCAAGAGGGATCAGGCAGATAGAAATGGGAGAAAGTGGTGAATGGACACTTCTGGGGTCTTCCTGGGTGATTACAGCCATGAAAATAACAATGTGACCATACTTTACAAACAGATAGGACTGGAAGTGGCTGATGTTTTTATAATATTTGTAGATCTCTTCTATGCACTCACATGCCTCAACTTCATAAAATCCATCTATGAAAAGCCCACAGCAAATATCATTCTCAATGAGGAAAAGCTGAGAGCCTTTCCCTTGAGATCAAGAACACGACAAGGATGCCCACTCTTGCCACTCTTATTCAACACAGTAATCCAAGTCCTACCAACAGCAATCAGACAACAAAAAGAAATAAAAGGTATTCAAATTGGCAAAAAAGAAGTCAAACTCTCTCTCTTCACAGATGACATGATACTCTATGTGGAAAACCCAAAAGTCTCCACGCCTAAATTACTAGAGCTCATACAGCAATTCAATAATGTGGCAGGATACAAAATCAATGCATGAATTACATATTTCAAATATTTTGGCTATGTGTATTTCTATTTCATCTCAAGAAGGAAGGAAGGAAGGGAGGAAGGAAGGGAGGGAAGGAGGGAGGGAGGGAGGGAAGAGAGAGAGAGAGAGAAAGAAAGAAAGGAAGAAAGAGTCATTGAGCTCTGTTGAAAATTATCTTAATCTTTTATCAAAACCCAATTCCAGTTTTCAAACCTTCAAATGTTTCTGTCTTCTTTTTTCTCCCTTTATTGAGCCGGCTACCTCTTCCCTAACTTGCATGTCAGTGTTTTTCTATAAGAAATACATCTACTTTTAAGTGTTTGACCTTGAGTCTGGAAGATGAAGGAAGGACAGAGGAAAAGAAGCACAGCCCGACAGAGACATTGCAGGAGGAGGGCAGTGCGTGGGGAGAAGTAGGGGAAGTGCGCATCCTATGTTGTGGTAGCACTGACTTTTCCTCCCGGACTCTCCTCCTCCCCTAGACCAGAGTCATCAGCTAGGGACCCAAAGCAAAATGCTGCGTGGGCCTGTGGCTGAAAGTGGCCACACCAATTTGGAAGTCTCTTTTTAAAGATCTGATCCTGTCGTCCTGGAGGCAAGGGTTGCCATGGTAACTCTCCAGGGGCATTTTCAACTAGACAGAGACATTCCAACAGGCAGAGATGGGTGGTTAAGACAATCCATCTTGACATAGAGTTGGCGTTTTAATTTGAGGCCAAGTCAGAAACTCTACCTGCAGCTTTGAATGACCCTTGGAGCAGGAGAACGCAAGTGATCAAAGTCATCCATAACGTTGATAACGAGACTCCAAAGCGGGGAGAGCACGGTCCCCGATCCGTTTTGGGGGGCCTCTCCCTAAGAAAGCAGCTCGGCGGGCTACACAATCTGTAAGTGCTGGGCAGAGCAGGTGTTGCTTCCACCTGGACCGGGAGATGGGCACCGCCTGTCTTTTACTCTCCGACTCACTCACCCTTGCCATCTCCCTCCCAGAATCTTCCTGCCTTTGCAGGTTCTCTCTCTCTGCAGTGATATGCCATATCGGACTTTGGATTCATTTGACAGCGGGGTTCAGTCCTAGCCGTGTGACCCTGTTCCTTCACCTCTTTGGGGCCACAATTTCCTCACCAGTGACATGAAACTAGCCCAGTGGAGGAGGCTTGTAAATAGTAAAGGAAAGGCCATCTATAAATGTCACGCAAAAGGGGCACAGAGCTACCCAGCAAACGTTGGTTCCTTCTCCTCTTATAACTTTTCTTTTCCTTTGTAGTCTTTGTGTAAAGAAGAGTGACTATAAATTAGAGAAGAAATCTGTCCCTCTACTTCTGTGGGCGCTCCACTAAAGTAGATGAACTTGCTGGTAATGACTATCCAGTTGGAGGGCAAACTCTCACAGGAGAAAGGCACGACATCCCAAGAGAGTTGGAAAGGGACAAGCAGAGATACCACTGAACAAAATCTTGCTCTGACCACTTCTAGTGAGTTGGGACCACGAAGTGTGCAGGTAGGAGGAAGCACAAGTGTCCCCAGCAGCATGACAAAGTGAAATGTCCCAGATGCCACTGGATAGCTCACTTAAAAATGCACAAGATTGGGGCACCTAGGTGGCTCAGTGGGTTAAAGCCTCTGCCTTTGGCTCAGGTCATGATCCCAGGGTCCTGGGATCAAGCCCCGTATCGGACTCTCTCCTCAGGAGAGAACTTGGTTCCCCACTCCTCTCTCTCTGCCTGACTCTCTGCCTACTTGTGATCTCTGTCTGTCAAATAAATTTTAAAAAATTAAAAAATAAGAAAAAATGCGGAAGATGGGGAATTTCATGTCATGCATGTCTTACCACAATTTAAAAAAAGATGTGTCACAAGTGATTGCCTGGGGGTTTCATTCCAGATTTTTCTTAGAGTCATGCAATTAACTCATTAAGTTAAGGGGAAAAAAATCCCTTTAGATTTCTTCATTAATGACAACAGTGGCATCCTTAATACAGGTGAACTCACAAAGGAAAAAAGGCACCGCAAATTTGGAAAAGCCGGTGAGAGACTGAAAAGTTGTTAAATCCCCCAAATCACGAACCTCTTCTCAGATCTCTTTGAACTAGGATCTTAGGCACACACAACCCCGGTTCATCTTCAGGCTACCTTTAAAACGTGGTTTTTGGTTTTCTTTCTGAATGTGTCCTTAGTTCACCCCCGAAGGTAAATTAACCTTCACGAAATCGCAAAGTTATTCAGCAACTGCTTCTCTGATGTCGGGGCTGGAAAACATCAGAGGGCTTCTGGGTTCTCTTGCTACCCAGGCACCCAGACCCGGGGAACACAGCCTCCTTCCCAAAGAAGGCGGCTTCTCACCTGCCTGAGGGGCTCTGGTGAGGCACTGGTAAAATTTCTGTAATAAAGGTGGCTCAAAGGCTGGTTTATTCAATTACTGCTTAAAATGGCAGGTGCAGTAAATTATTTAATGAATCTTCTGCTACAGCATGTGGGCCTTTGTTTTCTTCAAATTAAAAATGAAGGGGAAAAAAAGCAATTTCAGTGACTCTGCTCAACGCTTTTCAAGCCTGTGGAGTTTCATTACCACCTCTATTCCCAGAAAAAAAGCACGTCACTCACAGATCCAGGAGCTGAAAGGGGGACGAGCTTTCCAGAGTTCTGGCTCAAGCATGGGGACAGGCTCCGGCAGTCGCGAAAAGGTTTTTGCTGGTGCTGGGAGTAAATGAGGCCAGACATTTGAGGCCACTCATCGGCACAGAAAGGGACAGTAAGAACTGCCCAGGAAGAACCTGTTCCTGCCACTGGCTCACAGGCCCCCTGGAAGGGGGAAGGGAAGAGCATTTCTGGAGATCCTGAACATGACGAGCTCTCTGCACCTTTCTCTGAGACTTCACATTCACTTTGCACAGTAGGTACAACTCAGCCTCTGGTGCAGGTGGAAAATGGCTCAGAGTGAGCATACAACTTACCGAAGTGAATCCAGATGGTAACATTTGGGACTGGAGGACTCGAGAGCTCTCCCTCCTTCCATCAAACTACCAGCCCCATTCTGTAACCTGGGGAGGAGGTAGTTTTCAGTTCAGGGGGACTGCATGAGGTAGAAAGCAGCAATGCAGTGCAATGCTGCTAAAACAAAATAAAACAAAACAGCAAGAACCCCCTCAAGGCCAAGTGCTTACTGCTTGAGTAATTAATGGAGAGCCATTGAGGGTGTATGAGGAAGGGTGTGCCCATGCCAGATCTTGAGTCTGGAGGGGCAGACTCAAATGGAAGGATTTCAGAAGAATGCCAATGGTGTGGCAGTGAGTTGGCTGCCGGGTTTAGACTTTCTGTTTTCTGAGCAGTTAGAACTTCTTCTTTCTGCACATATCCCTTCGTAGGAAGAGGCAGCATGGACAGCTGGTCACTAGCTCTGCCAAGCTCTGCCTCCCTGTAGCTGTGTGATTTGGGGCAAATTACTTACCTTCTCTGAGTTTACTTTCCTCTTCTATAAAATGGGGAAAATAATATGCACCTCCTAGGGTTATTGTGAAAGATACGGGAGGAAAAATCCATGTAACACTTGGCAGAGTGCTGCATATTTCTAAGTGACAGGAGCTATTATCACTGTTAGGAATGGACAGTAGTCTTTGCTCTTTCAGTACACCTTGGTGAGCAGGTCTGACCAGAATCGAAACTGCAAAGTAAGTGAAATTAACCTCTGGTCTCCCTCTATCGCTCCCCTCTATATCCCCAAGCTCCAAAAACTCACTTGGCTGCAAAATGTGACCTGAAGTCAAGGGAGCATAGCAACAGACTTCATGTTAGTGTGAAATGCATTCATTCTGCTGCTGGGACTTCGTGTGTTTGATGACGGGGCCTAGGCTATGGTGCTCAGGTGTTCGGTCAGCCACTAGTCTAGAAGTTGCTGTAAAGGTATTTTGAGGATGAAATTAATCCCTGTAATCAGCTGCCCTTTATTTTTATTGATTTGAATTTTTCCTTTTAAGTAAACTCCACACCACACGTGGGGCTCGAACTCACAACCAGAGATCAAGAGTCACATGCTCTACCGACTGAGCTAGCCAGGTGCTCCTCAGCTGACTTGAAATGAAGATTACTCTCAATAATGTGGGTGGGCTGACATTTAAAAAAAAAAAAAAATAGCCCGGGGGGCCTAAACGACAGAAATTTATTTCTCACGGTTCTGGAGGCTGGAAACCCAAGATCAAGGTGCCCATAGCTTTGATCCCCCCTGAAGCCCCTCTCCTTGATTCGTAGATGCCTCCCGCTTCCTGGGGCCGCGTGAGACCACGTGTATTCCCACCCCCCAACCCACCATGTTACTTCCTTTTCCTATAAGGTCACCAGTCCTGTTGGATTAGGGCTCCAACTTTGTGATTAACAAATCTCGTTTAACCTGAATGATGTCTTTAGAGACCCTATTTCCAAATACAGTTAGGCCTTAAACATATGTATTTGGGGAGGACACAAATCAGTCTAGATCAGCCCCACCCAATCCACCAAAAGTCTTAAGAGCAAATATTGAGGATTCTTGAAGAAGATGGAATTGTTGCCTCAAAACTATAACATAGAAATTCTGCCTGCGTTTCCAGCCTCCTGTTGCCAATTTTTGACTCACCAGCCCCCGACAATCACATAAACCAATTCCTTAAATCACATCCCTACCTATCTCATATGTATGTGGTATAGAACATAAAATATATACTAAGGGGCAGGGCTGTGCACACCTCCCTTCTGGCCCCCTCAGGCTCTCCAGACTGTGCTGTCGAGCAGCTGAAGGCCCAGCACCTAAGGACTCGGGGTGGAGTGCTCTGGGACCAGAAAGAATGTGAGGGAATGTTGGTTCTCCAGAGAAGCTCACTGAATAGAAGTCCTTAATCAGTAGGGACGGGTCCTTTGAAAGTGAGTTCCATTTGAGTCCATGGAAACTCTGTCATGTTATTTCCCTAGATAACACATTTTCTCAGTCTTCGATGATCAGTCCTTCCCGCCACCTTCTCTTGCCCACTGGACTTACAAATGATCTCAGTTGTAACTCTGAGCTACTAATTAAGTCCGTGGAACACAGTGAGTTTCCTGCTTCCAGCAGTGCTATAGAAATCGAGGCTTTTGCTGGTGACTAATCTGTCTGAATATATTTATTATTGCGTGAAATGTTAAAGCTTTGAGAACATTCTAAAAACATCCTAAGAATACCTTGATAATGAAACATCTCCCCCGTGATGGGCCTTTTCATGGTCAGGAGAATGTCTCATACCAAAAGAAAGCTTCCGTCTGTGTTAGGCACATCAAAACAAGCCCTCAAAACCAGAATGCACGAATGTGCTTCCATATTTGCATCTGTGGGGACTGGCTGGGTTGTGCCGTAGCAGCAATCTCCCGCATTTCCTGAGGGTGCCCAGTAAATGTCTGGTGAATGAACAAAGATCGTCCTCTCGCCCCTCTCCCTTCCATGCTGGATTTTGTTTGAATGAAGGGGAATCATTCCTTGCCTACAGGGAGCCCCCTTAGGTCTTGTGAGAAAAGTGTGGCGACCTGTTTAGGATAGCGTCCAAAAGAACTCTCACTGGGATGACCACTCAGGCACTGAATTTGCCAATGGAAGAGCCAGCCCTGCTCTACTCTGGCAATCTGTGGCCAAGGTGGGAAAAGATTTCTTCTGTGCAAACATCTCTCTCTGCCAGCAGTTCAAGAGGCTGAAATTTCACCATTAGGAGCAATATGGGGTGGGGGACTGACACTCACCTCTCCGTGCGTGGGAGTGGACACGTGAAAACGTTCAGAGGGGATGGCTGATCCAGTCCTCGCGGGAGAGGGCACTGCATAAAGAGCAGAGATGGTGAGCAACTCGAGGAGCTGGGGAATGGGAGGAGAGTTCTAAGCACAGGGCGGGAGAGGCGGGGTGTGAGGGTCCGAGCGTCCGGAGGACAGGTGTGAGCTTGTGCCTGGGAGAGAGATAATGGGCACTCTCCGGAAGACATGAGGTTTCCTGATTAATAGTGCATCTCCCCCATGAAGCCAGTGCAGCCCTTGGCCAAGCCCATGGGCCAGTGAGGCAAGGAAGCGCAGCCTGGAGAGGCAGAGGCCTTGGGAAGAGCGCCTAAGGTGGGAAAAGTAGTCAGGCTTTGGAGACTGACCGGCCTAGGTTCAAATTCCAGCTCCAGCATAGCCCTTGCTACACACGTGTTCTCTGCTGTCTTTGAACCTCAGTCCTTCTCTAAGTGGGATTTACCACATCTCACAAGGCTGATGTGATGACAAGAGAAAGAGGGGCAGCTGGGTGGCTCTGCCGGTCAAGCATCTGCCTTCGACTTAGGTCATGGTCTCAGGGTCCTGGGGTTGAGTCCCGCATTGGGCTCCCAGCTCAGTGGGGAGCCTGCTTCTCCCTCTGCCTGTGTTCCTCCCCCTGCCTGTGCTCTCTTGCTTTCTCTCTCTCTCTATCAAATAAATAAATAAAATCTTTTTTAAAAAAGGATTTAGGAGAGAGTACTTCTAACGTGGTAAAGTGCTGCGCTCTAGGCATGGCAGGTGACAAGTGCTCAGTGATTTGAGCATCCTTTTATCCCTTTTCCTGCCCCAATTTCCTCCAGGCTCACCTACACACACACACACACACACACACACAGAGAGAGAGAGAGAGCGTGCACAATAGAAAATTCTTAGTCTTATAAAAGGACCATTCTTACCTTAGGGTCTTCAGACATGTTTTCCAATTTTGTGGGTCATGGTCCACAGTTAGAGATAGATCTGAACAGAAACACATGTGGGCTGGTGGGGGAGGGGAGGACGGGTGGAAACACGGACATCCGCCCCATCACGTAGATCACGCAGGAATCACAAACCCAACAGCCCTCTCCCATGTGCCAAGCGAGACTCCTCCACGAAATGTGCCAACGAAATGAAGGAGAAGGTTCATAGCGGCACTGTTTGTAAACACCCAATCTGGAACCATCCCCTGGTCCACCAGCCCCAGGCTGGTGCACACATTGTGACGCAATCACAGGAAGAAATGCACACACCAGCAGGACAAAATCTCAGGAACACAGCCTTGAGGGGAAGAAGCAAATCCCCAGAGAACTGTTAGGAAGAGCTCAGAGGCAGACTACGCTACACTTTATTTTTCCTGATGGGTACATAGAGGGTAAAATTCTAACCAAAGTCAGGGGATGATTATCATACAAGTCAGGATAGCCTATGCATCTAGGGAGAGGGGAGGATGAAGTGAGGAGGGTCAGACAGCAGGTTTCTAAGGTCTCAGCTCTGTCCTAGCTCCCAACCATAGTATTGGAAATTCAGGGTTTTTTTTTGTTTTGTTTTGTTTTGTTTTTTTAAGATTTTATTTATTTATTTGACAGAGAGATCACAAGTAGGCAGGCAGAGAGAGAGGAGGAAGCAGGCTTCCCGCTGAGCAGAGAGCCCGATGCGGGGCTCGATCCCAGGACCCTGGGATCATGACCTGAGCTGAAGGCAGAGGATTAACCCACTGAGCCACCCAGGCGCCCCGAAAATTCAGGGGTTTTCTTAGTCTTTAAAATAGAAATGGTATACATGTTGCTAGGAGTTTAACAGTATTTACAATTAAAATAAAGGTTAAAAAATAAACAGAAATACATTAACGCCACACACCAGTACACACATTTACATATCTGTGTGTGTCTGTGTGTGTTTATACTAAAATGAAAATTTCACAAAGAAACCAACCTTTATTACATGAGCTGTACCCCTGTATGTCTCTTGCAGTCTATTTGGTTCAATTCCATTTTTTAATGCAGTTGTAACCTACTAAACTGATTTCAGAAGCCCCTAGCGGATCACGACCCATAATTTAAGAACACTGCCTCAGACCGATGATAAATACCAACATTCCCCCTTGCCTAGATGAGCAAAGCTATTTGAAATATTTGGCAAAGCCTAATGTGGCAAAGACAGAGCTTGTTCTCAGAAGGGATTTACTGCTTTTGATCAGCCATTTGCATGTCAATGGCAGAGCTCTTCCTCTGGGAAGCCTGTCTGGTAAGTGATTGCGGGTTATGGTAGAGGAATGGGGCACCCTTGTCATCTGATTCAAACAGCCCAGGAAGAGGACCACTGAATGCAACAGTTTGGGGGCTGCGTCTCTGGAGTGCAATAACAGTGTTTCCAGGAGACAAACCGAAGTGTATCATCAGGAAATATACAAGGGAAGCTACTTACTGATGCAGCCGGGAGTGAGAATTGCTGCAGGCGCACCTAAAGGACAGGAACGCTGAGATGAAAATGGAGCATAACAGGGCATCCCATGGAAGACCATTTTGTCCTGTCGCGGTTGGCAAATGATGTGGAGGGAGCAGCTTGTGGATGAGAGAGCTGCTCGCTGGCCAGATCACAGAGCAGCAGTAGGAACAATCAACAGACAACCAGTGAACACTCCTTTAGTGTCCAAATTACTCAGAATGTTCCTCTCCAGTGCTACAGTGTTAGCGCTGCTTTTAAGATTCAGCATGACCCTGGGCAGAGCCAACTCTCATAACTCAGGTCCCTGTGAATCATACATTTGCTCTGAGAGACCACACACCTGCTTGGATGGCCTCACGCTCTTCAGGACCCCTGAAAGGGATCTGGCCTCTGGCTTTCTTGCAGTCTCCTAAGTTCAGCAGATGGTGACTCTCTCACAGGCTCTAGAACCCAAACTGGAGTGGGAGCCAATGGGATGCTGCCTCCAAGGCTCCCAGCCCCGTCTAGCAAAACCTCATATGGCTATTTCCGATATCTCTACCATGAGCTAGTCTCAGGTCCTTCTCCAGGGAGTGACCAGAGTTGGGTAGACTCTGGGTGCTCATAAGTTCTCTGGGACATTCTGTTCCAGCCTTGAAAAGGCAAATGGATGGAACATCCAGGTGCCACCATGGGAGAAGTCAGTGTTAACTGATGCCCTGTCCCTGCCCTGAATCAAAGAAAGCCGAGCAGGCAGGCTGGGAGACAGGCTCAGAATTTTCGACGTCAGCTGCCAAGAGGCAAGGGAACCATCTGGGCTGTAGAAGGTCTCTGTCATGGTGATGTCAGGGTGGTCGGAGTCCTGCCTAATCACAGGGGCAGTTTGCAGTAAGACAAGGCAGGAATGAGAGAAAATGAGAAAGGAGAAATGACCGAACTCTAATGCTCCTCTCTTTTCTTGACAATCACTGAAAATTTAGAGCCAGAACAATAAATCTTAAGTTCCTAGACCCTTTTCATCCCAGTGCTTCTCTTCCTAGGTAGGAGGGAGAGATGTTCTGCAACATTATCGGCACTCTGTGAACCTCATATTCTCTTATGTGCGGAGGAGACCATCCCCGGGTGCAGCTGGCCCATAGGCACTCAGAGCCTTCCTTTGGCATCAGGGTATATGGCAAGGCAAGGAATTCTTTCAAATTCTGTCATTTGAAAGAATCCATGAGGGAGGTCTGCTGAGATGACTTGAAAGGTGTCTCCTTCATCCCCAGAAAACTTTTTTTTCATCCCCGGAAATCTATTAATGCTTCTTGGTTTGCATTGTGGATAGAAGGTTGCAATGTTGCAGGTGTGTGTGTGTGTGTGTGTGTGTGTGTGTCTACATACATTTGTGTGCACATGTGTCCACAAACTGGAGACAGAATAAGCTTCTGCGAAAGACCAGAAAGGAATGGAAACACAGTCCGTTAAGCAAATATTGACACAATCAGGAGCCAGGTACCACCATGGATTTTAGATCACGGGGCTCTCTCTCCCTAACAGCAGGGGCTCTTGGTTCTTAGCCCAGTTTCTTGGTCAGTAATGCCTGCTTCTAACCTACTTTCTATAAAAGACTTATATATACATTTTAGGTAGCTCCTCAAAGGAAAATCAAGGTTTGAGAAGCTTTCTGAAACAAAGACAATGATTCACAGGAATTTCACTGTACTTGATGATACCAGAAATTAAGCTGCGGTAGATTTTTCGTATCCTACTTGTAAATGCGTCCAGAGGGTAATTAGCCATGAGCACATCCAATAACTCTAATAATTGAATAATAAATAAGCATCGAGTCAGCACAGACTGTGTGTGAGGGAGCGAGGCCAACAGGCTGAGCAGCACCTCGCCGAGTGGCACTGAAGCAGGCTGATCCCGATCGAAGAGGAAATATTAGCACAACCCTCTGTAGATTTCCTGACCTTGGCACTGGTCCAGGACAATGCAGCTGCACACAAACTCCTAAAGGAGCACCTAGCACATGCCACTGACCTCCTTGACACTCTAAAGGAGCCTGCTGAGCATGTGGCGGTTTTAGCGGGGGCTGAGGACAGCCGCTGGCAGGTGCGGGCCAGTTGCCTGGAGTACTTAGACCATCACAAAATTGGATGGATTCTGACTTCAGCATCAATCAGCCTCTTCCTTGGGTTTAAAAAAAAAGTGCATGTGTGAGTCTGTGTGTGTGTGTGTGTGTGTGTGTGTGGCAGGGGAGTGGAATTAGGGTACTGAGTTAGAAGAATTAACATAATGGAAGGAAATGAGGAGCTATATGGAGTGCACGAATTCATTGCCATATATAACTCATTCCTGGAAAATTGTTTTTTCCTTTATGATTCCTGGCAGTGATTTGGGGCATGTCTGAGGCTCCATTTAAACCCGAAGTAAGTAAGGGAGAGGAGAGTGGAGCTCCTTCAGTAAAGAGAGATCTACAGGCAGCCCCAGAGTTGGGAAGGCAGGGCTGGTACGTGCGTGTGCTGGAACGCGTCATTCACACGTGTCAGGGGAGCTCAAGGAGGCGACACTACCTAATTACAGTGCCAGCCTCCCTCTCCCAGGAGCTTCCATCAGGGACACCATGGCCCCTTTAATAGAAACACCTGGAGCTTGCCTGTGCCCACACTCCTTTGGAGCCTACGAGAGGGAAAGAGGCACAGGGTCAGCAAATTGTTGTACATTCTATTAATGTTGTTATCATGTCCTTCAAAGTAGTGACAAAGCACCAGGCGATCATTAGAAATGGAAGATGTCATCTCTGTTTCAGTCCACAATGTAAAACTAAACCAGGAAAACGGTTCTTTGGACAGGCATATATTGACCTAACACTTTCCTGTATTCATTTTATACACTTAGCATAGTACTCTGTACACAGGGCTTTTGGTAAAGGTTGTGGCTGATGATTGGAGGAGGAAGGAGAGAAGGGGGAAGGGAAGAAGGAGATAACGATGATGATGTCTTGGAATGGCTTGATGCAATCTTCTGTAAAAGGGATGGATTACATTATCTATGTTGTGTCTTGTCATCTATGAAAAAACACCTTACTGGTCAGTCCCAAAATTCCGTGAGTATTGTGCCTCTCAGTGTTGTGCAAGTAAAACTGGGCTGGTTTTATGAACCCATATAATAGGTTTTAGATTAGACTAAGCCTGTTTCACCATTAGACAGCTTGTTAACAGTGGAGGGAGCATGGTGGGCAGAGAAAAACTGACTAGGCAGAGCCTCTGGTGGAGAACAGGTCCTTGAATAACAAGTCCACTGGCTTCATTGCTAAATTCACCTTTTCTACTGAGAGGCGAAGAGTAAGAAAGCATCAAAACAGTGACATCAGAGATAGAAGAATCCACTCCTTCCTTGAGAAGGGAGAATCACACACCCTTAAACCATCAGGAGATTGGAAATCAGCTTTCTCCCTCCCCCCTCGCAAGAGGTACAACTTCTTGTTCTCTCTGCCAGTGGAAATGAGCAAGTTTTGAGTGTCTATGGTTTATTCATCTCTTCATTTATTTGTTCATTCAACCAACTTTCTTTCTTTTTTTTTTTACTGAATCTGCTAGGTACTGTACATGATTGATGCCAAGCCAACGAGAAACCATCAGGGCCTTCAAGGAGCCTGCAACCTAGAAGAGTCTAAGAAGTATCCATATGTTACTATAGCACAAGGCTGGGTGAGGGGAATGTCTTGAGAGAGATGCAATGAGGGCTAGTAGGTGGTCTGAGGTGGTAGAGATATGGCAAGAGGATAGTCTACCATCTCCATCGTTGCAGGAGAGTGGAGACAGGAGAGGGGCCCATCAGAAGAGGTTAGGCACATTTAGGGTGGTATGGCCATAGACGAGAGTGGCCCATCAGTAAGCAGAATCCTGTCTGCCATGGCAGGTATAAGGGCAGTATGTTGGCCTTCCCTACCTACAACCCCCTTGTCCCCTCATCTGGACTCACTATTTGTACCCTCTTAAAGAAACAAGAGTGACTTTGGGCCTTCGGCTTTGTGTTTCAGGATCTAGAAGCGTGAGACTACTCCAAGTGGTCTTAACATTTGTGTAGTCAGAAGACAAAAATCTCTGATGACAGGCCAAAGGCCCAAAGGAAGGACAGGGTAACCCGACTCCATGCTGACATTTCTGCATTGTCCAACCTGAAAAGTGTTTTCTAGGTTACCTACACTATGGCATTCAGGGCTAAATGTCCCAGTGTTATCAAGAAATAGCAGCATTTCAAGCCCTGTCATTACAAACACTAAAAATATCGGATCTCATGATCTGCCAAAAGGAAGAAAAATATCAACCTTCCTTACAGGAATACACACCCACCTGTTAAGGTTTCTCAGTGTTACCTTTGTTTATCTTCCTCACTTCAGGTTTTTACATTAACCCCAGAATCTTCTTGATGAATTCATGTCAGCAAACCTCAAAGAATCACAGTCTTTATAATAATATGAGGACCAGGGTCTCTTTATGGGCACCAGATACATGGCTCTTCACCTTGGAATGGCTCATGATCTGGACTCTTCAGAAAGAGCTGTCTGGGGGTGCTTGGGTGGCTCAGTGGGTTAAGCCTCTGCCTTCAGCTCAGGTCATGATCCCAAGGTCCTTGGATCGAGTCCCGCATCAGGCTCTCTGCTCAGCAGGGAGCCCACTTCCCCCTCTCTCTGCCTGCCTCTCTGCCTACTTGTGATCTCCGTTTGTCAAATAAAAAAATAAAATCTTAAAAAAAAAAAAGAAAGAAAGAAAGAAAGAAAGAAAGAAAGAGCTGTCCGGTGTTAGTGTCTGCTAAGAGTTTCTATTTTACGGAAGAAAGGAAATCAATCTGTGGGGTTACCATCAACGCTGATGTCAAAATGCCAATTGGAAGTTGAGAAATAACAGAAAAAATGCCAAGAACAATTTTCCTTCCCAGATGTCCTGATGGTTCTCAAGAATACACAGAACTCCCCTTTCCAATTAAAAGCATGGGCCGGCCGCAGAGAGGTAAATAATCTGAGGAAGGCATTTTCCCCTTTATTTTTTCAGGTATACAAGTAATCACATGTTCAGTGTAGAAAAAAATAGAAAACACAGATTCATAGAAAGAAAAACAGTCAACCAAATTCCTACTGCCCAGTGAAAATCACTGTAAATATTCTGGTGTATATTTATCACTATAGATTGAATGTTTGTGTCCCTCTGACCCCTACCCAAACTCATTTGTTGAAATCCTGACCTCCAGTGTGATGAGGAGGTAGGGCCTTTGGGAAATGATAAGGCCATGAGACTGGAACCCTTATGAATGGGATGAGTGCCCTTGGAAGAGAGACCCCAGAGAGCTCTCTCCTCCCTTCCTCCCTATGAGGACAGAGGGGAAAGACTGCCATCCAGAAGTCGGAGAGTGGATCCTTACTAGATACTGAATGTACTCTTGCCTTGATCTTGGACTTCCCAGGTTTCAGAACCAGGAGAAATATATATATGTTGTTTATACATCACTTTTTCTATGGAATTCTATATAGCAACCGAAACTATTAAGACAGCCACCAAAACTTGTTCATTTCAAAACTTTGTGTGTGTGTGTTTATTTTTTAACACAACTAATCCTATATTTAATATTAGTGACCTACTTGTCTCTTAATAGGTCATGAATATCTTCAGATGGTTATGTGTGCGTGCACACACATCGTTTTATTATCTTTAACGGTTCAGTAACTCTATTCTCAAGATGAACTGTAATTCAGTCCTGTATACTACTGGACATTTAAGTTACTGGCAACTTTTTGCTCTCAAAAGACCATGATGCGTATGTCTGTATGTACATTTTGCATACTTATCTGTTACTTTCTTAGAATAAACTCATTAGAGTAGAATTGCTAGGTACCCTTACTGAAAACACGTTACTACGTATTTTCAAACGGTCCTCCAGGATACTGTACTGACTTACACTTCTAGCCACAGTGTCTAAGAGAGCCTCTTCCCCTAGACCCATGAAAGGCACCTCTGAAAATCCTGTGTGCCCTCTTTGCCCTTGGACTCCCACCCCGGATACACTCCTTTCCCAATAGCAGCTGATAGAAAGGGCTCTGTACCATGCGTGTGCGCCAGACAAAGAAAGACGGGCAGGAAGCCATGAACTGGAAGGATAATGGAGAGGCGCTGTCAAGACATAGTGAAACTTTGCTCTGGAGAAAGCAAGAAAGAAAGCAAGAAAGCAAGAAGGAAGGAAGGAAGGGAGGGAGGGAGGGAGGGAGAGAGGGAGGAAGGGGAGAAAGAAAGAAAGAAAGAAAGAAAGAAAGAAAGAAAGAAAGAAAGAAAGAAAGAAAGAAAGAAAGAAAAGAAAAGAGCAAGATGTCAGCCTTAGAGTTATGTGGTTCGGTTCTTTCCTTCCTTTCTATTTTAAAAGAAGCAATGCTTTCTGTTTAGATGGCACGGCTCTTCTGAAAAAGTTAGATTACCCCAGCAAGGTTCTAGCTTCCAACACTTTTCCCAGATTTGAGGACAGTTAACATCTGTGTGCTTTTTCATAGATGATCATAGCAAATCCTCCCCGCTACTGCATGATTTAGGGCAGGTACCATCATCCCCTTCACTGTGGTTTAGGACTGTTGAACCTCTGGTCCCTCAGGATCCCCTGGCTCCCTAAATATTCTCTTTCACTTAACATGTAAGACACTGGAATAAATACATATGAGCCCCAGGATGTGCAGTAAAAATTGCCTTTTTTTACAGGATTCCTGCTATCAACTTTTGTCACACTTTGACCTTCTCCTAATGAAGGGGACAGCCCAAATAAACACTGAGATCTGGTCCCAGCTCTCCGGCAGATGCCATGACATTGACTGCGTTAATGGGACCCTATTCATTGTATGAGTGACTCTCTGGGTCATGGTTACTCATTTCTGAGGAGATACCAAAGTTTGGACAGTGCTCTAAGGGCCCTGTGGTGGCTGATTTTTCTGTTAACTTGACTAGACCATGATACTCAGCTATTTTGAAAGTGGTTTTGTTTTTTGTTTTTTGTTTTTTCCAAGGAGTTAACATTTAGTATCAGCAGAGCTGGAGGGAAGAAAATTACTCTCCGTAAGGGAGGCAGGCATCATCCAGTCATTTGAAGGGCTTCATTAGAAAAAACTGACCTCCCCGAAGATGAGGAAATTCTGCCTCCAGACTGCCTTTGGACTTGAACTGCAGCATCAAATCTTCCCCGTACCCGCACAGGCTGCTCATGTGCCCTGCAGATTCTGAACTTACCAGTCTCCAAAACTGTGTGAGCCAATTGCTTCAAATAAACTCACTCCAATTCTCTCTCATAGACAGATAGACCAACATATTGATGATATAGATATAGTTACAGACCCCCATTGGTTCTCTTTCTTTGGATAATCTTAACAGAGGCCCATTATAAACTTGGGACAGAGCCTTCTGGTCAGGGTTTTTCCCTTATCTACTGTCACTTCCAAATCCAAGAAGCAAGCATAGGTGAACTCCATACTTTCCCACTTTTCTAAGACAAGTTGAAATGACAAGGATAAGAATAGTAATGTCCTAGGTGCTGTGCCAAATTCACAGCCCAACCCTAGGAGGTTGGCCTATGAGTCCACGTTGGCAGAAGAGGAAGATGAGTCCTGGGGAGGGGAGGCTGAGCTACCAGCTGCTAACCTTGTAAATGTGACCCCGCTAAGGAGTCTGAGCAGCCCCAGGTGGCAAGCCTGGGTCCTGATCCAGGTTCACCTGACTTGCCTGACTTCCAAGTTTAGGCTTTGACCTATCTAAGCCACGTTGCCTTGTTACATAAGTGGTTTGGTATTTGAAAAAAGGTTCAGTCCCCAATGGCCATGAGCAGGACTCTAAACTCAATTCTCTTTACTTCTGAGCATGTGAAAAACCACCCAAAGACTGTTCTAGGTTCTGAACACACAAAATGTGGTTCGGGCAGGAGAGAGAGCCTTTGCCCGAGCCGTGGGTCAGAGCTGTCAGTTTCTTCACCTGGAGAAGGACTGAGTTGCTCAACGTCTCCCACCGACTGTTTCTGAACCTCTGTCTTCATGACCAGCTCTGATCTCACTTGAAGGCTCATTATATGCAGAGCTGGGCTCCTGACTCAGCTCTTCCCCGGGCTCCCAGTGTCCCTATGGGGGCCGCCTTCTGGCAAGGTAGCCTGTTGGCTGCACAACCCGTTGGCTGAAAATATCTCTAGCACATTCCCCAGACCTGCTGTTCTCTCTCTGCTCACTGCCACACTCTCCTTCCTTCATCCTCTTCCTTGGCAGCTAAAATGAACTAGAGTCAAGAGCCAAGGGGAGGAAAAGAAGAGGAGGAAAACCAAGGCTACTCCTTCCCTCTCTTCTCCCCTCTCAAGTCCAGACACAGTAAAAACATAATAAGCATCTTTCAGCTTCCTGAATAGACGCTACAGTAACTGTCACAAGAAAACGTCAATGTGTTTTCACACTCAAGGGGATAGAGCTGTAAGAAAGCCCTGTCTACCGCTGTTTGGAGCCATGGAAGGGAAGATGACAATATGACAACAGATGCTGGACTGCTGTTTGAGTCTAGCCAGATTATAATATGAAAAACACCATTTGCCTTTCACTGGTGACGTTTCACGTGTTATGGAAGTATGTTCACCCTGAAAATATTCAATATTTTATAGCATTCTCTCCTCTTTTCCTAGGAAGGATTTACGGAATCATTCTGCTTCTTCATTTCTACGGTTTTCCCCCTCCCCCACCGTCCGCCACGACAGAAGCAGCTGCTGTTGCCTTGGCAACATTACAGAATAAACTTGTTGCTTTTGGACCATCTGCACCCAACCTGAGCTCCGCTGAAGCGGTTTGTTTCCTTTCCCTGTTTGTCATCCGCCAAAAGTCAGGCTTCGTGTTTAGATGCTGCCCTTCCTGAGCAGTTCTGTGAGAGCTGACTGAACTTCTCAGATGTTCTAGGAGAACTAGCTCAAAGTTTAAAAGGCTGATTCATTCCTTTGGATTCAGATCTTTCCATAGGACCCTTGGTAAATATATGCCTGCAACCAGGGACACAGGACCCACCAATACATTACAGTCCAATGGGATCAGTGCACGTTCTTGTAAACAGAATCTCAATGGACAGAATCACAGGACCACCATGGGAAAAAACAAATACTTCATAATGATACGCACTTTTTCCTGACTATAGACATATTTTCACTAATTCATCTATTTGTCCTCTTCCAAAAAAGCGATAATGTAGTGATTGTAAAATAGTATCTGGATCTTAAACCAGATTGGGCAAATACAGAACAAGACTGAAATATTACCAACAATCCTGCTGCCCACAGACACCATTACTATTTTTTACATTTTTTTTCTTTTGTACTGTATGTTCCTTTAAAAATAATAATAGATTTATTTTATAAATACAATTTTATATCCTGATTTTCCCAATTCAACATACATTGGGTATTTTCACATGTTATAAAAATTAATTGAAACCTGATTTCTCTCTCCCTCCCTCCTCTCTCTCTCTCTCTGACTTTGCAATATACTTATTATTTGTTAAAGAACCCAGTCATTTTTCCTACAACATGGATATTGCTAATTAGGCCCCCATGATGTCATTTATCCTGTACCTCTGTCCCCCGTATTTCCTAATAATTGGTAGCTAAGTCTAGAAGTTCGGTCAGACGCACATTTGTTACTTGGCCAGAATGCTCTGCGGGCAGTGCTGTAGACCTCCCAGGTGACGCCCAGGACCTGGCTGTCTTTCTGTGATGTGAGCAGAGATACTCACTGCCCAGATCCATTACGTCATTAGGAATTTCAAAAAAGTATATTCTCACTTTACCATTATTTCTTCATTTGTGAACTAGAGTACTTTTAAGGTATCATTCATAGAAGAAAGGCAGGATAAAGGTCTAATTTATTCCTTTTATGCACTGGTTATCAAAATAAATGAATTACGTGCCAAGCATGATCCTAAGGGAATGTATTAGTTTTTCTAGTATCACTATGAATGCATGGATTTAAACATATTTGTTGTGATTTAATCCTTTACAGTTATTATTCTTAATCATGCCTCAATTGTCCCATCTTTAGCCAGCAGGGGCCTCTTTGAATTGTTTTCTGAATCCTTAGGAAGACCCTAGCATTTTTTTCTAGTATTTTTTTTTTCATTACATCCTTACTTTCTGGTGTGATAAGATGTTCCAGGCTCATCTTAAACATTCTCTGCTCCAGATCTGGAATTAGACATTTCTTCAAAAAGATCTAGTTTGTTTTTAAGTGGGAAAATTTATATGGAAGCTGTGATCTGGGTTTTAAAGTACTCATTTTTCAAAGCCTTCTCTGTGGACAGAATTAAGAAACTTTGCCTTTGCTCTCCTTTTGCTCCTCCTCTTCCTGCTTTCCTCTGCCTGCTCCTTAACATAAAATATACCATTGCAATTATTGGCATTTGAATTCAAGACTATAGTATTTTTTTGACCTCATCAATGTTTTTTTTTTTTTAAGGTTTTATTTAAACAGAAGAAATCACAAGTAGGCAGAGAGGCAGGCAGAGAAAGAGGAGGAAGCAGGCTCCCTGCCAAGCAGAGAGCCCGATGTGGGACTCGATCCCACACCCTGAGATCATGACCTGAGCCGAAGGCAGAGGCTTAACTCACTGAGCCACCCAGGCGCCCAACCTCATCAATCTTAAACCCATGGCTCCTGTCTCTTACCCCATCAACCCCAACATAATTACTCATTTGCTTTGTCAACAATACACACACTTCAAATTACCCCAAACGTAATGGTGCAAAGCCACCACACACACTGAGTGATGTCATAGTGTCTACGAAGTGGCAAATCAGAAGCAGGTTGGCTGCATGGTTCTTGAGTCAGAGTCTCTCATGAGATTGCAGACAAAATGTTAGCCAGGGCTGCCATCATCTGAAGGCATGACTGGGTCTGGGAGATCTGTTTCCAAGGGGGTCTACATAAATGGCTACTAAAAGACTGGACATTGGCAGAAGACTTGGTTGCTCTCAGAGGGCTATTAGAGGGTCCTCATGATATGATTTCTAGCTTCCCCCAAAGTGAGTATTCAAGATGGCAATGCCTTTGATGATCTAGTCTCAAAAATCACACTCTATCTTGTCTATCATATTCTGTTATTACAAGTGAATTACCATGTCTGCTCATATTCAAGGGGAGGGCAATTAATCTCCATGCATTGAAAGGGCAGTGTCAAAAAATGTGCTGGCATATTTCTTTCTACTCTCTGGCTTACTGATTTGCATTGTAAGTGAAAAATACACATACCTTTCCAAAGATGCCCCGAAATTCATTCTTGTACAGCATGAGCTTGAATTCAGGATCTTATTAACTAAATCAGGTCTTGGTGTGGAGATGCCTCAGGATTCCTAGAGTAGAGCTCCTTGAGTGTGGTTTCTCAAAACCTAAAGACCTAGGATCTAAAAAGAAAAGTTATTTGCTACCTTATCATACATACTCACACTTAACATACAATACATACAACATACAATAGTGGGACAGGCATAGGATAACTACTTGGGACCACCCTCCCAAAAGACACACACATTTTATTTACTTTTAAAGTTTTTTTTTTTTTTTAAGATTTTATTTATTTATTTGAGAGAGAGAAAGAGGGTAGGGGAGGGGCAGAGGAGAGGGATACGCAGGCTCCCTACTTGGGAGCCTGATGTGGGGCTCAATCCCAGGACCTTGGGACAATGACCTGAGCCAAAGGCAGACCCTTAACCAACTGAGCCACCAAGGAACCCTATTCTTTCACTTTTAAAGCATAAATAACAAATATAACCCCCCCCCCCCAAGATAAACACTTGCATGTTAGGCACAAAATTCTTCACTTTTTTTTTTTAAAGATTTTATTATTTATTTTGACAGAGAGAGATCACAAGTAGGCAGAGAGGCAGGCAGAGAGAAAGGGGGAAGCAGGCTCCCTGCTGAGCAGAGAGCCCAACGCGGGGCTTGATCCCAGGACCCTGAGACCATGACCTGAGCCAAAGGCAGAGGCTTAACCCACTGAGCCACCCAGGCGCCCCTCTTCACATTTTTTTAATCTATTAATACCACCTGAATTCACTCCATAACAGTATTTGGAGATAACTGTCATTTCCTTTTAAGGCTAATGGCCACTATTATATAGAGAAATAGATTTTATGCAACCAATCCCCTACAGAGGGATAATGTGGAAGTTTCTAGACTTTTAGTATTATAAATAGTGCTGCAATGAATAGCTTTATGCATATGTCTTTCTAAATTTTTTCCAGAAACTTATTTTTATAGCCATAATTTATTCCATGTTTTGAATAGATGTATCTTAAAATATTTAAGGATACTTGCATTGTGGACACATAGGTTTTCTCTATTGATTCCACTGGTATAAGCAGTACAACAATGAATATCCTTGGAATGAAGTCATTGTTGACATTTCTGCTTATAGCACAAGAACAGACTCCCACAAATTTAGTTAGTAGGTCAAAGTTTATGAATCTCTTCAGGCATCGATACATATTGTCAAATTGTTTTCAAAGAAAGGACACAACAAGTTTACCCTCTCTGAGTTGGTAAGTCCCAGTATCTGGCATTGGAGAAGTCTAGGCTTAAAGTCCTACCTTTACCATTTACTAGTTGAATAACCCTGGACAAGTTCATTTTCCTGAGTCATGGCTTCCTTGTCTGGAAATAAAGAAAATAATGCTTATCTCATGGGTTTGCCATGAAGAGCAAAATAAGACATAAGGTTATGGATACACTTGCATACAGAAGCTGAGTATTTAGCATAGGGCTCGACATACTCCAAAGCATGTATATGTTTGTTACTATTGGTCTTATCACCAGTAGGTAAGAATGTCCGTCTCACAGAAGATTCATTAACACTGCATAGTATTGTTTAAAAATAAGAAGTGCCAATTTGATAAGAAAATGACGCTATCTTGTTTTAATTGATGTTTCTTAGAATTCTACTTCTAGTAAACATTTTTCATTTATTAATATTTTTATTTCTGGGGTGCCTGGGTGGCTCAGTCAGTTAAGCATCTGGGTCTTGATTTTGGCTCAGTCATGATCTCTGGGTTGTGGGATCAAGCCCTGTGTTGGGCTCCACACACAGTGTGGCATCTACCTGAGATTTTCTCCCTTTCCCTCTCCCTCCCCATCTGCTCCTCTCCTGCTTCACACCCTCTCCATCTAAAATAAATAAATGAAATCATTTAAAAAATATTTGTATTTCTTCTCATGTGTAATCTGTTTATATCCTTCATTTTTTTTTTCCATAGAATTTTAGTTCTTTAAAATGCATATACAACAGTTCTTTATCAGGAACACAACTCTTTTCTTGTCATAATTCCTACAAATATATCCCCCAACATGTTAGGTGTTTGTTTGTTTTTAATTTCAGTTGTTAGACATTATTTGACAGAATTTAACATTTTATGTAATCAAGTATTTCCCTTTTTCTTTCAACAAACTTTTTAAATCTTAATGAAGGACTTCACTATTTCAAAACGCAATTATGTCCTCATCTTCATGTTACTTTAGTGTTATTTGGGGCATGTATCTCTGCTTTGATGGTTAAGTTCATAGCCTAAAGAATTTTCACAAAATAGATGTTTCCATGGTATTAGTTTGTTAGGACTACTACAACAAGTACCATAAACTGGGTGGCTTAAACAATAGAAATCTACTGTGTCCCAGTTCTGGAAATAAGACATCTGAGATTAAGATGTTAGCATGACTGGTTCCTTCTGGAGGCTGTGAGGGAGAATCTGTCCCACACCTTTCCCCTAACTTCTCGTGATTTGCTGGTCATACTGTGTGTTCTTTCACTTACAGATGTATTCCGCCAATCTCTGCCTTCATGTTCACGGGTGATTCTCCCTGTGTGTATGTCTCTGGATCCAAATGCTCCCTTTTTATAAGAACGCTAGTTGTATTGGATTAGAACTTGTACCAATGACCTAATCTTAACTCAACTACCTCTGGAATGACCCTATTTCCAACTAAGGTCACATTCTGAGGTCCTGGCAATTAGAGCTTCAGCATATCTGTTTTTAGGGAAACAATTTCAACCCACAACATTCACAAAATTAGAACACAGACCAAGAAACAGAATATACTTAGCTTTCCAAAACCAACCTTGTGTCTACTTCAGCCATAACCCTTTGACAAGATTACCACTGCCCCCTGTCTCCCACATCATAGATTACCTTGTCTATGTCTTGAACTTCATATAAATAGAATCACACATCATGTATTCTTTCACACCTGGCTTCTCAACCTCAGAATTACATCTGTGGGATCCACCCATGTTACTGCATTGTTGCATGCAGCAAATAATTCACATTTTCATTTGTATGTAGTATTTAGCAAACAGAGGACAATAAGGTAGTTTACCCATTTTTTTATTGTTGATACTTGTGTCCAGTTTGTAACCACTGTGGATATAGCAGCAATGCTGCAATGAAAATCCTAGTGAAAATCTCCTGGTGAGCACATGCTCACACTGCTGTTGGGCACATGGAGTGGACTTCCTGGGTCATAGATAGGGTATGGACATGTTTACCTTCAGCAGATATTCCCAAACAGTTTTCCAAAGTGGTCTGCATATTGAACAAAATTTTTGGTTATTCCACTACTTTACCAACACTTTGGGTTGACTGGACCGAGATATTTTTGATGAAAAGATGATGATGATGGTGATGGTGATGATGATAGGAGCTTCTCATTAAAGTTCGTACAAAAACCAAGCACTGGGCTGGTCACTTTGCCTATATTATCTCATGTCATCTTTAAGGTACTTTTCAAGAGCACTATTAGCTTCATTCTGTAGACAACAAAACTAGGCATCAGTGAAATAAAATACTTCGTAACAGTTAGTAGCAATACAGGGTTTGAATTACAATTTGTCTGGTAACCAACCTCAGCGACTCTCTAGTCCAGATAAAATGTAAATCGTCCCTCCAGAGGTGAAGGGGAAGCCCTGAGCATCACGGTTAGCACAAGGGCATTGGTTTGATGACTGCAGAAGGGCAGCTGAGTGGGACCCAGCTCTATATCTCTATTTGAAAGCTGGATTATGTCACCCTATTTTGGAATCATGAAGCATAAGCATCTGCTGTTAGGGTTAATTCCAAACATTTCTCAATGGGTGATTATTTTGAGGACTGATTCTGAAGACAGACGATGTAGTTAATATTCTAAAATAGAAGGATGTAAACCAGTGTTTGGGTAGAGAGTTAGAGCAAGGGCTCAAGTCTGGGACCACAGAAGAGCAACCACAAGAGCAGGTCAATGGCATTGTCCTCACTTCTGATGTCAACATGCACTCCTCGGTCCCTCAGCCCTCACTCCCAGGCCCAGTCTCCAGGCCATATGAGGAATACCTACCCTTGAGAACACAGCAGGAGCCAAGTCCACTGTTTTCATGCCTGCGTGCCCCTCGAGGGTTACATGAATATCCATGGGGAAAAATATTTCATGGAGCAGGAAGAAAAAAACATGCCACCAAGTAATTACCCTTCCACCAGAGATAAGAGGCAGATTCAAGTACTGAGGGGCTGCTTTAAATCAGGCACTGTGCTGGGCACTTCCAGATACATCATCTTAGACTTCACAATGACCTTGAGAGACAAATATCTATAACCCCCAGGTGACCTGTGTGGGAACCAAGCCTCAGTGAGGTTAAGAAACATTCTGAGGTCTTACAATGAGAGAAACAAATAGCATAATAGTTCCATTCCAACAGAGGATGTAGAAAAGGGAAATCTGGGCTTTTCCAAGTTGTACATTGTGTCTTTAAGGAGTCTATGGGAGCATAGGCTTACATTCATTCATTTGTTTATTTATTTATTAAGATTTTATTTATTTATTTGACAGACAAAGATCACAAGTAGGCAAAGAGCAGGCGGGGGATGGGGTGGACAGGCTCCCCACTGAGCAGATAGTCCGTGCGGAGCTCCATCCCAGGACCATGAGATCATGACCTGAGCCAAAGGTAGAGGCTTAACCCACTGAGCCACCCAGGCACCCCCATTTATTCATTTATTTATTTATTTATTTATTTATTTTTAAGTGAGGCAATGAAAGAACACTGAATGCTTTACCGCTGAACTGCTGAAAGCTTGTTCTGGAAAATGAAAACTTCAGAAAGCAAATTCAGGTATCATGGTCCAGCAACCCTTATTTATGAACCATGTAATGAGAGGTTCTAGGGACTCATCTCCTGTAACATTGTATCACATTATATGAGTTTCTAATCAGTTCAAATGCTGTTACCTTCTAGTTTTGTGTCACTGCAATTATTTTCAGAAAGTACACAGTTTCCATTAATTAAAATGGAAGTACCAGTTAGATGCAAACATTGGTTTGGTTTTAAGTTCAAGTTAAAACTAACACCCGCCTTTGTCTTGGTTTTAGTAAACCTATACATTTTTCTGCCCTATATTTTCATCTGTTGCTGTTTTAATTGCCTGACCAGGTCATAGATGTGGGTGTCCTAGGTGTGGGCATACTTTGCATACATTACAACCCAAGCATTAGGAGTCATTCAGGATGGGACAATGGGCTCATAGTCTAGGTGTAACACACACACACACACAAGGCTGACCCACCCCACCCAGGTGATGGGTGACCTCTCAATAGAGAAACAGCTAAAGACAAGGGGACACAACACTTTCAACTCTCCTGTGTTCGTGGCGAAGACTGACTAAGCCATCAGAACTAGTTCCCTGGATACCCTGGGACACTTTGTGTGCTGCTCAGGAGCCTTTCTTCCAGAACCAGAGAGTGGGCTTAGTGCCAACCCCCCCCCCCCAGCTCCATTCTGGAGAGGGAGGGCAGTCAGGAGACTGGAATGCCCCCTGCCTGCTAGAGCCCAGAAATGTGCTGCTGGCTTTCACGGAGACAAGCAAATGATGTGGTGTATGTGCTCCTAGTCCCTATTCTAATGTCTCCAACAATCTAGTGGTTAATCAGCAATTTGCTGCCCACCAATATGCAAATGAATGACAAGCAAAGGCCCTCCACATCTGTAATTATTTTGCTGATTTACAAGCCACTTTCCTCTCTGTGTAGGTTTTTCTGTATGTGTGCATTCATGCATCAGGGATTTCATTATTTTTAGAAGCATACTCTGTGTGTTTCTATGCTTTAATATTTTCCGGCTTCAGTAATTACTGCATATATATATATATATATATATATATATATATTTTCCCCCCCCTCCCACTACCACCTCCAAATGCTTTTGTTAGGGATTCTTTCCTTTGATAAAGATTGGAAAGTAAGATTTATCAAGGAGCTGAAATCCAAATTGCAGAGAGCACAAGATTGAAAGATGCACATTTCTATGCTGCCAAATCCTTATCTGGAATCGGGAGTCTTGCAATATTTGATTTTCTCCCAACCAGCTCTGGTGAGCCGAGCCACGATCTGCGTTATCCATCTGCCTACTTTGGAGCAGGGTGTTTTACTATTTGGCGGTTTAAATGCTTTACGTTTTTGCCAGCGCATTAAGAAAGGCTCTCATGTTAAATTAAGTCAATTAATAAATGGAGACACATTAAGCAATCAATTTTGTCAGCCTATCTCCCCAGCATTATGTATGGTTGGCTGTAATCACAAGATAAATGCAACGAGCTGATCTATGGTAATGTTCAATAATACATTCTCCGCCAGGCTCAATTCATCAGGGAGTTTCGGTAGGGGAGGCATTTGTTATTGGCTGTCTCTGCACCTCAAGGATAACATTTCTGTCCTTTTGATTGGCCGCCTCACTGCTGCAAGGTTCTAACCGTCTTATTTTGATGATGAATATGAAGGCACGCTAAGCCGGGCTGGAGCGGAGCGTCTCAGAGGCTGCGCTCCTTCCAGAGCCCAAGGACTTACAGCTTCTTCCGCTGCCTCCCTGTGCCAACAACCACCCCCCCCCCCCCAAAAGTTGTGATGCTTTTCTTTACCCAGTGCTTTGGGGCTGTGTTAGATCTCATTCACCTCCGCTTTCAGCACTACAAGGCTAAACGGGTTTTCTCCGCTGCGGGGCAACTTGTCTGCGTTGTAAACCCCACGCACAACCTAAAGGTGAGTTGCTGTCTATCATTTTATATTCGCGCAGCTCGGGTTCCAGTCTTTTCTCCGTTGTCGGGGACTCCCACATGAGCCTGGATCTCCCAGCAAAGGCTCCCTGGCTAGGGCTCGGACGCACCGGGTACCCGGTGGGGTAGCCCGGCTCATTCTGGCTTTCTAGGCGTCTTGTGCTCTTGGCGACAGCGTGTTGTTCCCCGATTTGCCAGGAGCACCTGGAGGGGTGGACTGGCCTCTTCTCCCTCTCCAGCACCCCCCGCCCCCGCCGCTGTCAGCCCAGGAGTGGGGTCAGGGTCACAAGTGAAGGTGGTGGAGGGAGTAGGGGGCGTCCTCTCCTTGCTCCCAAATATTCATGGCCAAGTGTTCAGGAGACAGGATTTGAAAAGTTACCCAAATTGCAGACTGTCCCATGTGTTTGGAAAAGCAGGCGAGCACATGGATTTTGGAAGCCCCTTCTGGCGGCCTCTGAAGTAGCTATGGGGGGCGGGGCAGGAACCCCCAAGAACGGAAGTGGGGACTGGGTGAGAGAGCTCCTTCTGCGAAGGGTTTATCGTGCTCAGCCTCGGTGTGACTGTGTGTGTGTGTGTGTGTGTGTGAGAGAGAGAGAGAGAGAGAGAGAGAGAGCGAGCGAGCGAGCTGGGAAGATCGGGAGGAGTTTGCTTGCGGGGAGCTGGCTGCGCCCCTCGCTCCGGGGACAGGAGGGGGCAGGATTTGCTTCAGTTGTGTAATAATGAAACCGGCTGGGAGCCGCTGCTGTCTGAATCACCGCAGGCCGCCGGCTGCGGCCGCTCCGGCGCCGCCGCCTCTGCATGTGTGCCTCCAGGCCAATGCCCTTTCGCCAAATAGCCCAAATCAGAGATCTGGAGAGACGGCCCCCCATCACAGCCAGGTCAGGGAGACGAATGAAGAGCTGTTGGCTTGGGGCGGTGGGGAAGAGAGGAAGACAGTGCCGGGGTGGGGGTGGCGCGGATGAACTCCCCAAAGAGGAAACTCTGAGCCCACCGTGGCTCTGTTTGAAATTCAACGATGGCCCCGATGGGAGTTGCTTTCCTGTCCTCCCCGCTGCGCGCAGGGCTGAGTGACAGGGAGGAGCGCGGGTCTGCAGCAGGAGCCACGGAACGGTCTCCGTGAGGACAGATCTGTCATTCTGACCCTGCTCTCCGGTAGGAAAAGTGTTGCTTGTTGCTCATCACTTTATAGACTCCTACAAAGCGTCAGACTCTCCTCAACCGGAGCCCCGCAGGTCAGCCCTGATGGGTGCCCATCCCTTCCCCTCACCCAAGTTCCTGGAAGTCCCTAGGAGGGACGGCTGCTCGAGGCGGTAGAGGTGGCCAGTCCTGGGTGCAGGAGTGAGGAGCCGCCTTGGGACTGGGGCAGTGCCCAGATCCAGGAACTGGCCCTCTGAGGTACCCAGTCTGTGACCAGCACCAGTCACTCTGTGACTCGGCTCTGGGGCTCATGCTCTCTCCTTCTTATGCACTTGCTCGCTCGCGCTCTCTCTCTCTCTCCTTCCCCTCAATCCACTGTCTCTTTTTGCCATCATGGCTTAGTTTTATAAATGAGAATTCACTGCCAGTCACCCTTAGCAAAGCAAGTGTATGGCGTACATACTAAAATATGATTCTGAATTCCATTTTATGGCCACTTTTGAGACCGCATTCAAACTCCCATTATTTTGTCACTTTACATTAGTTACTTCCCTGTGGCAAGAAATTTTGTTTACTCCTATTTTGCATTTTAACACCCTTAAAAATTGTTTATGAAACTTAGCCTTTTCCAAGTTTGGATTTATATGTTTCATTGACTGCGGCTGATGATGGAGGAGAGGGGTGCTGAGATCTTGGGGTGCGGTGGGGTGAGGTGAAGTGCATCTATGAATATCTTGCAGGGATGTCTGCTTGGATATTGGTAAGTTGTTCTGCTGCCTGAATCCCAGGAGTTCAGAGTCAGGGTGGAGGTTAGGGTTGGCTCACCAGCTGTGTGCCCTTGAAAGATTCGATCTCTCTGAGCCTTCCCTGCCTCACCTTTAAAATGGACATAGGAATGAATAACTCCATAGCTCTGGCTCACGGCTAAAAAGGATTACTAGAGGTGAACGTGCTTTCCAGCACTCTCTTCCAGAAAAAAAAAAAAAAAATCATGTTGGGACGCCTGGGTGGAGAGGTCAGCTAAGTGTCTGCCTTCAGCCCAGGTCATGATCCTGGAGTCCTGGGATCGAGTCCCACATCAGGCTCCCTGCTCAGCCAGAAGCCTGCTTCTCCCTCTGCCTGCTGCTCCCCCTGCTTGTGATCTCTCTCAAATAAATAAATAAAATATTTTTTAAAAATTATGTTATTGTGCATAACTTGTGGGGTTCCATGAGGAACTTGAGAAGTAGCCACTTAAAGCCTTGAGCCCACTTAGAAACCATATAAGCAGCAACATAAAAATAGGTGACATATGCTTTGGGAGGCTATTTCTGTGGCTCACTTTTTCAAATACATATTCATTTGGCTCTTGATTTCCCGTAAAAAACCACTTAGAGGTTTTGCTCAGACAAGCGTCAGCAAGGTAAACAAAGCAAGGTGAGAGTGTCTGATGCTTCGGGGGGTCTGATTCCCGTGCATCCTGCCAGGCAGACACAGAGAGCTCTGCAACCCAGAGCACCTTGATGGTGTCTCCATAAGCACATTGTGTGTTTCCAGGGTCCAGGAGGCCCATCAGGTAAGTCCTACCTGCTTTGCAAACCTGGGCATTGACACCCATTTGCAGAGATTTTAGAGCAACAATTCTATAGGTGCGTGGCTGGTCCTATCACTTACGTTAAAAAGCAAATAAAACCTCAAAGGAAAAGTGCACCTTCTAAGCATTAATTTCCATAGACAGACCACAGAAATATGCCTTGGATATAACAAGCTATGATCTACATGGGGGAAAAATTCTTTTTCTGAAAAAAACAGTTGTGGCGATGTTAGCCCTGAATAGCTTTTGATCTGTGGTGCCTCCCTACACTTGGTATGACAGGCTGGTACACGAAATGGTGACCAAGGACAGAGACGGCAACCTTGCTTTCAGTTTTTTAGGTTGTGTGCAGCTGCAGTTAGGGCTGGGAAGCCTGTGTTGTTCTTTGTGGAAGCATATCTCCACTTTGTCCTTTCCCGGTCTTTTTCCGAGAATGCTAACTGTATTCAAGGACCGGAGGCAAGTGCTGAGTTATAATCAAAATTCACTTACTGAGCAGAGAAAATCGTGTATTTACCATGCTTCTATAGGTCACCTTCATTCTCAATCTTATTATGGCGATTACTCAGTAAGCGATTACTTCAAGCAAGCTGATGCCTTTCCTTCTAAGTGGAAAGCAGAAGCCTTCCTTCAAAGGCAGACACTCTGGTTCAAACCATTACACCCCTTAAGCCCACCCCTAATTAAAAGGGCCATTTAGAGCAGCTGGACTGGAACACGAGGGATCAGAACTCCGGGGACCTCTGCTTTAAGCAAGGGGTAGGCAGAGGGAGAATGAGTAGCATAGCCCTCTCCACGGAGTACAAATGACACTCTGTGTTGTCCTGTGTCTCTTTCTATCTCTACCGGTATGGATGGCTCCTTGCACAGATAGGATTCCAAATGATCCCCCCCATTTCTCCTTCCCACTTCATGAAATGTGACCACCGAGAAGCCAGTGTCCCTGGCTTGCTGCCCTCTGCTTCATTCACAGAGGTTACAGAAATGTAGCTAGCAGGCTGCAGGCTGGCACTAGGGAGGGCTCCAGCTCCTGGTCCTGATTCAGCATTCCTTTCTCCCTTGTGTTTTCTGCTTATTTCCAAATCAAGAAAGCCTTTCTCTCCTGGCTCCTCTCCTATCTGCACTAGCCACTTCTACAATGCCCTGTCCAGGCAGGTCACCCTTCTCCCAACCCATCTCTAGGATGTCCTTCAAAGGGTGGGATGGCCGGTCCCCACACCCAGGCCTTTCCAGGGAAGGATCTGTAGCAGTAGCCAGAGCCCCTCAAGGGTCAGTCCTTAGTACTTCCCGAGCAGACTGTACCCGTGCTGAGACTGGCTGGACAACTTCCCCCTCTTAACCACAGCCCTTGATAAACAGGTTTCTAAAAGCCTAGCAAAAAGCATTCTGGCAAACTTCTGAAGGCCCCTGCCAGTACCATAGTCATTGCTAAGATCCCCCAGTGCCCTTCCCAGCAGCTAGAACCAAGGGTATAACTGCCCCACTTGTCCTGGAAGGCTACTCACACCTCCGCCCTGCTGGTCCTAGACCTCTTCTTTTTTCTTTTCTTTTTAAAGGCTTATTTGAGAGAAAGAGTACACCGCATGTGTCCGGGGAGGGAGGGGGGAAGCAGAACCAGAGGGAGAGGGAAAGGAGAAGAATCTCAAGCAGACTTTCCACTGGGTGCAGAGCCTGTCCTGGGGCTTGATCCCACCACCCTGAGATCATTAGCCAAAACCAAGAGTCTGATGCCCAACCGGCTGAGCCACTTGCCGCCCCCCAACCCAGACCTCTTCTTTATTGTACCTGTTAACCTTGGGCTTATGGACAGAAACACGCAGATACACACACACCCACACATAGGCACACAGGAGATGGGAGGGGCCTGTGGGACAACAATGGCTTTCATTTCAGTGCCTGCCTGACACTAAAGCTAAAATCCGGGCATTTTAGTACCATTACTTGAAGCATACACGTGTTTCATTCTAAGACCCGCCCAGCCAGTGTGGATGAATGTGTGTTGAGTGACGGGTGAAGGGGGGTGTTCTGCATGGAGGAGGTGGGGGATCACCCCAGGAGGGAACCGAGGAGAAGAGCTGTGTGGCAAAGCCCAACATCGCCTCTGCTGTTGGTGGGATCATCTTGGGAAATCCCGTTCTCGCCCTGGGGCTTCCACTAACTCTGCTCGACACATGCGAGGCAGGCGGGCTGAATGAGAGCTAAAGACCTGAACATTGTTTTTAGAGATTTAGAGGTGTTCAGCCTCGATACCTGTTTTAAAGCTGTTTAACGTTTCCGACAAGATCGTTTAATAGCTAGTGTGTGGCTTACTCAGCCTTTGTTGACATAACCCACCTCTGAGGATCCCACTGCTGTGGCCTGGAAATGTCACCATCTTCCTTCTGCTGCCCCGTCTTGAGTCTCTTCGCGGTTCATTAGCACCTTGGAGGGGCCGGGAAAGGACGGAGGGGGGCTGAAACATGGTGGTGGTGGTGGTGGTGGTGGTGGTTGCTCCCTGGGCTTTCTTCTGAAAGCTTCCCTGAGCAGCCTCTTCCAGCCCTCGGGTTCCTGTGACTAGTGTAGGATGCCCAGCTCTGTGGGCACGGAGCAGTTATGTAGCTTTTCTGGTTAATGATGATTGCAAATGAGGCTCCCGACTCCCATAACTAACAACCCCGAGCCCCGGGCAGTCATTTGGCTAGCTGGGAGCTAGTGATGGAGTTGCAGGAAGGCTGAAGCTGGCGCGGAGGGGAGGGGAGGCAAGGCGATTACCTCTGTACTCCATTTATCCAGCAGCCCCAAAGCAAATTCCATGCAACTCCCTTAACCACACAGCCCCTCAGAGTGCAGAAACTATGACGGAAAGGAGGGAACAGGTTCTGAAAGCGTTTCTTGAAATCCACAGAGGTCAGAGCTATTTGGATCACTACCGTGGGGTAAGGCAGAGTATTTTTCTAGCAATTAACAACAGGGGAAAAAGAATAAAATAAAATAACTGCCCGTGAAGGGATTTTACCCTTCACAAAGTCATTCTGACCCCAATAGCTCTGTTTCTCAGAGGCGAAACAGGTCTGTTTCGACGCTATGTGTCACCTGGAAGGGATTGATGTGGAGGACGGAGACCTGTCCTCCCACAGGGGCCTGGGGCTCGGGGAATGACAGGGAGCATGTCAGAGCTGGGAGGTCACACTTTCTTATTGGATAGTCTAGGAAACTGAGGCCAGAGAGGGGGAGCGATGTATATTTTTCCCCGAGGGCTGCTGTAACGAACTGGCACACTTCTGGGCGGCTTACAGCAATAGAAGCAAATGCCCTCCCAGCTCAGGAGGCCAGAAGTCCAAAATCAAGGTGACATCAGGGTGGTGCTCCCTCAAAGGCTCTCCAGGGAGGAATCTGGTCTTTGCCTCATCCAGCTTCTGGGGGCTCCATGTGTTCCTTGGCTTGTGGTCACATCACCCCAATCTCTGCCTCTGTGGTCCCATGGCCTTCTTCTGGTCCCTGTGCATCCTCTCCTCTCTGTGGCTATCCTACAAAGTGACATGGGACTGCATTCAAGTCAATCCAGGATAAGATTCTCCTCTCAAGATCTTTAATTTAAACCTACCTTTGGTCACATCATACTCACTCGTTTGCTCTATAAACTAATAGTCACAGGTTCCAGGCATCAGGATGTGAACATATCAGCTTGTAGGCCCCCCTTCAACCCACTGCGGGACTTTTGCAGAGTCAACCAACTGAGTGACAGAAATGGAACCATGAGTTGGGTCTCCTATTGCCAGGCCAATATCCCCTACACTGTCCCAGGCTGCCTCCAAATCAATCCAAACTAAATATCCCTTGCTTGCGTGCATGCCGTCAGAGCAGAAACTTGCAGCGACCCCCTTCCTGTGCCCCATCAGCCCTGGGACAGCAGTCTGACCTTGGGGTTGTATCACATACCCTACCATCCCCCCTTCACCAAACCCACATTTCAGTAGCAAATCGAAACCTCTGCATCCTCCTCCCCAATTCCCTGACCCCCACCCCCCACCACAAATCTCTTTCCTTTTTTTTTTGAATTATTTAAAAAATAATATGATTAACAGGAATGTATGCACATTGTATTTTTTAAAATCAAAGAAGGAGACGCATAGTCAAAAGCATAGACCTTTAAATCTGGCAGATCAATACGGATAGAAGAAGTGGGTGTAGGGAAAAACAAAAAACAAAAAACATGGTCTTTGGGGCAGACAGACCTGAATTCAAATCCAGACTGTGCCACTTGTAGATGTGTGTGACTTTAAACAAATGACTTAGGCTCCCAGATGCTCCATTTGCTCTTGTTTAAAAGGGAGAAAATAATATCCCCCTGCTATGGCCACGTAAGGCTGAAATGAGCTCACGTGAGGAGAGTGTCTGCCGGAGAGAGTCTGTAAACAGCAGTGGTTATTGTCAACATGGTCATTACGAGGAAAACAACTGCTTGGAAGCTGTTGGCAACTCCCCACCGACCGACCTGGCTGTCTTTCTCTGCCCTCCCTCCCTCTCTGCAAGCCTCCTGCTCGCTGTTTCTTGATATTTGTGAATTGCCCTTGGCCTTGAAGAGAACAATTATTGTTCATGCCTTATATAAAAGTAAGATTTGTCCCTACTGCATAGCTTCAGATAGAGCCCTTGAAATAGAGCATGGCTTGGGTTCTGAGCCCATCCGTCCCACAGGAGAGGGGTTGGGTCTCAGGAGGACAGAGGTGCCTGCGTCGGGATGGGATGAAGAGCTGGGTCCCCCCCCTGTCATTCACAGAGCCAGGAGCCATGCAGAACAGTCCCCATCTCCACCCATCCTGAAACTTGCCCCTCATGACTTATGCATGACTTCATTAGTGGCAGCTGAGTAGGCCCACGGGCAAGTGGCTCTGTGAGGGGCATTTGATCTGGAGGGTGGGGACCTGAGCGGAGTGACACCACAGAGAGATTCAGCGGGGTGGGGAGATGGAGGTGGGCAGAAACCGCACACGCCCGGGGAGACGGGACCTTTTCTCTTTGCACTTTAGTCCGTCCTGCCTTGAGAAGCAGCTTGCCTCTGTGCGGGGCAGGGATGAAGGGAGAACGGTCCTCCATCAAGGTTGACGCCTCTACAATCGAGGGAGGGCAAGAGAGATGCTCTCCCCTTTTGAGCCAAGGAAGAGTTCCTGGATCCCACTGTCGTAGGGGAGTTTTTAACAGTACTGAGCTCGGCCATTGACCTGGGTCCCCTGCACTCCAGCCTGAGTTTCCACCCATGCACAGACACTCACACAGTCAACGGCGAGTCTGAGGTTGCCAACCTCTTTGGACCCTGCATGGTGTCCAGTGGATGCAAAGGCCAGTGGATGGGGAAATGAGACCCCCAGCATGGCGGAAGAAAGAATAAGAAGGAGGTGAATGAGACCCTTCTGCCCTATCCAGTCTGTAAGTGGCCACTCCAGTCTTAGGAGAGAGGCAAATGGAGAAAGCAGTGTTGGGAAAGAAGAGAGTGCTATTCTAGCTGAGACCTTAAACTCTGACTTTTGGAGTCAGATGGATCTGGGGTCGCGTCCAATGAGGCTGCTTTCCTTGAGCCATCACTCTGACCTCCTCTAGCCAGCATTTCCTCACTTGTAAAATGACTGCTTTGAGGACCAAGTCATGTGACGGGCATCAGGTCTTGAGTGCAGCCGCTAGCACATAATAAATACTCCACTCAGGGGGGCCACCATTACTATGAAGCTGGTTCCGGTACTGATGTTATCTGGTGCGCAAGGGCTGACTGAGCTTCTTTTGCCCAATATGTATGCATGACCAAACTTCTCCTACTCCAACTGGACAGAGGGAAGGGGCAGCACTGAGATGACCTGTGTTGAGTGACTAAGATTTCAAAGCACAGTCTGTTCAGGGAAAGAGAGCTAGAGCGACACCCAAGTTCCAGGTCCTGGTCTGAAAAACAAGGACCAAAAGAATGAAATGACTTGCCCAAGGTCACAGCTGATGAGGGGCACAGTCAGCTGCTCTGTGACACCACACTGCTTGGGGATGAGGACGCTGGTCAAGGACACTGCCTCTCTAATATGACTTGGTGGCAATGTTGGACATCTTCCCAGGGGGTCCTTGTCCCCAGGCACGTGTCTGGATGGAAACCAGCCAGGCAGGGGTGGGGCATCAAAAGGTAAATATTCCTTGGGTCTCTCGTACTAGCACAAGTACACAGCGAGCACAGGGGTGAGGCTCCAAATGAAGTCACCAAAGCCATGAAGCCCTAGCCCAAGACTTTCAAATAGCAGATGGATCAAGTTCTACTATAAAAAAGCTACATTTTCATCTTACCCATGGGCCCCAGGTGAAAACACGCTCGGAAAACAGATCTGAAACCAGCCTAATGTTTTTAGCCTTAGAACAAGGTCCTTGTGGATCATTTAGAATTGTGGTCTAACTGGAAATGTCAGTTTTACTTGCAAGATGCTGTATCTCTTAATAATTCCTCTGTCCTTTAATGTATTTTTAATCAGGAATTTCTGATTAGGAGGGAGCTATGTGCTGCAGGGCTGTCTCCAGCCGAGGTACCAAGAACTCCAGCAAGGAGAGAGTAGCCTGTGGAAGGGGCAAGGCTGGGCTCCCCAGGATGAGACTGGAAAATGTCCTCTAGTGGAGGAGAGAGGCCATTGCAGACCCCATTTGAAGGGGAAGATGAGCTTCACTTGGCATCAGGAAGGCCCACATAGAGAGAACCATATAGAGATCAATAACAGATTTTGTAAGACTGGCCAGCAAGTCTGACTACCTGTCGCGCTTGGCAGCCAGACATCAAGGCCCCTGAGATCTAACTCCTACAACCTCACCAAAGATGTGCCAGGAAACCTAGAACCTCAGGGATCCTTTCTATAAATCAGGGTATATTGCGACTTACAGTAAGCTAAGCCAACTATACATCCCGAAACCTTTAGACAATCATTTTCTGCTATCGCAGGTATGCACACAATCACAACAATAATGACATTAAGAGCCCCCAAAGGGCCACCATTCACCGAAGGCAGGCTATGTCCAAGACCAGTGTTAAATCCTGTGCATTTAATTCGCACCAGAAGTGCTGTGTTATTACTGTTCTCCATTATACAGAACACCGAAGCGGAAAAAGGTGGAAGAGCTTGTTCATGGTGGCGGAGCCTTCTTAAATTAAAACGTTGTACTTTTAAGCACTTATTGCTAAGTCACCTGTTAGTATCTTCTTTTCACAATGAACAAGAGAGCCCGCTTGCTTGGCTGGAGGACTAGTATCAAATACATTATGTATAATTTAAAAACACTGAGGTGGGATCCTGACTTACTCACCCCTGTGTATGTTCATCAAGTCCACACGTAGATGCTTCAGCTCCTGGAGCCTGGACTGGAGGACGGTCCTGGGAGGCATTCTCCAGGCTTCTCTACGCTGCCAGGTGGAACCAAGCCCCTGCAGCCTACAGCAGTGACGTGACTCCCTCCTCCTGCTTCCTGGAATTGCCCTCCAAATAAACTACTGCACCCAAGTCCTTATCTTGGGCTCGATTTTTGGAGAACCCAAGTTAAGACTAGTTATGTGTGTGTGCTTCTATTATCATTATCATTATTATTATTATTATTATTAGCTAAGGTTTACTGAGCACTTATAAACTGCCAACTGCTATGCTAAGTGATTTCCCAGAATTGCCTTTTTTAACATCCTCAGAACAATGCCATCAGCCTATCCCCAGTTTGCACAGGAGGAAGCTGAGGCACACACAGATTAAGTAACTTGTCCAAGGAGTTGAGTTTAGCTGGTGCTTTTAACCTCTGTCTTTTTTTTTTTTTTAAGATTTTATTTATTTATCTGATAGAGAGAGAGAGATCACAAGTAGGCTGAGAGGCAGGCAGAGGGGGAGGGAGAAGCAGGTTCCCTGCTGAGCAGACAGCCCAATGCAGGGCTCCATCAGGGCCTGATCCCAGGACCCTGAAATCATGACCTGAGCCAAAGGCAGAGGCTTAACCCACTGAGCCACCCAGTCACCCCAATTTTAACCTCTGTCTTAAGCTGTCTCTCCCTCTTGATGAAACAATTGCTTGTCCTGGAATTTCCACAAAGAGCACAGTCTTCCAAATTCAGGCTCAATAAAAATGATGATTTGCATTAAGTACTTCAGGGAAAACTTTCCAACAACTTTATCTGCATTCCCAACTCCAAATTATTCTGCATAAAATAAATTTGTCCTCTATGACCATTTTTTTTTTTTAAATGGGTGCACAGCAAAGGAAACTGGCAACAAAATGAAGGCAACCTCCTGAAGGGGAGAAAATATTTGCAAATCATATATCTGATGAGGGATGAATATCCAAAATGTATAAAGAACTCAACTCAATAGCAAAAATAACAACAACAACAAAAAAGTAAAGATGGGCAGAGAATCTAAACACAGTTTTCCAAAGAAGACATAGAGATGCCAACAGACTCACGAATAAGTGTTCAGCATCACTCATTATCAGGGAAATGCAAACCAAAACCACAGTGAGGTATCACCTCACACCTGTTACAGCAGCTATTATATCAAACAACAACAACAACAATAAACAAGCAGTAACAAGTGTTGGCAAGGATATGGAGACAAATGAATCTTCGTGCACTATTGATGGGAATGCACATTGGTACGGCCACTATGGAAAAGAGTGTGGAAGTTTCTCAAAAAATTAAAAGTAGATCTGCTACCTGACCTAGCTATTACACTCCTGGGTATTTATCCAAAGGAAATGAAAACGCTAATTCAAAAAGCTATATGGACCGCTCTGTTCATTGCAGCATTGTTTACAGTAGCCAAGATAAGGAAACAACCTAAGTGTCCATCAGTGGACGAGCAGATAAAGAACATATGATATCTGTCTGTACCTCTCTATCTGTCTCTCTGTGTGTATACACACACACACACACACACACACACACACACACACATCTATAGATATCTATATCTATAGATACATATCACACAATGAACTACTATTCAGTCATAAAAAAAGAAGGAAATCTTATCATTTACAAAAACATGGATGGACCCTGAGGGTATTATGCTAAATGAAATAAGTCAGACAGAGGACACAGATACTGTATGATCTGACTTATAAGTAGAATCTAAAAAAAAAAAAAAAAACCAAAAACAAAATGAAACAAAGCAAAACTCACAGATACAAAGAACAGACTGGTGCTTACCAGAGGGAAGGGGTTTGGGGGTGGGTGAAAAGGGGAAAGGGGTTCAATTGTCCGGTGACAGACAGACCTATACTCATTGTGGCAATCATGCTACAGTGTATACAAAAATAAAATTACTATGTTGCACACCTGAATATAACATTATATACAGGTTTACCTCAATATAAGTAAAATAGATAAATGGTTACATGTTTTAACAGAGAGACAGATGTCTGAAACTAGCACTGACCCCCAAATCTGGGGCATGTGATTATCTTGTCCATACCTCACTTGCTTCTCAATGACAATGGGAGCTGGTTGACCACATCACAAAAGCAAATTGCTCTCTAAACATGGGGATAACATCCAACAGGCCACTTTTTCTCCAAGAAGAAAAAGAAACAAAGGAAATTTTTTTTTATACAAAAGCGAACATGTCCTTTAAGAGAGCCTCTTACTATGTCACACCCATTCTTTAAGAAGATCCGCAGGCCTTTGAAATTTCCCGTCTCGTTGGCCGCCATATTTATTACTATCTTTTTTTTCCAGAACCAAAGAGAAAGGAAATTTTGATGACCAATTTATATCTAATCTAAACTCAGCCTCCATCTTGATTCCTGGTAAACCTTTCCCCGAATTCCTAGCGAACACTGTCTCTTTCCAAAACTCCTGTGAGACAAACTGAGGGAGGGAGGCATCAGTCTGAGAGGTGAGCTTATCAGAGAGAAATGGAAAAATGTTTGATGTTTGTGAGCTTTGCTTCCAGGGTGCAAGCTGGAGAAATGCAGAGGAATGTTTATACTGACTTTGGAGAGCAGAAGAAAAACACTCAGCCAGACACTGCCAAGTGGAAATCACCAGAGTGAACCCCAGTCCCCTCTTCCAGCAGCCTGACATCTGGGGAGAGGCCTGGAGGGCTGCCATGGGGTTCGCAGGGGACGTGGATGTGGAAGGAATGACAGGAATTGTGAGGAAAATGCCCCCATTATGAGTGAAGTGTCATGGCACCCCATCCCCTATGACCCCTGCCCATTCCTGCGCCCCCCACGGGGATGGGATGGAAGACAGCGGGGCGCATACTGGCACCTTAGGAACCCTTGCCGCCTGCCATGCCTGGCCAGGCCTCCCCATAAACAGGCGGGCTGATGAGCACAATAAGAACCAGCCTCATTGAAGCCAAAGTGATACATCTGTTTGTGGTAATTAAATAAATGCCAGTTGGACCCTTCTCGGCGTGCTTACTGAAGCAAGTGCCAGATACATGCGGCTCTCCAAGAATCCGAGAGAAATTAGAGGCGAGAAGGCGAGCTCCCAGGCACTTCCACCCACTTCTTGAAAATACTTGGCTGAGGAGCTTTTCTCAGAACCAAGAGGCTGAGCTTTTCTCTGCAGTCTGGCTCGGTTCCTGCTGGGTCTTGAGCAAGTCATTTAACCTTGGCTTCTCCATCTGTCAGGTGAGAAGGTGACACTTGCTCTGTGCCTCCGTGCAAGGTGACCTTGGTGTGCAGAGATGGATCTCTATCATTGACCCTAACTCCAGGCTGCCTCTTTTCCGAAAAGGTTTGAGGCAATTTGCACCAAATGGCATAGTGGCGAGGGAAGTCGAATGGTGAATGCAAGTGGGTCTGTTGTAGGAGCCTAACCCGTTTATAGTGAGTGACAACAATTTGGTAGCAAAGGGAAATTCCATGGATGTATTTTAAACACCTCTCAATATACTGGAAAGATCATGGCCTCTGGACTCAAGACATGGTTTCAGATTTAGCTCCAAAGTTCCTGTGTGACCCTTGGCAAGTGCCTTAACCACTCTGAGCTTCATTTTCCTTGTCTATAAGAAGGCATGCAGTGTGAAGCAAAGAGAGGACTAAATGTGGCAAATAAATGGAAATGCATCTAGACCAGGCACCAAGCACATAGTAGTGTCGTCATAAACACTGGCTTCTTTTTCCTGCCTGCTTTCTTTCCTTCCTTCCTCTCTTCCTTTCCTCCCTTCCTTTCTGCCTTTCCCCTTCCTTGTTTTTTCTTTTCATTTGTCTTTCCTCGTTAAATAAGAAAGTCTCCAGGAAACGCTTCTGCCATAATTTGATTAGTGGGTTAAAAGGGCCTCTCTGGGGATGAGAAAGACTTTGGGATGATGAAAGGAAGAAATTCTTGTCATGCAGGGAAGAGAAAATTTTAAAGATGGGGAATGACGGAATTAACTTCTCCAAAGTCACCAGGTGAGTCTTAATTGGTAAGATGGGTCCCCTCGTACACCTCAGCTCTCTCAAAGGGATCTAGAGGATCTAGATCTAGAGGATTCTAGAAGGAACACCGGGAGAATGTGCGTTCCACATGACACTGGGAATACCAGGGATGGGCTGGGCTGCTGTTAGGGAGGCCAGGGCACAACTCCAGACACACAGGATGGCTGGGCAGTCTAGCGGGCACTAGAAGCCTCCATTCCCCCTGCCTGAAGCAGGTGTTAGGACCGCAGATGCCTGCACCATTTCCACTAACCAATTAGAAAACAGAGGTGACAAATGCAATTCTTTCTGACTCTCTGAGGTCACCTGGGCACGTCCAGGCAGGCAGGCTGAGATGTCTGCAAAGAGACAGCCAGCAAGAATTCCCAGCCACTGGCCAGCATTAAAGGAGCGTGGCGGCAGGAAGGAGCCTGTGCAACCCGCTCGGTGAAGTCCTCCCTGCCAATCTCTTTCCCCGGGGAGAATCAGACCTGCCTCATCTACCTCACGGATCCCGCGCTGGTTTTAACTACAGCCCTTGGACTCGTTCACTCCATGCGGTCATCTGCATATCCGTGTCCCTATCAGACCATGAGCCCCATGAACGTGCCATGTCCTCAGCCTGAGCATAAATGAATGACACATAGTAGGTGCTTAGTAAATGTAGGTCTAATGAATAAACAGGAGGCTTGGGACTGTAAGAACAAGGCAAGGAAGCCAGAGAACAGAGAGGGTTATCGAGACAGAGGCTCAAAAGACAGAGCCCTTGTCCAGAAGCCTGCTCTAAGCTATGAACTCAGTATGAAGAGGGTGGTCGGGTTATACAGCTAGAGCTAGACAAACAGTGAGACTTGGTCCCAACCCCCACCAGATCCTTCCTGCCTGAGGATAGGGTTGATTTTCTGAGCCTGGACTGGATCTGTGCTCATGGCCGAGGTCAATGATACAGGAAAACGTAATGTGGTGCTAAGTGACGGACTCTGGAGCCACACTGTCTGGGTTCAGCCACTGCCTCAGCAGCCATCGGCCCTGTGACTTTGGACTTGTAACTTGGCTTATTTTATGCCTCAGTTTTCCTACCTGTAACATGGGAATGATACTAGTACCTACAAGACTAAGTGAGCTGATGTGGTAAAGAGCTTGGCACGGTGCTTGGCACGGAATGAACGCCATACAGGTGTTATCTCCTAGTATTGCCGCTGATGGTGGTGTCATCATTACCAGAAGCAAGGGGGGCACACAGCCCGTCCCTCGGTCCTGCCAGTGACACCGCAAATGGAGAGAGGAAGCCAGTGGGTTCTGGCGTCCAACCACTGTGGTACTGTTGCTCCAACTTTAACTGGTTAGGAGTTGACCATCTGAAGATTAGTTCTCTACATGCTGTTGGCAAATGTTTTAGAATCCACTTTTGGAGAGCTGGGGCTAGTCACGACCCCAGGGGTGCTGCAGGTTGACTTTGAAAAGAACAGGAATTTAAGATTTGTCTGTGGGTACATTCAAATGAATCAGGGGGCTTTGCAGTTTAGGGGATGGGGGATTAAGCTTACTGTCCTTATAGGCTCTCTTGTGGGCTCCCGGACCTAAAGGGGACAAAAGAACATTAAAAATCCCTTCGATTGTTAATCGAAAGGAAAGTTCTTCTTTGTTCTAAACATATCCTTATAAAGCACTTACTACATGCCAGGCACACTATTCTAGTTATAAATATTAACTCAACCTTCAAAATAACCCTGTGAAATAAAGCTCTCTGTAGGTGAGGAATGAGGCACAGAGAGGGTAAGCAATATGCTCACAGCTACACAGCCGTTAAGGTGAAGCCAGGCTCATAGATTCTGGAGTCTGGTCCCAGAACTGCTCCTGTGTCTCCTGCCAAGCCACTTCTCTGGAAGTCCTAAGTTTGGGGAAATGCACAAAAGGGAAGCTGGCCTTGTCCAGTCCGGGGTGAGGTGAGCGGCCCATTAGTCCTATCTCCCAATCAGAGCAGCCCTGTCTTCCCTACTGGAAGGAGAAATACCACAGACTCCATCAGATTCGTACATTCCTGCTGACTCTGGTGCCCAGCTTTGGAAGGAAGGTTTTGTACCCCACAGACACTGAGCTGAGAACCAAGAAGAGAGCCCCTATAAGGACAAGGACACTGTCTAGCAAACACAGGCTCCGAGCTCCCAGCTAGCCCTACCCTGGGACCTGAGACCCCCTCCGCTGCTTCTTCCGCTTGGAAGTCTATCTTCTTAGTCCCCGTGGGAGAACAGGTAGGGTTTGGTGCCTGGGGGACTTCCTCCCTCTTCTCCAAGCAAAGCGGAGGAAGCCCAGGGAGTCTGCTGATGTCAGTAAACAGGGCGGTGTGGTTGTGGGCCTTCACAACTGGACAGCCTTTTCTTTCCCCGATAGAGATAAATGTTGATAACTCAATGATGATGAAAACATTGTAAAGTGCCAAGCACAGCATGTTTAGTTACAAAAGCCAGGAATAATTGCTTCAGCCTTGCTGCTAAGAAAGCCAGTTGTTGAGTCCAGGATAATTCTAGTAAGAAATTGGCATTCGGGGATTAATTGTTTAGAATGTAATGACTGCTACAACCCAAACTAATGGGAACAGAAGGCAGTTTCCAATGTGAATTTCGGGAATGAAATAGGCTCTGCTAGGCTAGCTGGTGCAGAAAAAAAGAGAATGGAGGGGCTTTTTTTTTTTTTTTTTTTTTTTTACCTCAGTTCTGATTGGGTGAAAAATAAGAAAGCATTTTGCAAGAACAGCTTCTGAGAAGACTAGCCAAAAGTCTGTGCAAACGCTCAGGAAAACCCAACTGATTATTAAAAACCTGGCTGAGTTCTTTCTCATGGCCCAGAGCAGGTGTGGGGACAGCAAGGCAGGGGTGAGTCATGATTGCTGTGGAAAGGTGAGCAGGCACTGGTCACAGAGTCAGACCCGTCCCTGACACTTCCCCTCTGTCCTTCAGTGGGTCACCTCTCCTCTCTGAATCGGTCCCCCTGCAAATAGTCCTCATCCTGCCAACCTCAGTGGCTTATGGTGAGGCTCCAATGAGAGAGAGCACAGTGCTCTGCCATCTTTAAACCACAATGTGGCTGGAGAGCAGTATTTGGATAAATGACCCCTTTCCTCATCCTTTTATGAGTGTACTTAGCCCTGCCTTATTCTAAAAAGGAATCAAGGCAACTTGCCTATGTTTTTCGAATTTCTTGCAGAGCTGTGAGTACCATGTAGGACAACTGTCAAAGCAAGCACTGGTTCGGTACCAGAAAAGACCAGAAAAGACCAAAGTAGACCCAGGATGGTTGGCGGGGTCCACTAGACAAGAGCCTGAGGGCTCCTGAGGGAGTAGAACCTTGCCAGGTCTTCAGAAGGGGTACAGATAATAGGTGAGGAAGAAGAGAAGATGGAGTAGTCCCCTCATTCATGTGTCTATTTATTGGGCTCCAACTATGAAGATATATTTATTTGTTGGGGGGGGGGCTGTTATGGGAAGCAGCCCTATAATAGAGAGATTAAAAGGACCCTCACAAGACCTACTTAACAGATACTTCATGGGACAGGCCCCAAATTCTTTCCCAGTTTCCCAATTCTTTTTTTTTTTTTTAAGATTTTATTTATTTATTTGATAGAGATCACAAGTAGGCAGAGAAACAGGCAGAGAGAGAAGGGGGGAAGCAGGCTCCCTGCTGAGCAAAGAGCCCGATGTAGGCCTTGATCCCAGGACCCTGAGATCATGACCCGAGCCAAAGGCAGAGGCTTAACCCACTGAGCCACCCAGGTGCCCCCTAGTTTCCCAGTTTTTATGTGGTTTCCTCCCATCCCCATCCCTGCCTTCTAGCTGATGTTGGTAATAGAGACACTGACCAGTGTTCCCCTGAAATATTTCAACTGGAACGCACCCTCATCAAAGTCCCACCACAGGTGAGGACTCCCCAAATTGCCTGCCAGACTTGAGGTCAGAGAAGGTTCTGAGGGACGATTTAGATGTGACACTCTTAGGATAAAGGCAAAGTCATTGGAAAGTCACAAGTGCTGGCCAAGGATTCAAGGAACTGGAAACCTCATATGCTCTCAGTGAGAGTATGAAATGGGGCAGCTCCTTTAAAAAACAAGAGGTGCCTGGATGAAGGTTCCTCAAAACATTTAACATAGAATTACCACGTGACCCTGCAATTCTACTTTGGAATATATACCACAAAGAATTGGAAACGGGCTCAAACATGTATTAGTACACCAACATTCAGAGCAACATTCTTCATGATAGCGGAAAGGTAGAAACCACTCAAGAGTCCATCAGTAGACGAATGGATAAGCAAACTATGGTCTACACATACAATGGAATATTAAGCAGCTATAAAAAGGAATAAAATTCTTTCACACATCCACAACATGGATGAACCTTGAAAATATGATGCTAAGTGAAATAATAAATATCATTGTTATATTGATAATATTATATGATTCCACTTACACGAAATACCTCAAATAGGCAAGTTTATAGAGATAAAAGGTAGATTCAAAGTTACCAGGGGCTGAGGGGAAGGGGCAGTGGAGAATTATTCTTGCCTAATGGTCACAATTTCTGTTTGGGGTGATAAAAAAGTTCTGGAAAGAGACAGTGGTAGTGGTCACACAATGTTATGAGTGCAATTAATGCCATGGAATTGTACAGTTAGAAAGAGTAAAACTGATGAAGAAAGGAAGGAAGGAAGGAAGGAAGGAAGGAAGGAAGGAAGGAAGGCTGGTCAAAGTACCTGAACAGAGGTGGGCACGGCAGGATCCTTGCTTGCCTGGGTGGCTTCCCTCCAAGCCTCTCTCCCCCTACCCGTCCAGGCACTTGAGGCTGGTTCAGCCTCAGTGCTCACCTTGCTCCCTGCCATCCCCGGGCCTTTGGGATGCTCCTCCACCCACCAGAACAAGCCCTTCCAGACCACTCAGGGTGGGCGGTTCCTCGTTCCATACTCTCAGGGACCCGTGCTCTGTCTTCAAAGTACGAGCTCCAGGGATGGAATATTTGAACGATGTCTGGTGCTCCCATGAGACATCAATGCTGAAATCACAGGGACAGTGTCTGTGGAGTCTCTCTATTGTAGTGCTCCCACCCACATGGTAAGCCCTCAGTAAATAAATATATTCTGGATAAAAAAACACATGAACAAATGAGTCACTCCGTCCTTTTTCCCCAACTCCCCTCCATCATCTCTATCCTGTTATTCATTATCCATCACACTTAACATCTGTTGAAATAATGTGAAGTATTTATTTCTTTACGTATCTATGGTGCCCTTGCCTTTTCATCAGGATGCAAATCCCTTGAGAATAGGGTCTTTTTTCTGCCCTGACCCCCAGCAATACCCCCAATATCCAACAATGCCTGGCATGTAGGGCTTAGTAGGCATCTGTCAAATCAATGAATAAACAGATCTTCATTAATTCCCACCTGGATTATCTTCTACTCAATTTCATTGTCTCCATTCGTGTGACAGAGTCACATGTCTACAAATGTCAGTGTGTCCTTATCTCACTTTTGCTCTAAGTCTCCACTGCTCCCCCAGGGCCTGGAGGTAAGGTCCACGTTCCCAGTAGAGTGCACGATGGTCTCTCTCCACACTACTCAGGTCACCCCTGAAACCCTTCCATGCTCTTTATGTAGACCATTCTTAACTCATGCTGTTCTCTCTCCCTGCTTCTTTGTCTGGTTAGTACCTTCTTACTCTTCAAGACTGCTCAGAGGTCATCTCCTTCCAGAAGTCTTTCCTTGAACATGTGTCTTTCTATCATGACATGAAACTCTTAACTGATGGGCTCTCCCACTAGACTTGAGGTCCTGGAGAGCTGGGAACAAGTTCCAACCATCTCCACACATGGCTCGTTGCCTGACAAGCACTCAATGAAGAGGGCTTTAACCACTCTTCAGAGTGACTCTGAAAATAAAGAGGATTATCTCTTGGCTGAGACAAGTGATCTCTGTTCTGTGGAATCACCCTTGGACTGGACAAGAGGGCATCCTAAACCCATGCTCTGTGGGCCTTACCTGGCCCTCCTCAGGCTGTGGCCAACCATGTGAGGGGAGGAATCTGTAGCCCCAAGTGAATGTTCCTACCTGGACCTCACACCTTCCCTTCCAGGCATTTCTCTGGGTATCCAGAGCTTGTCTTCTGTAGATCTAGCCCCCCAAGCATACACCATGCCTCTGGCATGCATGCCCCTAGGCCTGGAAGGTGGTCAAGGCTTCCTTTCTATGGGTACTGTGGCAGAATCTAGATGAACAGGCCAGGGTGGCCACATATGTTCATCAGATGTGGGACAGAGCCAGAGACCAGAAGAAAAGGGAGGTGGGCTGCCCATGGCTGACTCTCTCTCCATTTCCATGTTCCGGAACTCTGAGGAATTTGAGTCCTCTAAATTTACGGCTGACTATCTGATGCGCTGTGAAGATGTTTATTCATTAAGATAGGAAGAAAGGATGTATTTTATTTAATGGTCTCATGGCTTGGTATATAACTCTGAAACATCTAGACGAATGGTCTGTGAGCCTCCATTATTATTAGTCCATTATTATCAGTCGCGCTAATGTTGGGGGTGGGGCTGCACCTGAGGCAGGAGGAAGGATGTCCTCACCACCAGGAGAAGGAAGGCGTCCTCACCATGAGATATGGTTCTCATGTCCTAAACAAAAAGCCTCTAAAAACACAAGGAAATTGCTACACCCATAGGTCTTTTTCAACAAGTTAGATTCAACGGCATGCTCTAGTTTCCCTTAGGAAATTCCCTTAGGATTGAATTTGGTTGCCTTAGAATGCCTGACAGTGAAGGGAAAATCTTCACTTCATAAACCTTTACATAGAGGTGCCTGGGTGGCTCAGTGGGTTAAGCCTCTGCCTTCAGCTCAGGCTTTAGCGTCGGGCTCTCTGTTCTGCGGGGAGCCTGCATCCCCCTTCTCTCTGCCTGCCTCTCTGCCTACCTGTGATCTCTTTCTCTAATAAGTAAATAAAATCTTAAAAAAACAAAATTTACCTCTTTAACAAAAAAACCTTTACATATGTCTGTGCATACATATATACATACATGTGCATGTGTGTACGCACACACATATGTACGATCTATTGGCCGACCCGAGAGAAAGAAGCACCTCTTGGTCTTCTCTGAAGAAAAAAATGCAGGAAGGGCTGCAAGCAAGACTGATTTGCCTCAAACTACTTGCCGGAGACAGGAGTCAGAAGAGGGGTCACTTGGAGGTGGGGGTAGGGCAGGGGGACTGACTGAGAAGAGGGCTCGAGAGACACTCCCAGGATGCCAGCAGCGTTCTGTGTCTTGATCTGAGTGGCGGAGACTGGGTCACACACACTGAAAATCCACCAAGCTGCACCTGAGATTAATGCACTTTACACACCAGCAGTTTCTGGAGTCAGTCACCTTGGGCTGGCCAGCTCAATGCCCTTGAGTGAGTTACTTATCTTCTGAAACCTCAATTGACTTAATCCACAGTGGGTAAGATCAGCACGTCTACCTCGAGGCTCCGCGGGAGAGGTGGAAGGAGTCCGTGCTCGGTCAGTGGTGGTCCTTTATTCGGTCAACTGTGTGAACGACTACCGAATTAGCTATGGGAGCTGCTGCTTACTAAAACGCTTGAAACTTCGAGACCTATGGATTTTTTAAGGTAGCTTTTCTTAGAAAAACAACAACAAGATGAGTTAGCTCTATCCAAAACTCTCCTCCCTTCTAAGTAGTCTGTCAATACCACTCATTCTCAGGGACTGGTTTCTTTTAAACCACACTTGGTCTAGGTGTCGAGGTTTCTGCCTGGTAAGCAGGTTTCTGCTTCACCATCAGGCATGACGATGTGACAGAATTCTATCCTGAGGGGAACTAGAGCACTCTGTTGCTGCGGAGACCGGCTTATTGAAAAAGACCTCTATTCCTCTCACGGGGGACTTCACCTTGGCCCCTAAAGAGCCTTGGTCCTGGCTACCTCTGATTCCTATGGTAATGCCCCACTCTTATCTCATTCCACACTGGAAGCTCAGCGTGGGTAGAGAGGAGATTTTGACTGTTTTTTTTATAAGGTAAACTGGAATGGCCATTTTCAAGTCTCCAAAACATTGGATATGCCTTCCTTATTACTTCGCTGTTAAATTATGCTGTTCTCTAAATCAACCTCAAAACGAGAAGTGGGCTTTGACAGAGTTCTAGAAGCCTCAAGAATAGTATTCATATGTTCATCAGACCTTTCTCGGCACCTGTGAAGGACCAGAGACCGTCCCAGGCATGTGGGAGGAAATAAAGAGGCTCTTGGCCGTCAAAGAGCTTAACTAGTCCTCCTCTAGATGAGGCGTTGTGACTGTGAACTTCAGCCGTGCAGCTGGACGTGTGGTCAATGTCATCATTATGAGTCAGGCAGAAATATATACTTGAGAGAAGGAAGCTGCATAGGGCGCTTTGGCTGGCTGGGCCCCTTAGGGCTGCTTTGCTCATGATGTCTCATTCGGACCTCAGAGTCTGACAACCATGCAAAGCAGTTTTCATTATTCTCATTTTGCAGGTGAGTAAACAGGCTCAGAGGAGCCACGTCATGGCCCAACTTCACAAAGTTCCTAAGTGGAGGACTGGTTACTGTTAGGTCCGTGGTCAAAGGAGTGAGACTGATACAAAGCGAAGGTGAAGCAAAGCTTTATTTCACGCCAAGTGTAGAGAATCAAACCGACTGTTTGGGACTCTCACAGACTAACTTTTATAGAGCAAAGGCCATGTGGTTGGGCCACATGCAGGTGGCCAATGAGACTGCAATACACAGAGAAAACTGCACAGTCCTGCTAGGTCACACACAGGTGGCCAATTGAATTACAATTCACCCCATAGTAGATATTTGAACTAGCCTATCACCTTGGTCAGAATTGGAGCCCAAAAGGCACCCAAAAGGCGGGGCCCACACTCCTTGGTAGCTAGGGAGACAGTAGGCGCGCTCCACAGATTGGATGTCTCCACCTGGCCTGACTCATCCCTGCATCCGGGCTCTGTTATCTCCACCTGACCTGACCCGCCCTTGTATTTGGGCTCTGTTATTAGGGGCTGGTCAACCATATTTTACTGGTTTCCTGGACTTGCTTCTATGTAAGTTCCTTGGTGGGGAGTAAGTTTTACTGCATAAACAACAAAATCGCTGTTTAACGGAGATGAAATTGCTCTGGCTAAATAGACCCTTACAGTTACCTAATTTGTAGGGTTTTGGTGCAATGTGAAAATACAAGACCTTGGTTAAAAAATTAAGAATTTCCCGGTAGTGACAGTGGTACATTAAATCAAGCCTGGGGCCCTTCTAGCTGGGGGCCCAATGCAGCTGTGCACGTAGGATGCTCATGAAGCCTACCGCGAGTAGGGGAGCTACAAAGACTTATGGGAGCACAGAGGAAGGAGGGAGGGACTAATCTTCCTGTTCCTTCCCATGCAATGGAAAGCCTTCTCGATAGAGGCAGCAGTGAACTGGGCACAGAATGTTACTTTGGTTTCACAGAGACGGACATGAAGCTGCCCTGGTGACCCTTTTTTTTTTTTTTTTAAAGATTTTATTTATTTATTTGAGAGCGAGAGAGAGCATGAGAGGGGGAAGGTCAGAGGGAGAAGCAGACTCCCCGCAGAGCCAGGAGCCCGATGTGGGACTCGACCCCAGGACTCTGGGATCATGACCTGAGCAGAAGACAGTTGCTTAACCAACTGAGCCACCCAGGCGCCCCCTGGTGACCCTTTTTAACCAGAGCTCAGGTGTCTCCTGAAACCTCTGGGGCTGAAGCGTCTGTCCTAGGAGCAAGCTGCCTGTGTGAAGGTAGGAAGGAATCCAGTTCCTTGCTTTGTTCTCTGCTGTCTGGAACTTTCTCAGTCCCTCTATGAACTCTGTGGCCTCTGGACGAGCTCTGGGCCTGGACTGGCCCTGTTTGCATAGTTCCCCATCTGTAAGGAATAAGATCCATTGCAAATAACGGAAGGATCCAGCACCAGTGGCTTGACAAAGAGAGGTTTATTCTTCACACAGAACAAAGACTCGGACCAGAGAGCTTCTAGCATTAGCTCAGGTGCTCCAAATACCAACACTGGCCTCTCTGTGATCTTCTTGCTCTTTCCCTGGGGGTGTCAACAGTGTAGTTACAAGATGCTCACTGTGGCTCTGGCCATCTTGACTGTATTCAAGAACAATACAAGGGGAAAGGATGACGCTGTGCCCGAAAGGGAAAACAAAAGCTTTCTCAGAGCCCCCACCTCCAAAGGATGCCCCGTCGGTTTCACCGACCAGAACAGGGTCACACGGCCACCCAGAACTGCCAAGAAGGGCTGGGAAAACAGAGAACAGAGTGACTGGCTAAGACAGGCCATGAATGAAACTGAAGTACTATTAGCCATGGGTGGGGAGGGGGAAAGCTGGGATTGAGAAGGCACTGTTGGTTACTCTGTGCACCGACCTTATACCCCGAGCTCATCCCAGTCCACTCGTATGTCTCCCAGAAATAGTTCTAGGGATCCCGAGGTCACGGCAGGCCTGAGCGTGCCTATGACCCCAGAAGTATGGGAAGCTGGCAGCCCATGGTCTGCAGTCCTGCGGTACTTCCTCTCTTCCCATTGGGGCACTTACAACTCACATAGAGGGCAAAGGTCCTTCTGAGTGTGCCATCCTCTCTTGTGGGATTATAGACACAAAGCAGGCAAATCCATGTCCAGTTTGAAGAAATGTGCTTAAGGATGCGAACAGTGTTAGGAGTTGTGAAGGTGCTACAGTTCATGAATGCGTAGTAAAGGCGACAACACAGACCTGAGGTGGGTGAGAGGAGAAAGGGCAGAGTGCCTGTAGTAACATAGCTTGGAGAGTCTAGGAGGGCTTGCCCAGAAGGCAACTGATCCATCCATCCTACCCACCCATCCAACCACCCACCCACCCACCCATCCATCCATCTACCCATCCACCCATCTAACCACCCATTCATCTATCCATCCATCCGTCCACCCATCCACCCATCTTCCCCTTCGTTCACTCAAATACTTATTTATTTAGCACCTACTATAGGCTAAGCACTGGCCTAGGCACTGGGGATGCATTTGTGAATGAGATAAACAGGTCCCCGATCTTATGGGGTTGATCTCAGTCTAGTCCAGGGAGGAAGACAAAAACCCAAAATAAAGTATTTAACATTACAGAGACTTAAAACAAGCTTCTGTGGACTGGGTCATCTAGGAGAGCCTTCTCTAAAAAAAAGTGACATGAGACCTAGAATCTGAAGGAAAAGAATGCTCCTAGGATGAACCCTGTAAGGCTCAAGGGAAAACACTTTCTGGGCAGAGGTTAAGGAGAAACAGGAGAAACCAAGAAACAAAGCTGCAGGGCTAGGGTACTGAGGGCCAGAGGGAGGAAGGCAGGGGCCCCTGAGAGCTGAGGTTCCTGGCCTTCATCTATAAGTGCAGGAGCCTCTGGAAGAAGAACAATTCTTAGAGCATGAATCCAGGTAGCAAGGAGGGAGGAAGAAATGCCATCCTGCAGCCAAAGAGAGATAATGACAAAGGCCCAGAGGCTGTGTGTGGCTGCAGCAGGTGTGACATGGGGGAAGGAGAAGGTCCCTGCCCTCAATCCTCGGAAGCTCCCCCGTGGGGGAGTGTGTAGGAGAGATACCTTCAGTGTGTTGGCAGCCGGGACCACGTTGGGGAAGGGTTGGATGGGAGACCCGTGAGAGGGTCACAATATCCAGAAATTACCAGGGCTTGCACTGTGGAGGGGGCTAGGTGGTGGGAAACAAAGAGATGACCAGGCTTCCATCTTTGGTCACTCTGCAGGGCCCCCCATCCAGCAGGGCCTTACCCATGGCAGGTGCATACTTATGTCTGTGGAAGGAACAATAGACAAGGCAACTGGGAAGCCGGGGAGAGCAGAGACAGCGACAGAAAGGGCTGCCTTCTGTGTCACCTCCTGCTCACCAAGACGGTTCATGACAGATCTGGGCTTTCTGACTCCAGCTTGGGTGACAAGGGGTTTCCCTTGCCATGTGTTGTGGTGAGAAGTGTAGGGGGAAGGAAACTCTAGTGTGGAGGCTGTAGTCCCTTCCCTGCCTTCGCTCTAGCCTCTTCATTCCCGTTTATTAGTGCGATGCTCCCGGAGTCGAGATAATGATTTAAAAGCTCTAATTTTGTTACATTCTGAAGCCTGTCTGCCATCAAGGCTGATTGTAATGAGATCTGGGAAGGAGCTGGGCTCTTAGCTGGGGTCAATTCATCTCTGGGAGAAAGTGCTACTATCAAAACGCCCAGGAATTATTAGCACTTAGAGGACAGCTGAAGAGGCCTATTAACCTGAGATGCTAGGAGGGGGGAGACCTGAATGTGTGGTGCAATTATATTTCTTCTTTATTTCCCCCGGCTTCATATTTAAGGGTGAAGAAAAGATGGGTAAGAGCTCGTGAAAATCAATAAGTATTTATTAGGCGCCTATCATGGCGTCATAGCGCCTTACGTCTGCACGACGGGCCGGCGTTCACCAGCGTGAACACGATAGCTCTCTTCCTCGCTTCTCTGCCCAGCCCTGACCCAGTACAGGTCAACCTGTTTTTCTATGTTTGTTTTTCTTTCTTTCTTTTTTATTCATTTGACAGAGACAGAGAGGGATACAGAGCACAAGTACTCCAAGCATCAGGCAGAGGGAGAGGGAGAAGCAGGCTCCCCACAGAGCAGGGAGCCCGATGCAGGACTCGATCCCATGACCCTGGGATCATGACCTGAGCCGAAGGCAGACGCTTAACCAACCGAGTCACCCAGGTGCCCCTCTATGTTTGTTTCTTAATGAAGGAGGAATTCAAGGCACAGAAAAAATACATTCCTATCTCTAATCAGTGGACTTAAGTCTGGGTCTTCCAATCCCATCACAGAACTTTCTTTAGGTGCCAGGTTGTGTGTGGCATGGTCAGGTGGAGCCAAGTGGGTCTCAACTCTGCCTACATGAGAAGCTCATTTGGGAAGCTTTTAAAAAAGCCAAAAATGCCGAGCCTGGGTGCCTCTCCCAGAGATTCTGCTTTGATTGGATGAGGGCAGGCCCAGACCCTCTGAGTTTTCAGAGTATGGGAGAGTGCTGTGTGCCCATCTCAGGCTCGCAACAACCAAAGCTGGGATCCAGCAGGTCTTTGCAGGCTTACCATGACTGCAAGATGCCCGCAACCATAACCATCAGGAAACTGAGAAACTAAAGGGTTATCACTTACAGGGCCTGGAAATTACTCCAGGTGGGCTCAGTGACCACACAGCAGGTCCCATGTAAGGGAGGGAGGGAGGAGCCGGGACAGTGAGCGAGAGAGAGACACCCACCAGGCCAATGGCCTGGGTTCTGCTTTTATCGAGGTTGAGGACCTCCCTCTTTATCGGTGATTTTAAAACATAAAAGCAGGAATTGAAAGCAAGGGAAGAGAAAAAACAAGTGCCCCAAATGGTCAGTCATCCACATCAACCAAGATTTCTAAAACGAAGAGGCCTCAGAGGGGGAGGTGGCCTGGCTCTTTACCCAAGCTGTTTTGGAAGGGTCTGGCAGGGCGGTGGGCGGGAGGGCGGGGGGGATCTGAAACAGGCATCTTTGAAGTGGATGCTTAGGCCCTCAAAGCTTAAGTCAGGTGCTTACATTACAAAATACAAAAACAAAACAAAATAAAACAAAAACTGTCAAAATTTACACGACAGAGAAAGGAAGAGGAATATGGTAAGACACTGCTGGGAGGGGGGTTTGCTGGAGTGATTCTGTGTTTAATCATCCAACAGATTATTGACAAAAGTGACCAGCGCCAGGCCTCACCACCTTCAGTCCTACTCATGACCTTTTGACCCAGGGGACATTTATTGACACTTTTAAGGAACTTAATACGGCCCTAGGGAGACAAGCAAAGGGTTTGGAACCAAGAAGAACTGACTTCAAAACCAAGTTCTGTCAGTTGCCATTTGTGTGATTTTAAACAAGTCACTTAAACCCCTTTTCTTCCTGGTTCGTAAAACAGGATGTAAAAATTTGCCATAAGTTAGGGTGTGTAAAGATCAAATGGAAGAAAGTCTATCTTTGAACTTTGCAAGCTCTGCTCTGTGGACCCATAAAACATCATCCCAGTGACACAATGGGGAAGAATACTGAAGCTCAAAGCCAGCAAGCTATTTGCCCAAGGTCAGGTCTTTGGTGGGGCAGACCCTCCTTCGGATGGGATTCACCCCACTCACTGCACCGTAGGGTCTGTAATAGGATGAACGCACCAGATGGACAATTTCACAGCTACTTGCTTGCCCAGGAGGCATTCACGTCTTTTGGCCTCTGCCTAAAAAGGAAGGTAAGACAATTTCTGGGTGGAAAGAGCCTGGAAAGGCTTTCTGTTGTTTTTGGATCACTGTAGTTTCGAGACCAAAATGTTTCCGGAACTTGGGAAATCACAGAATAGACCAGGCTCTCAAGAGTTGAGAGTTTACATTCAGATAATTGAAGAATTTTAAAAGCTGGAAGGCATATCAATTGTAGCTTTCACAGAAAAAAGGGAGAGATAGAGAGAGAAAATTGGAGAAACTCCAGAGGTAGAGTGAGATTTAAGGTTTCTAAAGTAGTGCCTATAAAAAGACTTGCCAGGGAAACTAGGGCAGACTCGCCTCACGCGACAGCAGCCCTAAGCATGGGCTGAAAAGGTGGACAAGAGCTTTAAAAGAAAAGTCAGAAGCAGCAGTTCTCAGCTCTGGCTACATATTAGCGTCACCAAGGGAGCTTGGACAAGACCCTAGGAGCGGGACCCCACCCCAGACCAATGAAGTGGTGCTCTGGGGGGAAGGTGGGCAGTAAATTCTCCTGGGCCAATTCATCCAGGCAGTTGGAGCTAAGAACCTGCGGTTGGGAGCATCATGCAAATATGAGTTACAGCTCTGTTATGCAAGTGGATCCAGGACTATCACGGAATAAGGTTCCCACCTTCTGCTGAGGTTCAAATAAGAACTAAGAGCTTTAATCGATAGCAGTAGGGACCAGCCTAAGGAGCTGACATCCAGAGGGGTATTAAGAGAATTCCTAGTGCTCGCCTCTCTCCAGGCTGACCCAAGTGTAGACTGCCACGGAGAGCCATGACCTCTAGTCTTCATCTGTTCTTTAATAAAAGAAATAATAAATAGAACTGCACGCAGGTAATAGTTAAGGCTGGGGCTGGAGACGATGTGGGCAGGAGGTGGAGTGTGGGAACACAGCAGCTTTAAAACCAGCTCCCACTTCAAAATCTCTTCTAGAGTGAGGATGAGCGTCTATCTTCCAGGCCTGCCGCACGCCTGACTCACACTATAAATATCTGTCACCTGTGCTGCAGATTCTGACTCTTTTAAAAGTATGATTTTTCTGTGCATTAAAAATACATGTTTGTTTTCAAAATTTGGGAATGAAAACTTTAAATCATCCATAATCTCACTGTCCAGGGGCAGTCATTATTAATATTAATGCTATTTTTGCCTTTTGTCCCAGTTCTCATACGGGTCTTGGGTAATGAAAATTGAAGCCCACTTTCTGATAGCACTGAACCCTCTTGAGTGATAATCCAGAGCAGAGGCTTCCAACAAAAAAGATTCCAATTCAAATGCAGTTTATTTGACTATGAGGTAATTCCTTTTAGCGCAGTGTTTTCACATGATCCAATATGCTGCTTGCTACACTTTTTAAAAAATCATGAATTATTGGGAAATATATTCACCTCTTAGAAAGTTATCTTGGAGCCCAAGAACAAGTCCCCAGATCACATCCCTGAAAGATTGCAGTGTGCCTGCTCATTGCCCCCAGGTCGTGAGAGTGGGCTAGTTACAGGTCTGAGGCCCCAGTGTCCTCAGAGAGGGCGGCCGCTCCTCGGACTGGTAGCTCCGGGAGCTGGACTTCTTTCTCTGAGACGTCCTGGGTCCCACTAGTCACTTACAGCACGGAACACGCGCCCCAAGAGCCAAGGCCTGTAGTCTGAGCCAGGAACACGCAGGGATGATGAATTCCCTGTAACCGCTGCTGAGGGCCCCATAAATCACTCCTGGCTGGTCCCCACGCCCTCAACCCCACTTCCTGGAGGGTGGTGCAGAGAGACAAGGGAAATCCATTCGGTGCAGGAGAATCTTGAGGTATCTCACTGGGGAATGGGGGCTCTCTCTGCCCCACCCTCATGGATTAGCAAACCAATAACCAAGAACAGGTATTTGCTCAGGGCCATCACTAGGTGGTGAGACAGGAGGGCCACAGAGTCATTTAAATAACAATTGCTCATAATTTGCATCTACATTATGATAAATGAGGATGACAGTTAAATTTGCACTCTGCAGTCTAATTATTCTTATGGTACCAACCTTTTTTTGGTGGGCTACTATATACGTACTAGGTCCTGGGGCAATATGGTGTGCCTCCCCCAACCCCCACCCCAAGCCGAGAAACTGACCTTTTAGGTGGAGAGACAAGAAACCACTTCAGTGTGACCCACTGTGCTTGGGCTAACCTGTGCTTGCTTCCTGGCGCCGCCACTACAAAGTACAACAAAGTGGGCAGCTTGAGCCTCAGAAATCTGTTGTCACACAGTTCTGGAGGCTAGACGTCCTAGATCAAAATGGCTACAGGGTTGGTTTCCCCTCAGGGCTGAGAGGGAATCTGTCCCGTGCCTCTTTCCTAGTTTCTGGGGGCTCGGGAGTTCCTTGGCTTGTTGATGGAGTTCTCCCTGTGTCTTCACATCATCTTTCTCCTGTAATAGGTCTGTCTCTGGGTCCAAAATTCCCCTTTTTATAAGGACAGCAGTCCTACTGGACTAGGGCACCCCTTCATGACCTCACTTAGCTTGATCACCTGCTAGGAGCCTGTTTCCAAATAAGGTCCCCTTCACAGGTACTGGGAGTTAGGATTTCAATATCTTTTTCAGGGACACAATTCAATCCATGATGGCACCCGTCCATATTTACAAAGCAGAGAGGCGACCACAGAGGTGGGGCAACAGAGCTGGTGGGAGAGTTTCAGGAGGAAAGGAAGAAGGCCCGGAGGGAGGGCTCGGTCGCCTGGAAAACTAGACCCTCTGTCCCCACAAACGGAGCCTCTTGACCACCCTTTGGCTTTGGGCACGTCCCATGCTGGCTTGGTCTATCCATCCTCAGGAGGAGGCCGTGCCTGGCACAGGCACTGCGGATTTTTTGCCCCGTGTACCGGCACAGCCAAGCAGGTCAGAGGGGCAGGTTCAAGGGCTCCGCTGACTGAACCAAAGGCCTATTTTACCCCTGAACACAGAACAGCTAATTGTGTGGCTCCCTAAGAAATCAATCACTTTTTTGAATACCAATTTCTGAGAAAGTCTCTTTTCAAATTTTCCTCAGTCCTCCCCTCCAAAGTCTGACTTCCTCTTTGCTATATTTTTTTTTAAATTTAGAATTGCTGATTTCTTATAGAGGCCCTTGGTGATCTGATTCTTCCTCAATGACCCCTGCTCCTTGCAAACACCCGCAGTCCAGCCATGCCTGATGCTGGGTGGCCCTCGGATGCACCCACATCCTCCTGCCTCTGTGAACTGGGGCCCACTTCCCTTCCTTCCTTCCTCACATGCTCTTCCCATCTTGTATCTGCTAGAAATAAAGTTCCACAGCAAATAATAACAACAAAACAGTGGCTCACGTGGGATTTACTGTGTTGCTACATGAAAGCAGGCTGGAGGCAGATAGGCAGCCCTATGGGGGTTGGTGACCACACAGGCCATTAGGGCCCTGGGCTCTTGGCCTGTCTACACTGGCCTCTCTCGCTTCCTCTCTCCGTGTTGCAAATGGGCAACAGCTGTCCCTGGCCATCTGGGCCATCACATCCTCCTGGCCATAAGGAGGAGAAAGGACAAGGGTTAAGGGCACACTCACTAAGGCTGCTTTCCCTTCAGGAGCTTTCCAGAAAGTCCAACCAGTAGCTTCCACATACATTTCTATGGCCACCCCCATCTATATGGCAGGCAGGAAAAATGTACCACCTGGCCAAGCCCATTTTGACCCCCAATAAAACTCAGGCCCACTTCTAGGGGAAGACAGGGACACTGGATGCTGAGTGGTCACTGGCAGTTTCTGTTCTGCTAGCGCCAGTCTTCAGGTTTGACTCAAGGGGCACCTCCTCCAAAAAGCCCTCCACGCCTTGCACAGGCTCAGATATGTGCCCTTCTCTTTGATCTCTCAGTGCCCTCTTCATGACTCTGGTTCAGCAGTTAGTTGGTAACTTGAAAAGGTAGGGTTTCTTGTCCATCTCTCCTCAGCAAATGAGCACTTAGGGGACAAAGACTGCTTTATTCATTATTCATCCCTGTGTCCCCAGCTTTCCAGCACCTAACAGGGCTAAGAGTAAAGTTCCTTTGCATGAATTACTATTTCATTGTGGTAGACTAATAGTGGACCCCAGAGATGTTCACATCCTAATCCCCAGATTCTGTGAATGCTGCCTTATATGGCAAAGTCTCTGCCCATGTGATTGAGTTAAGGATCTTAAGATGGAGAGGTTGTCCTGCATTACCTGGCCCTAACTGCAATGGCATGTATCTTCATAAGACAGAGGCAGGGAGAGATTTGGCACAGGTGCACAGAGGAGAAGTCATACAAAGGCAAAGTGGGAGAGAATTGAGCACACTGGCTTTGAAGATCGAACCTGAGAGACACAGGTGGCCCCCAGAAGCCAGGACAGGGGAGGAAGGATTATCCCCCAGAGCCTCTAGACAGACACATGCCCTCCTGACACCTGGATTTTGGCCCAGTGCTTCAAATCTCAGATTTCTGACCTCCAGAACGGTGAAAGAATATCGAGTTTATGGTGGTTTAAATCTGTCACAGCAGCCCTAGGAAAATACTACATTTATTTACCATTAAAGCATCCATAAATACATGGATGTGTGTATATGCATCTTAGTTTGGGCTCTCCAGGAGCAAACTCTGGGACAAGAACATGAACATAAGTGGCTTATTTGGCAGGTAAACTGAGGAAATGCCAGTAGGGGAGTAAGACACAAATGGAAGACAGCCATGTGAGATGCGTGTGTGAGCTCACTACCACCATGGGCACCTGGGACACAGTTGCCCTGGGGACCCATTGGGAGATGTGGGACACACCTCAGAGTTCTCCCCTTAAGAAGGAGGAATCTGGGTATTTTCCCCCAACTTCTGGTCATCGTGTGGCAATGGCTGCCCCTTGGGGCTGAGTCGCAGACACTTGCAGGATGAGGCATTGGCATATTAGGGACGGGTGGGTGGCCTGGGGATGTGGGGGTGGGTAACAAACAGGCGGTCCCCCCCACACACGGGCAGGAGGTGGCCACTGGGCACAGCGTGTGACCGCAGGGTCTCGGGGCCCAGGCAGACCTCACTTCACAGTCTCATCTGTAAAATGGGAATAGCAATGCTGCCCAACTCATGAGGTACTTGGGAGGAGTGAAAAACACATATAAATATAAAACTATGTATAAAATATGAATACACACAATATTTATTAACACACTTACAGTGATCCAGACGCTATCCTAAGTATCTTATACAAACGACTCATTTAATCCTCAGTAACACTAACAGGCTTGTGGTCTTCTTATTCCTAATTGCCTATGAGGAATTGAGGCACCAGCTAGCAAGTCGAAGAGAGGGGATTTGGTTGGTCTAGTGCAAATTCCTAATCATGATGTAGGATCGCTTGCTTTCAATGAAATAATATTACCTGATTTGGGGTAATAACTACCTGGTTGGTAATAAGCTCTCAAAATAGTATTATTACTGCAGTCGTTGCTGTCATTATTGTTGATGGCTGCGACCGAGAGGCACATGTGGTGACCACAGACGTTCTCTGAGGGCTCTTTTCCAGCCACGTTGGATTGTTTGAGCCCCCTGCTGAACCCATGTGACATCAGAGCGGTCCCATGGACCTTCACGGCCTTGGAGGCCAGGCAGGTGAAGGTGATCAGAGCGCCCCCTTGAGGCTCTGCCTGGAGCAATGGTCCATATGGCGTTTGGCCGGGAAGTGCCGCTGTCATGAGGGCTGTGTTGATATTGACACTCAGATAATGCTAGCCCTCCTGGCTTTTAAAATTCAAGGTTCTAATGCCTAACGAGACTTGTAAAGATAGATGCATCTGCAGAGTTTTCCAGTCCCCAGGTCAGTGGGAATAAGAGGCTAGAGATGCATCTCTTCTCCATCTGGGGCAGTAACGGGTCTCACTGGCTCAAGCCGGCTGCGCCGTGTTTATTCAGTCTAGCCGTCAGGATCCTGACGCCAAGAGGCCTGCAGAAGCCTGGCCCCCAGTCTGACTGACTGCAGGGCACTAGTCCCTGTGGGTTTGTGAAAGGAGGAGGGGAGGGCCCCCGGCAGTGGTGCAGTGTCACCGCACAGAACAGAAACACACATGGGATGGAGCTCCAGCTTGGGCTCCTTCTGATATCAGCCCAGGTCTAGCAGAGCGGGGAAGCAGAAGGGCTGCCTCAGCTTCCTAAGAACCCGGGCAGGAAGGTTCTGTGAGCGGAGCTGCTCCGTGCCTCAGTTTTTTTTATCTCTAGAGTGGGATTGATGATAATTCCTAACACATGGCTTTGCTGTGCGATGATGCATGTAACGTGCTTGATGTGACTTTTGGTTTTTAGAAAATGTTGTGTAAATAGTATCTGTTGTCATTTTTATTATAACCATCCCCCATATGGCCATGTCACCATAGCAGTCTCTGTGGGCCTTGTGACAAATGCAGAAAAGACGCCTAGGAAGTTAATCAACTTGTCTAAGTCTCACCTCAGACTGGGGCAAGAATGGAATTCAGGGGTGTTTCTTCTACATCCTTTGAGATCATAGTGTCAATACCTGTAATCAGTGGGAAGAGCCGGAAAGGCTAGTCTTTCCTGGTGGATAAGATGGAATGCTTTGAAATGAATCAGGCAACCTAAAGGTGCCAGGCCTTGACCAGTGGGTTAGTCAGAGTTCTCTGGAGAACAGAACCAATAGTATCTATTTACCAAAAGAGAGAGTGAGAGAGAGAATGATTTATTATGAGCACTTGGCTCATGTGACTGTGAGAGCTGTCAAGTCCAAAGTCTGAAAGGCAGGTAGAAGGCTGAGACCCAGGAAAGAGTTGATGCTGTGGTTGGAATATGAAGACAGTCTGCAGGCAGAATTCCCTCCTCTTCACGGGGAGGTCAGTCTGCTCTCATTTAAGGCCTTCAACTGACTGGATGAGGCCCACCCATGTTATCAAGTGTAATCTGCTCTACTCAAGGTCTACTGATTTAAATGTTAATCGTACGCAGAGGCCCCTGGGTGGCTCAGTCAGTTAAGCATCAGACTCTTGATTTCAACTTGGGTCATGATCTCAGGATTGTGAGATTGAGCCCGGTGTCCAGCTGCACAATGAGCATGGAGCCTGCTTAAGATTCTCTCTCTTTCTCCCCCTCCCCTCTCTCTCAAATAAATAAATAAATGTTCATCTTAACTGCCCCACCCCCAAAAATACTTTCCCAGCAATATCTGGACTGGTGTTTGACCAAATATCTGAGTACTTGGGACTAGCCGAGTTGACACCTACAATCAACTATCATATCCAAAAAGATGAAATCCCTCAATGTGACCGCTCCCCAGCAAGCACCCACTTCTGCTAGATCTTTATGAACAAATAAACGTAAAACTTCCTCCAGTTGTCTAGAGCAATCTGAGCAGCCTGGTGCTGTGGGGCAAGCCGAGATCTGGGTAGGTGAGAGAGAAGGAAGCCCACAGACTAAAGCACTACCGTTGTAGCGCTTTTCCCCACACCAGCAAGTCTGCTCCCCTGTTTCTTCCTGCTTGTCCACTTCCTGGTCCTTCTCTTCCCAGAGGTCATTTCCTCCGGTAAGCCTTCCCCAATGCCCGATGCCTGGAGAATACATTGGTTTTCCTGTTAAATATCCTCTGGCCCCCAGCACTTCCCCCAGGCCAGGGCACCTTGCTGTGTACATAATTGCTTAACAACTTGTCAGTTTCTCCTTCTGAATTCTTTCTGTTGTTGTTTTCAGAGTGAGTGAGTGAGCCAGTAAGTGTGTACCCGTGCACCCGTGCATTTGCAGAGAGGGGAGAGGGAAAGGGAGAGAGAGAATCTTAAGAATCTTAAGCAGGTTCTATACTCAGCACAGAGCCCAACACTGGGCTCGCTCTCACGACCTGGGCCAAAATCAAGTCAGACACTTAACCCCCTGAGCCACCCAGGGGCCCTACTCCGACTGAATTCTCAGTGTCTTGGGGACTATGCTCCTAAAACACTTCTTGCATGGATGGATGTGTGTTATGGACTGCATGGTTGTACCCAACCTCCGAAACTTACACACTGAAACCTAACCTCCAGTGGGGTGACATCAGAAGGTGTAATCTTTAGGGCGGTAATTACATTTCGGTGAGGCTGTCAGGGTGGAGCCCCCATGATGGGATTCGTGTCCTCACAAGAAGCGGGAATCTAGCGCGCCCTCTGCCGTGTGAGGATACAACAAGAAGATGGCCATCTGCAAACCAGCAGGAGGGCTCCCACCAGACACCAGTCCTGCTGCACCTTGATCTTGAATCTTGATCCGCAGCCAGTGGGAAGGGACCCTGGACTCTCCCAGAACTGTGAGAAACAAATTGTTTAAGCTGCCAGTTTCCTGCATTCTGTCACAGCTGCCTGAACTAACCAAGAGAGAAAAGCAAATGGGAGAAGGAATGACTTGTCAGGCTGAGTAGAAAGGCTTGTTGTTACAGAGCTGGCTGGAGGGGTCTCGGAAGCAAGACCGCAGGAATGATGTTCTCCATGCCTTTGTCTATTCGGACTTTGATGACAAAGGACCACAGACTGGGCATGTCATAAGCAGCAGGAATTTATTACTCCTAGATCTGGAGGCTGGAGGCCAAGTCAGGGTGCCAGTGTGATCGGATGTGTCCGCACATGGCAGAAGGGGCCGGGAAGCTCCTCAGAGCCTCTTGAATAAGGCAGTAATCCCACACCCGATGGTTCCACTCTCACGACTTAAACACCTCCCAAACACTCCACCTCCTAATATCACCATGTCGGGCATTGCGATTTCAACATATGAATTTGGAGGGAATGAAAACATGCAGACGAAAACATCTGCATTCCCTGGCCCCAGGTCTGGGGCTTTTTTCTTGCTCCCTACACCATGGGACCCCACACTCGACCTCTCCCCTCCTCAGCTGCACGACAGTATCACCATGTGGAGCTGAGGCCAGCAGTGTGCCAGGACCTGGTCCCGGGGCGGGCTCACGGGCTCCATCTGGGACCAGCCCATCGGCTTTAGCATGGACGGTGCCCATACAAGGGCCAGGGGCTCTTCTCACTTCCCAGCAGCCCCCTCGGGAGCCTAGAAGGCATGGGGGGGGGGGGGGCTCCGCCCACAAGCTTGCTTCTGCACCTGAGAACAGACAGTAGCTTCACCTTTCTAGCCCAGGAGAGGCTCAGCACCTTCATTTGCTGCCTGTGCTTCAGCCTGTGAAAACACCCCAGACTTGCTCTAATTGTGTTCACACCCTGTGTGTTTGTGTGTCACCTGCAAAGGCTTTTGTGTCACTTGAGCCTCAGAAAATCCTAGGGCATGCCTGTTTCTAGTCCTGGGCCCTCAGACCGTGTTCTTAGCACTCAGCTGCCTCACCACGTTGCTCCTTGGTGCGGGTGTGTGTGTGTGTGTGTGTGTGTGTGTATCTGTTTGTGTATACACACCCATGTGTGTCACAAAGAAGCATGACATTAAGGAAGGCGTACCCTGGGCCGCTAGTGATTCTGTGTCATGATAACAATCATTATAATCATTATAGTGTTAGCCACCCGCTGCTCCAGAGCGCCTGTCAGGATTAATGGAACGCTTAGTAAAGTGCCACGAGCCCTTGGGGAGAGCTCTTTAGCAGGCACTGGGAACTTCTTTCAGATGGGGAAGAAAATATCAACTAGGAACGGAGCTCCGTCCTGCCCACTGCCCCACCATGCCTTAGCGGTGGGGCCTTAGGCCAGTTAGACCCTCTCTGACTGTTTCCTCATCCATAAAATGGGTGCACAGGGCTTGTCTGTCCTTTCTCTGGGGATTGGGGAGGACAAAAACATCAAGTGAGTGAACAGCCTATGAAAACTAGCATTACCAACTCTCGGGCCAAGTTTTTGCATCAGCCAGCTTGAGGATCCACTGACAGCTCTTTCTCAGAAATCCCTATGTTTGTTCAAAGGTGATGTACTTTCTTTCCACCTCCATGGGTGCTGGGAGGTGTCCTTTGGATGAGTGACTTTGGCCAAAAAGGAGCACATGGGGATAGTCTAGCTCTATTCACTGATATGTCCTCAGTCCCCATGCCCAGGTGATGTGTTCCTCCCCAGTCGATAGCTAAGGACCCTGAAAACCCATGGAGTACCTTTCCACAGGGTTCCAGTGTGGCGTAGTGCTCAGGCCCTGAAGATTTTCTCAGCAGGACCAGGCTACACCTTCTCTGGTTTCCCAGAGGCAGAACCGCCTTCCCTTTGGAAGACTTTCTCCACAGTGACTTCTGAGCCCTAGGTCAGTAGAGGCTGATACATGTGAGAAACAGACGTGAAACCCCAAAGCAGCCAGCTCCCAGAGAGGATGGGCTTGGGAACTCCCGGAAAGAAAAACTGGAGCAGGAGACAACAAAAGCAGTCATCTCCTGTCCCACACCAGAGCCTCACAACCCTGAGATCCAGAAGTGGTCTCCTGACACACAAAGAAAACATCAGCCATAAGGTTTCACTTAGAGGACATGAAAGGTACTTTTCCAGAATATCTATTTTTCCTATCAACAAAGCCTGGTTGCCAGTTTTTAAAATCTAGTTAGGCTAAAAACATTCATTTCCCTTAAGAAATGTCCATTTCTGGGCGTCTGGGTGGCTCAGTTGGTTAAGTAACTGCCTTTGGCTCAGGTCATGATCCTGGAGTTCTGGAATTGAGTCCCACATCAGGCTCCCTGCTCAGTGAGGAGTCTGCTTCTCCCTCTGATGCTCCCCCTTCTCATGCTCTCTCTCTCTCTCTCATTCACTCTCTCTCAAATAAGTAAAATCTTAAAAAAAAAATTAAAAAGACTAAAAAAAAGAAAGAGAAAGAAACGTCCATTTCTGCCACCATGGCCAGAGTACCAGCTGCTAGCGTCCTTCATCCCCTCCCACTGGTCCTGCTTCACTAGGTTCAGAGAATCATCGTCATCACCATCACGGCACTGAGCAGTCACTACTCTGTACCAGACAATGTACCAAGGTACATGACTCTCCCTTTTAATTCTTGAAATTACCCTAGGACAGAAATTCTATCACTGTCCTAATTTTACAGGTGAAGCTCAGAGAGGTTAAGTAACTTTCCCCAGATGGCACAGCATATGAGCAGCTGCCCTGGGACTCAAACCCAGGTCCCCAAAACTTATGATATTAGCTTCTTCCCTACTTGACTTCTCTTGGGCAGAAGAGAGTAGTTCCTTGACCATGTTCTCCTGGAAGCCAACCAGAAAGATACGGGCATGCAAGCTGTATATTGTCTTTTTTTCTGACTCTGTGCCTGATTTCTGGAAATGGGCCAGGCCTGTCCCAGGCCCTTTTAGGTCCCGAATGTGTGGACCCTCATTTTAACTAAAAGTTCCATGGAGACAATGAACCAGTGGGCCCCGAGGAAATTTGTTGCCTCTTATCTCCAGAGCTGCCTGCAACCGAGTCAGTAGATAACTCACAAACAAATTTTAGCAGGAGAATTTGTTCCAAGGTATCGTTCTCACAGAGTATCAGTTTTAGACTCCCAACAGTGGCAGAGTGTAGCAACATAGTATTTCTCTAAGGGGGTTGCCTCTGACTTCAAACTTAAGACTGTTGAAATCAACCAGCTGCAGGCACCTGCCGGGCTAAAATTCCAATCCTTCGTTGGCCCAGTCCGTCGTCGTTGGCCGGTGTCTGAGCATTTTTCTATTTCCAGAGGGTGATTTGCTCTGATTCCAGGACACATCAATACCCCATGTCTAAGCCACTAAACACCAGCTGCTGGTAGCAGCATTTGAAAAATGCCTCCCAGATTTTAAGTATCCAGAGTGGTTTGTGGCAGCACTACATCAGCTCCATAACGCACGCAAGAGTCGAGATATATGTGAGCTCCTGGTGCAAACCATTCCTCACCCAGGCACCGTGCAAAGGCTCACTCTGGTGCCAAGCAGTTCATCCATCCATTCAGCCGACTAGCCATTATAGAGCAACCCTGATGCACATGAGACAAGACTGGGCCTGCTTGCCCCCCACCTTCACCGAGAGGTGCAGGCTGGGCTGAGCAGGTGGAGGACCCTGGCATCTCCTAGGAGAAGGTGCAGAGCTCCGTTTCCTGGGAAGGTCCAGAACAGAACACTGGCCGCTGTGGGCTAAGCTGAAGGCTGCTGTGCTCCCCTGGCCACGGCCCCCGCCCTGGCTTAGGAGCTTTGGGTGCCCTGGGTCTGGACGAGCTCAAGGAGGGAACCAGGGGCAGCTCTGAGCTTGCACTGTGGATAGAAGTTCTAAATGGAAGGGTTTACGGTTTTGTTTATGCTCTGTTTCCTCTCCTTCCTACTCTCTCCCTGTCCCCCAGCACGTTTTTTAAAAATAACATTTTTCTAATTACAAAACCAGTACATATAGGGGCGCCTGGGTGGCTCAGTGGGTTGAGCGTCGAATTTTTGGTTTCAGCTCAGGTCACGCACGCTCAGCAGGGAGTCGGCTTGGGATTCTGTCCCTCTGCCCCTCCCACTCAAGCTCATGTGTGGGCACATTCTCTCCCTCTCTCTCTCTCTAATAAATAAACAAATAAATCTTAAAAGAAAAAAAAAAAAGAACATATAGAAAACCACTAATAAACCACTGCCTGTACTCCCACCCAGAGAGAGCCACAATTAACATTTCGGTAATTTGGGGCACCCAGGTGGCTCAGTTCATTGAGCCTTTGGCTCAGGTCATGAGCCCAGGGTCCTGGGTTCCCCGCTCAGTGGGGAGCCTGCTTCTCCCTCTCTCTGCCCTTCCCTGCACTTGGTGTGCACTCTCTCTCAAATAAACAAAATCTTAAAAAAAAAAATCTGGTATTTGTACTTCCGGCACCATTTTTAATGCAATATATTTGATTGTATTTTTCTATAAGAAGAGAATTAAATAGTGATATGCCTATACAGTCTTACCTGGTTTTTAAAAAATAATATATCATAAACACTTTACAAGGTCAGAATGAAGGTAGGACCTTCTGGGGTAAGCACTTTGGGCTCTTTTTAGCCCTATATTTCCTGATTGGAGTCTCTGCCAGGCCAGGGGAACATGGGCCAAATCACTGACACTCCAAGCTGAGTGTCCCCTTGCAGTCAGGAAGCCGCTGACCCTGCCCGTGGTCCAGAGCCCCACCCGGCCATCTGTATGCGAAGCCCAGCTCTCCACCTCCAGTGGGCACACACCACTTACCCGGAGTGTTTGTCACCACGTCCAGAGATACTCATTTCCCAGATCTACACACGCAAAAATCATGTCCAGTACTTGCAATGATTTCCAAACAACAGTCTATGAATTTCCACCGTAGCCTTAAGCGTTGAATGAAAATGATGGAGTCCATTTAAAGGTCTTGGTTCCATGGAGCCCCCAACACACCCATTCCCCACCTTAACTCCTAGCAGCTCAGCCAATTACCTTAAGGCAACAACTGCTGAAAGGTCAAAGGTCATCCAGGGTCTCCTCTGGATTTATGTCCACTTCAGGATTCATTGACCCTCATCGACTTCTTTTATGAGTCAGGACCAGGAAGGAACCATCAATATTGTTACAACTGGGTTGGACGCCCACTCATTTCCCACCGAAGCCAGAAACAGGGCCCTCTGGCTTCAGACGAGGAATGGGTATAAATCTTAAACATTGATAATTTGAGGTATGCATTAACTGTAACTGAATTTAATGCGTATTTTAGGTTCCTGTTCCATCCAGAGTGGGAAGTTTATCTTAGCCAAATTGAAGATTCCCCGCTTTTGCGCAGAGTTGTATCCAAGTTTGGAGGGCCCAATGAAGCGATATTCTGGTAGATGTTTGACAATCAGCTTTGGGGGCGGGGGGCAGGGGTGGCAAGGAGGTATGCTTACGTAGACATATATAGGTTTATTTTAGATTTTACTGACATAAAGGATGTGTGACACAATTTTTTTTTTTTAAAGATTTTATTTATTTATTTGACAGACAGAGATTACAAGTAGGCAGAGAAACAGTCAGAGAGAGGAGGAAGCAGGCTCCCTGCTGAGCAGAGAGCCCGATGTGGGGCTCGATCCCAGGACCCTGGGATCATGACCTGAGCCGAAAGCAGAGGCTTTAACCCACTGAGCCACCCAGGCGCCACCAATGTGACACAATTTTAAAGTAATAATAAAGACTATACTTTCAGGGATCATTTCTATAGTTTGTTCAAATAATAAAATATGCAACGTCTTTCATTTTGAATTCCACACAGCCCCACAGAATGCCTTCACTGGTTTTGCTGAATTCTTATGCCCCTAGGCAACCAATAGTTGTAATTCAGCCATTATTTAACAGAATCAGATTACAACAAGACATCACTGATGAATGTGTGTGATTTCCATATGAATGTTGGTTGATACTTTCTTTTATGTTAACAAGATACAGATGAAACAACAAAGGTAAATACCAGAATATCACTCACTCATCAATGATGTGAATAACATCTTGGCTGAACAGGGTAATAACTGTCAAATACTAAAAGAATATTCCATCAATACTGTGTGCTATCTAACACAAAGTAACAGCTACCCACACGACACCCTTTTTTTTTTTTTTTTTTTTTGAAATTTTCCTTGAGAGACAGAGCGTGTGCACGAAAGAGCTTCAGGAGAGGACAGGGAGAGGGAGAAGCAGGCACCCCATTGAGCAGGTAGTCCACCCTGGGGCCCAATCCCAGGACCCCAGCAGAGGGCAAATGCTTAACCCATCAAGCTACTCAGATGCCCACATACAACACACTTTTAATTGCCTTACTAGCATTTTCTCCATTGCTTTTTCAGTCTACTCTAGATAGTAAAAAAAAAAAAAAAACCAAAAAACAAAAAACAAGAAATTAAGCCCTGATTCCCAGCATTTGTCAGTTTCCATGGTGTAAATGCTCTCCCCATAGCCAATAATGTCAAGCTACCAACATCACATTGCTCTTGAAGTTGGGAGGAGATGCTTACCATTATTTAGTACTTCCACCATACAGATACAAATACAGATTTATAGATATGTAAATAACCTCAAGAATATATGTAATAGTAAAATAATTAGGAAGTGATGAGTTTGGGGTATTTATTACCTTTGTTCTTAATATAATTTACCTAATTGTCAATTTACATAATTTTCACAATAGCTGTATTTAACAATCAGCTCACAAAATTCCTGAAACTTTCATAATTAGCTCTTGTGAGCTGATACATACAGGTCCTGTGCACTGTCAAGTGGTTGGACCTGGTGGGCATTCTTTCTAGCTATTGTCATCTCTCCATAATGACACCTACTAAGAATTCTCGCTGCCATCTGGCCTCCGGTCATTGCTCTAAGCAGGTCATGGCTATGTCCTGATTTCTCTACACACACTGTCTTCTCCAAGTCCATAAGCTCCCTCTCCGTTCACTTCTATGGATAAATGGAGATGCAGATTTTAAAAGTTATTAGGATGGCTGGAGAATCTTCTAATGAGATGCAAAGCTTTCTGATGCACTAAAAGTACTAAACAGACCCATACCTATTTAAATTTACTTTTAGACTCTCTGTGCTGTTCCATTGGTCTGATTGCCTTTTCACAAGGCAGAATTGTACTTTCTGTGTTTTATAAGTTGGTCGACTAGTCTCTTTAACTGCTACTCACTTTTCAGGAATATCCTAACTATACTTGCATGGGTTTTGTTTTTTTTTAATATAAACTTTTTAAATCAACTTGCTTGGTTGTGTTCTTTGACCTATGGGCATATTTGTGATGATCTTGTTAAATTTATGGCATGTCAACATATTTATAATATTGAACCACTTTATTCGTGAATAGATTATACTTTTTACTTATTCAATTCTTTGTGTTCTTTGGTAAAATTTTAAACTTTTTTTTCTTATAGCTTGTGAATATTTCTAGTAAAATTTATTCCTAGGCATTGTTTTTAATGTGTATAACTAGTTTGTGTTTGAATATAATTATTAACTTATATTTATTAAACCTAGGCTTTACTGAGTTCTTTAATATTTATAATAATTTTCCAGTTATGCCTCTTCTTTTCCAAATCTTTCACCTCTTATTTCTTTCTCCTATCAAATTGCATTGGCTACTTCCTGTGGAATCTTAAATAATAACAGTACAATGAGTGTTCTTGATTTGTTCTTGGTTTTGGTGATGCTTCCAAAGTTTACCCGTTATAAATAATGCCTGCCTACTTGTTCAGAAAGTTTCTACCTTGTCCTATTGTTAGTAAGTCTTATTGAAAGATAATTCATATACCTTCTAATGTATATAATTCAGTTGGTTTTTGTACCTTCACAGAGTTGCACAAAAATTTTACCACTAGATAATTATAGAAAATTCTCATCACCCCCAAAAGAAACCCATACTCATCCAAAACCAATCCTATTCTCTCCTTCCCCCAGCCCCTGGCAGCCGGAATCTACTTTATAGGACTTTGCCTGTTCTGGATATTTCATAAATATGGAATCACACAAGTTATGTCTTTTGGGAACACAATCTTTCACTTAGGATAATGTTTTCAAGGTTTATCTATGTTGTAATGTGTATTAATACTTCATTCCTTTTGTTGTCAAGCAATATTCCTTGAGTGGATATATATATTTCATTTATTCATTTGTCATTTGATAGGCATTTGCTTTTTTCCAGGTTTTGGCTATTATAAGTAATACCGCTATAAGCGTTTTTATAAATTTTTTTGTGTGAACATCGGTTTTTACTTCTCTTGGGTATGTACTTGGAGGGGATTATATGGCAACTCGATGTCTGAACCTTCTGAGGACCTGCTAGAATGTTATCCAGAGCCATTGTACCATTTTATATCTCCACCAGCAGTGTATGAGGGTTCCAATTTCTCCAGACTCTCACCAACACTTGTTATCTGTCTTTTTTTTTTTTTTTTTTTTTTTTTTTAGTCATCCTGTGGGTGGGGGTGGTTTCTTACTGGGGCTTTGAATTGCATTTCCCTAAGAACTAGTGATACAGAGCATTTTTTTATGATCTTATTGGCCATTTACATAGCTTCTTTTGAGAAATACATTCTCAAATCCTTGTCCCTTTTTATTTTTTTTTAAGTTTTCATTTAAATTCTGCTTAGTTAACATTCTGGGTAATACTAGTTTCAGGTGTACAATATAGTGATTCAACACTCCTCCTTTAACCCATTTTTAAATTGGGTTACTTGTCTTTTTGTTGATGAGTTGTACGAGTTCTTTATATATTCTGGATATAAGTCCCTTACCAGATGGATATTTTCTCTCACTTTTCACTTTATCAAATGTTTTTCGACACCAAGGAAGATCTTTTTGATCTATTTAAATGGTGAATCTTATTAATAGCTTTCTAAATACTGAAACATTCTTAGATTTCTGATATGAACCCTTTCTAGCCAAGGGATATAAATCTTTCCATATGTTGCTGCTGTACTCCATTTGCTACCATTTTGTTTAGAATTTTACAATGATATTCATAAATTAGATTAATCTATAGCTTTCTTTTTCATTAAACTTTATTATTTTATTTAAGTAGATCATTTATTTGGTAAAGAACCCCTCTGAAACCATCTGGTCTGGTGGTTGCATCTTGGAAGAGCTATGGGAGAGGAGCGCCGACTGTCTCTTGCTTCTTAGCAACTGATGTGTTTAGATTTTCTATCTTTCCTGAGAGTACTTTTGTTCATCCTTTTTTTTAGAGAAAGTATACATATATTCATATAGACTGAAGTAAAATTCCGTTTTATAATTTCTACAAATTTCCTCTCTGTGCTGATTCTCATTCCATATTTTCACATTGTCCTTTAATAATGGCCCAAGTTGTTCTTTGGGATGGCCCCATGCTGAATGCAGAACTTAGAGTACCCGGGTGCTTTCATGAGTTTCACCAAGGCCTCTGATCTCTGATTTAGAATATTGCGTTATCCCTCAGCATCCCCCCCACCTATTGCAAGACATGAACTGTGGCTCCTAGTAACAGCAAACGTGGTTTCCCTGGCTAGTGTGTGAATACATTTGTTGAGAATTATCATAATGATCCAGAAGCTTTCTCCCTGTTCTTTTTGCCCGGGGGCTACACTCCAAGGTCCAAAAGAAGGATTAATTCAATAGCTCTTTCCCTGCCTCACCCTACCTAACCCTAGGACCCTGCCATCATCAGTTCAGGACCCAATGGCTAGAAAAAAATATACTCCTGTCACCCTGACACTTTATTGAATTTTCTTACACTTTGTACTTATTTTCTGGTGGATTCTCCTGCGTAATATCCCAGTCCCTAGACAAAGCATTTTCCCCTCCTGCTCCCTGTATCTCCCAGAGTCAGCACGGACAGGCACCATCTCTACCAACACTCAGCCTCACTGCCTCTTAATGTTTTCATCTACTGGCCAAGACCAATGCCTGGAATGTAGGGAACACCCACAGCAAATGTTATCAACTGGGTGGCTGGGTGACCTTACCTATATTCAGGATTACCTGAAACACTAGATATGAAAATGCTTTTTAAAATGCTAGTGATGGTTCAAGACAATAGTTCTTGACTGGAAAGATGGCAGAAGAATGAATAATGTAACATGTTATTAAATATCTGTGGAGCCCCTGCTGTGTGAAAGGCTCTATACACACCCATGTAACAATGATGACAATTTGTCATAATTTTTAGTCACTCCTATTAGGAAGCATCAACAGAGCCTTTGTGTCATAGTCATAGATCCAGGATATGGAACAGATCAGAAGTGTTTTGAAGCCCTCTCCTACCACTCCTCTCCCCAGCACCCGGTCCTGTTTTCAAAGCTCTCAGTAATCAGGGTGTCCTGTTCCCACCCAGCCTCGGTTCTTGGTCCTGGGCTGAGGCCTCACCAGTCAGGTAAGCCCAGCTCCTGTCTGTTCAAGTGGGTCCCCATCCTCCAGCAGTGCTCTCCTCTCATCCTTCTACCACCCAGTCCTCATCTATTGCTTCTGGCCCATTTCTAGAGTCTCCGCCTGCACAAGCCTTTTCCTACAGCTCAAGCCATACGATATTGAAGAGAGCACAGCCTGCTTAACTCCATGAACTTACACACTGCAGAAACATATGGCTTCACATATGGCAGGCGCTGGTGAGCTCCCTGATGGCCAAAATAGCAATGTCAATGGCCATGTCTCCTCAAAACATCACACAGCATCCAGTATATTCTAATTGCTCCACAGGCATATGCTAATTGTTAGAGACTTTGAGAGAAAATGGCTCTGAACCTATAATCAAAAGTGGACACAGCAGAATCTGCCCTTATCATGGGATAGGGGAATAGTCATGGGAGTGGGGCCCTCTCCCTCTGTCTGCCAGGAACATGGCGTCAGGAGAGGTCACCCACAAAGACGATGTTTGATCTCATTTCCAATTCAGTCCCCGTGGAAACCCTCACCAGGGCCCTTAATTTCTTGTGTTAAAACAACAAACGAGGTGACCCCAGCACAATCTCTAATAGGTAGCATGGGTCAACAATTATTCATTTGTACTAGTGCTTTTCGCATGACGGGCTGAGATGAAAATTTGTCCTCTTCCTGGCAAGAGCTATAAATTAGTTTTATGCTACTGTTAAACCCAGAGGCAAAAAAGGGGAAGGGATTGGGAGTGGGGGAGGGGCAGCAAATAAGGCCTGACCACTTCCAGCAATGAAGCTACTTCTTGGACTGTGTAGACAAGGGGGAGGGGAGAGCCAAAGATGATGAAATTGGGCCAGTGAAAAACACTGATGCAGAGTCTCTGACACAAGACAATGAACTCTTCAAGGATCTGAACGGAATCTTATTTTTCTTTTTAGCCCAATATTTGGCAGATTTGCTGAATAAACAAACTAGTAAATGAGGGGACATATGCAGCAAATGGGTCTCTCTTAGCCAGATCCAAAGAAAACCAGTTAGGTCACATCCCTACGAGTTTGTGAGTTCTCTAGGGCCAAATGGAGTCACTTAAAATGGTGGTGTTTAGCAACATTTTTTACATGTATTGTTCCATAAGACATTAAGTGGAAAAAAAACAGCTTATAAGAATTTGCATGTAGTGTTTAGTTATTGATGTTTAAAAGGCCTTGAAAAAAGGTCACAACAAAATGTTAATAGTGACATTTGTCAGGACGGTGGCATTCTGAGTTTTCTATTCTCTTCTTCATACTATGCAGAATTTTCTAAAATTTGTGTGATGAGAATACTTGCCCTTCTAATCAGAAAAAAAAAAAAGTTTTGTGTGCGTGTGTTATTTTTTTAAATCTACCATCCTCCCTTAGTTATCTGCTACAAAAAGAGAACAGCGGTGTAGATCATCTAGAAGATGGGAAAAATCACCCATGCTTGACTTTGAATCTGTTACATACATTTTTTCCCCCAGAAGATTTATCTTCCTAATTATGCTTTGCTCTTTACTTAATATTAGGATTAGTTCTAAGTCCCTGAGCTCCCTTGCCAACTAATGAGCTGAACTATATGGCCGGAAAAGTCAGCTTGGAATGAAAAGAAATATGAGCTGCAGATAATCCACAGGCACTTAAGTGAGCGTTGGCTGCAGACACAGAGAGGGGTGGGATGCTCTGGGGGGCTCAGCTCCCATGGTCGAAAGCCAGACTCCTGAGGCTCAAAACTGAGTTCTGCTACTATGAACCTCAAGGTCTTAGGAAAGCCCCTTAGCCTTTCTGTGCTCTTGTTTCTTGTTTCTTCATTGCAAACTGCTAGTGATGACAGTCTCCACCTCCCAGAGCCCAGAGGAGAATTAAATGAGAGGAGGCGTGTAATGCATTTAGCATGGGCCCTCGGCAGGTGTCAGCTAGATTGACAGTGTGTTGGGCACACCCTGCCATGATTTGTGTCCATACGGTACCTCCTTCCAAATGAATTTCACTGTTTATAACACATTTTAACATATTCCTTGTATCCTCTAGGAAGGGAGGCAGATTTCATCATTCTCATTTTACAGTTATAAAAACGAAGTCCTAGAAAAGTGAAAAGAGTTGCTCTTGGTTTTGTAAGGAGTGGAAGGACGGAGACCACATCTCAATTCTCTGCAAGCTGGCTTTGCCCTGTCCTGCCATTGCCCATAATCTATGCCTCTCCTCCCTTTCTTAGCCAACACACGGAGATGTAGGTTTCATCAAGACACGGGAAGATGAGCCAGGCAATTACTGTTAAGTGCTTGGCCAAGATCAAATGCAATGCAAATGCCCAAGTCTAGTAATGCAGAGAAATTGAAGAGACTTCTGTTCATTCTGGCTCCTGGACATGAGGCTTATACGTTAGAAGGGCTAGGATTGAGGACTTGTCATTTCTGTGTTTTATGGAGGAAGGCTTCAGTGCCATTAGCAATTTATCTTTCTTCTGAAATATTCTCCAATATTGGTTTCATGGAAGAATTTTTTGGCAGTGGTGGAGTGGGGGAAAGCATGGGGAGGAAGATAACATCCTTCCAAACTCCCCTTCCTTTACAGGTAGTTCATAAAGAAATCAATAACTTTCCAGACCCTTAAAGTCCATCCTAGCTCCTTTGTCGCCTCCCATCCAACACTTTCTTCTTTCCTCTCTTACCTTCCCTCTCCTCCCATTAGGTTCAGCATTAAGAGAAGAGAAAGTGAAAAAAGACGGGGCAACTTGCATTCAACCCTCTGAACGAAACTGGGCAGGATGCCGCCCCAACCATTCTCCTAGAAACCCCTCCCTGACCTCTGACCGCCTCTGCCACCCTCACCAGAAAACCCCACTTTGTGACAATAGGGACCATATTTGCTTCGTCCGCCAGTTTGTGCCCTGCACCTAGTAACTGCTCAACATACATTTGTTAAATGAATGAATGAGTGGACAAATGAATGAATGAATTCACTATATAATAGCAGAACAGTGTGGAAATCATTGGATGCTGTTGAGGAAAGTGCTGTTTGTTTATGCGGTACTACTGAAAACGGAGAGGAGGGGGCGCCTGGGGGTCAGTGGGTTTGGCTCAGGTCATGATCTCACGGTCCTGGGATTGAGCCCTGCGCTGGGCTCTGTGTTTGGCAGGGAGTCTGCCCCCCGCCCAACACACATACTCTCACTTGCACGCCCAGGCTCTCTCTCTCTCTCTTTGAAACACATAAATAAATCTTTAAAACACACACACACACACACACACACACACACACCCGAAAAACCACCAAGAGAAGGAGGCTGCTTCTAACTTCTGAACATGAAAATCCAATTAAACTAAATAGTAGGAAATTGCAGGCAGTCATAAAAATGAAGAATTTATTGGGGCACCTGGGTGGCTCTGTGGGTTAAAGCCTCTGCCTTCGGCTCAGGTACTGATCCCAGGGTCATGGGATTGAGCCCCGCATCAGGCTCTCTGCTCAGCGGAGAGCCTGCGTCCCCCTCTCTCTCTGTCTGCCTCTGCCTACTTGTGATCTCTGTCTGTCAAATAAATAAATAAAATCTTTAAAAAAAAATGAAGAATTTATTAATTAAAGCTAAGCTCTCTGAAAGAGTGAATTTCAATACTTTGAAAAGAATTCAGAAGCTAAAGCAACTTGCCATTCTGTGCTTAAAAAAATTCCCTCAGAGTTAAGCTTCCCTCCTGCCCCTCCTGTGAAGTCAAGTTTATGTTCCAAGTTCTGTCTCGCCATGGGGGCTCTGAGGACTGACAAATTACGGGGTGTCTTGTGGATCAGGCAGCCCTACTGCCTGTGTTACAGAGGTACTTTGGAACCTGCAAGGAGCGGGGGTTGTTAAAGAACCAGAAAGTGAAGAGGAATGTCTGAGATCTCTAAGAATCCTCTATCTTATTGCAAAACAACTGTAAGTAGGCCGGAGGAGGACCAGCCGGTATAGCTCCTCCTCCTCCTCCTCTAAGTGCAGTCAGTGATCCCACAGCTCTGATGCTGAGAGGTTGGTGAGGGATACAGAGCCTCAGCCCCAGCCCAGCCCCGCTGACCCAGAGTCTGCACTTGCCCCAGATGTCCGGGGCACTCATGGGCACAATGCCGTATTTGTGGCACGCCTGGCTGACCCGCTTTCTGTCCAGCAGTAAGAGGAGTTTTGCAGCTTGTGATATACTACAGGGGACATTATAGGATTTACGCAAGTGCAAGGCACAAAACCAGGTGCTTTGGATTATTCTGAGCTTTACATATGCCTTTCCTTCTAAATATTCCCCAGGGCATGGGGAAAAGCAGATAGACAGGAGGCAAGCCAAGCCCCTGGGGTGATCCTCGAAGTCAGGCAGCAGGCGTGGTAGGTGCACGCTGCAGCAATGCTGGCTTGCAGATGGGGACCCAATCTGCTTCCCCTTGGGCCGGCTGGAGGGCCCGGAATGCCAGTAGAAAGTGAGAACCCTCCGCTGGGGCACGGGGGATATGTGAACAAAACAGGCCCAACACTGAAAGGTAGCCATGGTGAATTCTGGAAGGAAATGCACTTATGGGAACAATTTCAATTGCCTTGAAGTACATTGGGCTAATTATCTTAGCGGACACTAATAAACGCTGTTCCTTAGAGACACACGGTGACTGTAATAACTCAAAGATGAATATTGGATGAATGAGTTATTAGGGACTGGCCAGACCGCTAACCTCCCAAGCCCAGGGGGGCAGATCTTCTCCCTTCTGCCTTCCTAGGCCTTCCCCTGAAGCCCAAGATTTTTTATTAAATATGTGCCCAGCTACTGGGAGAGCTTTAGAGTCAATAAAACACCTGCCCCTACTTCGCTTATGGGGATTTACTTGGAGCCGGCCACTTCCCATGGTGGTACTGGTCCTCAGTCCTTGACTGGGGCTGGGGAGGCCGGCCCACTGCAGAGAAGGAGGGAGCTTTTATGCAGCCAGGAACTCAGCCCAAAGTTACAGTTAGCCTCCTCTAACCCGCTGACATGCACTGGTATTAGTTTCAGTCCTCAGCCGCTAATCTCATCTCAGAGAGTGACTGCCACCCCTAGAACCAATGGGCTGGCTACCCCACTCCACGCATGACTGGGAATTCCCTCCCTCTACTGCCTTTCCACCTGGTTCCAGGCCCCGCATCTCCCTGGGAGTGTCAGCCCACAGGACTTTTATGTACCCAGAGTTTGTCCCTGCTGTGACTCTCCTCCCCAAACTCCAGTCCCCTAGGTATTAGCATCACAAGCAACCAGATCTTTGCACAATGTGCCCATTTAATAGTGACCTAGAGACAATGGCCACATATGCCACTCCCCTTCTTTCCTTTGTTCATATAGAGCTGGCAGGAACATAGAGCATAACAATATCTCTATGGACTTACACATGTGTGTGTGTGTCCATAAAACCACTACCTAGATCAAGAGTTAAAATATGTCCAGCCCCCAAAGTGTCCCTCAGGTCCGTTCCCAGTCAATATGCCTCCCCCCACAAAGTCTCTTTCAGCATAGATCAGTTTCACAAGTTTTTGAACTTCATAGAAATAGAATTAGTAAGTATATACTCCTCTGTGTCTAGCTTTTCTTTTTTCAACACATTTTTGAAGTTGAGCACATTGCTGTGTGTAGGAGGGTTCATTCTCTGTTACAGCTATGTAGCATTGCATTGTGGGAATTTACCACAATGCATCCATTTAAAGGACATTTCAGTGGTTTTTAGATTTGGAGCTATTACGAATTGATCCTTCTATAAATATTCATGTGTATGTTTTTTCCTCACATAACATTCATTTCTGTCAAGTGTTGAATATCGCCATTAAGGGTCTGAGGTTTTATTCTACTTGTAGGCTCACAAAGCAGCTGCCCCAGTTTCACAGATGCTGGTGGAAGACACAAGACTCTTGGGTCAGAGATGCAGGGCAGTTTCTTAGCCCCAGCAATAGAACCGCTAAGGTATTTGCCTTTTGGCTCAAGTTCCTTGAAACCCAATTTCCACAGGGTAGTGTAGAGAGGGTGGATGATGTCTGCACACACAGTAGGTTGCATTACAAAAGCTTAGACACTCAAATCTCTTCTAATGTACAGTAAGCGTGCCTGCCCTTCACTCCAAAGGAAGATACGGTGTCTGTGTCCCAAGGCTATAAGCAAACCTGTCCTTTGCTCCAGAGAAACTCTCTCTCTATTCAAGGCTGTTCATTACAAAAACATCCTTGAAAACATGGTCTGGAATAAAGGACATTTGAGGGCCATGCTTGCAAGATGTGCAAAAAAGTGCAAGAGATCAATGAGATTTGCTTCCCAACAACAGTATGCCCAGGAGTGGAACTGCTAAGTCAAAGGGGCTGGCGAATATGTAGCTTCCATAGATACTGCCAAAAAAAAAGATTTCCCAAAGTGATTGTATCAATGTGCACTCTGAAGAGCAGTGTATGAGAGTTTCAGTCACTCCACCTCCTTACCCACATTTGGTGTTGCTGATCTGTTTCATTTAAGTCATCCAGATGTGACCATACTTCCCATTTTTTGTTGTTGTTGTTGTTTTTCTGCTTCCACAAAGCAGGGCTGCTAACAAGTTATTGACAATGATGGTTCAAATCATTATGAAAACCAATGCTGTGGGCAGTGTAGATCAGAGGCTCTGGGGAAGCAGACAGACACACAGGGCAAACTTCTCTCAGGAAACATGCCTTTAAAGGTATAGAAAGTACAAGGTAGTTCCTAAGCAGGGCGGCTGGTCTCAAGGGAAGGTACTACCTATGCAATGCTCTCCAGGCTCGCCACCATGGCTGAGGGACCTCAAAGAGGAAAAAGGGGTGTGCAGGTGGGGAACGTGGGAGGGCCAATGACCTGACCTGATAGAGGATTGCTTAAACTTTCTAGTCGCACCACGCTGGCCAAAATGCGGGGGAAGGATGCTGAAAATGAATGATGATGAAGGTGATAGTCATCACTTACTGAGTACTAACTATGTTCTGAGCCCTAAGCTAGGCTCTTTACCTATATTAAACCACTCTGTACATTGCAACCACTCTCCATTGGCCAGGGACGAGATGGAACCAGTCCATAAAAGCCTTTTGCTAATGAAAACATTGGTCTTGAGTGAGACTTGTCAGGGTGCTTTAAGGGAGATTTGGAAAGGCTTTGGTGTTTTTATGATTTCATCTAATTCCAGTATGAGCCTAGAAATTATACTGGGTAATTGCCTTAGCCTACTTCTTAATCAACTAGCTGGTCAACAAGAAAGACAATAGTAGTGAACACAACATTAATGGTAATAATATCTTCTTACTCTGGGCAAGGTACCACACGACGTGCTTTATATCTCATTCAGTCCTCACTTCCACCCTATGATATAAAGTAATTCCCACTTTATAAGGAAACGAAAGCTTCAACAAGTTAATTAGTGAATCCACAGTCTCACAGTTTTTAGCAGCAAAGCCAGGATTCATTTCCAAGTTTGTGTGACTTCAAATAGGTTTTCTGTCTACTCTGTAGCCCTCTCTTTCCATCTACGCTTCATCAAATGACACGGTTTCTATTTTAAGGACAAGCTTATAGGAAGGCTTAATTTGCTGAAGAAAATTATTTGGGAATTTAGCTTGCTGTTGAAAGATGGTCTTTTGTGCGAAATGACCTTGTCCTCTGCTAGAGATTTGGGCCTTTCTCGTGTTAGTATCGGGATGTGAATTGATAACCATCCTGGATGGACTAGAGGCCACATCCGTGCCTGTGTGCAGACATGGTGTTTGCTGACAGTGACGCCATCGCCAGTCTTAATCATCCAGGAAAGAGGCAAGTCCTCAGGTAGGAGACCAGGATCCTAACAGGGGGCCCAAGGGGATTCTCTCAGAGCCTGGCCATGAAGGAGGAGGACAGTGTGCGAGCATGAATTCATCAGTGTGGAAAACTTGGAGACTGGGAGCCAGGACGGACAGACTGTAAAGTCCTAGAGGACAGGCCTAATATTATATACAGTAAGCGAGTCCTGACCCTAAGCCCTGGTCCGCTTTGAAAGTGTAGTCAGAGTGAACTCAGGAATGCTTCTACTACATTCGATTCTGAATCAGCAAATAAAGAGTTCAAAGATACAGCCAGGATCAGAGACACCCATGAATGAATACCTCTTGGCATTGCTTCCCCAGGTCCCTAAAGATACTAGAAATTCCACAGTCCCAGCAGTCACAGGCCAGGTACCAAAGGCTACTCTAGGGGTCGGGGATGGGAAAGGTACAGAACTCTGGCAGAGAGGGCGGAATTTGTAGTTCCTGGTCATGATGTCTTAAAAAAACAAAAAACATGGATGGCATGTGGCCTTGGAGCAGTCTGGCCGTCAGAATATCTCACCCAGGACACACCTCTGCCCCCTCACAGCTTCCAAGTTTCCATTTGTAAATGTAGCCAATTGTAACCACCTGAGCACTCTCCAGGGTGATGGCACTGACTCCTCGAAGGGCTCCTAGCGCGCATGAGCACCCCCGCCACCCCAACCTGCACTTGTCCACGCCACCAGAAGTGGTGCTCCCAGCAGGCTAGGCACACCCCCCTCACGTCCCTCCCTCGGTCTTAGAGTCATCCAGTGGATATGCTCACGGCACCGGGGCTCCAATTCATTTATTTTTCACCTTTAAACTGCTCACACGAGCACCAGGTTTCACTCACCAGTTGCAGATAGAAAAATCTGATGACACAAAAAGTTGCTTTTAAGAAAAACGTCTTTCATCTAGAAGACTTGTAACACTCATTAGCAGGCTCAAAATCTCACAAATGAAAGGCAGAGTCCAAGAATCAATGAAGACTGGAGTAGCACTCCTCTGACTCTGTTTTTGGACCACAGTCCTGCCCCTGACATTTGTAGGGTACAAGGCAAAAATGCAAATGGAGGTCCACATCCTGACAAGTCCAGGTACTTACAAGTAAAAATCGAGGTAAGAGACTCTTCAAATATGTTCCACCCTCCCACTGTAATAATTGTGCCTTCATAGCGATCTGCATGGCCACAGTCCCCAGCCAATGACCTGTCTCACTTTCTTCCTAATGAGGCTTAATCCTGCACTGTGAGAGGTCTCAGGCAAAAGCATGGGAGGCCCCACTGGCCACACATCCAAGGTCTGTGTATATCCCCCCAAAATAATCACCCATTGGCCACATCTCATGTTTAATGGTCCACCTTCTGGATGTTGGATCCCAGGAATAACTTAGCTGTAGGAAGCTGACCTAGAGCTATTGGGTAGAGAATTCCAGGATTCCAGATATCTGGAGTGTGGGTTACAAGGCCCAGTTCAGAGGCTCTGGGTAGGCACAACCCATTAGTGTCTCATCTCATGAGCAGGGGTACAGCTGGAGGAGGACCAATAAGCTTTGGCTGGACTGAAGTTACTTCCTGGTGACTGCAAGCAGAAAATAACTAATAAGGAAGTATGGGTGCATTCAGCCTTTTGTTAAGTCAGCAGTCCCACCGAGGCATGGGAGGGGAAAGTGGGTCTAGATCTGTCTAGCAGGTAGGCAGATTTCCTGGGTTGATCCAGCAGACTGTTCCTCCAAACAACTTGTAAAAAGCAATCTGCTGTCGATCAAAGGAATGCCTGGAGCTCAGAGTAATCTTCATAAAGAGTAAATGCAAATAAAGTACCTCTCTGACGTGAAGAGTATGTTCAACGCTTTCATTTTACTTCCTATGATGACAGCTAAGCACACCTCATTGCCTTCCTCCTAGCCAGAGCCCAGTGCACACTCTATGTCCCATCGCTGTCGGTTTCTGGGCGAGGAGCCCCCAGGAGACCTTTCTGACATGCACACAGCTGTGGACACACATGGACACACACACCCACACTCACCCCCGCCATTTCTGTAGGACCTGAGAATAGAAAGTAGAGGACAAAGCCTCCAATTGAAAACAAACAGCTTTCCCATGGATAGGGTCCAGAACAGGGTTCCATTTATAAGTCATGCACTCCAGCAACAAGAATTTATTGAGAGTCTACTAGATGCCACACATGGCAAAGTGCCAGATTTGCCCATTGCTGGACTAGGTGTGGGGGAAACTAAACACTGAGTTGAAGAGAGAAGGCCATGAGCTAGTGATTTTTAGTGTAAGCTTCAGGAAGTCTTTGCTGCTGCTTGAATTCACTGGGCGGGGAGAATGATGGCATCCATCTCACAGAAGCTGATGGGTCTCCCACAGACAGCACCTGTTGGGACTGTGGCTGACCCATGTAAAGGATATAAAGGACAAGGACCAGCACGATCCTTATATGTGAAGCTATCACTAAGGCACCGATGGGCATGACAAATATGTAGCCAGACCCGTTGCATGTCAGGTGCTGTGTTAGCAGCGAGGACATGTGAACAGTAAGTCCCCACCCTGAAGGCTCTCAAAAGGCAGGAAACTATTCAGCAGCAAATCACCGGACCCTGGGCAGCCAAAGGCCGGGATCTAGGAACTAAAAAATGTCCCTGAGAGCTCAAGGACTGAGTCATATCTTTTGTGTTCAAAATGTCACCCCCATAGCCCTTCCCAGCCCCTCACAGAGTGATACTGTACTGTATTTATACGATGACCAGGTTGGTCAAGAGGTTTTTGAAGTCATAGCAATGGTATCTGTGTAGACATCCATATGGACCCCTCTCGTTGCTCTCTGCCCTTGGACCTTGGTTTTAAACAATTTTGTCCACCAAAATTGTCACGTTACTCTTTTCTGACTGGTGAATGTCATACATATCCCAAGACCTGAGGCTTCTGTGCACTTGATATCTCCTTGCTCAACTTAAACATAATGTTGATCATCAGTCAAGAAACTGCGGGGCACCCGGGTGGCCCAGTGAGTCAAAGCCTCTGCCTGCGGCTCAGGTCATGATCCCGGAGTCCTGGGATTGAGCCCTGCATCGGGCTCTCTGCTCAGAGGGGAGCCTGCTTCCTCCTCTCTCTGCCTGCCTCTCTGCCTACTTGTGATCTTAGTCTGTCAAGTAAATAAATAAAATATTTAAAAAAGAAAAAAGAAAGAAACTGTATGCAGCAGTATAACAGAGGCAAGTAATTAGAATCTCTCAGAGACAGTCCTTGAGGCTTGGCAGCCAAATACAGGAAAATTTAGGGAATAAGCTTCCAGGCCCATCCCTAAAGTAAAGAATCCCTCTGAAGCATTTAAACCCATCTTCATGGCTTGAAAACCACAAATTTCATCAAGGCGAGTCCATTTCTAGCATTTATTATTCTGATTAACTCACTACTAATTTTGCCAATGAAAACCTCTGTGAAATGTTAATTAGCAGCATCTGGTGTAGATCAGAAATATGGATACTAATTGAGGCAGTTGGAGTCATTATCTCTGGAGTGTGGCCTTCCTGATAAAATGCTGGATGATCCCCTCAAAGTGTGAATTCCTGATTAGGGAATTGACAGCCCCTAGAGTTCGGGTTAAAAAAGGTATACATTCATATCACATTCCCTCCTCTAAAGTACTTTAGAGAAGATTACAGACATCATCATGTTGTCCCTAGGAAGATCCCATCCATCTGTGGACGAAGTATAACTAAGTCTGGGGGAAACAGAGCATGACACACATTTGCTAATGAAGATGTCCCCACCCAGGTGACAAAAGCCCCACCATTGTTTTCTATCTCAGCTGAACTTATTTTTTTTTTTTTTTTTTAACAGTTTGGAAGGCATTCCAGAGTCCTCCTGTCTTTTGTGGGCATGTGTACAATCAGTCTAGGTTTTGAGGAAAAGAGGTGAAGAGCCAGGGCATCCCAGGAAAATGGAGTAGGCAACACTCAGCCTTCCACATAGACCGTCCTTCCCGGAAACAATGGAAATTTGTAAGCACTACAGAGTGGGACGTGGGAGTAGTTATAATCATTCTCTCATCTTAGCAGACCTGATTCTGGACTTGATTTGGGTCTTGATCTTATCCCCAAACTCTGATGGAAATGTTACGCCCTCCCCCATCTGCTCTTCCTGTGTATGAAATGCTCCTCTAGGGATAACCTCACTGCCTTTGCCCCTTCACTAAGCACCAGAGGCCCCGGTTAAGGCATTCTCACAAATGGGGGCACGAGCAAACACAGAGCAAACGCCTGTCATTTGAAACTGGGTACAAACCCTCCTTCAGCTGAAACGCCATAGCAAGCCTTGCTGCTCAGAGAGAGCAGATGCTAGGGAAAGGGTCACGTGAATTTCCAGGGGCAGCTTTCCTCTTTGGAGGCCAGAATTTGGAGGGATAGCCATTACCAACCATGGAAGTGTGGCTGATCAAATTAAGGCAGGCGTTTTTTAAATTCAATTACACCCTCAGTGGAAATGGCCTCACTAATGCTTGGGGAAAGAATTATACCCAGTCCATAAAGCCTAACACTTCTAAACCCAATTTTGTACATTATTCTAAAGGTTAATTCAAGATCTCTCTTCCAAACGGGAAGTTAAATACAGCCAATGGGAGGAAGGCGTCCACTGACTGACTGAGGAGTTTATCAGTCTGTAAGAGTTCATTAGTTTTAATTAGTGTAATCACTAATGTTGCATTAACAGTTTAGTGAAGAAAAGTAATTACTCACACATCCACTGTATTAGATGGGAAGATTAGAATTCATTTTCCAAAACCATTAGCATTTTGCCAATTAAAAGAATCCTTTTCTCCCTGCCAGGAGCCCTGTGACCTCAGTCACCCCAGGATCATTTCAATGAAATATATTTTACATCAGAAAATGGAGCAGGACAAAGTGAAGAATTAAGGCGATGTTTATTCTCAGAGCCTTCTGAGGGCACAGCAAGTGCCCGGGCTCACTGAGTTTATAATGTCGTGCTCTATTTGCACAGTCATTCACTTTGGATGATGCCCCCGGCTTTGTCTGCCTGCAGCAATTAAAAAATGAAAATAGGCTAGTGGAAGATGAGGCCAAAAGGAAGCAACAGAGAGTCCATGTGGAACGGCCATTGCTAAGGTCCTGTGCTTGGACAAGTGTGGGGTTTTGCCACCAGCCCCATCCTGAGCGCACAAGAGAGCTCTGAGGCATGAAGCTGTGTCTCCCAGGCCCTCCTAATGCCTTCCCCTGAGCACTGGTGCCATCTTGGTTTCTCAACTGCTCTCCAGCACTCGGGCCGCCTCTGCTCCGTCTCTACCAGCCCCCATCTACCCAGCCCCTTGGGACTTGTCATCTCTGTTGATTGCCTCATCAGCAAACCTTTGGCCTATTTTGTTAGGGCATCCACTCCACGCCTTGCCCATCGTAAATGTCATTTCTCCCTGACTGGAACAACTACCTCCCCTACTTTGTACTCAGAGCCCCACCCCCACCCCCACCCCCACCCCCGTGTCCTGCAGCTTTGCATTCCACATTACACAAACTCAGAGTGAGCTACTGAGGCAGGAACATGGGTCTTACTCCGTCAGGAATTCTCAGCCCCTTGTCCATATTATGGGCTGCGTACATTTTTATCAAATGCCTAAATAAATTGTAGGCACGCAACCATCTCCCCCCTCTATCAGCCTCATCAAATTTCAGCCCAGGAGGCCCAGCCTGGTCAGATCAGCAAATACCACAGAGGAGGGAACAGAGACATTCACGTACAGGTGGGCATTCCCTCTTCACCTGTGCGTCTCACCCAGCACCCTTTTTAAAGGGAGCCGGTCCTTGTTGAGTGCATCTCTGGGCTCCCTTCTGATAGGTCTCTGATTGGCTTTGGCCAATGGGAGGTGCTGGCAGGAGTTTGGAGGGAGGGAAGAAAGGGACACCAGGGTCTTTCTTCCCTACCCTCTCCCTACTCTGAGTTCATGTGTCTGATATTACCTGTACAGAGCAGGATACAGGAAATGGAAAACAGATGAGGAGAAGGGTTTATAGAGAATAATGAGCTCAGAGACCCATTTCTGAGAGAGGAATTTCCGGATGGTCTGTTGTCATGGGTCGGTGTTGTGACAGGAGACCTCAGGGCAAGCTGATGATGGGGTCTCTGAGCCCTTATGTTGGCCTGTGCTCAGCCCAGAGTGCTCCGCAAGTGCAAGGATCAGTGGACCAGGGCAGACAGAGGCAGGCACAGACCAAGGCAGAAGGCCACCAGAGTAATCACCCCAAATCACATCTAAATGGAAATGCCATCTTGATGTAATCCTTGATGTCCTTATTAAAGCTGTGTCACAGGCATGATTTCATTTGATCCCCAAACCACCCTTGGAGAGAAATATTTTGTTGATAGGGAAACTGACTTAATCGGGCCTGCTGGACAAGTAAATAGCAAAAGAGACCGAAGTCGGCTGACATCCAGCCTGTGATCTTTCCAGTCTGTGATCTGTGTCACCTTTGACTGATATGGGCTATATTCCTGGCTGCTCCCCTTATGAGTCCTGTGACTTTGGGCAAGTGATTTAACCTCTGTGTTTCTTCATTGGTAAGACAAATGTAGTGTTTCTCTAGTGATTGTTGTAAAGACAAAGTAAGAAAGAGGAGCTTTTTAGAGGCTGGAAGAGGGGACAGAGCTTGGGGCTTTCCCTGGGAGGCTGAGACCAGGCTGCCTTGAGCCTAGCTGCCAGGCCTGAGTCCTCTAGAAGGATCTGGGCAGGGGCTGGCCCCTGGCTGACAGAGTATGTCAGCCCTGGGCTTTGTACAACCCCAAGGGATGGGAGGAACTCCTCCTCACCCACAGATTAAATGGTACATGCCACCAGCAGGCAGGTAGGAACTAAGACAGATTTAATTTTATTTTTTTAAAGGAAATTAAAAATTAAATGAAACAATTATTTTAAAAAACACCAATTTTTTGTTGCCTAATTCTTAGTAGTGGCTATATCCTAGTTAGTTCCCTTCCTACATTTAACCCTAAAGGTAAGTCAGATTCATCACTAGCAGGATTCTAGAACACAGCCTCGTCCTCCATGGTCCTGGTAGGCATGCAGGATGGGTGACAGCAGGCTGCCCATTAGCTTCTGTCCAGAAACTGGGAGAGGACTCCTGAAAGGGCCCCAGGAGCTCCCAGTACAGGTCTACTGCATTCCCTGGGGGCAGAGCATGGAAGCAGAGCCGGAGCTAACCACTCCAGGAGCAGAGCTAGCTTCACCCCCACCTACCTCCAGATCACCTCGCCCCCACGGGGACCAGCCTGGTGCACCATGTGGGTGTGTGACTGCCATGGACTGGGGGAGTCCCTGATGCCCTAAAGAAAGAGAAGCTAGCCAGGCCTCCACCATCAGCCATGCCTGGAGCCCAGGCAACTATAAACCCGGGCAGACCTTCACCCTCACCCTCTACATGCTGGAGAGGGAAGGAAATGAGGGGAGGAGGCAGGGGCCCAAAGGTACCTGTCGTCCTTCTGAAAAGTGCATGGAGCGCTAGAGCAGAAGGGAACTGGGGCTGGAGGCAGGGATAACCACAGGGAGGGGAAGCGGGGACAGAGCTGCTGTGTGCCGAGTCAGGAGGTGTGCAAATGGACACCAGTCTTTCACTTATGAGCCTTGTGACCTTGGGACTGTTACTACGGGAACGTGTTTCTTCAGCTGAAATCTATGAATCATAGTCCTCCCGTCACAGGGAGGACCCTCATGAAAATCACAGTTAATGATATGCACCCTAATGTCTGTGCCCCCCACAGCCAGAAACGTGGTTTGTTTTGCTCACAGCTGTACCCCTAGCACCCTCTGGTCTGGCCATAGAAGGTATTCCATAAATGTCTACCGATGCCCAATCAGAAGGAGCCCTCTCAGCTCCTCATGTTTATGAGGGCATTCGTGGACACACCGCCATGAGGAGCAGGTCAGGAGAGTCTGAGGGTGGAGGGCTCCTTGCGTTGAGCCCCCAGGAAGCTGCTCTGGGGCTGTGAGCTTGAAACAGGGCAGAATGTGGTGGTGAGGTGAAGTCCCAGGAATCAGAGTGAGGCTCCCTCCCTGGGAACGGCTGCCCCGTTGTACCTAATCAGCTCTGCACCCCACCTCAGGGCCTGGGAGAAGGGCACCCAAGATAGCACAGCCCCTGGCCGCACGGGAAGGACAAACGGGCACTTACCAAAATTTTGTTCTAAAAATAATAACAATGATGGGGCACCTGGGTGGCTCAGTGGGTTAAAGCCTCTGCCTTCAGTTCAGGTCATGATCCCAGTGTCCTGGGATGGAGCCCCTGAATCGGGCTCCCTGCTCAGTGGGGAGCCTGCTTCCTCCTTGCTCTCTGCCTGCCTCTCTGCCTACTTGTGATCTCTGTCTGTCAAATAAATAAATAAAATCTTTTAAAAAATATAAAAAATAAAAATAATAACAATGACAAGAAAGGGAGGCAGAAATTCCCCTGACCTCGAATGCCTGTGCAAAAATATTAACAGTATCAAAAATGAAAAAAAAAAATATTTTTTTGCTTTTTTTTGTTGTTGTTCTTTATGACTAGTGACCATCATAATGTCTGTTGAGGGGGACATTGCCTATTTCTTTCCATATCTTGTTAAAGAATCACCAAGACATAAATATTGTATTTTCTTGGACTGAATATTTAGAATCGCAGCCACCCAGGGCACCTACCTCAATTTTTTTTTTAATGTACTATTATATTTGGAAAATCTCTTTTTTTCAGGAGGAATCTTCTATAGGAGCTTCTATTTTTTTTTTTAATTGGAAAAAAAATCTAGATTCTATACCAAAATGAAATAGCATGGAGAAGACTTTACAATGTCTCAGCATCTAAATCTGGAAAAACACTCAAAACAATTAATTTTGTCTCATAAAAGCACTTGTCAAATCAGATAATCACGAGTGTTGGCAAGGACGTAGAGAAACTGGAGTCCTCTTACATGGCTGACAAGAACATGGAATGGTGCCGTCGCTTTGGAAACCACTCTGGCAGTCCCCTCCTTTTTTAATAAATAAAGCTTTCTCTGGGCACCTGGGGGGCTCAGTTGACTAAGCATCGGACTCTTGATCTCTACTCAGGTCATGATCTCAGGATTGTAAGACTGAGCCCCAGGTCAGCCTCTACATTCAGCATGGAGGGTGCTTGAGATTCACTTTCTCCCTCTCCCTTTGCCCTCCCCTTTCTATAGAAGGAAGGAAGGGAGGGGGGGAGGAAAGAAGGGTGGTAAGGAAGGAAAGATGGGGGAGGAAGAAAAGAAGGAAGGGAGGGAGGAGGAGGGAGGGAGGGAAGGATGGAGGAAGGGGGGAGGAAGGGAGGCAGGTGGGGCATGAAGGGGGGAAGGAAGAGGGGAGGAAGGAAGGAAGGGAGGGAGGGAGGGAGGGTGAGAGGGAGGGAAAGCAAGCCAGCTTTCTCTACCTGCCCTGGGATGTCCGTTTTTAACCCTTGGCATACCTGGGGAGCCTCCGTGATGCCAAAAGACTGGCCTCAGCCGCTAACCCTCTGCTCTCTCTCTCACAGTATGTGTCCAGCCGCCGTGCCATCGCTCAGAGCGCACCAGAGCAAGGCAGCTTCCCCCCCCACCACCTCACCCACCACCACCGCCATCACCGTCCCCACCATCACCTCCGCCACCACGCTCGCCCGCACCACCTCCACCACCAGGAGGCAGGGCTGCACGCTGCCCAGGTGACGCCCTGCATGTGCCCCCTGTTCTCCTGCCAGTGGGAAGGCCACCTGGAGGTGGTGGTGCCCCATCTACGGCAGATGCACAGGGTCGACATCCTCCAGGGAGCAGAGATCGTCTTCCTGGCCACGGACATGCACCTGCCCGCACCGGCCGACTGGATCATCATGCACTCCTGCCTGGGCCACCACTTTCTGCTGGTGCTTAGGAAGCAGGAGAGGCACGCAGGGCACCCCCAGTTCTTTGCCACCATGATGCTGATCGGGACCCCCACCCAGGCCGACTGCTTCACCTATCGCCTGGAGCTCAACAGAAACCATCGGCGTCTGAAATGGGAGGCCACCCCCCGGTCTGTTCTCGAGTGCGTGGACTCAGTGATCACTGACGGGGACTGCCTTGTCCTCAACACCTCGCTGGCCCAGCTCTTCACCGACAACGGCAGCCTGGCCATCGGGATCGCCATCATGGCTGCGGAGGTCTGCCCGTCAGAAGCCGAGACGTGAAGCCGGAGGCCACTGGACGTTTGGGCACAGCCACCTGCCCCCAGACGCTCTACCTGTGTCCCTGGGAATCTCCGGAGGCCGGGACCCCAGGCTTCTTTTTATTCTTCTCCCTCCTTCCCGCCTTCCTTCCTTTCTTTTTTTGTCTCAGGTACTTTGTGGTATTTAGTATTTGTCTGCCGTGGGCATTAGAGTAGGTAAACAGCCTGTGATTCATGATCTTGGTGCGAGGCTCGTCCTGATTTGTCCGTATAGCTTCACAGAGCATTTGTAACCCGATGCAGTCAGAATGGTGAGTTCCCGCACCCCCAGTGCCCTTCTCCACTGCTTCCCACATAAGCAAAAGTCACTGAGACCACGAAGCGGGCTGTTGGGGTTGAGAGGAGGTTTAGCGTCTGAATCCTTTTTTCCTTCTCTCTTCGCCTATTTCCAACCGAGCTACCTCTGAGATGTGAGGACAGCAGGTTGGGGAAGGCGACCTGGCCAGCTCAGAGTTATGTTTCAGACCAGCCAGACACAACTCTGACATCTTCCCAGGAACCTTAAGGTCAGAGCTAAGCTGCCTGGATGTGACGAGACGGGATCTCCTCTGAAGGCCAGGGCACCGGGCTGCCGGGGTCATCCCATCATGAGGTTGCCAGGGGGACCTCTGTTGGCGGGCTGCCAGGGGCTTGCCATCAGCCTGGGCTGTCCTTCCCTGTGCTGGGTCAAAGCCCTCATGTTTATGGTGCTCTCCTGAAAACCTCTTTGCCCTCTGTTGAGCAAGTCGGAGAAAAGAACAGGCAAGATGCGGGGGAAGAGAAGCCACTGAGAAAAAAAGATAAATTAATCTCCCACCTCTGGGAGGGCATTCTTTCCTCGGAGAGTTTTATTATCAAATTGTAAAATCCATCAATCCTTTCACTGGGGCGGAACTCTTCCGTAACACGCGAAGAAACCCACTTTACTCTTGATATCCCGTAAAGCAGAATCATAACTCGGCATCAGACCCAAGGAATTGGGAGGGTGTGCCAGGACCTCTGACCTCTGGAGTTCAGAGGTGACTCACACACCTGGGGCAGGGGAGAGGAGGTCCTCTTTCTTTTTCTTACAGCATACAAACATTGTCACTGGTCAGCTATTGCCAGCTCCCTGTTGCAGTGCGAATGGAAAGGTGACAAAAATCCATCTTGCCTCTACATAGACTGCTTCCTCATGTTTGCTTGTCAGAATAATTCAACACCTTCTTGTAGAAGTTTCTCTCGTATATTTGAAGAGAGTAAGCATGTTTAAATGGACTTTGTCTCTTCTGTTCAAAGGTGAACACCGTTCAGCCTTCCCAGTATACCCTCTTCTCCCTCCTAATGTTTGTGTTTTCTTTGGCTACGCTTTGGTCGCTGAAGAGCCTGGCACCAAACCCCACACAACACTCAGCAGAATTGAGTGAGCCTTCTGCCATGCAGATGTGGCTCTGGCCCGTTCCCTCACCCCAGCTATCTCGGCTGCGTCTGGGCAGCCCTCCAAGTGAGTACTTAGTTTCAGGCAACTTGCCCTGGTTCACCATCAGCAGTCTTTTCCCCACTAAAAATAATTGATCCCGAAACACAACACCCTTCCCCCCAATATTAGATCATCCTCCAGTCACCTCTGCTGCCAATCCACACCCCAAGCACCAGAAGGGTGGTGCCAGTCAGTAGAAGATTCCCTAAACCAGCCCCTTCTAGTCACACAGCAATCACTGAGACCAAATTGTGGGGCCAAACTTTGGTCAGGTTAGAGCCCCGAGGGGGCCCATAAACATCGTATCACTAACTGAGGCAAACATCAGGTCATGGTCCCAAGGAAACGGTTGGAGTCTGCTCACTCTGTCAGAACATCCTACCAGGGCACCAGCTCTGCCCTTGAACCACACAGACGCCCGGGAACAAGTTGAGGCTGGCCGGCCAGCACAGGAGAGACGGGCTCACTTATTTCCTTCCTTTATCCACAGGCCCTTCCCCAAAACCTCAGATCTCCTTGCCTGTAAGTCATACTTCAAGAAGCCACAGCTCCTCCCCTGGTTCCTGATACTCAGCTACTCTGAAACATTTCTGTAGCATCACAGGTGCCCCAGACAAACCAACAGACAAAACCTCAATGAGAATATAATTACAGTCCACAGGGCCTTAGAATTCCTATAGACATCACCTCTGCCTTCTTCTTGTGCTGTTACCTGAGCCAAACTGGGAATAACTTCAGGTTATTATTGCACAGAAGACTGGATTATGAATGGGGGACCCCAGACAGGAACTTGTATTTTGGGTACTTAGGAATGTCTAGAATAAAGGGTAGGAATGTTTCCTTTTCATCCATCTATGGTGCTCCCCAGAAGGCCTCCCTCTTCGTAGCCACACATGAGGAATTAAAGAAAAAAGAGCAAACCAAAAACAATGACGAGAGAAGAGAAAACAGCACCAACAGCGTGCTGTGGTGAGCTTTACCGCTACAAATGGCTCCCACATTCCAGTCTCGGGTTAAGTAAATCCTTGACGACATCCTCAGTTTACTAGAAAAAAATAGAGATTCAGAGACACGAAATGACCTTCCCAAGGTCACACACCAAGTGGTTAGGACCATGATTAGAACCCGACCAAATGACTACAAATTTGGTGTTCTTGGAAAAGGAAGACTGACCCCAAATATTCAGCAGTGTTCCCTCCCACCTCTTCAGTGGACTAATGGTCCCAAGGTTCAACCCGGTCTTTGTTCTGGGATATCTGAGGGATCAGGGAGAGAGAGAGAGACTGGAGTGCATTTGCTCTTAAAGGCAGCTCAGCTGGAAGAACTGGTCAACCTAGAAGCAGAGGGTGGGGTGGTGGGAGCGGGAACTGGCTGTGGAGTCGTCCACATCCTCGGGCTCCAGGATCCTCATTCTTAGATTTCCCAGAGTCTGGAGTCTATTGGTGAAGAGCTCTGGGATCTCATGACCTCATTCATACCCAGGTGCTGACTTAATGACTCACCCTCTGAGGGGTATATGGATTTTAAAAGTAGGCCTAGGACGAGAGCCCCACTTAGAGCGAGAGAGGAGTCACCAGTGCTTAAACTCCAGGCATCTGTGAGAATGATTCTTTTCAGGGGGTGTGGACAGTCCTCCTTGGAGGCTGTGTCTACATAAACAGTCGTTGCTGAGATGGAGGTCGGCCTGTACAAAGAAGGTTGTCTTGAACAGTCTTGGCATGAACCTGCATCTGAAATAGATCCCATTACTCTCCGTGGCTACTTTGGACATTTTAGAAATGGGCCAGGTTAATAATAGTAACAGTACTCGTGGCTCCCATTTATTGAAAGTTTAATGTGTAACACAGTAGGTTGAATGCTTTGAATATATTATCCTCATTTCATCCCCATAACAATCTTATGAAACAGGTACTTTTATTGTACCAGTGAGAAATTTGAGCTGAGAGAGTTTGGACCTTGTTTAAGGTCACACTGCCAGCAAAGAGCAGAGCTGGGTCTGGAACCCACATGTCTAACCCCGTAGTCCCAGGCTCCTGACCGATACCACCTTGCACTATTTCTATGAATTCGTGGACACTGAATGGCATAGAGGCCTTTTGGGGTTAACTGTGCCCTTTTGTTTCTCCTGTTTCCCCACTCTTCTCCCAGCCCAAGACCAGGCTGCTGGGCTAGAGCTGGTTTTTATACCAGTTGTCAAACATTTTAGGAATTCTACAAGCTGACTAAGCACAGCCATCACTAAAAATTAAGTTATATAAATGTACAGTTATAATGAAAACAAAGGTAACAACTATTCAAAACTCCTCACTTCCTGATTGTCTCACTACTCCCTTATTTTCTGTGCTCTTGAGACTACTTACATTTACCATAACTGTATGGCAAACATACCACACAGTGATGCCCCACGGACTCCATATTGGATGATGTCACAGCAAAAGCTTAAAACTGGCTGTGGTGGTAGTGTTTACACTCCTGGAAGTAGGCAAACGTGATAAGCCAGGGCTTTTCCTCTTTGGAGAACTAGCTGTTAAATGTTTACCAAGACATCTCTTTTATACACAGAGTGTGGAGGACAGAGGACTTTGGGAGGAGAAGTAAAATTCTGTTGGCCACACTGACAGGGACACAGATTACAGCCAAGCTAGTGGAACAGCAAATTACGGGGAAATCACAGTCTGTTCTGTAGAAAGGAGTCTGGGGCCTCTAGGCAGCTTCAAGGGCATTCCTTGCCCTACCCCGTACCCAGCTCGATTGCTGTTAGTGCAAGAAATTCTATCTGATGACTTTCATGCAAAAGTCACAGCTCAACAAAACCAATCTATTGGCCATCCCAGTCCAGAAAGTAAAATGAAGTTCTACAGGAGTGGATGATACTGTTACTTGTTCTTACAGGTCAACTTTCTTATTTCTACATGTAGACCAAAACCCCATCTAAAGAAATATTTCACTTTGGAAAGAAGAAAAGAAAAAGAAAGAAATATTTAACTTGGAAATTAGTGATTGGAAGTATCCCACATCTGGAAAGGGCACCATGAACAGTGGTGTCAAGCATCACAGAAAATGTGTTACCACTGAAGTAGGACCCTTACACCGCACAAAGCTGAGGGATAGAAAAGGTAATGAATCAAGGGACATCATGTAAAGAACAGAGCCCAGTACCTCATTTTCCTACTCTGGCTCCTTCACTCCACTGCAACCCAACAAACGATCCTGTTCACAATCTATAGCTAAGTCTCACCAATACTCTTTCTAAATGAAGGGCATGGTTCCCACTAGGGTAAAAGTCACGGGAAACTCTGGGCTGTGTTTGGAAGTAGGCAGAATCTCAAGATCAACAGCAAAATCAGTTACTCTGACCCCAGTGGTTTCACTGTGAGGGATGGAAGGAGTGAGGCTTGCTGAAGGTTCCACTTAGATCTCATTTCTGGTGGAAGGAGAAGGGACTGTGGACTGGACATCACAGAACTACACTTTGATTGAAAGTTTTAGCTACAAATGACATTGAAAATAGCATCTCCCAGTAGATTGTTAGACCTTCAAATTATTTGTTCTGAAAATTTCCTTCAAGAACTAGTGAGTTCTCTGTTGGGCTAACCTGGGGAATGGCCACCCAAGAAAAACCTCACCGAAAAGAGATCCAAGAGATCTATTGTAGATAAGCATTGATCCTTTTCCCCAAAATCAGGCTATCAAGTGGGTTACCTACATGAGTTAGAGTTTGTCTTTTCCAGTATTGTATGAAAATATTTTACCTTGAGTACTGTAAACACCCCCCTTTTTTTTTAACCTTTTTTTAGGGTATTGACATAAGAAAGAGAAAGGAAATTGAGAATCATTTTATTTACCCTGAATTGATGTATATATACTTTTCTAGGCTTTCTTATGATGTTAAAGACAGCAAGAAGCAAACGTAGAATGCTACTTTACCTCTATTCTGTCTCCCATGAAGAGTGTTATTAAAGTGCAATTGATATTGTTTTCCTGAACACTTTGGAGTTGTTTTTTGGTGGTGGTAGTGTTTTTTTTGTTTGTTTGTTTGTTTGTTTGTTTGTTTTATTGTCTCCCTACAGGCTACTGTACAACATGCAGGAACAGAAATGAAATGCTACAAGGGAAAGCAATTATCAGAAATTCGCCAGCTGCCATATTTGACTTATGTTTCATTATCTTCCTCCTCTTTTCATTTTTGCCTCTATTTTAAAGTCGTAATTGGATGTAAGGAAGAGAGTGCTATAGAGGTGAATAAAAGCCTTGGCAACTCTAGCTCAGTGCATGGTTCAGCCCCAGGGGCACCAAAGCCGCTCTCACTGGATTGCAAAGAAAGGGAGAGGTGTTTGCTCCCCTTCCCTTCTCTTCCTTCCTTCCTTCCTGGACCTCTTATCTCGGCTCTCCCCTCCTTTTGCCTGACAACAGTGTCCCTGAAATTTACTTCTGGGCCTATCAGATCAGTTGTCAAGGGAGCCTTCATGGTTTAATTCTTTAATTTCAGGCCACTGTTAGTTACTCGCAAGATCGGGATTGAGCGAGAGTGCTAATCCTATTGCCTGTCAATTCACGTTAACCTCTATCTTCTTCCCTACCTCCTTATTCCCAGAACCTGTTTCCCGCTCTCACAAAGCCTTACAGACATGGCCTTGAATTGATCTGCGTGATCACACGACAACATGGCTGGCATGAATATTCATGAGCTAGGTGACTTCTCAGGCCGTGGCCTCTCTCGGGATGATTCTGCATCCCGTGCTGTTCCAGGTAGCTGCCCCTTCCCTCCAAAGACCTTCAAAGCCATGCACGAAGGTTGTTCAGTGCTAGAAGGAGACTCCACTGAAAGGAGGGAGAAGCTGACCTGCCTGAGTGTGACCAGAGAGGGAAGCCCTGCCCCGGCCCCACTCTGGGATCTGGGGTTTTCATTCCCAGACTTTAGCATGCTTAAGAAATATCAGAGCTTAATTTGGGGGCCCCAGAGCCAAAGATCTTTGATTAAAGAGGTCCAGAGTGAGACCCAGGATTCTGATTTTTAACTCTCTCTTCTCTGGAATTTTGCTAAGGGTCCGGCTGACCATTAAATTCTCAGATCCAGAGCTGAGCTTGCTGGCGACAAAACCACAGAAAACCAAGGAGCCGATAAAGCTTCCCGAGGAAAAGAGCTGGTCCTTCCATAAGAGCGAGGAAGGCAAGAAAAGAGGTGATGGCAAGAAAAGGCAAAAAGAGGTGAAGTGGCCAACATTTCATTCTGGTGGAGAAGCAGTAACCACTTAAATAGAGATCAGAAAGGATCTAAGAAGGGAATTCAGTAGGGGTTCCCTATAACCAAATAGTAGAAGGGACTATTCTTGCATCATTCAGGGATGGACACAGAGGGCTGTGGGGACCGACATGGAGGGCCGAGGGACCGAGGAGCAGGAGAAGTGTCTGTGTGGGCAGGATGCCAGAGCTCATCAGCCACAACCCGTGACCCAGGGCTAGCTGAGGGAGGCCAGCCCAGGACAATTCCCAGTACCGAGTGTCACCCAGCAACCACCCCTGCAGCCTGGCACCCACGAGAAAGGGCTGTGTAAATCTTCCCAGGAGCACAGAAGGGGCTCATCTCTAAGTCCCTGCCAAGTTGGAATGATAATTTATATTTAAATCTCTGCCCCCAGCGCTGACAGGGAGTTACCTAGCAAATCCCCAGCGAGGCATTTATTTATCCTGCAAATCTCGCCAGGATGCCTGAGCAGGGTCACCGTCTCAAGGCCCTCCTTGGGGAATGTAGAATTATCAGCACACTTTCTGAGGCAGCTCAGACATAAGCTCCATGTAAGCCCTGCCTACAGGGTGAGAGAAAAGGAAATCACTGAACTGCTTTCTTATTAGCCTGGAGGAAGACAAGATATCCTCTGCACCCCCTCTGCAAGAGGGCCAATGGGAAACACATCTCTTAAGGATCCAAACCGGGGGCATGGATTACCAACCGTGTGGGAGGCAACTATCTCTTCCATTCTCTCCTCCTCCTGGGCTCCGGGTCCACTTTCTCTAACACACAGGAGATAGACATTTTTTAATTTTTTACACTGGACCTAACAGACAATTCTGAGAATTACAGATATTTAAAAAAAAAAAAAATAGAACAGAGACGCCTGTGTGGCTCAGTTGGTAAAGCGTCTGCCTTTGGCTCAGGTCATGATCCCAGGGTCCTGGGATCGAGTCCCACATCAGGATCCCTGCTCAGTGTGGAGCCTGCTTCTCCCTCTGCCCGCGACTCCCACCCCCCACCTGCTTGTGATCTTCCTCTAACAAACCAATAAATAAAATCTTTAAAAATAATGAAACACTCAAACAGGAAATCAAGCACCCCCAAAACATCAAAATGCTTCTAGATCCTTCAAAAGGCCAACTCAGTTTGCCACCTCATGGTCCTGCTTTCAGCATACAACGACAGAAGGTCTAGACTGCTGGGCAAAACTCAAGGAAATTCCCCTCAAAGGCTCGAGCTTTCCCTAAACACCCAGCTTTGCTTCTATAGCCAAGGAGAATTGGAAAAACCCTTATCGTGGGGCAGGTTTAGAGTAGGAGTTACGCCTGGAGGAGGAGGCTCAGTTGCAGAATGGGCTCCAGTGGGGAGACAGCAGCGAACAGGGCTGTGTAACAAAGCAGAGGACACCCAGTTAAATTTGAATTTCAGATAAACAGCAGCAACAAAAAAAAAATTAGTATATCTTTTGCAATACCTACAATACATAATATACATACTTATACTAAAAAAGTATTCATTATTTATCTGAAATGTGAATTTAACTGGGTGTCCTGTATTTTTATTTGCTAAATCTGGCAAACCTAGGAGGGAAAGAGTCCATAAAGGACCTTCATTTTACTGAGAGTACAGGTTACTATCCAGAGCAGGCCCTCAGGGAGGGAGGGTTCCCCCCACCCCTTACAACTTTGCCCCTAATCTGGGGAGCCAAGGATGTGGACAGCTCTCTCTGGCTGCAGGGCTGCAGGCTGTGCTTCTAAGACCCTGCTGCCGCATCCGTGGTGGGTTTGCTCTCTAGGGGCACACTGGTGGAGGGAAACTGGAATCTGCTTCTTAACAAGACCAGTTGGATTCAGATCCCCGAGTCTCAGACACCCCCAAGCAGAGGGAAGCCATGGCAATTTAGCAATAGTTCCCAGCCTTTGTGTCCCACTAAGAAGAGTGTGTCAGGACGCAAAGTAGAAGTATCTTTAGCTTGAACAACAAAATCCTGTTGAATGCCTACTGTATGCAGGCCTTGCTGGAGGATACCAAGGGAAGAGAAGATGTGGGCTTTGCCCTTGAGGAACTTCTCAGTGCACTTGAAGCAACAAAACAAATGCACTTATGCTTGCATCAAACAACGGTGCAGCGGTCCTGCAGCTCCCAGGCAGCTGGGGAGGAGGAGCGGCGGAGGGGCTGGTGTGCGGCCCTCCATAGATTCGGCCATAAGGAGGCAGTGAGCCCAAATGGGCTTAGACAGTTTATTATCTGCAGCAAGAAGAACATTTTGGCCCTAATACTCACAGAATGGTATGGTGAGGGTCAGGTGTTGCCTGCAAAGTTGGGGGTACATTATATAAACCCTGAGATTAGGAGACTCTAATCTTATATGGGGTTGCCAGCAAACCTGCCTGTTCTCCCTTCTGGAGAGAGAGATTATTGTTATTAGCCTGGAATGTAAGCAAATCGCTCTGAGAAGGGAATGCATCCCTCTTCACTATCCAGGAATGTAAATAAATTTGCTCTAGGAGTTAGTGCCTCCCAGCTTCTATTGACATTCCCCAAAAGAGTTCTGGAGCAAATTGGCTGTTCATGCCTCAACTTGTAAAAACATGAGATATTCATGAACAGTTGTCTGCCAACAACAACACAGAGCCTTATATAATGAAGAGTCAATCAGATGATTAAAACTTTAGAATGTGGTTTGAGCAGGAGCTTGACGGCAACTAATATGATTAAAAATGCTTCAGGAAGTGGTGTTTGGGGGCTGGTTGGGTAGCTCAGTTGTTAGGCAGCTGCCTTCGGCTTGGGTCATGATCCCAGAGGCCTGGCATTGAGCCCCACATCGGGCTCCCTGCTCAGCAGGAAGCCTGCTTCTCCCTCTCCTACACCCCTTGCTTCTGTTCTCCCTCTCGCTGTGTCTCTCTCTGTCAAGTTAAAAAACAAAAACAAAAACAAACTTCAAAAAAAAAAAAATGGTACTTGGGTGGCTCTGTTCATTAAGCATCCAACTCTCAGTTTCGGCTCAGGTCACCGCACTCAGTACAGAGCTTGCTTGGGAGTCTCTCCTTCTCCCTCTGCCCCTCCCATGAGTCGTATGTGCTCGCTCTCTCTCTTTCTCTCTCACTTGCTCTCTCTCTCTCTCAAATAAATAAAACCTTAAGGGGGCGGGAAGGAATGCTTCACGGAAAAAGAGGAACTTGAAATTGTCCTTGAAGAACTTACAAATAATATCCAAGACTGCAAGCCTCTTTCATCCATTAGAAAAATGGTTGGCAAACTCTTTATATAAAGAGCCAAACGATAAATATTCCAGGTTTTGCAGACCGTATACCCTATATTACAACTATCCAACTCTGTCATTGTGATGTGAAAGCAGCTGCAGACAGTACCTAAATAAATGTGGCTGTGTTCCAATAAAGCTTTATTTACAAAAACACGCACAGCAGAATGATTTTGTCCCATGGGCTACAGTTTGTCAACTTCTAAACCAGAATACACAACGAACACTCAAACAGATGCAGCGGACGATCAGTTGTTAGAAATGGTGGAAGGGATTCATTCAAGGGGAAGAGAGTTGGATAAAGCACTGAATAAGGAAAAGAGTAATAGAGGAAATACCCAGACTCGGTGACTTCTGGGAGTTATTTATCACTCTGAAATTCCATAACTGTTTAGGGATTTGGTAGAATAACTACAGACTATATAGGCATAGTGAGCTTTCTCTCAAATGTAAAGATGAAGTTAGAGTGTTGTTAGAACTTTTATGTATTCATCTCCAAGATTTTAGAAGAACCAAAAGATTCTAGAAGGGTTCAGGCAGCCTTGCTCATATGATAGCTACTGGGTCCCCTGAAATAAGTGATGGAGGGGACTTTGAATCTGATGGTCAGTGGCCTGTCCCTAACACTGAGATTAAGCTTCATCCTAACAATAAGGGAAATACAATGATGGATAATTCCGCAAGTAACTTCCCTGAGGCAGAAACCAGTCAAGATACAAAGGTTCTCTTGTGGGAAATCCAGTTCCTCATAAAGGCTTTGGAATATGACAGTATGTGATACTGCTCAAATACCTCCTTTCCCAATTTTTAAAGAGGTACCAGGATTTGTTTTAATCACGTGTGGTGAAATGACAGGCTTGGAGACAACTGCCTTTGAAAGAAAAATGTACTGCCTATAATTTCCAAGAGAAGGAGGCACACCATGCCATGCAGGGCCAAATAAGGTAGCCCCAGGGCTGATTGGAACACAGGAGTCATGGAAAAGCATGAGCAAGAGTTTTGAATGTGGGTTTTTTATAGGAAGGAATGGATGTGGCAAAGTAAACATCTGAGCAGGTTTAGCATTGGGTAGTTTCAATCATTTCAGTGAGCTCTAGGAAAACAACCTCTAGAATTTATCTGGTATTTGGTACTGGGGTGATTTAGGACAGGGGGATAGTCTCAGACTTGAAAAGCCTGATAAAAGAAATAGGGTTGGGATGTGGATTCAGGATTGGTTGGTTTGCATGCTGAGGGCATGCTCATTGGCAAGTTGTTTGCTATCTCTAGGAATTAGCTGACTTTGGGAGGGGCATTCACCTCCCCAGGTGCTCAAGACCTCAAGGTATCAAATCATCCTAAGCTGCAAAAAATAAAAACATGATTAATATGCCCAGCCCCTGGACAATTTTCTTCTAAGGGTCTGTAGAGAAGAAAGTACATACTAAAAGAGCTGTAATCTCTTGGAGAAGGTCATGTGGGCTGAAAGAATTGTATCTTTGTAGAAAATTCTCCCTTCACACATGGGTGGTTCATGTACAGATTGAGGAGTGAGAACCAAACAAGGTAGTAGGAGCAGCAGAGCTGAGTGATAGCCAAGAGGCTTTCAAGAAGACAGCAATTTGTAAGGAAATGTTGTTCAACCTATTTGAATGGTGTCCTTCATAGTTGTGCAGTGTACAATCTCAACAGCTGTACACAGCAGCCTTGAGTGTGAACCATGCAGGACACATAGGAAAGGGGAGGTTATATCAGCCATGTTGCAGACAGTAGAACCTAGTTTAGCTAGTTTAAGCAGGAAGAATAAGCAGGAAATTCACGGAAGGTTCAGAGGGAGTCACACAGTCAGAAACAGAGCCAGAGAAAATTCTTGGCTACAGTACAGAATTCTTCTAGCAGAAATACCACTGTAGTAGCCTTCTGCTGCTTGACACCTTAACGCTAGGGACCAAATACTAGACTCAGAAACTCTGTCACAGCTGCCCCAGAAGAGGGAAGAGGAGCAGAACAAGCCACTCCAAAATATGCCTATAAGAGCTGAGGACATGCCACCCTAAAATATCACCTTGGTATACTGATATTTTGAGCTGTGGGTGGTTAAAAAACATGAAATGCAGGGAAAGGCTTTCTCTGAACTCCCTTACAGGTCCTCCAAAATGAACTCTGTTGTCATAAACGTCCTCCCTGAGAGCTTCAACAATGGGAGAAGACTGACTCTTACCATGGAAAGGAGACTTCAAGTTAACCCCGCACTCAGACAAACTTCGTCACAAACTATCATAACTCCCTACTACTTTTTAAAGATTTATGTATTAGTTTAGAGAGAGAGAGAGAGAGGGAGAGAACGTGGGCAGGGGAGGGCAAGAGGGTTGGGGGTTAGAGAGTCGTAAGCAGATTCCCAGCTGAGGGCAGAGCCAGAGGCGACGCTCAATCTGACGACCCTGACATCACGACCTGAGCCAAAACCAAGGGTTGGACTCTTAGCTGACTGTACCACCCAGGAGCCCCTCCTCCCTACTACTTTTCTAAAAGCCCATTCATCCTTATGAAAAATCATTCCCTTTTCCTAAGAGGCCTAATCCCTCCTTTCCTTTCCCTATGAAGATGGTATTTAACCCTGAATTCTACAGCCGTCTCTTCAGCTTACTCATACCTCCTGAGTATCTCCCAGGGAGACATGAGGTGTACATATTAATGAACTGCTTTTCTCTTGTTCATCTTTTATTCCAAGGGTCTCGGCTAAGAACTCAGACGGGTAGAGGGAAAATGATTCTTCCTCCCCCTGCAAGAGTCAGATGTCCCTTCCTCCATGCCTGCCTAAAGATCAAATCCCTAAACTATACGAAGAGCCCTAAACGCCAGGAAAGCTACAAAGGAGAAGTCTTAGCTTTCAGGCTCAGATTTGGTCAAGAAGGCAAACTGAAAAGGGGACTGGTGTCTGCACTAAGCAAATCAGCCAAAGATGTCACAGTAAAGAAGGACAGAGCTTCAGGAACAAAACTGGTGATACACAGCAGCACTGGAATGGTCATCTGAGTTCTGGACTGTTCCCATGCTGGTGCGGCCCTGGGGATCAAGGGGTTAATAATCTGCCCTAAGAAGCACCAAAACCCTTTAAGTAGACTGCATTTTGCCAATAGATCTATTCCTGAAACAATGAACGAAATCACATTCTAAGTGCCACATATAATATTTATTACTGAAAGAATCCCATTGTGAATCCTTTTGCAAAGTGAATAACTGTGCTTCTATATTTCTTTCACGTGAAGTGAGATTGAATATATTGAGCTTTCTTAAATCAAGGTATACCATCCCCTTGGAACCTTTAAAAGAACGGAACATCACAAATCTCATGAAAGGAGGCCATAAAAAGTCACAGTTTTGACATAACAGGCATGCCATAACTGCAGATGGAAACTGGCAACTGTCAATGCCATTGTCAGCTCCCTGCCTTCCAAATTAAGAGCTGGAACTCATCAGCTTGGACATGGAAGGAAAGCTCTGCGTGACTTTTTGAATACCTGGCAGTGTCCACTCAGCAGCTAAAATCCTTGGGAGTACCAACTCACATGCAGATCTCGGGCCCCACATGTGCGCCATAAATACCAACGTGCTGGATGGGAGACATTGATACTTAATGCTTTCATAAAAAGCAGCATGCAGATGGTAATTAATGCCTCCCCCTGTCCCCAACACACAAAGCAGGATTTCTATAGTGGCAGCAACCCGGATCTCTGATTTCCTTTTAAAAATTTCTGTCCAGAGAGCTAGAGGCCAAAAGCGGTGCATTATGAAAGATTTCTCTGCCAGCTCCTTCAGACCTCAGCTCATAATGGAGATTGGTTCTCGTTAATAGATTCATGTACTCCTTTCCCCAGTGCCTTGTCAAATAATAGCACAGTCAAAGCAATGAGAGAGGAGTCCACACTCACACACAACTCACAAGTCCAACGGTGGGAGGGGGCTTGTTTATTACCCTGTCTGGAGCAGAATCAAATTATTTATGGACCATTTAGATGCAAATGTATCATTCATTTAGCAAACACGCTGCATATGCAGACAATTTAGCCAAACAATGGATCTATAAGGACATCCCCACTAATCTCAGAATATCAACTGTGCCTTTTCAAAGGGGATTTGGATTTTCTCTGAATTGATCAAACTTGACAAGTAATTTCTACCTAATGTTCAGGCTAGCCTCTTCTCTCTTCACCATCTGTAGGTGAGAAATCCTATTTTCTGCTAGTGACGAGGTAATGCAAAAGGCTACAGATGCAGGTTAAAGAAGAGGAGGAGATTTTGTGCCCACAACTATGTCTCCACAGAAAATAAAATCATTCTGAAGGATCTATTTTGTTTGGTTGCTTTGAAATTACAGTTACCTTCGACACACGTCCCATCCCCCCAACCCCTTTATGCTTCCTGAGCTGCTGCAGGAGAGGAAGCTGGGAAGAAATCTAAGCCATCTTTGTACAAAGAGAGTGTTCTCCACACCTGCTCTCGGGGAAGAATGGCTCTGTCCCTGCCCCTGCCTAGGAATTGTAAGAGAGTAACTCTCTGAATGAATGAAAACCGTATTAGGGGAAAAGACACCAAATTTGAAAACTTGCCCCATCTTGGAGCATACTATCAAAAGGTCAGCTTGATTCAGTTGTACAAACCAATTGGATGAATGGGAGAAAGGCAAGGTAATATAAGCCCAGCAGGTCAGAGATGTAAAATGGAATCAGACGAATCCACCCCTCCCACCCTTGCCTATGTGGGCTTGGAGGGAGGGTCTGAGGGACTGTGCTGTGGGGGTGGAGGATGAGCTCTCAACCTGAGCCTACAAGTATTCTAATTTCAGGGTTCAGCCCCACAAGGATTTCAATGCTGGTACTCTGTGATGGACCATTTTCTTAAACAAACAAACAAAAAAACAAAACCATACATATTTTTCTTTGTCCATATTCAAATGGAGAAATGATTTCTATCACCTGGCCACTGCCTCCTTGAGAAGTCTTTAGCCCAAGAAAGGCCTCCTCAGCCACCAAGAGACCCTTTGGCCTAGTCACTGGAAAACAATAATTAAATTGCCACTGAATCCTTTAGGTTACCTCCATTTAACTGCAAGGCCAACCAACGGCTAGATTTAACTGACAATAATAAAGCGTCAATGCTGTGGACCAAGAACACTGGGCTAGACGCCTTTTAAATTTCTTAAGGAAAAATATTCCTTTTTTTTTTAATTAATTCAACAAGTTCTAAATAGAAATCAAGTCACATGAATTGTCACTTTCTATCCCTAGCTCCGCTCCCCACCAATATGTGCGCCTGCGCAGTAGCGTGAGAACGCACACATTCTGTTCGCGTGCTCCTTTCCCACTCTCCACTCTTTCCAAGGATCCAGACTCTTAAAATCTGTCACTTCTACTTCATTAACTTCCAATATCTTCCTTTCTGCGTTCCAATGTCATCCCTCACAACTACAGTTCTCGGCTTCCAAGTCACAAGCTACCACTTTCCTGCCAAATACAGTCGCCTCTTTCAACTTGGTTGTACCCAAACTCTCTGCCACATTTGACGCTGTGGATGTTCAGGATTTCCAGGAAATTCCTAAACACCACACACGGAGCTCCTCTAGACACTTCAAACACAGTTTACCCAGGTCAGCACGGACCTGCCTCTACCTGCCGTAGGGGGCATCCCCTGCAAACGTTGCGTCCTTCTTGAGTTCCCTGCCCTGGGAAAGGCTGTGCTCTCCTCGCAGTGGCCTGGATGAGAAGCCCTGGAGGCATCTTAAAACCCTTCCCTTTTCCTCTGCAGGCTTCTCCAAGGATCAAAGATCAAGGATCATCCTCTTGATCCTTCCCTTACCCCACTGGCTCCCCAAGTCTGGTCCCACATCTCAGAAAATTCCATCACAAATGGCAGTATCACTCAAGGTATGCAAATCCCCACCCAAGAAGCCCCACGGGATATCATGTTAGATTTGCAAGGCGGCACCTTCACAGTGATCTTAGTATGGGTGAAAAGATCTGACTATTCATGTGGAAAAGCATGTTAATTGACTGTAAATGACTTCCTTGCAGTTTTGCCTTTATATTACGCTTAGTGCGGGATACTTTCTGAAGTTGCAAGGGTCGTTGGTTATATTATCCATGAACTTCATTTCAGATGGGGTTGATAAATACTGCTGGCTTACGGCTCATATTTGATGTTTCCTTCCCAGGCCCACCACTTCTTTCCAGGTTCTTCCCTGGATTCTAATACCATCATCCGTCCCCTACCCCGTTCCCTGTGTGTCCAGCTGCTGGTGACACCAGTCTGCCCTTTACGCTGCCAGAAAGATGATCTCTACCCAGCGCCTATCAGACCACGTCGCTCCTTTGGTGCCTGTCCTGGCATCCCACTGTTCTGAGGTGATTCATGTGTAGCCATCACAATGGGTCCCGCTACCTTTCAGGCTGTGTCCCACCACATGTTACCCATCAATACCCCAGATGAGCTTACTCCTCTAGACCTTTGCTTATGCTGCTCCCTCCCCTCGAACTCCCCTTCTCTCCTATCAAGTGTCTAAGCTTCCAGATGACAGTCACCCCTCAGTGATGCCTCCCTGCCCCCCCCATATCCCCTACTCTCCTTGAATGCTTTACTTAAACCCCATTCAAGAGCCTACTTCATCCCTCCTTATACCATAGTTGAGTTGTTTACACACCTCTTCCCTAACGGGTGTGTCTTCGGAGTGAGCCAAGACAGTCCCATTCATTTCTGGGTCTCCCTCTGTGCCTAGCACTTTGACATAGTTCCTGTTCAAGAAATGCTTCCTGAGTTGAGTTGAAACAGCCAATCCTGCTATGCTCAAAGTATTTCTGGAGAAAGACCAGTTGGGCGAGCCTAAGGGAAGAGAAGTCTTGATAGCTCTATTAATGGAGCTAAATTCAGGGCTTAGAGTTCCCCCAGGAAAGGCCTCAGACATTTCTATCCTGTTATTTTAACAGAAATTAAAAGCACATGTCAATAAAACGAGGGAGAAAAAAATGCAGCACTCTCCTGAGAGGCCATATTATAATGCCAATTCGACTTCCAGAGCTTGGCTTCAGAGCAACCCCCCCACCACCCCCATTTCTGCCCTGGATGTCCCTCCCAGGGGTACTGTCAGAGTCCGGGGGACTCTACTGCCAATGTTCTTCTGGCTACAAGTGGGGTCCACAGAAGTCATTCAGCAGTGGGCTTCAGGCGAGTGCCCATGGGGAAAATGCTTCCCATAGTCAGCTCTAACCAGTAATGATGCACACTGCCATTCACCTGTGTGCCTCCACCCACGGTCACCTGACCCCCACCTGAATCCTTCCCAGTGCAGGTCCCCAGTCTACCCTCCCTTCTGTCTGCCCGGTCTGTCCACCTGACCCGCGCTGATCCAGCTCTCTCCACCAGCCCCATTCATCCGCCTTCCCTCACTCTGTTCTCCCACAGCCTTCGGGCCCTTGGACGCGTATGACATACTCGATCTTCAGGGTCCTCACACTGTTGCCTCTGTCTGGAATGCTCTCCCTCCTGCACCCCACCCCAGCCACATTTATCTGAATAATTCTCACTCCTTCTCGTCCCCCCGGGGGGTGGGGGGTTACACTTGACATCTCTGTTTTAACATACAGCTCACACGGGTTGGTTTGTTTGTTAAGATTTATTTTAGAGAGAGAGCATATGGGGGAGAGGGACAGAGGGAGATGGAGATTCTCAGACTCCCCACCCAGCACGGGGCTTGATCTCACAACCCTGAGATCATGACCTGAGCCAAAACCGAGACCCTTGATTGACTGAGCCACCCAGGCACCCTCCAGCTCATACTGCTTTAAATCCTCCTGCCACATAACACTCATCACTCTGCCAGTACCGTCTCATGTCTCTTCCCGGATTTGTCTGTTCACCGTAGTACCCCAGGGCCCGACACAGGGTCTGGCACACAAGAGAAAAAGCAACATAACTCTTTGCTGAACTGAAATGAGTTGTCTGCCTGGGTGAGTCTGCGTATTTCTGCCACATGCCACATGCCTGACACGGTTCCCAGAGTGTTGGAAAACAGCCCTGAACAGGGTGAACAAGACGGCAGAATCCCTGTTGTCAAGGGCCTTATATTACAGTGGAAGGAGATGGATGTTAAGAGAGAAACAGATGAAAACGGAATATGATTACTTCCACCAGTGACGTTTTTGAAAAAGTTATACTCCTCCCTTTCTTCATTAACCTCTTTAGGATGTCAAAGTTACATAAGATCTAATTCCCTTGATGCCCATGATCACCCAATATGGGGGAATCACAAAATGAGGGCGATTGTAGCTGGGAGGAAGTAAGACTGATGGCCTTTTGGCGGAGAGCCCAGGTGTCTGCCCCTCCCCCACTCCAGACTCCCCTCCTGTCACCCCTGCAGCGCATCACAGCTCCATCCCGCTGCTCTTCCTTTCCTGTCATTCACAGATATCTCTGTCTCCAGCCCTCGTTAATAGCAAGGCACGGACCACCACTTCTTCAGCCCTTACACATGGCCCACCATCTAGTCGGAGCTCAATTAGCATTTGCTACTTTTGATAAAGCTGACTTTCAAGGCTTGTGTGCCAAAAGGTAAGTCCAGAGAAATACAGAAAGCAAAGAGCAACGTGACTTTAGCAAACGCTGCAAAGAGAATTCCACATGACTCCTTTCCTGGCCTTTCTGACACTGGGTCCCTGTCACTGGATTTGAGGATTGGCGGGTGTGACCTTGGTACAATTCAACCATCCTAGCACTTTGGTTCACTGTGCTCCCTCTCCACACCTAACCCCAGATCCACCACCCATGTTGACATTAACCCCTTCTGGGGTCAATCAGGGATATGCTCCCTACTCACACAGGTCTGGGAATACTGCAGTCACCACAGAATCTGGTTTAAGTGTGGGCTCCACATGAGCTCTCACCATTCCTATATAAGTCAGAGTCGAGCCTGATGGACAGGGGGAGTCCAGAACGGGAGGCCAAGAAGGAGCATCTTGAGAGCCTAGATTAGAAGGCGAGTATCTTTTCAAGAATATGACATCAGGTTGTCCTATTTCTCTCCCCCATGGGGAAAAGGGGCATCAGTAAGAAAGGAGAGGGAAAAAGTACCCACCATTAATACTCAAAGGGGATAAGGGGGTAAGAGCAGAGATGTGGGACGCGGTGACCTGGAGAAAAAGAGCCAGATTTGAGAATCAGAACAGATGCACGCTTCTCAAACATTAGGGTCCCTGGGAATCACCTGGACAATCTTGTACACACCCGGGCTCTGATTCCATAGGGCTGGGGAGTGTCTCGGGTTGAGCATTTCAGACAAGCCCCCCGAGGGACAGCCGTGCTGCTGGGCCTCGGCTCACAAACTATGTAATGAACGAAATGACTTCTGAGCCCGCTCAGTGCTGGGACTGAGCCTGTGATTCTCTGAGGGGTGGGACCCAGGGTCACCACACTGACTCGTGGAGGCTGGGAAGAAGAGTCCTTGCTTGTATGGCCACATGCCCAGAAAAACCAGGAGCTCTGGGTGCCACATGAGAAGCAGAGAACAGCTTCTGCAGGGAAAGCGACTGTCTCTGCCACACAAACACAGAAGCTTCACTTGGCACATGCTGAGCACTGGGCTTCCCACTTTCTACGTACAAAGCACGAGGCAGCAGAGCACCCGCTATAAAATGGGCATTCCTGTCAGTCCCACGTCACAGCTGAAGAAACCCAGGCTTCCTTAAGGAGGCTGAAGTAACAGGCCCAGTCACCCAGTTTGAAAATGGCCAAATTAGATTTTGAATGCAGTAGGGCTGAACGCAGAGCCAAAGTAGTCTGTGACTACTTTGCTATGGCTGGGTGGCATGAGTTTAAGTAGGACTCTATCTCCTCCTGGCTGTGTTCTCCTGAGCATCCACTAAGGGCCTGATAACAGGGTCTATTATTATGACCCTTAAATTGTTAAGACCACGAGGCAGGAAACCCATGGGATTTAGAAAGCGGGAGGAGAGAGGGAGGATCTGGCCAGAATGAAATCTTTGTTCACGCAAAGTCCAGCCCCATTCTCTTGCCTGAATCTCTTATTCCTCCTCCTCCAGCAACCGACCCCCAGTGAAAGCAACACGTGGGCAAAGGTTCACCTCAACCTCAGCCACTGTTGTCCTCCCCAAGCATCAGCAAGGACTGGGATGCATTTATTGTCGTGGGAAGAGAACCAGAGAGACACGGCTGAGGCCCGAGGGCCCAGCAGCTGGTCAGCCCAGGCCGGACCACAGGGACCAGGCCCTGCAAGGCAGGTAGCAGTGGGTTAGAGAAGACCTCTCTAGCTGGCACAGGACAAGGAATAGGGTGAGGACCATGAGGTATTCACTTCAGGTGCCAAATTTAAGAAGGTGCCCCCAAATCAATAATGAATAAATACTTTAATGCAGTATTTTTAAAAAAATTGATGCAAAAAAAAAAAAAATCCATGAAGAAAAAAAATCAGAATTATAAATAGACACCAGCTCTGACCTTGCACTTTGCACAACGCTGAGTGCGAGCTACTCACCCGGTCCAGCCTTGATTATCTGGACATGGATAAGAGACCTATATTTGGTATAGAGACAAAATGAGGAAAGAGGACTCCTACCCTTCATTAACTCACCCGTTTGCCCCGCTGAAACAAGGAAGGAGTTGTTAACAACACAGTTGCTTGCTGGGCCGACAGAAGTTGGCGCAATAATTATGGAGAATAAAATGTCAACATCGGTCAAACCCTTCAAATAGGCAGGCACTTTAAATCAGCAATTCCACTTCTAGGAATTTATCTGGAGGCAATAATAACAGATGTGCACAAAGACATTCATCATTGCCCAGTTTGCACGAGAGAAATTTTTGAAGCCACTTAAATGGCCCCAAAATAAGGAATTGATTTTAAAACAATAACAAGATCCCTGTATAATAAAATACCATTCTGCCCTTTAAAATGATGCTGTTAGAAAAATGGTTAATGATGTGAGAACAAGCTCCTGGCATACGGTCAAGTGACGAAAGTAACTAAATATGTACGCATAAAAATCATCGCTAAAGAGCTAAACGTGATTACCTTGAAGGGCAGTGGGATTATTTGCTAGTTTACATTATCCTCTTTATTACCACCATTTTCTAAAATGAATTGCTCTTAGATCTTAGCGTAGTATATATTTTTTTTAAGAAACAAGGGCTTATTTACAGACCAGTAGAGCCCCGAGAGGAAGGAAGTGGGCAGGGAATGCTGTCCTCGGGGCTGAAAAAGCCAGCCAAGAATGGTAGCCCATGAGAAGGGAGGAGAGCATTCCAGGAAAGGCCGTGGGCACAGGCAGGGCAAATGGCCAGTCTGGCTGGAGCAGGAGAAATGCCCAGAGAAGTATGGCATCCTCAACCACACTCCTGTGACCAAGGGACACGGGAGCACAGAGCCAGGAGTGGAGGGAAGTTTCGTTGTGCTCAGAACCGGAAAGAGCTGAGCACACAGACGCCAACTCCAAAAACCCTAATAACCCTAGATCCTGCACACAAAGGATCCAGTGACCTGCTCTATCAGAGACGGAAGGAGCCACTGGCATCATTCAGAGGCCCTGATGAAAGTTCCAGCAGCTCCTCCCATGAAAACTGCAAATTCGTAATTCTCTGCCTAATCCCTTGGTGAAAAGGGAAGATTAGCCTGTGTCCCAGCCCTGATAACTTCTTCTATCCCTTTAAGTTGCATGTAAAATTTCAGGCGTCTCCCTGGAGACCCCAAGCTGGGTTATTGTCATTGCTCTCCCACTAATTGGAAAACTATAATAAGAAAGTAAACATTGCCGATTCTGTAATAACCTGAATAATAGATCAGCCTGCCTTGTGCTCCCTGATTACTCTATCCGTTTACTAAATATACTTGCATGGCTTGGAAGGATGAATGATGGGGGCTATTGTGAGCCCTTGATGTCACTGCATTTTTCATTATATTAAAACAATAACATCTGTACTGGGAGAGATCATTTGGTCCAGAAAACCTTCGGACTCCTGCAGGCTGGGAAGGAGGCTTTGCAAATGTGAATGACTCCCTTTGGGGACATAAAGACATGCAGCTTTCTTTGCCCACAACTGAATCATTAAACCACAGCAGGAGGAGAAGCCAGCACGAACGCAGGCGCCTGGGTGAGGCGGTGAGGCGGTGGCTTCTTCCTTTCCTTTTTTGTTCCAAACCATTTATCTCTGGCATCTGCAGTGTCTTAGGAGGCTATGCCATTGAAGGCAGAGGGGGCAAGGGGACTCCATGGAGCAGGGAGGCATTGGAGCCCCTCCAAGCAGGAGTGGAAGATGCCCCCCGACCTGGTCACATGGTCCAGAGAGCTGAGTGGTGGCCGCAGCCTGCCTGCTGCACCCACAGGAGACCCGAGCTGTCACCAGCGCACCATCAAAAACACTGCATTCCCAGCGCTGGGTGGCTCTTATTGGTCAAATGACAACACAGCAGTCCAAAGACTCCTAAAGCAGAACCCACTGATTTCCTGATAGTGTCCCAGAATGGCTACTCTTTTTTTTTTTTCCATATTTTATTTATTAGAGCATGTGGTGTGGGACAAAAGGAGAAGCAGACTCCCCGCTGGCCAGGGAGCCTGACTTGGAGCTCGCTGGATGAGCCACCCAGGATCCCCCAAGAGAATTGCCACTTTTATTGCTGAGTTCTACAGAGGTTGTCCTAGAGAGCTGCAGGAATGGGACAGGGCTGTGCCGAACACAGTGTCAGGATGTTTACATTAGTTCATTCTCCAAGGCTTTTTTCTTGCATTAAGTGCACAAAGGTATTAAAACCTTCCAGGGCTATTAAAATAGTGGACAGTATTAATGGAAATATAATAGAGCAATACGCTTTTAAAAGTATCCCATTTGACACACTCGGGAAAGGCATTAATGAAATTTTAATGAGAAGTCAGATTGCAGTAATTTAAAAAGTAATGATTATCTTCATTCCAAAAACCATTTTGAGTAACCATCTCCACAGTGATGCACGGAGTTAGAGAGGTATCTATTACTAACAAAACCAGGCCACAAAGAGACCACAATGGTTATTTTTGCATAAGAGTGGTGGAGGGTGTTAACTGAGAGGCTGTCTAAGGCTTTACACAAAGGAATACATTTTTTTAATGTTTCCTTCATCTGAGATAAAATTACAGGAACACTTACACACATAACAAAAGAGGAAGCCTTTGACAAATATCAAGCCGATTTCCACGGCATGGGATACAGCAGATAACACCGTTTCGCTTTACCCAGAGCGAGCACTGGACAGTAAGCTGTACTTGAACCTCAGAGAATGCTCAAGTCCAGGAAAAAAGTAGGAGCCCCCTGGCAAGGCGTGCATTAGCCTACAGGTAAGAAGAGAGGAAATTCTGGGGACAGAGCATAGCGGGAGGAGAAGAGGAGGCTGCTGTCTGCAGGTGTATGGCAGCCCCCAGCACTGTCCATCATTGGGCCTAATCCCAAGGCCATCCCATTTTGTAAACCCTTGCATGTTGGGGCTGCACAAAATTTTTAGAAAGAAGTTTTTCCAAACACAAGACAATTCTCCTCTACACCATAATTATCTCTAAAGCTTATGACAGCGGTCTTTCTCAAGTTTTAACAGGCATATGCATCACCTGTGGATCTTGGTAAAATGCAGATTCTGATCTGATTGGCCTGGGGTGTGGCCTGAGAGTCCTGCAGAAATACCAAGTTCATAGGTGGCATGAATGTTCCTGGTCCCATACACCATACTTGGAGAAACGACACTAAAGGTTACCATGAGATACATGTGATACACGTTTTCTGCCTAGTGTTTGCTTGTTCCAAAAACCACTTCCTTACATGCCATTATTTTTCTCCCCTTTCGTAGGTGGAGAAATGTGGGCACAGAAAGGTTATGCACCTTGCCTAAGGTCACACAGCCAATAAGGAAAGAGCCAGGATTTTACCCTTGGCAGTTAAATGCCAGAATCTGGATCTCTTTAACAGCTGACTTTTAAAAAATCAGGTTTAATTCTTAGAAATAGAGTTCCCTGTATACCCCTAACCCACCATGAAGCCACACCTGCAGGTTCAGATCTCTGCTTGCATACATATCTTAACACATTTATTTGACAACATTTATGGAGCAACTATTGTGGGCCAGACCTGTTATTAAGCTCTAAGCTTGTAGACAGCCTGCCTAAAGGAGCAGGGGAGGCAGCGGGTGGGGGCGGGCACTGCAAGAATTCAAATACAGCTCAAATACAGAGTAGCCCATCCTGAGATCACAAGAGACACCAGCCATACTCACGGTTCCAGCATGGCCAAAGCCAGGCTACTGTTTTCTTTTCTTCTATGGTAGAAGGGAAGGGAGGACAAGGGAAATTAAGATTTTTTTTCAGATCCCTAAAACATGATTAAGCCTTGTACATCTACTACCTCATTGACCCTTTACATCAACCTGAAACACACATGATATCTTCCCTACTTGAAAGATCTATCAGACCCTGTCCCATGTCACCGAGCTAGCCAAGTAGGAGCTGACATTCGAACTGATCTACAACTGACTCCAAAACTGGTATCTGGATATATATCCTGCTGGTCCAGCTATGTGCTGGTGTGAAAGTATCCCAAAATTCAGAGGCATAAAACAATACCCATCTGTCTATGCTCAAAGCTTCTATAGGTCAGAAATGTGGAAAGGGCACTGTGGCTCCACAGTGCCTGAAGGATCCCCTTTCAAAGGGGCTCCATTACTCATGGGCCTGGTGTCTGGGTCAGGAGGACTTAAGGTTGAGTTTGGTCAGATGGGACTTTCCCTTGGAGCACCTCCCTGGGGCCTCTCCAGCGTGATGGTCTCCAATCATCAGACTCTGTACCTGGTGGATCAGGACTCTGGGAGAGGGTTTCCACAAACAACACAGAAGCTACATGACAATCAATGACCTAACCTTGGAAGTCACATACCTCGCATCGCTTCCCCTTCCTCTCTTGGTGCACGGTAATCACAGAACCCACCCAGACCGAAGAAGGGACGTAGACCCCAACCTCTCCATGCGAGATGTGTCAAAGAACTGGGGAGCATATTTTAAAACCACCACAATCACTCTTACCCCAAAGGACCAGCCACATGTGTAGTCCTGGCCTTTGGAAAGCACAGGGAAACCATTCGATAACCCAACCCACCAGGACCTCAACTAGTACAATGCAGGTATACTGTGTCCACACCCAGAAGGGTGAGTTCCTGAGTGGCTAGGAGGTATCAGAGGATGAGCTCACCTCCAATCCACCCTGTGGGAATGCCCTAAGGACCGCATGTGTAGGGAACCACGGAATTGATATGACCTCAGATCCAACCCCATGAACACCCTGTGCTGCTGTCGAACGCTAATGCGGAGGATACTACTGATGCAGAGATAGCTTTCGACCTATCCACATCTTTCTTGGATCCGCCTCCTCACCACAGGCAGCAGTGGCTCCTAGATGAGGTGCAAGGGATAAAAGCTTCACTTCAGGCTTGCATAAGTCGGAATCCCCACAAAAGCCTTGGTTTCCAAGGGACACTTACAAAGGGGACCTTTGGCTACCAACAGGGAGATTCTGTCCACCTCTACTTAGATGCGGGTCTTCTTCCATCCTCCTCAGAACCTTATCTCACAAACCCCCCACCTGTGAAATCTTGACCAGGAGCCAGAGGGAGCCATTCACCATTCAATATGGCTGACGGGTGAGCACCAGAGATGATAACTGATGCAGAGTTGATTAGACAGGAAGCCATTTAATCAATCTGAGCAGGTGCTGCAGACCACTCATACAGAGTTCAGGCAGAAACAACTGACATGTGAGAAATGGCTCCTTTACTGGTTCTCACAAATGTGGTGCTCTTCTCTCCACTCAGTTTGGATTTATGTTGCTTTCGCCGTAATAACTTTGGTTTGTAATATTGAGGGCTTCCAACAAAATGGAGTCCTTCCTTCTTTCTCCCCTCCCTCCCTCTTATCTTTCTTTCCTTCCTTCCCTCTCTTCTTCCTTCCTTAACAGTTTACTAGACAGTCTAGGCACTGGGAAAACATCAGTGAAGTGAACAGATCAAAGCCTCTGCCTAGGTTCCATTCTGGTTGGGAAAATATATGACCAGTAAGCACAATCAACAAGTAACATATACCTTGTGAGAAAGTGTGGTAAACGCTACGAGAAAATTAGGGCTGTGCAAAAAGATTATGTGTGGCATGAGATGGTAGAGTTTTAAATTCAGTGGCCAGGGTGGGTGTGGAATCACTGTGAAGATGGCACTTGAGCAAAGATGAGGATGAAGCAGGGGGTGGTTCTGTGTGGGGCCCTTTCAGAGAGAATGGCCACCTCCTGGGGAGGGGCGGGGGTGCCTGGCATGACTGGGACATGCAATGTCCCTGAAGCTGACTGAGCAAGATGGAGTCACAAATGAGGTCACAGAGATATGAGAGGGCCCAGTTAATGGATTTGGGCTTTTATTCTTGGCTAAATGGAAGGAGAAGGAATTATAGGGGTTTTAGCAGCAGAGTCACATAATCTAACTTAACTTTCCAGAGGTTACCCCAGCTGCTGTATTGAAAGTAAACTAGAGGAGGATGAGGAGGGAACCAAGGAGACCATTACAGGGGGAGAACACTGCAGGAAACAGAGGATGCTGGCTAAGTGCAGGGAGGGGGCAGTGCAGGTGCTGAGATGCAGTCATATTCTGGATCTATTTTGAAGATAGCATGAACGGAATTTACTGCAGACGGGATATGGGATGCAAGAGGAAGAGTGGAAAGAAAGGTGACTCCAGAGTTTTGGACCTGAACATCTGGAAGCATGGGGTGGCCACTGCACAAGATGGTGAAGAATGAGAATGGAGAGAGGTGTGTGAAGTTAGAGATGTCCGCTAGACAGCTAAGAGGAGATGTCAAGTAGGCAGGTAGCGCGTGTTAGCCTTAACTTCTGGAGGAACCACCTGAGAATCGGCCATTTCTGGAATGATTGCTGGATGTTCACAGGGAACTGCCGGCAGGAGCAGATTTTCCTAAAGATATGAAGGCATTGGTCAAAATGGAGATCAAGTCTAAGGTCACTCAGTCAATTAGCAGGCATCTTCCGGGCCCCAGCCACGTGACAACACTGTTCTAGGCACGAGGGATGGAGCAGGAGCCTCAGACACAGAGGTTTCTTTCAAGATATCTTTCAACTTTGAACTGATCGAGCTGCACCAAATCAATGAACACATAGAAATCCAAAATTCAGACGATGTGCTGGGGGCAAAGGAAACAAAAAGTGCCAAGACACAACCAAGAGAGTGATCTGTAGTCAAAGGGGCAAGACATAAGCTGTGAAAACTTAAGGAGAAATCTTAAGAAAGTCACTAATGTAAAATAAAAGGAGGAAAATCCCCAGCAAATGGCATTCTACTCAGCATACTTACTGGGGATTTGAGTATAAAATTGGGGGAAGCTGATAACTACTCAGGTTTCAAGAAGCTCTCTGCCCATGGTTAGGCTCTAGCATACTCCTTCCCCAGTTTTTATAATCCTTAAAAGGTGTGAGGCTCCTCTGAGCTGATAATGGAGTTCAGGAATCATTTCGTATATGGACATTCAGCCAGTGGTTTTCAAACATTGGTGTTTTGAGAACTTGTAAAAATGAAGAGTCCTGGACTGCATCCCTAGGGATTTTGATTCAGTAAGTTAATTTCAGTCAGGGGCTTCTAGGCTCTAGTCACCCATCACTGCAGCCACAAGGGGAATGAGAGGGAAACCTGGCAGTTCCCCCAGAATTAGACTTGGGAAGAGGGCCGTCCGCAGAACGTAAGGGCCCTTTGTTTTGGTAAAAGTCTGTGATTCTCCGTGATTTACTGCAGAACTCATGAGTCTCTGTTTTGACCACATATCATCGTCCTACTTCTCACTCTAATGAAACAAAAAACAAGAAATATGGTTTAAATCTATCTTCTGGAAAACACAATAGAGGATATTCACCCAACACTGCTGCATTCTTCTCTTTGATAACAAAGCAATAAAAGTAACCCCTTTACTTGGATTCTCTCCCTTCTTGCTTTTGATGTATTTGGATGTTGTCATTTTAAAGGTCAGGCTACTTCTAGTCAATAACATGACAATATCAGCAACCCCCCCCCCCCCGCCACCGCCCCGCCCTGGGCTATTTTGATATATCTCTTCTTGAAAGGTCTTCTAACTAGTGTAAAAATAATCTCTACTTATTGATCCCCTCCGTGTGAAACACACACTGAAATATTTAACTACGTTTCTTGGAAGGAGAGAGGGTGACAAGTTCATGTAGACATGTGTCTTCTGGGCTTCGTGATTGGGACCTAAGAGGAGCCCCGTGGGTTCATTGCCATGATAACACTACTATAGTTCCTGACATGTGAGAATGAGAGACAAGGTCATGGCAGCCTACTGCGTTCCTTATTTTATGTCTGTTTAAAGAGACGAACTTCTGAAGCAGCTGTTGGCACTGAGTTTTGATAGTTTACAAAGGATGAAGAAACAGATCTGTCCAAGATCACAGGCTAATACACAGTGCTGCTCACATCTGAACTCGGTAGGACTTCAGAATCCATTCCCTTTCCTCTTTTTACCTGTGGAAAACCCACCAAGATCTACCACGTTTGCAGTTCAGCCTTTTCCTCACAATCAGCCAAACCGAGACATAGTGACAGATCTCAAACCTCCTCTGCTCCAGGTCAGTCCAGAGTCAGATTTGATGGTGAGTCCCTACAGGGTGAAAACCTGTATTGAACACACACGAGAAACAGTAGAGACAGAACTAAATGGTTCTATTGCACGAGGGGTGGGGAGGGAGTCTCCTGGAGCCCCATCTGTGAACACAAAATCAGTGGGTGGTGCATAAAATGTTTACAGATATATTCTTATTCTTTACCCTTTGTGATCCCGCTTTCATTCAACCTTTGAAATCACGACGAATGAAGGCTGTCCTGAAGCCTTGCCTCATGCCAATTGAACAGCATCGCGATTATAATCCTGGGAACTGGCAGGTGGATGGGGGATGAGAGGAGGAGGCATGCAGGAGAAAATGGATGGAGCAGTCACTGAAATCAGGAAAACAACCAGCTCAATTGAGTGCTCTCTAATCTAATACATTTAAGTCAGACTCGATGAAGCTTGGCACTGATCCCAGTTTAGTGTACTACCAGGATCTCCGTGGATTCTGATTAGTACCTTGCAAGCTTTCCAAAATCCTCTTTCTCATAGTTGTGCACACTGAGCCATGTGGAGGTCATTAATGCTGTTTGCCAACTATGGCTTGTTCTCCCCTCTTTGGGTACATGTAAGGACTGCACTTCCAGATCTCCTATGGTTGGATGAGGCCACAAGACCAGTTTTGGCCAATGAATTATGTGTTTCTTCCAGGCAGAACCTTTAATTGCAGGTGTAAGAGCTTTCAGGGCATTCTTTCCTATGGCATAGCTACTGCCATCTTTAAGATGGCGGCTGCTCTGTCATCCTGAGTCCTTGAAGGATTTTTATGAGCAGACACCACTTGGGAACCTGGGATAGGCATGTAACATGCAAGCATCTCTCTACACACCTAGGACCTAGGGGCAAGTATCATGAAAAGCCTTTGTTATAAAATGTTATACTATACAACATACTATGTTTGCTATGAAACACATGCTAGCCTATCCTGACTGATTCAGAAACAAAGCTTTTAAACCAGGAACAATCAAGGAAATGAAGCTTTGAAATTGTAGGAAGGCTTTGCAGGAATTAAGAGGAAATTGCAGAGCACTAGGTCTGGGGAGCCCGGGTGGCTCAGTCAGTTAAGCATCTGCCTTTGACTCGGGTCATGATCTTGGGGTCCTGGGATCCAACCCTGCACCGGGGTCCCTGCTCAGTGAGGAGTCTGCTTATCTTCCTCTCCCTCTCTGCCCCTCCCCCAGCTCGCTCTCAAGTAAATAAATAAATAAATCTGTCTTTAGAAGTGCTCAGTAGACCTCAATATAGTCTGAAAAGTAAGTAGCTGGGGCAATGATAGTGCTGTCCTCTCAACTGTGCTCCCCACTAGGATTATGAGCACACAGTTGGGCTAGACCACATGGGTTCCACCATTTACTAGCTGCATGACCTATGGGCAAACTGTTTAATCTCAGTTGCTTTCCTCTGTGAAGAGGATATGATATACTATGTCTCCTAGGGGTGTTGTAAGAAATTAACAAATCAGTATAAGTCCCATGGACCAATGCCTGGCACGTAGTAAGTATCAGTTATTCATATCGGCAATGTATGGTTAGTATTATTATTAATGCCTTTTTCCAGCTATTAGTGAATATCTTCTTTATTAGGTAAGTGAGTCTGAGTTAGCACATAAAAGATTTTCCTAACTGTAAAAAATATATATTTTTAAATGAAAATACAGATTTTAGATACAATTTTTTTCCAGCCCCAAAGAATTTGCTAGCATTTCTGCTGTAATCATTCAGATGAAAATACCTTGGCAGGACATCACCATAAAGCACTGTGTCACCACTAGCTGCACACACGCATCTGCCTGGTGCTTGCTGATTCACAAAGCCAATATCAGCTATTGGTAATTGGCCATGAATGGCTATCATCATCACACCATCATTTTAAGAGCTCTCCTTGCTGGATAGCATACAAGGCCCCCCAATTCAATAAGACATATTGAGACACTCAGACATTTTGAAATGGAGACAATTTTTAAACTTCTGATTGGACTCGGCGCTCCATTCTATCAAATGACCATGGGTTTAAGCTCAATAGGGAAGCTCAAGGCACACCAAATGGCACATCAACATTTTTCAGGTGACACTCAGTCCCCCTTGACTTTCCAAGTAACTGTCACCAAAGCCCATAACACTTTGGAGGAACTCCCGGAGCTCAGTGTGCTCACGAACACCATAGGCTTCAAGAGTACCACTCTTCCCTTGCTAGCCTTCCAATTACTCTCCAAGGTGCTAGGGACCCATCATATGATACTCAAAACTGGAGCACTGGAAGCCTGATCCATGCTGGAAAGTTCTGGCAGCTAATTGTCCCTATGTCCTCTGTCCCACTCAGCTTCTCCAGTTGTTGTCCCCTCACCCTAATGTGAGTCTACTCAATGAGTTAGAGTGAAAAAGGAAGAAAGTACATTAACTCTAATTTCATCCCTGGAAAATTGAAGACAGTTCTGCTTACCTACATATTTTTAAGTCACATGGATTGAGGTATAACTTTTCCAAGAAACATTTATGCTTTTGAGGGGCGCCTGGGTGGCTAAATGGGTTAAGCATCTGCCTTCATCTCAGACCATGATCCCAGGTTCCTGAGATCGAGCCCCGTGTTGCGCTCCCTGCAAGGTAAGGAGTCTGCTTCATTCTCTGCTCCTTACCCCACTCATGCTCACTCTCTTGTGAGTTCTCTCTCTCAAATAAATAAATAAAAATCTTTTTAAAATTTTATGCTTTGGGGGCATACACATCTCTGTTGTTTTTAACCCAAAAATTCAGAAACTTCTTCTCCAAGGATGGAGATGCCAGGGGATTCACTTAGAACCACAATAAAGCTCAGGTCTCTAACTTCTGCACTTGCATTTTTGCCCTTCAAATATCCAGACAAGTGATAAGAACCACTTTAGAAAACTTAAAAGGGCATATAATTTCAGTTTTCTATTAAGCCCTGAGAGACTGAAATGCCACCTTTGAACTCAGTAGAACCATTTATATATGTATTAATAATGCCTTTTTATTTTCTGTATTTCTGTTGCTCTGACATCTGGGGCTTTGCTGACCCCAGAGGGACTGTCCCTCCCACAGCTAGCCAATTCTCAGAGGCAGGAAAGGACTCCTCTGCAGGTGTGTCTTTTATCTGCAAACCAACCAATCCTAAGCCCATACCCCCACCGCCTCCTCTCTCAGACTCTCTCCATGGAGCTACTATCCCCTTGTCCCAGTCACCACACGGCCATATACCAGATGACTAAGGATGGCGCCCGTACCCCAGGACGAGCTGGAATTATTCAAACTAGCCAATCCTAAGCCTGCTTACTATGCCTTGCCTTGTATTTCCTGCAGGAATCACAATAAAAATGCTTTGCCCGCATCTTCCCTGCATGCCCTCTTGTCGCCTGACCCACTCTGGTGTTCTCCCAGGTGGCCCTCCCTATATGACATGGCATGCCTCCTCCTCTTTGGAACCGTGAAAAGATAGTCATAAGCTATCTTTTCAATGGTGGTCATCTTATCTACTGGCCTCCCCATACCCAAATATTAATAAAATGCACATTTTAAAACAATATAAATCCACATGTTATGGACGTTTTACAAAGTACATGTTCTACTGACTACCTGAAGGGTCCTTCCCCGGAGGCATGGTGATGACTTCCCAGTGCCCGTCAACAGCAGCATCCAGTTGGCATGTGGGCCAGCTCTGCTCTCCGTCTCAGTGCCATTAACAAGATGAACAGCGCACGACACAGTTCTGTCAAAGTTAACACAAAATTCATTCATTCAGATATTTACTCAGCATCTACTATAAACCAGATAGTAACAGAAATTCAGGAAAAAAATATGTTGTTGTCCAGACCTCCAAGAGCTTCCAGTATAAAAAACATTAGCAACTAAATATCACCTTATATTCTATAGGACATAATGGGCAGTCATCCTGTTCCTGGGCTCCCAGCTGTGGGGTCCTGAAAGGCCGGGAGGAGCTCAGGGACGCCAGTAACAAGGCAGCCAGAAAGGAAACTAACAGTATTGGCAAATGAGAAGGATGAACAAAAACGTCTTTTGCTCCATGAGGGCCTTTCCTCTGCTCCCGCACCTCAGCCTCTGGCCTACCCAGTCATCCGAATTCATCAGTATTTTACCTCACACTTCCAAGAAGTTTCTGTTTCTAAAAATAATATGGCACACCTTCTGGGTCCTATCCTGTGATATTTGGCCTATCTGCCTCCCGTTTCTTGGCCAAGCAAGGAATGGAGTCAAGTCAAAACAGACAGCAGAAGAGGCACCAGCCAGTGGGGTGTCCTAGTGAAACGTGACCAATAGTTTAGAAAATAGCACCTTAGGATCACAGTGTATAAGCCATGATGGGTCAGTCCCTGAACTGTCCCTAACCTCCTACCAATCCCACCCCTTGCGTCTTTCTCATACCATCACCCCCACCAAACAGCACCGCGCAAAAATACAACAGGTTCTTACCTCAGGGCAGCGGACTGGCAATTCATCCCCACCAAAATCTTAGCGAATAATACCCAAGCATTTCGCCCTCTAGGAGCAACTGATATTAAAAGGCTGCTGTAGAAGTACCAAAAGCTCTTCCTAGAGCTGCTGGGCCATGACTCGTTACCAGTCTGACCAGAGAGAAGATAGCAGCACTGGGGAGGCAGCCTGTCTCGTTCCCTGAAATCCCACTGGTGGTTCCAGTTCCGGTTCCGGTTCCGTCCAGAGGCTGGGTGGGTTTTTCCACCACGCCGGACTCCAAGAGGCCAGCTGCACCCATTCAGCAAAGACAACTCTTACAAGTGGCGTTTCTGGCTGTGTAAATTGCCCTGCAGCAAAAAGAGCTGGTGCTAATTTAGTGTGCGCTTCTCATCAGCTGAAATGTTTTTATTTTGGGAGGGAATTGGTGAACCATAATTATTATTGATCTCTGTGACAGCAATCAGAGAAAGCTTTCGTGTGCCCTCAGAAGAGCAGGACCAGAAATAGATGCAGTGTCTTTCTGGCCAATCAGAGTTTCTTCTTGCTCTAAATTGATTTTATAGCTGACTTGCCATTGAAAGAAGGAAAAAAAATTGAAGTTCAACATAGTGAATTTGTATGTCTTAATCCCTCCCCCTGCCCCCGTCAGTTTTTACCGGGCATTCGCTGGGACTCTAGCCATACAGTCTTAGAGAGTGTCTTACCTGACTTTCAACAGATGGATGTTAATGGGATATTTATTTACAGAGTAAAATTAAATTGGAGCCACATCTTAATGCACAATTTGCATAATCAGCTTTGTTCTGAACTGATGAGCTCTTTTCAATAGCACTTGGGACCTTGCAGTCACAGCTGCCTCAACGCTGTAGCCACTGAGAATAGAGATTAAACAATTTCCTAAAGCTAGAAGTCTTGATGAGGGTCTATTATCCCATCCCGGAGACCTCATAATTTCTCTAGACACTGGCATGGGATCAAAGATCCGTGTTCACTTCTTGCCATCATTCAGGATCAAAAGAAAGATGTTCAATTTGCATTTGGAAACCATTAAAGTCATGGGTAATCTCCACACGAGCCCTCACTTCTAAAAAGTTGACAACATTTCTCATTTTAGAATACCTCACACTCCAAACAGCACACATAATTACCAACTTGCCACACCATGTGCTTGGGGAGCCTGGAGGAAATCTTTCTAATGATGAATTTCATTGTAATACTTGTGCATATAGAGCAAAGCTCCATGGAGAGCAGATCATCGGCGAGGCAGGTTCAGAGCCTGGAGAGGTACAGGGAGTAAATGTTTAGGGGGAGAGCCAGGTTTGCAAAATTGGACCCTTAATAAAGAATTGTCATCTCCTTATCCCTACCCCAGCCCAGAAGGCAGGGTATTGACCATATACTTCCTGTCTTTCCAACCCATCTGATCTTGACCGACTCTCTACAAAAAGCATTGCTTCTGACAGAAGCTGTAACAACAAATACTTCCTGAAAACGTACTCTCCAAGTTTTCTTGAACTCTTTCGACAGCCTTAAGAGATGGCACTATTATTCCCCTCTCCTTTTACAGATAAGAAAACTGAGTTCTAAATAAATTAAGTAATTATCCCCCAAGCCCCCCAGTGAATTAATGGAATAATCAGAATGGGAACCTAGACTGTCTGGCTCCAGAACACAACTTACCCACTCTGCTCTACGCAGTCTCATGGAGCAAACTGCATGGACAATTCTCTTAATAGACCTGAGGTTCCCACTTCTCAGTAAGAAGAGGCTTAAGTGAGACATCCCTTCCTCAGGGCTATTTGCTAACATCAGATCTTACATGGGATCTGCTAAGAGAGGTCAAAGCCATACCCCCTGGGGGGCAAGCAGTAGTGTACACCACCAGAATCTCTACAAATGTGGGATTTTGTGATGTCAACTGTTTGTTGAAAGAAAGTCCAATTCTGACTAAAAGGTTTATAAACATGAAACCTATTCCTAAAATTCACTGAGATCATTAGAGATAACCGAAGGTAGTAGGAGAAACATTCACCTGGTAGTTAGAAGCCCATAGACTCTTCCACTAGCTAGGCACTGGACTCTCAACTCACAGACCTATGTTTCATGATGGGATAAATGGCTATCGACATCCTGTTCATGCTTAAAGACCCAATTCAGTTCCATTGCAGGCTTCCCACTTGCTCTGGGATGCTCCAGGAACCAAGACATGAGGGCAGAAATGTGGTCAGTTTCCCTGGTCAGGTGGTCAGTCCAGGCAGGGGAGCACAGCATAAATATGACACCTGAGGAGGCACCTGAGTGGCTCAGTCGGTTAAGCATCCGACTCTTGATCTCAGCTCAGGTCTTGATCTTTGGATTGTGAATTCAAGCCCCATATTGGGGTCTGAATTAGGGCCAGCATGGAGCCTACTTCAAAAAATGTATTTGTGATGCAAAATTAGGAAGGGTCAAACTCTGCCTTTGTCTCCCAACGGGGGTGCACTTTCATGGGTTCATTCTGCTGGGGTACAAGGTCTTCAACTGAACACAGCCTGGTCCTTTACCCCATAATACCCAAATTACCAGACCATCCTTGCCTCTTATTGCTTTACTGATATTGGCCTTGTCTGTCCCGTTCCCCGAGGATCCTGCTCTCTACCCTGTACTAATGGGCACTAAATGTTCAAACGACCTTTCTCAGAGATATCTGACTTTTTAATAGGGGCCTACTAGAGGTATAGTGATTAAATTTCAGTTATGTTTCTACATGGTAGCAGTTTGGGGCCAAGACTGCAAGTTGGGAGAGAGATGACCACTGTAGTGTGTTGAATCATGGCCTCCCAAAAGATATGTCCATGTCTAACCCCCAGAAATTGTGAATGTGACCTTATTTAGAAAAAGGTGACCTTATTTGGTGACCTTCTATATCTTCATAGATTAAGTTAGGATCTCAGAATGAAATCATCCTGAATTACTCAAATGAGACCTAAATCTAATGATAAGTACCCTTATAAAAAAACAAAAGACACAGGGCGCCTGGTAGCTCAGTTGGTTAGGCATCTGACTCCTGATCTCAGCTCAGGTCTTGATCTCGGGGTCGTGAGTTCAAGCCCTGCATTGGACTCCATGCTGGGCATGAGCCTAGTTTAGGAAAAAAAAAAAAGGAAGGGAGGGAAGGAGGAAAAAGAAAGGAAGGAGGGCCGGGCCGGGAAGGAAAGGAGGGAGAAAGGATATTAGGAAGGAAGGAAGGAGGGGAGGAAAGGGAAGACACAAACACAGGATGCAAAGATGGAGGCCGAGAATGAAATGGTATAACCACAAGGCAAGAAATGCCTGGAGCCACCAGAAGCTTAAAGAAGCCAGGAGGGATTCTTCCCTTGAGCCTTCAGAGTTTAGTCATGATCATGGAAGCTGACTCTCTGTCAGGTTGCAGCCCCACATTCTGTGTGGCATGGGTCCCCTCCAGCCCTATTATGGGCCTACATTGGAAAGAAGATGTGGAGTCAATGCCTACGTTTACTGCAAATTGGGGTAGTGGATCATGAACAGAACTCAGAGAAAAAAAATATATAATGCCAGAACATGCTGAAGAAAGAACATTATAATTTCCTAAAATGTTACAGGAAGGTTTAACATAACAAAGAAGAATAATAGAATAAAGAAATAATGGAATTAAAATGAGAAAAGACATACTTAGACAAATACGTGACTGCAGGAACTAAAATTAGTCTGCAAAATGACTTCTATAGGTAGATGATGGAATACTTGTCACTCGGACCGTTAAAGCTAAATCAGTCTGCAGGATACAAACAGAGAAGTGAAATGCATCACTGAGACCATGTTCACATAACTCTGAAAGAAAAAGAAAACTACTCTTTGAGATAAAACAGAGCTCTCATCTGGAAATCTGCACTTGATCTTTGTGCAAATCAAATTTACCCGGCAATTGCTTGTCTACATCTTTGTACAAATGCAGGTTTCTCAGGGACTTCAGCTTTCCTAGGAGTACCTAGTCAGGTAAGGAAAGCATCCTCTACCGGTAGGACAACCAAATTACCGTAAAGATGATTTCAGCAGACTCCAAGATCTGACTGCTAAGAACCCACAGCAGGCAGAATATTCTGAGGGCAACCATGTGGTTGCTTGAGTGAACCCATCCCTGGGGGCCACCTAACCAGCCTGCGACGGCCACGGTGGGCCATCTGCAGAAGGAGGCAGGATGAGGTGTCCTCCATGCTCCCAGCACTCAGGACCCGCTGCCCTCATAGATAAAGCCTACCCAGGGAATACACTTCGCCTGCCTCACAAATCAGGGAGGCTTTGCACAAGCTCCCCATGAGCAGGGATCCCCATCAGCAAATAAGGGTCCTCTTCTAACGTGTTTGCTCTCATCCCATGTTACCATGCTAAGAGCCACATACAAAAAGGCAGTGACATGTGAAGAATTTTTACCATAAATATTCTGTCTCTGTAGTATGTACAAAGTTATCGGGAGCATGCCGTTTAATCTTGTCTTTGTCCCCAATGTAAATAACTTATTTCCATTTAAAATGTAAAACCTTGGGATACCTGGGTGGCTCAGTCAGTTAAGTGTCTACCTTTGGCTGAGGTCATGATTCTGGGGTCCTGGGATCAGGTCCCCCACGGTGCTCCCTGCTCAGGGCAGAGCCTACTTCTTCCTCCACCTGCCACTCCTCCTGCTTGTGCTCTCACTCTGCTCTCTCTCTCTCAAATAAATAAATAAAATCTTTTAAAAAAATGCATGCATACATAAAATGAAGAACAGAGAAAAATCCCCCCATGCTTCCTGCAGTGGGAGGGGAAACAGTAGCCATTTTGAAAGGCCTCAGAACACCCTAGTCTTCCTAACAAGGCCAGTCTTAGGAGAAATTATTTCATCAGAGCCTAACCTGCTGGGGTTTTATCAGAGCCCACCCCACCTTAGTGAAGGAAGATACTCAACTCCAGCCCCCTCTGACCATTCTACCCCACCTAAGTGAGGAAAACCTAAGGGACACCCGTGAAGGTCACAGCCACAGGCTCACCAAAGGACTAAGACTACAGAACACTCTCCTGTCCCACACCTTCCCATCACATGAGTGGGGATCTTGTATAATAACAGGGGAATATAACTAAAGAACTGCACATCTTGGGTCTTATTTAAGAAGTCTCCAAGTCCTATATAAAACCACTGTACACACTTTCCAGTCTAGCGGCTCATTTCCTATTTCTTCTAGCATTACCTAAGATCATCTTGTGATAGGATTCCTTGGTTATTGTTTGTCTCTCCTACTAGAATGTAAACTCCATGTCTGCCCTGAACCTCAATGAACCTAAGTGTCTACAACAAAGCCTGGAACGCAGTTAGGTGTTAAGAAAATACACGGTAAATGATTGAGGAGCCTATTAGCATATGCCTCATTAGCATGCCTTTCTCACTCATGACTTCATGATATATGTTTCGATGCATTACTCTTCTTTGTTTTGAATCTTCTTAAGATTATGTATATATAGAGACTCCTGGGTGGCTCAGTGGTTAACCGTCTGCCTTCAGCTCAAGTCATGATCCCAGGGTCCTGAGATCAAGCTCCGCATTGGGCTCCTTGCTTCTCCCTCTTCCTCTGCCTGTTGCTCCCCTTGCTTGTGCTCGCTTTCTATCTCTCTCTGTCAAATAAATTTTTAAAATCTTTAAAAATAAGATTATGTGTATATATACATATATATGTAAAGTATGTATACATGTTAGGTAGACGGATAGGCAATATGTGTATTTACACTGTACTCTAGCTGTACTCTAGCTCTTTGTGATGAATGATAATATAGCTAAGCATGCACACACACACACCATCAAAACTCTTCCATCTTGAAAGATGTCAGCCACAGTCATTGGGCCATCTCTATCAAGTACCCAGTCGTGGAGAAAGCAGAATTCTGTAGTGTGGAGTAAGATTTAGGGTTAGAATAAGGTTTGGGGTCAAGTGACCCATCATATCCATAATATTTTTTTTGTAGTGCCACCATCCACTTGCTCTATTTAAGACATATTTTTTCCAGCGTATTGTAGCATTTCAGTTCTTGGATACTGAAATTAGTTAATTTTGAAGAAAGCCTAGCTAGTTCCAACATTAGCAAACCCCTTGAGTCCCTGAAATCAAACAAATGACTTAGGCTGTGATGATCACGTCTTCCCTTGCTAACACCGTAAGGATCTGTTGTACATAGCAGATGGGATAGAGACATGCTCTTTGATTACACCTTCCCACAGTATACAACACACGTCAAGTCAAAGCTAACTCTTCCCTACCAAGAGGGCCCATTATCAAAATCACTGCTGTAACTTCTCTGTCCTCTTTCTCACTCAAATATCCAGAGGCATCACTGCTTCTCTCCCTCCCACCAACGATGATCAGTGAGGTAAATAGGCCATTGTGACCTAACCATGGTGTCCTATTAGAGTTACCGAAGGAAGACATTTCCATCTTAGTGACCTCTAAACACAGAATCTTAGGTGAACACTTCTACAGTCATTGGTCTCCCACAAATCATGGTTCTAAAGGGAGCATGGCCCCCAAACTCATGAGTGTGTATGTATGTGTGTATTTGCAAGATCAAGATGTGAGATTTTTACAAACCTTTGGTCTTTACAAATGACAGCATCACTCTCTAATCTTGATTTTGTACCAGTCTCTTTATATACATACATAATCTTGGAAATGGTAGCTTTCTACCAGCCAATAGCCTACAAACTCTAACAACTGAAATAACACTAAATCCCCAGGGCGGCAGTGGTGGTGATGTAAACCACGGTGTGCACTGGTGTTGGACAATTTCCTTTCTAGTGGAGCAATTCTCCCTTCTCTGTCTCCCTGCTTGTGATGTCGTGTTTCTTCTCATCCGCTGCTGTTAAAAACAGTAAGACTGCTGAGAGAGCAGTGTTCAACTGTAGGTTTTGGGGGTTTTGTTTTGTTTTGTTTTGTTTTTTAGCTGGAATGGCAATTTTAACTCATTTGTATTTCGTAGGCACTTTTATTTTTATATTTCTCTACTACATCACAACATTATTTATTTTTTATTTTTTAAATATGTTTTTAATGATCCTGACTTCAGGATCCTGATATTTTGGACCTCATGAGCCAGTGCTGGTGGACAGTTTAGATCAGACCCCATTAGCAAAGGGCAGGAAAGCACAGGGTTTTTAGCTAAACTGCCAGCAGAGGACTATCATAGCTGTCCTCCATAGAGTCCCTGGTGTTTTTTATCTACTGAGCACCTACTGGGGGCCAGGCAACTGTGCCAAGCAGGCAGTAAGAATTTCTAGATGATGAACTTTGTCCTCAAGGAACTGTAAGAGAGGGAGGAGGGACAGATATAAAAACAAACCACCACTTGGCAAATATGGCGAGTTGATCTGGTAAAAGAATATGCCATAGTTAGGAATAGGGAAGACACAAAAGAGGGACCCTTGACCTAACCTTGAAGGTTAGGAACACTTCCCAAAATAAATGATTCTTAAATTGAATCTTGGAGGATGAGTAACGGTTGCAAGAAATACAAGGGGTCAAGACACGTTTCAGATGCAAAGAACCACATGAGCAAAGAATGACTCCCAGAAGGCTGAAGACTGCTCCATATTGTAACCGCACAAGGCCAGGAATTGCAGGAGGCAGAGCCGGTGAGAGGAGAGAGGTCTGAGCAGCTTGGATTTTATCCCATAAGCCTTTTCCCATCGTGGCACATAATATGGGGGGGACATGGGGAATATTCCCATCATGGCATGGAATACGGGGAGTATGGGGGGAATAAATGAGGCTGCTCCCAACCCTTTGAACTAAAGGGATCGATACTTCTGAACACCTACAACCCAACCCAGCATGCTAGTAGGGAAGGTCTGTAAAAGAAGGAAGGAGCCAATGAAAGCTTTAAAGGAGAGTTGTAACATAGTCTTGAGTCGTGTTCTAAATGGCTAGCTCCGGCTGCAGTATGGTAAATGGACTTACCTAGGATGAGACCACGGTAGATGAGGCAAGAGCTGAGAGCCGGAAGTGGGTCGTTAGCTGTACAGATCAAGAAAAACAGACAAGTTCAGGAAACTTTGAGGAGATCAAACTGGCCAAATTTGGTGATTTATTACATGTGTGTGTGGGGGGGGGTGGGGAATGGAGTCAGCATAGCTGTCTGGTTTCTAGCCTAGGTATTGAATGAATGTATAAATACATACATCTATTTTATCCAAAGACCAAGATCTTTCCCCATTAATCATACCACACATACAGAAGTAGAGAGTTTGTTTGTGTTTTTAAGATTCTCTCCTTCAGACAAACATACACGAAGGCTGTTTGGCATCCGCTCTTCTTTTCCCCAGTCCTGACTACCAGAGCCAAACCCTTACAGAGACACAATTTTTTAAAATGTTAAGAAATAAATCTGATTTTCAGTGTGACAGACTGACATTAAATTCTCCTTAGCCTGGGGCCGCTCACCATCTGCCGATCTGAGAGCACCGCATGGGGCCTTCCTCAGCACAAGCATCTTCTTTGCTTCTAGTCTTCCCAAGACTTCAGGTGTCAAGATAACGCTGTGGGTCTCAATTCTTTCAAATGACCTTAAGATTGATAAAGCTAACCATTGGCCAATATTGGGACATCACATCACAACTCTAGTGAGCCCCTTTCTGAATAGCTCTAAATCAATGGGGCTTTGGACACACCAAATGGTACCATTAACAATCCCTGGAAGATGCAGAAAAGGCTCAGGAAACCACACTGGTTTGCACCTATAAAGTATGTCCAGCCCATTTCATGTCCTTGGCAGGCCGGACTTCGCATAATACCCGCCCTTTCTGGCTGCCCCAGGAATTGCACAAAATTCTCCTCCTGTAAAACACACTTGGGTTTCTTACACAATATATGCATCTAGTTTGACTCCAATGGACAATGGGAGAAGTTTTATTGTGAACTAGGTATTAGATAGTATTTAAGAATTGGATTAATTTGGATACAGGCATGACAATAATATGGTGGTTATGTTTCCTTAAAATGAAACAAAATGAAGTATTTATGTGACATCTGGGATTTGTGTCCAAAAACTACCAAAAGAAAGGAAGTAGGGGAGGATAAAAAAAGACTGGCCATGGATTGATCTTGGGAAGCCGCATAATGAAGGTATTGAGGCTCATTATACTTACATGTGTGTGAGAAAATTTTCATCCTAAAGCTTTGTTCTTCTACTTTGTGCATGAACCACCTGTTAGATCTGAGTTCTCAGCATCATTTGAAGCCAATCTGTATTAGTTTTGGGCAACAAAGTGAGCCTGGGTAAAAGGCAGATTTTTCCAAGTCACTGACCCTGTTGCAATAATAGAATAATCATAGCCACCATTCGTTAGGGCTTATTACATTCCAGATGCTGAGTTAATCATTTTGCATACATTAATTTATTCAATCCTCACAATAAATCTGCATTTAAGAGCATAATGAGCTGAGATGCCAACTTTAGACAGCCTTCCAGTACCACAAAAAAAGATTATTATAGCTAAATACACCAAAAAATTATCAAGAAGTTTTCTGTGAATTGTTCTAATTTCTATCATTTTTCTTAAAGATGCATGTAAAAAAGGATTACTATGATAAAAATGAGTAAAACTTCTTGAGTGCTTACAAAGTGCTAGTCTCAGTTCTAAGCACTTCCCACGTACTTTCTCGCCTAATCCTCACCAACAACCCATAGATCCTATGATGGATTAAATGCATTGGTGGTCCTAATCAATGGCTGCTGTATATCCAGGAGGCAGTGGAGTGCATTTCACATCCTTCGAAATCTGAACTGGCCTCGTGACTTGTTTTTGCCTCTAGAAGGTGGTCAGTAAAAGGACAGACCAGTTCCAGCCTAGATTTCAAGAGACCTTGCTTACTGCTCTTTCTCTGTCTTGCACCCTTGCCTCTGCCATGGGACTAAGCTTGGGGCAGCTGGCTGGAGGATGAGAGACCACATGGAGGAGAGCTGATGGGCCCTAACTGCCAGCAAACCACTGGAATCAGAACCACCTTGCAACCCGCCAGCTGACCGCAGGTGGAGCGGGTCCTGCCATGACCAGAACTGCCCTGTTGAATCCAAGCCAACTAAATAAATGGTTCAGAAGCCATTATGTTTTAGAACAGGTTTATGATGCAAGAACAGCTAACTGAGGTAGGCAGGTGCCATTTGTTTTCACTAGAAAAGGAAACTGTGGCAGAGAGAGTTGGCTTGCCCAAAGTCTCACAATGAGTGGTGGAGCTTAGATAGGTACCCAGAGGTCTGCCTCTGAATTCCACACTGCTGGTGCAAAGCTGTTCAGATTGGAGATCTCCACGAAAGACAAGGCAAGGTGGGAAGCTCTTGGGTTCTGACACCCAACAGCTTGATTGTGACCGGAGAAGTTTCCTTCCAACCACCTGGCAACACAGGTGTCCCCATCCTTTTTCACCAGGCCAAGTACATCTTCCCTAGCGCTCTGCCTGCTCTTCCCAGGAGGTGGGATCTCTCCTCTCTGGATGCAATCTCCAAGCGACAAGGAGATCATTTGGTTAAATTATATTGAATTCTGAAGGAGCCCAGTGGGGACCTTGGGAAACAGTGATGTGTAACAGAATTGAGAAAGCTAGAATATAAAGTAGCAGCCACACACTCAAGTCAGAGACCCATAATAAAGTTTTATTTTATACTAAAGACCATGGAGGGACACTTGGGTGAGTTGGGTTAAGTGTCTCCCTTTGGCTGAGGTCATGATCCCAGAGTCCAGGGATGGAGTCCCATATCGGGCTCTCTGCTCAGCAGGGAGCCTGCTTCTCCCTCTGCCTGCTATTCCCCCTTCTTGTGCTCTTCTCTCTCTCTGACAAATAAATAAAATCTTTTAAAAAGATTATTTGACAAAAAGATTTTATTCATTTGACAGCAAGCGAGAGAGAGAGACAGCGAGAGAGAGAGAGAGAGACAGCAAAAGAGAGAACACAGGCAGGAGGAGTGGGAGAGGGAGAAGTAGACTTCCTGTCGAGCAGAGAGCCCGATGCAGGGCTCGATCCCAGGACCCTGGGATCATGAGCTGAGCCAAAGGCAGACACTTTTAACAACTGAGCCACCCAGGTAACCCATAAATAAAATCTTAAAAACACAAAAAGACCCACCATGGAAAGGTAGTGATGTATTTTCAGTAAGGAAACAGTGGGAGAATATCTCCACATATAAGAAAATCAGTCTGACTGCTACATGGAAAATGGGCTGAAAGAAACACTGAAGATCCAGAGGTAAATGCAGAGCTGGAGCAGTCACCCAGAGGATGACGGTGGCCAGGACTAGGGTGACGCTCATAGGAATCATGAGAAGTAGAAGGATCCAAGGGCTGTGTTGGAGGTAGGAGGTAGGACCTGGTGAAGGATTAAATGAGTGGAGGAGAGGAAAAAGGCAAGGACAGCCCAATCATTGGCCACAACAAGTAACTTACAACCCAGCAATTCTACTCTACTCCACACAGTGTTCCCGCATGAGGACTGACCGGTGTCTGAAAAAGATTTGGACTGAATCTTGCCATGGTGTGAGGATTTCTGATGGAGAGCTCTGAGTCACCCCATCTGCAAAGAATAAAGGCAGGCTTAGAGAGAGAAAATGTCAAAAATTAAACAGCCACTTGTCTTGGCAGCATTAAAAATAATCTGTCACCTGCTCCTAACTTTGTTCTTGGTTACAAAGGCCATTGTGTGAGTGAACAAAGAGGGGAAGGAATTTGGAAAGAACTACTTACCCAGAGAAACTGATAAGAGCTCAGGCTGGAGGAGACTTGCATGTGAATGAGGAAGGGGGTGGGCAGCTCCAAACACAAACATTCTGTGGTCCGCAAATGGCTCAGGGGCTCAAAATCGCATTCATTGGAAGGAACATGGTTTCCAGCAGCTGTGTTGGCAGATCCAGAATATTCTGAAAATGACCTGGCCTTTCAGGAAGAGCCATTTCCCATCTGATGAATCAGAAATTCAACTCCATGGACAATAAGCTGATGGTGATTGAGGACTTCGGGTGTCCACCTTCCTCCATCAGACACCTCGCCCTCAGGTGCCCTCCTCCCAGCTGCCTCCCTGAAGTCACACTGGACTCCAGCAAGCATTCACCACAGGCAGACAGAGGTCACTCCGTTTTATGAAAAGTCCTTAGAAAAGGGGAGAGTTCAGTAATAGAATCTGAGCATTCAAAGCTGGCAAGATTTTCTTCAGAGTTGTTTTGATTTTGGTTCTTCACATTGGCTCTCTCTGCTAACCTCAGAATGACTGTCCTCACATAGGGGATTTTCCCATTGGAATTCCTTCCCTGCGCTAATGCTGGGGAACTTCAGTTTCCATTAACTAGCCAATTGTTGTAGATTGTGAATATTCTCCATTTGACCTGACCCTTAATTAATGGGCGCTGCATAGTCCTAAGGACAGGATTCAGCCAATTCAGTAGGAATGGTCAGTTGACCCCAGCTACCAAGGGCGCCAGTTGGCCAGGCCAAGGGCCGAATGGCAGAGGGAGAATGCTTAGCTCTCTGAGGGCAAACCTTCCCTGCGAAGAGAAAACAGCCTCAGCCATTACTGAGGGACTCAAGGAGGCAAACTAACGAGGGAGCAGAGGTCTTTACAGGAAGTGCTCCTTGAAGAGTGAAATTCACTCGTTCTACAAGAAGTTAGCTCCCACGGAATGTTAGCTAATCTGTCACAGATTGCACTACACAATGAAATGTTGTTTTGAAGTAAATCTTCCCCACTCCATAAAAAATGACATTTTATGGCTTGTCCTGCTAATTTGTCACTCACTTAGATTTGGCTTGACAGAGAAAGTTGACATTGTTAAGTAGTATTAAGTCCTCTGAGCTCCCTCAGCTGGCTAGAAAGCTCCCAACTGCTGATACGCAGATTAATCCAAGTTAAATATTTCTAACACAAACATGGGGAGAGCCTGCCTTTTGTCTTCTAGTTGTCTGGAATCACAGAAATCAATTTGGTTTCATTAAAAAAATGAAGAAAAAATCCTACCCCCTGGGGTTATCACATTGACTTAAATGAGTACGGCGTACCACAACATCATGCATGACGCATTTGCCAAATGGAGAAAAAAAAAAAAAAACTGCCAAGGGCCTGAGGTCCATTAGCAACAACTTCCTATTTCTCAGATTTGGGTGGCAACAGGGGAATGAATTACTGAGCCTCTGTGTGGACATGTGTCCCCTCTGTTCCTATGTATAGACTAGAAATGTAGTCACCAACTGGTAAGAAAAAATACTATCATCGCTCTCCCTCATTTGGGATCTCTGATGCTATTCTGGATAGGACTCAACAACTTCCCGAATCTGGAAAATAGGCCCCAAAACCATTTTTAAACTTAACTTTTGGACACCAGCTTTATTTGGCAATGTGATCTAAAAGGAGTTTGAGATTTGCAGTCACGGAGTCTGTGTTGAAGTCCCAGTTTGGCTCTTACTAGCTGGCTAACCTCTCACAATTCTTGGCATCCCAGTTTCTCTAGCTGGAGAAGAAACAGTATCACCTGCCTCCCATGAACCAAAGATTACGGAGGTCACATCAAGTGGCAAGTGCTGGGTAACTGCCTTTGACTCAATTTCTGGAGCTTACTCAAAGCTCGGAAATCTAGCTAGCATGAACAGCAAGTTAAGAGTGCGGTTAGAGGAGTCTCCAACTCCTGTCTGTCCCAACCGCAAAGTGGGTAAACTCCTCCTTTCCCTCACACATCTCTCCTGGTAGAGACCCAAAGCTAGCGAGTGGAGCAGGATACTGAGAATCAGTCCACTTAGCTCAAGGACCACCACCCTGGTTCCTCAACTTTGTTGCAGACTGGAACACCTGGGGAGCTTTTAAACATGAAAAGTAAGGAATCTGGAAACAATTATTTACCCAGAGAAACTGATCACAGCTCAAGCTGGAGAAGACCTGCATGTGAAGGAGGAAGCGGGTGGGCAGCTCCATAGACCGACATTCTGTGCACTACAAACAGCCCAGGGGCTTAAAATCCCATTCATCAGAAAGAATGTGGTTTCCAGCAGCAGCAATAGCAGCATTTTTCAAAGCCCTTGTGGTGGTTCCCCTATACAGCAAGGTTTGGGAACCTCAGCCCAACTCCCTCTGTAGTCACCCAGGGGTTCCTTTCAACCTCTTGCTTCTCCACTCTGTCCAACTTTTGAAATGGGAATCAAAGCCCAGATTTTTGAGCCTCTGTGCTGCCCTCCAGTAAGCCTGGCAGTCATCTGCCCCACCACTTATATCCAACTGGGAAATGTGAACCATGGGTAAGCAGAGGGCAAGCACCTGGGAATAGGGATGTGAGCCGAGAGCTGGGGAGAGCACAGGCACCCCTTCCCACACTGGGTGAAGAGCAGGATAACATAAAAAGAGATTTCGAGATCAAACAAAATTGAGCTATTCTGAGTTCCCCAAAGTTAAGGGGATTTCTTCATTGCAGGACTTCTCAGATCCTTCAACTTAGAGTATGATTCCGAATCTGCCAGAGAGGATTGATTTTAACATTTCTCCCCATGGAAACCTTCATTTTCTCAGAGCATGTCAAGGACTGTTGTTTCAAAGAATATACTTTGAGAAACTTAGAACAATGTTGGGGGTAAGGGACATTTGGCAATACCTGGAGACACCCTTGGTCGTCACAGCTGGGGGTTGGGTAGCTGTTACTGGCATCCAGTGGACAAAGGCCAGGGGTGCTGATAAACATCCAACATGCAGGAAAGCCCCCCCACAACCTTGATTTACCTGCCCCAAGTGTCACTAGCACTGCAATTGAAAAGCCCTAGCCTAGAGGAACTTCTTCTCCCACAGGCCACCATTCATGCCATAGCTTCAGAAATGGATGATGATTAAAGAAAAAGACAAAAGAGAGAGCACAGGAGTAGGAGAAAAAAGAAGGAAAAATAGGACAAAATGAGAGAGAATAAACAGACAAGAATGAAGGAAGAGACTGGGGTTGGGGGGCCGGGGTTGGGGAACGAAAGAAGGCAGATTCATTAGCTGCCAAAACTTGGAAGAGACCAAGTTGTCCTTCAGCTGGGGAATGGATAAACAGTGGCACAGCCAGACAATGGAATACAACTCAGCACTAAAAAGAAATGACCTATCAGGCCATGAAAAGACACAGAGGAAACCTACAAGCATATCACTAAGTGAAAGAAGCCAACCTGAAAAGGCTCCATACTGTGTGTTTCCAGTAGATGACATCTGGAGGAGGCAAAACTGGACACTGTAGGAAGCTTTGTGGTTGCCAGGGGCTTGGAGGGAGGGGAGAAGAGGCAGAGCACAGAGGATTTTTAGGGCAGTGAAAATGCACTTCTGCTATAATGGTGGACACGTGTCATGATACATTTGTGCAAACCCATGGAAGGCACAATACTGAGCGGGAACCCTAGCTGAAACTGAGAACCCTGGGCGATAACGGCGTGCCGCCGTAGGCTCCTCGGAGGTGACACTGCCCCACTTCGGTGGGATCGCCGCGGAGGCCGTGCACACATGGGGACGGGGATCTATGGGAACAATCTGTACTGCTGGCTCCATTTCACTGTGAACCCACAACTGCTGGAAAAGGGAAAAAAAGAAGCCAGAGAAGCACACTGATGATGTTAACTGGCCCCAGCCTCCTCACGCCTTTATTACTTCCGTGAGTTTCGGAAAGGTGGTGGTTCTGCTCCTCAGTGGACACGAGCTGGCGGCTGATGGCAAGGGAGATGGACAAAAGGCAGTTCTTCTTCTTTGGCCGAGTGCTCCGTGCCCCGTGCTCCTCGGAGGCTTCAGACCCTGCTGGGCTTCTTGGGGTCCTTGCTCTTGGCGGGCATGAAGGCATAGAGCTCCTCAATGAGCATCTCCATCCGGGCGGTGACCTCAGTCACCGTGTCGATGACCAGCTTCTGCTGCAGCTTCAGCTTGTTGTTCTCCCACAGGGCCTTGTTCTCCTCCTGGAAGATCCTGTGCTCCTCACGCAGCACATGCAGGGCCCTGTTCTCCTCCTGCAGGAGCCGGTTCTCCTCGCGGAGGATCTGCAGGCTCTGGTTCTCCTCCCGCAGGGCCTGCAATGCCTGGTTCATCTCTCTCAGCAGCTCCAGGGACTGGCCCCCATCGGGCAGGCTGGAGGCAGCCTTAACCTCCTCGTCTCCAGAAGAGCCGGACAGGTTGCTGACCATCTGGCGCAGGACCCGGAGTGTCTTAGAGTCCTCCTGGGGGGTCGGGAGCCCCTTGGACTCCTCGAAAGGAGAGGAGAGGCCTGTGCTCTGGTCTGGCAGCAGCCCAGGCACGTGGGGCTCCTCATGGGGCGAGGCGATGGGCTTGGCCTCCTCCCCGGGGCCCACCTTCTCTTCCGTCTGGACCCAGTAGGCCTTCCTCTGCTCCAGCAGCTGCTGCAGGGCCCTGTTCTCCTCCCTGAGCAGCTGAAGGGTGCTGTTCTCCTTGCTGCGGTGCATTTGCAAGGCTGTGTCCTTCTTCACCACTTCCAGGGCCACGGTGTCCTTGTGCAGCAGCGGCGAGGAGGCCCTGCTCTCATCCTGACCTAGCGTGGCCTTGTGCTCCTCCCAGAAGACCTGCAGGATCTTGTTCTCCTTGCGCAGCGTCTTGTTCTCCTCCCGCAGCGCCTTGTTCTCCTCCCGCAGCGCCTTGTTCTCCTCCTGCAACAGGTACTCCTTGGCCAGCCTCTTGTGGTGCAGCTTGTGGTGGAAAGAAGAGGATGGAGAGAAGTAGGGGGACTGGAGGCGGCAGTTCTCGTTTACCCACCGCCCATCCTGGAAGACAAACATCTCATCGCTGAGCTGTACCCGTGGGGGGTTGTAATCCAGCTCGAGGTCCGCCTGGGAGGTGGGGCGCTCCATGGGGTCCAAGGGCACCGAGGAGAAGCGATTCAGCGGGTAGGAGTGCTGGCTGACCACTCTGCGGCTCAGCCGGGGCAGGGTGGCCTGCCGGGCGCAGCGCGGGGTGGGGTACAAGTTGTGGAGCCTCAGGAAAGGCTCGGCGGTGCCCCTCTGTGGGAGAGAACAGGGAAACCCAGACTTAGTGAAGGAGCTGACACCCCGTCTGCCTCACACAGTAGCCCACAATTAGCTTAGTCTGATAATCCTGGTTGGCCACAGAGGACACTTCTGCATTGGGCCTCGGGGAGTCCTGTCAAGGAAATACAACTGATCCTCATTTATTTGCAGTAGTTCTGTTCCATAAAGTGACTGCAAACACCGAAGTCACGAATACCAAACCATTGTTCCTAGGAGAAATGGAGGGCTAGGTTCCTGCCAGCCCACGGTTCTGTTAACTGGTCAATACGTAACCTTGTATTATATGTGTTTCTGTTGAAAGACATGTTTAGTATGGATTATTGATTCGTTAACATTGAACTTTCAGCCAACAGCGTGGTCTCTCATGCCTGAGCAGAGCATATCTAACCCATGTTTTCTCCATAAGGCACTTCATGCCTTCTTTCATTTAGGAATGCTAGATGACACTTCAATATACTGGGGGGCCATCTGAAACCATAAAATCACCCAAAAAAGCACAAAAATTGTCAAAAATGCGGCACTCCATAAACTGTACAAAGGACATCATTTTACAGTGTGGGAGCAGAAACAAGCGTCCTTATCTAGAATGTGGGCAATCTTAAGTTTTTTGTACCCTTGTGCACGTCTGTGAATGGTCAACAAAGTGCCACAGGGGTTGATTGGGTGGTTATGGGTTTCAGTGAGTGGGCAAACACAAAAATAGGGAATTCAAGAATACTTGCCATCACATATATATTGTGTAGGTTGAAGGCATTGACTTGGAGTCAACAAATATCGTGATTCCCAGCCCCACTATTTTGTCGTCTACAAGAATATGGCAAGTTATTTGCATTTCAGTTTCCACATTTTCAACTTGGGATAACTCTATCTACTACCTTTCCTCACAGAGCTATTTTTTAGGATGAAAAGAGATGATGTATGAAAGCATGAAACGTGGGCTCTGGCACACTTCTGTCACCTTAGAGGAGGAACAAACACGCTTCTCAATTGATCCCCACTGCAGATATGTATCCACAATGGACACGGGCAGCAGGAATCACCCCAACAGACGCCCAAATCACTGTGTCCAAAATGGCGGTACTGTCCATCAACCTAGTCGGCTCCCCAGTCCCCTTCAGTCTCGTCCTTTACTCTTAGCCACTCTAAGTCTGTCCTTCCAGCAGCCCCTTTCACATCCACCAACAGAGTGTTAGACTCAAAGCAGAATCCAGAATGTAATTTTAGAAAAGAAGGACACCATCACAGACATATCACTGAGCAGTGAGAGGTCAACATGTGGTAATGAAGACAGCAAAGGACACCAAGGAATTCATAAAGAGGAATTCATGATGGTGACCCGTACATTTCAAGACCACCATATGTAAAAGGGGATCAGAGCTACAGAGCTTAAATCCAATAAGCCAGTGGCTTTTACACTTTCCATTATAGAATAATCAGCTGAGTGTGTTTTAAATGCAGATTTCTTTTTTTTTTTTTTTAAGATTTTATTTATTTGAGAGAGAGGGAGAGAGCATGAATGGGGAGGGAGGATGAGAGGGGAGGAAGAAGCAGACTCCCCACTGAGCAGGGAACTGGATGAGAGGCTGGGATCATGACCTGAGCCAAAGGCAGATACCTAACCAACTAAGCCACACACCTGCCTCTTAAATTCAGATTTCTGAGTTCCCTGCTTGTAAGACTGGATTTACTCAGTATGGGTCATGGTCTAGAAACCTGCATTTCCAACCAGTTCCCTCAGTGATTCTGGCTGCTGGTGGTTAGGACAGCTCTGAATCAGCTAGAATGTGCAGTTTGCCTAGATGAAGCTTATACCACGGTTAAAAGCCAAGGTGTCGAGACTGGGGGTCACAAGAATTCTCATCCTGGTTCTGTCGCTGATAGTGTGAAACTGGAAATTTTCACTCTCTCTGAGACCCCAATTTTTTGCTAGTGAAAAAGGGAGAGCCAGACTCCCTGATCTTAAAGGCACCTTCAAGGGGGGCCCGGGTGTCTCAGTTGGTTGAGCATCCAACTCTTGGTTTCCACTGAGGTTGTGATCTCATGGCTCGTGGGATTGAGCCCCATGTCGGGCTCCGAAAGTCAGCCGGAATCTGCTTGAAGGTTTTCTCCCTCTGCCCGCACTCACACACACTGTCTCTCTCTGTCTACAATAAATATATAAATCTTTTTTTTTTTTAAAGAAAAAGACACCTCCCAACATTTAAAATCAGTGAAATGTACCTGTAAAATGGAAATGAAAACATATGCCTTGTATGGTACACCATACCATTGTGAGGACTGAATGAGATAACGATTGCAAATGTGTTCTTAAAACTGCCAAGTGCCATCAAAATGTAAGCTACTTATCAAGAAAAGTAGGTTTCGCTAATGGAAGAATTCTGAGGTGTATTCAGAAAGTGGTGAACAGGTGGGAAGTGTCCTAGAGAAAAGAAAACAGTTACAGTGATGAATTTAAATAAAAATAAGGATCATGATAGCTACTTTTAAATACAGCAAAAGCTTTCATCTTAAGTACATTGCAATGCTCTCCAAATATCAATTCCTCATTTCTTAGGTTATTTTCACAATGTTACAGATAGAGAAGATAGAAAACAAGTCAGGTTATCTGCATTATATATATGGGTATGGAGAGAAAATATAATTTGCATGGTCTATCATGTTGGCGTGAATTCTTTAAGACCCAAAGAGCTAGATAAATAGGAGGTTCAGTTCTATGCTATTAACTTTGCAATAAGCACATGTCATTAACTTCATAAAGATGTGCTTAATCTTCTAGATAGTGAGGGTCCAGGGGCATTGGGCAATCAGAACCTTATTTACTTTAAATAAATCCAGCCTCCGTGGTTTTCACCTTTCTCAATTGGGAGAGTCCCTTTGCTCTTGTGGCTGAACCTGTGACCAGAATGAACTTCACTGTGGACAGCCCAGCCTACTTAAGGTCCCTTGGTCACAGTTTTCTGGGGAGACTAGCCACGATCACTAAGGAGCATGTCGTGAGAGGTCCTCTCCCTCCTATGCGGGCCTCGATCACAGCAAGGTCTCGCTCTAGAAAACATTACTATGGAAATGGTGGCTTTAGTCAATAGTGTGGATCCCAATCTTGAGAAGAAAAAGGAAGAAGGAAACAAATATCGAGCTCCCATTTTGTGCCATGCCTGTGGACTGAATTAATTTAACCCTTGCAACCCTGACTTCATGAAGTATTATTATCATTATTCCCATTTTACAGATGGAGAAGCAAACTCAGAGTCGAAGTTAAATAACCAGTGTGAGTTGCACCCTTTAAAGTCACCAACTCAGTCCCAGCTGCCTGAGCTTACTTGGGTGAAGCGCACACCCAGGAAATCACCGTGTATTTAACAAAACACTTGCAATAGTTAGGGGGTGAAAATAGTTTTGTGTTAACTTTGTATTATGGAAAACGTCAAACATACACAGAGAGGGAGAGAGAAGGGCCCAGTAAACGTCCATGTACCCCTCACCCAGCTTTAGCAGTTACCAAGTTCAGGCTACCCACGTGCCTTTCAGCTGTACGGCCACCCAACACCGCCACCACGCCCCCGCCACCGCGTTCTTTTAAAGCAAAGTGTAGACATCATGTTATTTTACCCATAAATACATTGATGCATATCTTCTCAACAAAGCATCAATACCATTAACAATGATCACTTCATATCGGCAAATACTAAATCAGTGTTCAAATTTCCCCAGTTGTCTTTTCTATTTTATTACTATTTCATTTTTTTAAGATTCTTTTTTTTAATTTGGCAGACAGACAGAGATCACAAGTAGGCAGAGAGAGAGGAGGAAGCAGGCTCCCCGTGGAGCAGAGAGCCCGATGTGGGGCTAGACCCCAGGACGCTGGGATCATGACACAAGCTGAAGGCAGAGGCTTTAACCCACTGAACCACCCAGGTGCCCCTGTGATTATTTCATTTCAATCAGAGATATGCAACTTGATCTAGCTAAACATCCAAAGAAAAACTAGTGCTTTCCACTGTTTATTACTGTTCAGAGTATCCATGAAGGTCTTTAAATCACCATATCCAGCTGCTTTGATTCTGCCTTGGTTACCCAAAGACCTTTTGACTGTCCCCTCAGCAGAAATGCACTAAATAAAACCTTACCGGTGGGTGACAGATCTCTAGCCATGAATAATCTGAGTACTTGGGCCCTTATCCTTATGCATGCCATCAGGTGACTTTGGTCTTGTCCTCTCACCCACTGACCTTGGTTTCCACATCTGTATAATGAGGGGTTAGTGACACGATCTCCAAATGTTCTCTTGGTCTAACTTTCTCTGGTCTAATGGATCTATGTTTATAAGTGGGCACTACTATGGCCCTAGAAACCCTCTTTACTAATGTTAACATCCTATCACTTCCTTTAAATGGCCACTGCTTCCCACACAGACTCTGTACCTTCCCAGTCACATGCCCACAGCACTTGATCCAGAAAACACTTACAGGCTAATAGGACCACTTTAATTCCTTCCCCAGAGCCCAGTGCTTCTCTTGTAATTAGTCCTATATCTTCCCTCCGGTCCCCAGACAGGTTCAAGGAGGGGGTCAAGTCCAATGTTGCCTCATAGAACCCAAAAACATTTTGGGGCGCCTGGGTGGCTCAGTTGGTTAAGCAATTGCCTTCAGCTCAGGTCATGATCCCGGAGTCCCAGGACCGAGTCCTGCATCAGGCTCCCTGCTCAGTAGGGAGTCGTCTTCTCCCTCTGACCTCTCTCCTCTCATTCTCTCTCTCTCTCTCTCATTCTCTGTTTCAAATAAATAAAATCTTTAAAAAGTTTTTTGAAGTTTAGAGAATATAAGGGTTTGTTTCATCAAATCCACAATCCTCTGGATCGTATCAAGAGGCTAAAGTAAATCAGTACCTTCTTCTGAAACTGAGATTTAAAGAAAAATGTCAAATATCCAGGCATTTCAGAGATGCCAGGAATCATGATTAAACTCTAAGACCACACAAAATGTTAAGACAAATTCTTTCTTTCCCCAATGCCAATCAGGCCGAGATGGACTTAATCCTTCAAGAAAGGCTCCTTCTTGGGCATGCCTGGGTGGCTCAGTTGGTTAAGCAATTGCCTTTGGCTCATGTCCCACATCAGGCTCCATGCTCAGCGGGGAGCCTGCTTCTCCCTCTCCCTCTGTCCCTTCACCCCCACCCCCACTTATGCTCGCTCAAAATAAATAAAATCTTTAAAACATAACATTTAATAAGGATTTAAAAAGAGAGAGAAAGAAAGAAAGGCTCCTTCTTGGCCTTGTGAAAACTCTCCACTTTAAGTCTATCTCCACTCTGAATGTTCTTGGACCGGTTCTTCCTTCACATTTATGTTGATGAATCAACTAATATTAATGTGGCATCTGGTCTCAGACCCTACCTCCAGGGAACTTCCAGTCAATTTGAAAATTCAGTGAACAGCACCCATTATTGCATGGTGCAAATGAGGGAGGTCAAAGAGCAGCCGGCATTAATGTAGGTTCTAAGATATGGGGATCAGGGGACCAGGCATCACAAAATCCAAAATGAGTCCTGGCTCTACACTGTATGAGGACATGAACTTTACAGAATCATTTCTTTCTGTGTCTCCATTTCCAGGTCTAGAAAATGGAGATGCAAACATGACTCAGAGCCACTCCATATGTTTGTACAATGACTGAATTTAGAGGGTGCCAGTCACAGCTACTGTTGCAGTACATAACCTGTGCAACTACCCACCACAACCTTACTAACATCTGCCCTCTTTCTTTCAGGGAGTTTGTTGTAGAGTTCAAAAATAAAAAGGAGAATGTGTGACATTTTCTTTGTTTATAGAGAGCTACAAAGATGATTACTGCAGATTCAGAGGAGAATGTGCTTAGATTTTCTTAGAGGAAGATTTATAGAACAAGAAAAGGGAATTAACATGATGACTAATGACTATTATGTGATAATATACTAACTGATTTCCATATTCACATGCAATACCTTACAAAGAAGAACTATCAGGTTTTAGCTAAGATTGCATAGCCAGCAAGGGGGAAGAACGAGGGTTTAAAATAGGATCTCTGCCTCCAACCACACGTTCCCTCATGCTCTTCACAACACCCAGAGAGTTCATTTTGCATGCGTTGATATCATTCCTTCCCAGTAGTTCTCTTTTGCCCTGTTCCATCTTCTCCACAAATGGTAAATAACAGTTCTCTAAGGAAGTGAACTGTCCCTTAGTTAGTTAGTTAGTTAGTTAGTTAGTTAGTTAGTTAGTAAATTATGACATGCCTAGGCACGCTTCACATACAGTGGAGGTATAATGAGTCCTTGCCAGTGAACTAATCAACCAAAAACTACAGAAAGGTGAGGAAGAGATATTCAATCGAACGATGTGAAACCATTGAGGCTGTACCGTCTATGGCCTACAAAAGCTGTGATTTCATATGTCTCCATATATTTAGTGGATTTCGTGAAGTTATAGCTTCATTTCAATTCATATTTTTAAACTGCACAGCTGTGACTGTGTGGTGGAAAATCTAGAGCAGTGGGCTTTCCCATGAGAATTCCACAAAACCCTAGGTCTATGTAATCCTTAAGCGAGGTTACCCCCTGTGCCCAAGCCTGCTGGTTTTCATGTCCCCATCTGGAAACTATAATCCAGTGAGGGTAGAGGCCCCAAATTCCTGGCAGCTTTGGACTCGTAAGTCCCATTTTTGAGCACTCTTGAATCACTTCAATTCTCTAAATGCCACCTCTGAAATGAACCTAAACATATAGCCACTCTGTCTACTTCCTGGGGTTAGGGCAAAAGGCCAAGAAAGTGGTAAGCAAGCAGTCATAAAGACCAAATGGATGACCAGTTCTGCTGGTAAGACACCAATGTTTCTGGCCTAAAGTGCTATGGCAAATGCTAAATATAGTTATCTACCGAAGGGCTTTCCAAGGAGAGAACATATTGAGGTAGGTAAACACATGAGGTCCAAAACCCAGGACTTCTGTGTTTGAAGCCAGTCCCTTCTCAGTAGGCCTCTTCAGCCGGTGGTATCACTTCCTGGGCTAAATGAATCTGTCCTTGATGTCCTTGAGGCCTGATAGGACGTCTGGGCCTTTCAGGAGAACTTCGAAAGGTTCTTCTAAGCCTGGGAGGTAGAGCCTATGGCAACATAATCCAAGCCCCCAGAACACACATGGCCCCCATTTCCCATAGAGGAAAGATTGTCTCTACCCTGATCTGTGGGAAATGCCCTCCTACATGGATAGAGACCCAGTAGAGGAAAGAGGGAAAGCTTGGCTTCTTCATGAAAGGATGAATGCCTGTGAGAATGGATGTGGGAAGGGGAATACCATTGGCCATCACACCTTTCCATCATCTTGTTAGGAAGACAACCAAGATCCTCGGCCCTCAGGAGCACCGTGCTCACTGTTGTAACCTAAAATGCCTTGGTGTCAGTGATCCAGAGGGGGGAAAGACATTTCCCTTGCAGAGCCTGAATCCCACCTGTGGATGGGAATCCCTCCTTAGCATCAGGTGTGGCCCTCTCCCCAGCATCTCCTTTTTAAGTATAAGTGGTCTTGCAAGGAAAATGCTTGAAATCACCAACTACTGAGTGCCTTTGCCCATTGTCCTTGTGGCAAATGGAGAGCATGGAGGAAGAATGGTCAATGGGAAGGAGGGGCACGGCAAGGAACAAAGGGGAGGTGATAAGACCAAGGTCTCTTACAGGTACTGTGGAGTTTCTAAGGAACAGGACACTCTGAGTGGGACCTTCCAGGGTGGAGCTCTGAGGTTGGATGGAGTTCTGAGGTTGGTGGCCTGCCATCTAAAGCATTTAGAAAGGACTGGACACTAAATACACAGGCTTAGCTGACATGCTCGAAAGTTCTCTCCACACCAAGAAAACTAGGGCTACACAGACCAGAGGAGATGTCCAAATGCCCCAGTAGACTCCAAACCTCTTGAACCAAGTTTTTTAAACATCTCCTTTCCCAACTTTATGGAGGGCTACAATCAGAGAACATCAGCCGTCTGAGGTACTGTCCAGACAGGTGAAGCTGGCAGGAAGAACCGGGTATGCTACTAAATTTCAGATGAGGGGACAAGGCTGAGTCTCACCAGCCCACCGTTAAATTACTCAGATGCCTAGTACCATGATACAGCCAACGTTGGTTTTAATAAATGCTAGCCACTCTGTCTACTTCCTGGGGTTAGGGCAAAAGGTAAGAGGATAATTGGCAGATCAGTGTGATTGATTCCAAGAGAATTATAAAATGAACAGCAATAACAATAAAAATGTCACCATATGTGATAGTTTTGGGTAACTGTGTCAGGATCTCCTGACATCCTCCTCCTAGAAGTTACTCCAACTGCGAGAGAGGCAGGGAGTGTCAGCAGATCCCATAGCTTCTCATTCTTGAAGAACAAGCCTGAACAAAGGAGAGTGAGAAGGGGAGGCCCGAGAGGGACCCTGGAGGGTGCTGTGGGAGCTCATCTGATCTGGACCCTTCACTAAGGATCCCGCCGTAAACAGTCCTCCGTGAGACTCACTGAGAGCACTCACTGGGGAGCGAAGGGATCCTGGGAGAGCAGAAGGAACCAGGTCAGCGAGCTGGGGCAGGAACGAACCTTGAGGGCTGGCAGGTGAATGCACTGTTGGAAAATAGATCAGAAAACACACATGTTTAATGTGAGAAAAACTGAAAATCAATAAGACCTGAGAAGACCTGAGGATGCTAACACAGAGTGAAGCACAGGCACGTGCCGGGTAGTTGAGAAGCCCAAGCTCGGCGTGACTGGGGGGCTGGGAAGCCAGAGGCACTTTCTGGACACACGGGAACGGATGGGCTCGATGCCAGAAAAAGTAGCACATGCAAATACGTGCAAGGATTCGGAAAGAGGAGGCACTATTTCCTAAAGGCAAGAGAACAGAGGGAGCAGGGATGTGACCCCGCCCCAGCAGGGGTGTAGTGGAGAGAGTGGGCGTGGGCCCTCCCTTCAGCTCTGCCCTTAGGGGGCTGCTGGGCATCCCAGTTCCCATGCCTCTACAGTCCCTACCTCACACTAGCATCACCAGGTCCTTCTGTGCAGGAAGTGTGGGGGCCGGGGGGTAGGGGGCAGAGCCTGCTGGAGCCTTCTTAAAGCATTCCCCAGTTCCGTTCCCCTTCTCTCCTCCTCCATGCTGGCCGCCTACTGGAAGCTCAGCTGGGAGAGCTGTGTCAGGTGCAGACAGAAGACTTTCTCCGATCTCTCTCTCACAGGACCACTATTTCTAATCCTATTCCCTCCCCCATCCCCAGGCTGTCACCTTTTTCTTGTCCCTTAGTGATGCCAAAATTGATCTTTGTGGGCTGTGAACAAACCATAGGAGCAACACCCCCCCTCAGGGGAGTACTGGCCTGCAGAATGACACGGCATTTCAGAGGCAAGAATCAGACCTAAAAAGAAGGCTCCTAGAGCTGTAGGATCCCTGTAGGCAAGCCCTCCTGTACAACCATCAGGACAAAGTCAGCTTATGTGCTAGGCTTCGGGAGCTGAAACAGATGAAGTGGCTGCTTGTTACAAAGTTACAAGGATGATGTGAAAAGAAAGAGCCAGAATGTTCTGGGGTCCTGTTTTTCCCTCCTACTGAACATACTTGCCGAGATTGTTACACTTATCTCCACCTATCAAAAGAATGCTGAAGGTCTTCTTTGTAATCCCGTTCTTCGGAAAATCCTTAAGAGCAGACTTTAGAAAACACATGAATAATTTGATTATATGTATTATATACCATTATGTAGTTATATACTATATATGGAGATATATTTAAATATACATGTTAGCATAAATGAATATGTATATAAAGGAGGCCCACAGGCACTCCATCCTGTTCCTACACAACCTCATATCTAGCTTTCAGGTAGTTACCTCTGCACTGGATTCCTCCAGCCTACATTTCAGCCCCTCTGGCTGCACGGCCATGATCTTCCAACAGGGCCTTAGGTGCCTCTGGAGAAGCATTAGGCTGCCTCCTTTGTGACATAGCCGCGGAAGGAACAATCCAGTCAGGAGAACCCCACCAAGGAAACGGCTGCTTAGGAGACCTGAGGAGAAGACCTGACACTCTGCAGCCTGTCCAGCCCTCATCTGTTCACCGGACTCCCTTCTGAGTCCCCCTTGCACCCTTATCTTTGGTAAACAGCTGGCCTCAATTCTCCTGGACCTTTTGGTCCAGGCCTTCGGCTTTCTACTCATGGATTCAGCCATCTGCATTTGGTTCCAGGTCCCAGTTCTAATTCTCCCCCAGAAATCTGGAGTGGTTGTCCAACAGCAAGAACCAAGATCAAAGCCTGGGAAGAGTGGTTTATTTCAGAGGGTCATAGAAATTTTAAGTGGTATGAGGGCCTGAAGGTCTTACCAGGTCACCAGACCCACCTTCCTGCTTTGTAGGATGACAAACCCAAGACCCATAGGGGCTAAGTGAACTCTGCTCATTCTACAGTATCTTACAGTTTTAAAAGAAGAGGGTTATTTGAGCTATAAGGAAGCTAACCTCTTCTGTGATTTTCCGTACCTGAGGCAGAACCACATTGATTGGGATTTCTAGGCTTTCAGGTCTGGTATCTCTTTTTCTTGTAATATTTGGCCTCGAGTGCTGTGGAAAAGAGAAAATAAGACGATTTCTGCTTCCCAGCCCATCCTCTGAGCCTCAGTTACTCAACCTGAAAAAAAAAAGAATTTCTACTCACTTAACCCCTCTTGTCAACTATGTACATTATGAAAATCTGAGTCTGAGCATGTGAAGATGGCATGTGACAAGATGCTTCTCTCTGGACAGAAATTTAGACATCTATTATAATTGGTGTAAAAACCTTCTAGAAAGTCCTTGGAACAGAGATACCCACACCTACTCTCTTTTCTAAGATTATTACTTTTAGCTCAAGGAAAAAGCCATACCAGTGTTAGGTGCCAGGTATAGGTCCTATGCAGGAGTTGGTCACCAAAACACTCAGAACATTCCAGAGGTGACATCACAAAACAATATGGTGTTTTTCAGGGCTCATGGTCTCTCTGAGCATCACAGGTGGGAATGAGGCATCTGACCATTAGGAAGATTTCACCCTGGTTGTGTCTACCTGGCTGGTCATGATCAGTGTGACACACAATAACCCAAACATTAGCCCCTGTTTGGTCATCCTTGCTGCTATTCCCATCCTCACTGCTGGCTGGCCTGAGATCCCTATCCTCTCTCTAGAGCTAGCATCTTCTACTTGGAGTTGTATCACTCAAGAAGGAAGAAACCCAAACTGAACTCATTCCAGACCAAGAGAAGATATAGAGTCTGAGATATTTTCTGACACCAACCAATCCTCCAGATCTCTGAGGCCAACTGGATGGCCTCATTCAATTCTGACACAATCTCTCTGGAGTTGGTGTCAGGTCAGCTAAGTTTAAGGGCTCAGTCCCTCAAGACTGTCCCCACTTCAGACACTAGTCACAACTCCCAGGCCACCAGTGTCTCTGACTGACCAGCTATGAATTAGGGGTTCCCCCAAACCCATCCTCAGCTTTAATAACTTGCTAGGACAGCTAACAGAACACAGGAAAACACCTTACTTACAATTAGTTTTATTATAAAAGACACAACTCAGAAACAGCCCAATGGAAGATGCTTAGAGCAAGAAATGGGGAGAGAAGAACATGGAGCTTCCACATCCTCACATGTCATACCCCCCCTCCCAGCTTCTCCATGTGTTCAACACAGAAGCTCTCCTAACCCTATCACTCAAGGGTTTTTATGGAGGTTTCATTACCTAGTCGTGACTGATTAAATCACTGGCCATTGGTGGGATGGAAAATTTCCAGTACAACCCTTTCCCTTCCCAGAGGTGGACGGGTGGGATGCTGAAAGTTCCAACCCTCTAATCACATGGTGATTCCTCCCACAACCAGTGCCCATCCTAAAGCCATCTACAGGCCACCAAGAGTCAGTGCTTGAGCACGAACTCAGGTATGTTCCAGCCAGGCTCCTTACAAATAAAAAAAGGCACTTCAATCACTCAGGAAATTCCAAGGGACCTGGGTAGCTCAGTTGGTTAGGCAACTGCCTTCTGCTCAGGTCATGATCCTGGAGTTCCAGGACTGAGTCCCGCATCGGGCTCCCTGCTCAGTGGGGAGTCTGCTTCTCCCTCTACCCCTACCCCCCTCATGATCTCTCCTTCTCTCTCTTTCTCTCTCTTTCAAATAAATACATAAAATTTAAAAAAAAAAAAAAAGGAAAAGAAATTCCAGGGGTTTAAGGACCTCCATGCCAGGAACTAGGAACAAAAACTAAACGGGTTTTTATTATATCCCACAGTGGGTATAATATCAAGACCACAGTCCTGATGCCTGGGCATCGTGAAAGGGGGAGCCCAGCCCCTGGCCTCAATTCTGTCCAATCATTTGCCTCTACAGATTGTAAGTGAGAGCCACCTTCTGTTTCCTAAGCCTCTTATTAGGCAGAGATCTCCAAATCCACATTATTATGCCGTCCTGGTTCAGGCTCAGCAGATCCAGGGATATCATAACTGCCCTGGAATCTTCCACACCCAAATGGCAAGCAAGCCTTGCTTTAAGAAAATCCAGTGTACAGAATGCAGAGACACATGCATGGCCAAACCAAGAAGGTAATTAATCACATCATCAAAGAATGGATCGGTCACCTCCAGCAGGTTCAGTTGAGGCCCTTCCTCCCACAGAAGATGCTTCTAGGGCCAAGGAGCATGAGCTCTGCCCTGCAAAGCAAGGTTCTTTCCAGAGAAAGGAATCTGCCAGTAAGCCTGATATGTTTTATTAGTATTATATATATATACACATATAAATATATATATAAACAAAATAAATCATTCATATTTGTTATTACTTTCATTTTAAGGGGAACTTCTCCAAGTGTTTCTTTTTTTAATTTCATTTCATTTTTTAAATTGTGGTCATAAACATGTAACATTAAATTTATGATCTTAAGCATTTTTAAGTATACAATTCAGTAGTGTTAACTATACTCACATCACTGTGCAAACAGATCTCTGGAAGTTTTTCATCTTGAAAAATTGAAACTCTAATTCCCCCTCCCACCTCCTCCCAGCCCTTGGCAACCACCTTTCTAATTTCTATCTCTGTAACTTTGACCAAGTTAAATACCTTGAAGGAGTAGAATCACACTGTATTCGTCTTTTCATGACTAGTTTATTTTACTTAGCATAATGTCCTCAAAGTTCCTCCATGTTGTGACAGGCTCTCCTTTTTAAAGGCTGCATTATATTCTTTCGTATTGATAGATTTTCTTTACCCATTCACCTACTGATGAGCATTTGGGTCGTTCCCTACCTCTTGGCTATTGCAAATAATGTTGCAGTGGGTATGCAAGTATCTCTTCAAGATCCTGCTTTAAATTCTTTTGGATATATACCAAGAAGTAGGATTGCTGGATTATATACAGTTTTATTTTTAATTTTTTGAAGAACCTCCATACTGTTTTCCTATAGCTCCCACGTCACCCTTTTACATCCCCACCAACAGCTCACGGGGGTTCCAGGTTTTCCACATCCTTGTCAACACTTGTTTTCTGTTTCTCCATGGGTCTCTAAATCTCCCTGGTGGTCTAGTGGTTAGGATTTGGTGCTCTCTCCATGGGTCTCTAGAGGTTCAATCTCGTACTATTAGAAAACTCAGTTCAGTTTTCCCTTATAGACGCATCTCACAGAAGCACCTGCATGTCACCCTTCGGGGCTGATCTGGGAAGACTAAATAAAGAGGGAGCTCGCTGTGTTCATTTCTGAGGGCTGCCCCAACAAAAGACCATGAAATGAATGGTTTTAAAAAATAGCAATTTTGGTCTCCGAGTTCTGGAGGCCAGAAGTCAAAATCATTGGCAGGCCCACAATCCCTCTCAAATCCACAGGAGAGAACCCTCCCTTGCCTCACCCGTGGCTTCTGAGGGTTGTTCACAATCCCTGTCCCTCCTCGATTTGCACCTGCCCCACTTACCTCTCTGCCTTCACCATCACATGGCCTTCTCCCATCATGTGTCTACAACTGTGCTCCCTCCTTCTAGAGATGCCAGTCACACTGGATTAAGGGTCCACCCTACTCTAGTATAACCTCATCTTAATCACGTCTGCAATGACGCTATTTCCAAATGAGGTCATATTCTGAAGTACTTGGGGGGTTTTTACTTCAACGTATCTTTTGGGGGTTGCAGGATACAACCCAACCCATAACAGAAGATAACATTAAGGAGATGAGCACCAGCAGTGCCACATACTTCATATGTACTATTTAATCAGAGTCACTGGGACATATGCGAGTCCTCCCAGAGTGAGAACCCACCCTTGGGGTCCCTAAGCCCATCGCCCTGGCCCATCTCCAACAGGTTCAGTTGAACCCCTTCCTCCCACCGAAGATAACTCTAGTGCCAAAAAGCATAGCTCTTCCCTGCAAGGCTCCTCATGGACAAAGGAATCTGCTAGTAAGCCTGATGTATTCTATTACTATTGTACATACTACATATTATTTATATTGGTTATTATTTTCATTGTGTGATTTTTGCCTGCTCTCGTTCTCTCTGCCTTCTCCACACTTTTGGCCATTTGGCACCTAGTTCCATGCAGTGAGGTAAAATCCTTACCCCAGCCCTGTCCTGAGGCCGTATCTGCAGAAAAAAACCCCACCCTATTTAGTTCCTCTTGGCTTTCTACTGTGACAACCCGCCCAAAATTATACTCATGATTTCAGGGGAAACTTAAGGAATAGCTCATTCGTAGAAAGGAAGTCTTACTATTGGATAATCACAAAAACTCCCAGGTCCAGATGATGGTGTAAATCTTTCCTTTTTCCATTTCAGTGCCAAGTGGTCCAGCAGAGTCCTCCTCTGATGGGTATCTGGGGACCATTCTGTCTGTGGACTCTCTCCCTCCTCACCTCTGCCTTAGTCCTTTGCCTTTCTCTGGTCAGAGCCCTGGCTCCAGGTTAAGAGGCAGCCACCAGATCTGTGGCTGACAGTGGTGGCCCTCAAAGCAGGACAGCGACTCATTACCCACTGTTATCTGACCACAGACCCTCCCTCCCATCCTGAGAGGGGGTGTGCTCTGGGGAAGGGAAGAAAACAAATGGACACATGGACTGTCCTACCACATCAGTGTAAAAAGAACTTCTTTTATTGACCCCAAAGGAAGGACATGGATAAGAATAAATGAGAATGATGGGCACCTGGGTGGCACAGTTGGGTAAGCATCTGGCTCTTGGTTTTGGCTCAGGTTGTGATCCCACAGTTGTGAGATCAAGCCCCATGGTCAGGCTCGGTATTCAGCATAGAGTCTGCTTGGGATTCTCTCTCTCCCTCTCCCTCTGCCCTTCCTCACCCCAGGACTCATTCATTCCCTCTAAAATAAATGAATAAATCTTAAAAGAAGAATGAGGAGGAGGGGGGGAGGGGGAGGAAAAGGAGGAGAAGAAGAAGAAATGAGGATGCAAATAGCAAGGTCATGGACACTGGCTTCAGCAGACCGTGTGCAAATCTGGAGGCAAAGAAATAGTTACTATATGTCTTAGCTTATGCCACAGCCTGGGTGACTTGAACAACAAATAATTATTTCTCACAGTCCTGGGCACTGGGAAGTCCAAGATCAAGGTGTTAGCAGATTTGGTTCCTGACGAGACCTGCTTCCTGGCTTGCAGTCAGCCACCTTCTCACTGCGTCCTCACATGGCAGCGAGAGAGAGAGAGAGTGTGTATGTGTTCTGGTCTCTCTTCCTCTCGTATTAAGGACAGGAAGCCTGTCCTCAAGACTTCACTAAACCTAATGGCCTCCCAAAGGCCAAACCTCCAAATACTATCACACTGGGGATTAGGGCTTCAACATATGACTTCTGGAGGGACACAAACATTCTGTCTCTACACTATGTGAGTTGGGCAAGTCACCCCACCTCTCAGAAGCTCAGTTTCCTCAGCTCCAAAAGGAAGAAATCATACATAATTTGAGAAAACATACATAAAGAAACTGACCTTAACAAGTTCTCAATAAATCCTCACTGCCTGGGAGCCCTCCTACCAAATCATCTTGCTCCCTTTGACTTACCATCTCAAGCAGCTGACACACAACTGGTGTTACCGTTAAAAAGTCTTGATACTACAGCTTACATGAAGGCTTTATGTTTGCCTGATTGATTGATTGGTTGGTAGCTTGGTTGGTTGGTTTTTGCTTTTAAGGGAGGAGCATTTCCAACAGGGCTGTCCTGGTACCGGCATCCACAGTTGCACATTAGCTGGGTTCCCTCTTCCTCGGCAGAATACGTGTATCTGTGACCCAGTACTGAGACGCTTCCTTGAGATTGCACCCAAAATGCCTGTTATTACTCAGATTAGCACCATCATCAATCATCCGCGTTCTGTGAACACCACAGTTGGTGGACGCTACGCGGAACATGGAGGTAGACATGCCTCATGGGTTTCTAATCTAAACAGACAGGTAGAGTGGAGACAAAGGAAAGCGAAAGCATGCATCTGAGACTCTACAGACTTTCTTTCCTCACCTGCAACTGTCAGATGATGAATCACAGAGAAAAATTTAGCAAGCAGGAGGGTCCATTAGAGAGCACAGGGCCCCTCACCCTTCTCTGAAGAGTCATAGAAACTGCAGCTGTTGGTTCAGGAGTCAGAGGTGGGAGGGAGGGGGGGAGGTACTTTCTGACCTTTCTCTCCTCATTGGCGGAGAAGGAGATGGAAAGTTGGATGCGTGTAGTAAATTATCATGATGCCTGTCGTCTCCCAATTGCATGACGTGGTTGCAAATGTGTTATTTTTGCTACTTAGGGAAGGGTAGCTCAACTTTGGTGCCGGAAACGCAGCCTGAGTGTAGCAAGGCTTCAGGCCAAGCTCTTGTAGGGACAGCTGGGGGCCCTCACCTTTTGAGGAAGCAGAAGGCGGCAGCCAGGAAGTGCAAGAAAGGCTGCTGGTCAGTCTATCAGGCAACAAATAAAGGTCAACAGCTGGAAAAATCTAAGAGGGAAGGAAGTAGAAAAAATGACAGCTATCAGGAACAGCTGGCTGAAGTGAATGGTTTGTTACTGCTAGAAGAGTCACTCATGTGTGGGAATACTAAAGGAAAACAACAGAGGTACAATGCCCTATAAAGTAGGATAGTTGGCATTCCAAAGTTCCAAACAGAATCAGGATAAGTAAATCCTTCTTGAAGTCAGGAAGGAGATCATGTGCCAGACTGATCCTCATAAGTAATTTCAAAACTTGGGGGTCTCCAGAGCTGTGTGCCATCTTTACAACCAGGCTCTCCTTCTGAACCCAGAAGCTGCAAGAAATTCCCCCAAAAGTTCTGACGTTTTCCTGGTATTAGACCATTTGTTCACTTGCTCCAAGAGAGAGAGACTCTATCAAAAGAAATCCTATGGAAAAGATTTTCAGTCTCTAAGAAATTCTCCTTTAGCTTAGAAAAAGTCACACCAAAAACTAATGTAAATTGTACATCAATTATACTTCAATAGTTTAAAAAAAAAAATAGGTGTGGGGCGCCTGAGTGACTCAGTCAGTTAAGCAATCAACTCTTGGTTTTGGTTCAAGTCGTGATCTCAGGGTGGTGAGATGGTGTTTGGTGTCAGGCTCTGCCTGATGCTTATTCTCTCTCCCTCTTTTCCCCTCCCCAACACCTGCTCATGAATGCACTCTCTCAAAAACAAAACAAAACAAAAATCGGTGACTACGTGAGCTCTGGCCCCAGTCAGAGACAATAATTGGCCTTGTCATCGCAGGTGGTCAGAAGCCATCGGAGCAGACGCTTCTGAACCAAGAGGCAGGTGGTCTCTGCTTCTGACCAACGGGGGCAAAATTGAGTCTTGTTTATTAGCACAACTCTAATTGTGATTTATGTGCTTCTGTATATTTCAATCTAACCAAAATTTAACAATCATCAAATTAGTTCTGTGTGTAATCTCTTCAATTAATTATCCATTAGTCACTCCTTAATGATAATGGAATGCTTATCAAATAGCGTGTGATCTCTGAATAGTGCTCAAAAAAATTGATTTAGCATTTTTTCAAGAAGTAACAAGGATTCCGTTTGTTCAGTTTGCTTAGTGAGGTTTGGTTTTTTTTTTTTAAGATTTTATTCATGTATTTGAGAGAAAGGGAGAGAGCATGAGAGAGAGAAAACCAGCACAGGGAGAGGCAGAGGCAGAGAGAGAAGCAGACTCTGCTGAGCGGGGAACCTAACGTGGGGCTCGATCCCAGGACCCTCGGATCATAACCTGAGCCAAAGGCAGGTGCTTAACTGACTGAGCCATCCAGACACCCCTTCTCAGTGCGTTTTAATGTGTTCAGTCTCCAAAAAGTGGGTCTGAGATTGGGCTTGCATCACTGTGAAGAAGGACCACCTCTTAAAGTGAGAGCATTGGAGGAGACATTTGCCTCCACACTGGGCACTGGACAGGCGCGCAGACTCTGAGTCAGACTACCTGTGTTGGAATCCTGTTTCCAGCCCCAGCTAGCTGTGTAACCCTGCCGCTGTCTTTTGCTGAGTCTCAGTTGCTTTGCAGAGAGAATGACCACGATCATTCTCACACTTTAAGGTGGTGATGAGGATTAAATGAGACCACACAGGACAGAAGAATTTCAAAACAGTGGTGCACAGGCTTCGCCCACATTGTCACTCAATAAACATTTACTGATTGTAAAGTTCGGAAGAACTGAAATCCTTATTAACGAATGCTTGAGCATCATCTCTGAGCAAGACAGTGTGCGTGGTAGTGGAGCTAAGGAAGGAGAAGGGGAGAAGAATTCAGAGGCCATCTGTTGCTCCCCAAAGGACTGTAATCGAATGAGAGAGCAGCACTGGGGGAAACAGGAGCTAGGAGGATAACAGCTAATATTTATTGAGCGCTTACTATATTCCAGGCAATATTTGAGCCCTTTAAGTACCATTTAATCTTCTCAACAATTCGGGAAGAGAGGTGCCTATTAATTTTATCCCCATTTTACAGGTAAGGAAAGCAAGGTACCAAAAAGCTAAGTGATTTGCCTCTCCTCACCCAGCAAGCACCAGAGCTGCGATAGAGCTCCAATTCTGCACCCTTAATATCGCCTGCCTATTGGGGAACAAGGGAGGATCCTGGACTTGGACTTGGAAGTCCCCAGTTTGCATTTTCCATACTATCTTTGTAGCCCTACATAATTCCTTCACCTCAGAGCCAGGATCTCCTCATCTGTAAAATGAGTTAACAGTCCCCAAGGCATGGCTGGTTGTGATCACAAAATAAGACGAGTAGGAGAGTTCTGCGTTGTGTCTGGCATGCTGTAGTTATCTAATAAAAGTTTAGGTACACCTGATTCTACATTGTCATCACTGCTTATAAACCAGAATTTCTATCAATTAAAGACCCCTTGCATCCCCCAGATAAAACCTAAGCTCTAAATAGGCTTCAGACTTTCATAAAGCTGACCCACACTATTTCAATCACTGTATCATAGAATTACACCTGATCATCGGTAATCTACAGTTGGCGAGCTACAAAGTCTTTTCCTAGTAAATCCTACCGATCAATTACTCTGAGTGTCACCCCTCACAGGTGTATTTCCTAATTTACAAATGCAATGCTTTTTTAAACATGTGATTAGGGTATGCATATTCTAAAACATACCCAAATTGAAATTTTTCCAAGATAAATGAAGATAAAGTGATTGTTTTTATAATAGTACTGTTGTACCTGACTCATCAATAATACAAAAAATATTTTGCTCCCACAAAAAATTCTCAATAATGTTTTCAGGAAGCACAGTGTAACTAAATATGGTCCCTTGTTTCTCAAAATCTCAGTTTAACACAGTGAGCCCAACGTCAAGTTCTACACTCAGCTGACTCAGAATTTTAAATTTAATGGCTGACCTCACTGGGTAGGGTACCTCACAAAGAGCGTAGATCCAAATGGTAAAATACATTAGTGACTGCAATTTCCAATACTCAGTATTCAGCCTTATCCCCAAATAATGCAAAATTTTTTTACTAAAATTTGCATCCATTTTCAAGACTTTTTTTCATTGAATAAGTTTGGCTTTGTTGTTGTTTAAAAAAAAAAAAAACTCTAAACTCTCTCACTCATTGTTAAAACATCATCCTTTCCATGAAGACAAAAAAATATCTGTGGTTTTTCTTCTTTTTTAAAATGGCTCCTGGACAGCACACTGTTAACAGTCATTGATCACCCCAAGAAAGGGTCAGCAAATTTGGACCACTTGGTTTATTTGTAAGAAGAGAGAACTGCAAAACTCCCTCCAGCACAAAGGATTTTTATGGTCATTCTCCACCTTGGTACAAAGTACTGCAAAAGTCCTGGCATTTTATACAACTTTCTCACTTGTTAAAATCAGATTAATTGCATCCATAATCTCTTCTATCTCGCTGCACACTTCTGGCTTTGCAGCAAGAACCTGACTATGACTCCCTGGAGGGGAAGGGAGTCAATTGTGAGGTGATGGATGGTGACCAGACTTAGGGGCGATCACTCCATTATGGACACAGATGTCAGAGTATGATGCTGTCACACCTGAAACATAAAATGCTATATGCCAATTTTACCTCAATAAAAAGAAAAGAAGAAGATGGTACCACTTGGAGAGAAGCAATGTCTAAAGTCAAAGGGCCAGAGCCCACGCAAGGAAGTGAGGCAGGCCCCGGGAGGTGCGTGGAGTCAGGAGAAGGTTGCCTGACTGTACCACCTTCCTCACTCTTTTTTTTTTTTTAATTTTTAAAATTTATTTTCAGCATAACAGTATTCATTGTTTTTGCACCACATCCAGTGCTCCATGCAATCCGTGCCCTCAAACTCAACACCTTCCTCACTCTTACCTCCTGCCCTGGGTTCCCTCTGATCAAGTCCAAGAAGCCAGAGAGCAAGAGCACTCCCAGTGGAGCCAGCATCTCAGAGCAAAGAGAAGGGCGAAGACTACATGCTTGGAACAAACAAAATAACCAGCACAATTCCCAAATGGGAGGAACTGACTGCATCCAAATCTATGTGAGGCACATTTTTTAAAATATATGAATTCCCCAGCCCCCCCCCACCAAAAAAAATTCAGAGTTAATATGTCTGGGGTGAATAAATAAATAAATAAAAGTTTAAAAAAATATATGTCTGGGGTAGAGCCTAAATACTTTTCTTCCCCCTCAAATTCCTTAAGTGATTCCAATGCACAGTTAAGTTTGGAAACCCTAATGTTATAAGACATACAAATGACCTTGAAGATTTCAAAAGAGGTCACATAGTGCCTTCTCACCACCAGTCCAAACCAACAGGGGTAAATCACCTTAAGAATGCTCTATAAAGGGACTGCGTCTTGACCTATATCCCCCAACTGGAGCAGCACTTAACCAGTCAAAAAGAGAGGCCTGTCTTACTCTCCACCCTCAAGTACTAATCCTGAGGATAGCTGTGCCTAAGGATACAATTTGTACACTTGAACTTTATTGTCCTTTTACCCCCTGAGTACAAAATACAAGTAATATCTCCACAAGAAAGACCTGAATCCTTGAAAACTCTTCATACACATACAGACTCTCAACTTTAAATGGTAGCAGGCTTGAGTGGGCTAAAGGGATTGTATTTCCATGAGGACCATCACTGGCAAGGCACGCTGCTCAGAAGTCTCACTTAAAGATCATTTTTTCCATTATAATCATTGAAGTGAAGCCAAGAGGGAAAAAATTTGGCATTCTGAACTCTAGAATCTTGGCTTCAGAAATGCCTATTAATACAACACAATTCAATTTAATAAAACTTACAAACTCCCAGTAATCCTCAAGGTGCTCTTAAAATTGAAATTGATTCTGTGAAACTGCTTTCACCTACTATCATTAAAGAAAATACCATTTTAACTCAACTCTTAATAGGGAGGTCATGAAGGAAACTATTAAGTCCAAGAATACAGAATGTGAGGAGTGTGTGGCCTGGATGAAACAGAAACAGGGTGGACACCCAACCCAGACCTTACCCTCACCTCAAACTGCAGGTTCTGGGTCTAGCAGATGCTCATTTCCGTAGGGCATTAAGTGAAGGAAATCACTCATAATTTCCAATCATACAGCATTGTTAAATGGCAAGTGGTTTTCCATAAGGTAGTTTCACCATGAACATGCCCACCATTGAAAGAAGTTTGACAGGCAGGTGGGGGGACATTTATCGACTAACATGGCCAGTGCAACAACAGGACTTTATCGACCTGCAAAAGTGGGAGCCTGAAAGCAAAGCTTAGGTTTATCCATGTGGTGAATGGGTCCCAAGGGCTGTGGTTGGGATCGCTGGGCTCCTGGGTCCTGTTCCTTGACAGTCTATTAATCTGCCGTGTAACCTTGAACCAAGGCTCTTAAAGGTCTCTTATCAATTTCCCACCAGAATAAATGCAAATAAAAATAAGCCTTCCTTAGAAATCCTATCATGGTCTAACTTCTTTTTCTACAGGTATGTCCTACTCTACCCAGGAGAGATGTTCCAAATAGCAGTGAAATACTTACAATGAATGAGAAATCAAATGGTTGTCAAGTGGTAATTTTTGGATGCTCTCCGGGAGTTGACTTTAAAAGCACTCATCTATAGGAATGGCTAAGAGACCAGGTGCCAGAGACAGACAGTTGTTTTCTTAATGTAGCAAGAAACTGTTTTTGGTAGATTAACCGACATTTTTCCCATCCCTTTAATTCCTGTTAACTCATGCCCCTTCTTCTTCACATGCTAGGACCTTCTACATTTACTACTGGGTCTGTGACAGCTTACCGATCACCAAAGCGTTGCACTCCTTCCCCTGCAGAGAGTCTAGATATCTCTGGGAGGGACTGTATCTCGAAGCCCCCATGAGCTAGGCTGAGGCCGTGCCACTGAGTTCTGCCCAAAAGAATGTGGGTAGAAATGACACATGCTGCTTGGGACCACCTCTGCACAGTCCCTAGAAAGACAAGGAACTGAATAGGATGCCTCATTCAGTGGTGAAATTCCTAGAGTCAGTTTAAGTCAAGAAAATAGGCAACAGACCTTTTTTGTGAGTCCTTTAGGGTCCCATACTTCCCTGAGGACCCATGTAGCTGACTCCCTAGCCCGGGACCAAGCACATGCCTCTGTAGAAATCTGACTAAGCATCTACTCAGTGCCAATGATACGCCAAGATCTCCCACATAGAAAAACAAAATCTCATTTTTTTTTAAAGATTTTATTTTTTTCTTAAAGATTTTATTTATTTATTTGACAGACAGAGATCACAAGTAGGCAGAGAGTCAGGCAGAGGGAGAGGGAGAAGCAGGCTCCCCGCTGAGTAGAGAGCCCAATGTGGGGCTCGATCCCAGGACCCCAGGACCATGACCTGAGCTGAAGGCAGAAGCTTTAACCCACTGAGCCACCCAGGTGCCCCAGACTTTATTTATTTATTTGACAGACACAGATCACAAGCAGGCAGAGAGGCAGGCAGAGAGAGAGGAAGGGAAGCAGGTTCCCTGCAGAGCAGAGAGCCCGATGCGGGGCTCGATCCCAGGACCCCGGGATTACGACCCGAGCCGAAGGCAGAGGCTTTAACCACTGAGCCACCCAGGCACCCCCAAATCTCTCATTTTTAAGAGAGGTAGAATTATCTGCATTTAACAGAGGGGGAAACTCAGGTCAAAGACATGCAAAGGACTTGCCCAAGGTCATTCACATTGAATACAGCCATGCTGAGGTTTGAGGCCAGGTTTTCTGGCTTTGAATGCAGTGATGATGACACTACCCTATCGCTTCCTCAATGGACAGGGTGCCCAAAGGGATCTCTAACTCTCATTCATCTGCTAGCCCCAAGGGCCCAGCCATGCAACGTAAGATATGAGCATGACTCATTGCAACCTACCTGTCTCTAAGGATATCCTACTTGAGATTCTGAGAAAAAAAATTAAAATGTTCTCGACAAATTGTTTGAGCCTCGTGATGAATGCATGGGCCACGGGGCCTGACCATCTGTCCACCATTATCCTTGTATGCTTGACCACTGCCAGGTGCCACACCACCCGGCATGGATTAATTAGCTGGTATAAAACAAGTTCAATGTAATCAATCATGCAAACTTGAGTCCTACATATCCAGTATTACTGAAAGCATACCGTAACCTTGGGACGCTAGAGGACTAATGACCAAAGTGGAGATATGAATAAGGCCTTAAATGCACCTGATTCATGTTCGAAACAGGTCTGATACTCACTTGCCCTGCAGGGATTCTCCCAACTGACTATTATAATCAATGAAAAATTCATGTGCCCCAATACATATAGATTTCTGATCATGTGACCCACTGCAGCAAAGCCTCGGACAACCCCACAATGAACCCTTCCTTTTGCTGGTTTCAACCAATTAGCCCCATACATTCCAGACCTACTTGTGAGACACAAGGAGCACACGGCTGAGGTTACCATGGCAGCCCCCCAATGTCTCCCTTGAGAAGGGCCTCCATTTGCAGACCCCATCCCCTCCATTATGGGACTACAACACATTTATCACCTTTACTTCCCAAGGGGGCCTCCAGACTGTCTGTGCTATTGATTGCTTCAGCAATTTACCAGGTAGGGAATTAGAGTTATGGGTTAGCAATTTCCTGTGTGCTTTTTGCTTCACTTCGGGAAGTTTGGTGCTAATTTAATCCTCGTAAGAATGCCGTGCTGCTGGGATGCCCCGATGGCTGGCAGATTGTTATTTATCTGCAAGACTTAGCAAAACTCACTGGCGGCCCATATGTCCCTGAGTGATGTCAGACACAAGTTCAGACACCAAAAGCTCATTCTGCCACGAGAAAGGACTAAGAACAAATAAAAGACCCAAATAGACAGAAAATGCCAAAGGCAAGGACAGGAAGCTGGGCATTCTCTGAACCATCACAAAGCTGGATTTTGCCCAGCAGTGGGGAAGGACGGGACTGAACTCCTACAAGGGAGACCACACAAGATGAGCATTTCCCTCCCTGGGTTTGGTTCCCAAACCAGTGTTCGAGTTCAGCTCGAAGCATCATCAGTCAGATGTACTCCACCAAAACAAGCCAAGAAACAGGGATAAAGAATCCTTCCTCCTTCTTCTTCCTTGTCCTCCCGTTCTCCCCTTTCTTCCTCCCTCCTTCCCTTCCTCCTCCTCCCCTTTCTTCGTTTTTTTCCTAATGCCTTTTGCATAATTCTGAAAACTCTCCTTTCCTGGGTTGGAATGACTCATGGCACTATAAATTCAAATCTTCACCTTATTCCTAACCCATGGGTAACTGGGACCAGGCGCTGGTGCCTTCAAACTCTTTACCCCCAAAAGAGGTGCTGGCAGAGTCCTGCCGCAGATCTGGCCTTCTGTGCTCCTTTAACTTGGGCCAAAACCCTTCAATCTACGGGAGGGTTTCCCACGTGCCCCCACCACCACACTGGGTCCTCAGACATCTTTTTCCTAATTGCTCCCCACCTATGACATTTTAATACCACAGAAACATAGATTCTGTGTATCTGTGTGTGCATTGTATGTTTCTCTGTACTTTATACATAAAAAAATAGTAAGATTTTTTTTTTTTTTTTGCCTCCCAAGAATAAACTTCTGTTCTCTTGGGAGTGTGATCACTGCCCCCCACCACAAGGAGGGAGAATGGAGGCCTTTGTGTACATTTATAGGTGTGATGGTTTATGAGCATGCCCTGTCAAACGTAGAAAAACCGGGAGCCTGCTAGATGGAAGAAGGAGCCACTCAGGTGGAAAGGACAGAGACAGAGCAGGGGGACCCGAGACTCATTTATATCCTTTCTAACAGTGTCAAGGGCTGGATTTAAAATTAAGCATATTTACTGGTGCAGCGTCCATTTACGAAAGCATAAATATCACCTTGATTTCTACAATGACTGCTTTTCCCCGCAATTTGGCAGGCTCTAAAGGAAGGTTCCATACCAGGGCCGATTTTGACTAACAAGGAACACCTTCTTCCAAGCTGCTCCAGACCTTTCTTCTGCCCACCCTCATTCTCTCCCTCTGTTCTCCCCCCTGCCTTGTGACACCCAGCTGTCCAGTAGTCCCCAACCCGAGCCTCAGGCCCTCCGTGGTGCTCTGGGCCATTCAGAGTTTATTACAGCATTTTCTAATTAGCCAGGAGTATTTTAGGCCCATATTTTTATTCCTCATCTCTCTGATTGATTTTCTAAATTATGTGTTAGCACGAAGGTGTTAAAAAAAAAAAAGAAAAGAAAAAACACTTAACTCAGCAGCAATTAACTGCAAAGCTTTTAAAGCTTCCTTTTCATTTCATAGGTCTTCAAGAGCCAGAAATAATATCAATAATACTGAAATCAAGTTGTATTTTACCCCTGGTTAAAAAGGCAGCAAGGGGCTTGAGAGGCACTATTTATCTAAGGCAACATTTGCTAATCTTTTCTTTTCTGCCTTCATGCCTAAACTGTTCGAATTCCCTACACACGCATCATGAAGGAAAATAAGGTTGGGCAGGATTTAGCTGAAGTAGACATTGCTCATAAAGACGGTGTATGAAAGAATGTTCTCAATCCCTGAACACTTTTAGAATGTCGACATTTTGTCTTGGGCAATGCTTAAGTTTAGGGCAGTTGGTGACAACCTCAATCCATTTTCTAGAACCAAAAAAGCCAAGCCTCTAAAAACATAACCCTTGAGGTTATTCTCAGACAGTTTAGAGTAAAAAGCATAAGCAAGAAAGACCAATCTGGCCAGTTGCCTCTTACCTCAAACACTGTTTAAAGAGCCCCCAGTTTGCAGGGAGCTTGGAGACCTGTTATTTTGCAGCAACAGGGAGCAAAGAGCTCTTTCTGGAATTTGGTATTCATCTGGAGATCCCAGTTTGCCCCTGGGGTAAAAGTCAAGATAACCCCCCAAGTTCATTCACAGTTGAAGATTGTAAACACCCAAGCAAAATTGTAAGTCAGGAAGAAAGACATAGACATCACTGGGATAAGAGGAATCATATATTGCCAGAAGAGGCTGATACCTGGAAAAAACGTCCCTTCCACTGCCTTCCACCTGTCAGTCACCCAGGGCCCACCTACAGTTTTTGATTCCTATTGCGCCTTTTAAGTCCGCCCTTGATGCTAATTTTGACCACATTTCACCTTCAACTTAAAAGTACTGGAACGTGAGGATGAACGGGTGGGAGTGTGTGTGTGTGTGTGTGTGTGTGTGTGTGTGTGTGTGCGTGCACGTGTGTGGTGTTTTGAGACAAGCACCCAGCCACTCTGACACTTGGCCTTAGGATGCTCCTTCAGAAGATGCAAAATTAAACCTTTGCTCCTAGGCTAACTTGTAAACTTGAGCTCACACACTTAAATTCCTCTTATTTCCCAACATACTGTATTTTCATGGATAGAGACCTTCATAAGCCATCTAGCTTTCCTTTTCGCCTTGACTGCCAGGAATCTCAAAGCTGAATGCTATGCTCAGTTGCGGTAACTGGCTTTAGCACACACTCCCCACCGCCATATCTCACCCCTTCCCCACCACGGCCCCCTCCTTCCTGTTCGTGGTGTGATATTTGGCCTTTGTTCTTTTATCCTTACTTGGAAATAACTTCTACAATAAGCTACCTTGCAGTTTTGGGGGTTTTGTTTCGTTTTGTTTTGGGGGGGGTTGGTGAAAATACAAATAAAAGAACTGAATTATCTTTAAATGACTTTTCATTATGGAGTGCCATCTTTGCGATACGCCTGAGTTGACATCCCTATTAAGAGAGGCTGATCTTCAGTGGCGATTTTGCAAGGCGATTAGCACACACATCAGAATTCATGAAACCTCCACGGCATTACCTGCTCCACACAAACAGAAAGTCATCTCTGCCGATCTCTGTTAAGTTTCCCCATCTATAAAGTGATAACAATGCTTGCTCCTTCTCCCTGTTACACTCATGTTATGAGGATCAATGCAGCAGAGGCTATAAAGTGCTCTGAGCTCCTCGGGGGACGGCGCTCTATAACTATAATTACCATTATTGACAGCAGCGAGGAACTGCTGTAGGCTTTTCAAGGAACAGCCGCGGCTCGGGCACCCGCCTAGTCTTTTCCTGGAGCTGCAGGCAGGCTGGGGCACAGACCGAGTTTGCCTGCTGCTAGGGGCATGCTTACCGCCATCTCCAATAACTGATATAAAAGAGATCTCAAAATGCAGAAAGGTTCCAAGAAGGCTGAAAACAACACATTACCACCGCTGCCCTTCAAAGGAAGCTCAAAACACCCAGCAGTACGTGAGCGTAAATGGGTGTATGGTGAGGACAGCCCGCGGCAGGTGGCACGGGGCCCGGATGCGTTCAGTTAGTCTACACAAAGGTAATCCTTTTCCTGGTTAGGGAAAGCTTTTATAGGCTCCCATTCCTTACACTGGAAAAAAAAATAAAGAAAGAAAAAGGTAGATGATGTCCATATCCATCAAGTTGTCGAGGCTTTTTATGACCCTTTTAAGACTACTTCTCCTGGAAGCCTGTATTCTCTCTCTCAAGGAGGTACCAGGACTCAAGTCCATGACTTTGTCACCTGCCTCCTGACTATGACTGCTCTCCTTTCTCTCATCTGACCACTGCCCCTGGACACCATTCTCAGCTCTGCGATAATTCCACGGGCACATCCCAGCTTCAGACAGCTCCAATTCCTAATCCGAACTTTGCAGCCAAAGCAATTCTCAGACGATATTTTTAAACGTGTCTTCTGATTCTTTATCTCAAGACCCTCTGTTTTGAATATTTCCTTCCAGGTCTTTTCTGACCCTAAAAAATATCAGGATACATCCTAACATCATACATCCATTTACTTGGTTCCCGAAAATGTAGGATTACCTGCTATTTTAAAAATCTGGGTACAAAAAAAAAATTTTTTTTTAAATAAAAATCTGGGTACAACTCTCCTAGTAATGGTGGTACAGTAGCAATGGCTGAACAAAAACTTCTAGAATTGAAAGAAATGAGATGGTGTCTGGGTCTAGAGACTATAAAGCTAAAGCAAAAAGAATTGGAGGGAAAAACCATAAATATATGTATGCATATGTGTGCAGTTCCAAGATTCAGTTGGGTGGAAAAGAAAAATACACTGTACTTAGCATTCTGCTTTCACCGTAGCATCAATGAATGCCAGGAAATGCAATTTCAGAATATCTGAAATTCAACTGCAAACTTGCATTAACACTTAGGAGAAAGGAAGGGAACATAAAGTGACAAATTTACTTGGAGTCGTGTAGACTCCTTTTTAGCCAAATTGCTGGTTTGAGACAGATCATCATCTCTGTAAGAACATGAACTGCAGCCTTGTCACTTTTCCCCGCTCTGTGCAAATACAGAGCTGAGTGATTGTGTGTCTGCCTTCCCCAATCAGCAGCCCAGTTCCAGTTCTCTGCGATGTGGTTAGAGGCAAAGAAGAACCCTCTCTGGGGACTAATGAAGGACTGTCACCAGAGGTCTGTGATGGATAATGGTGGAATAAATGTTATGGACGAGCGACACCTTCGCGTGGAAAGTACGAGTCTCGCTAACAAAGAGAACTGGCTCCGTGCTCTAGAGCACCAGTCGGCTAATAAGACATGGCTCTTAGTTGCTTCCATCCCTTGGCCTGTCCTCAGGGACTGTCACCTGCTTGTCCCAGATGCTCTGGTGTATTCCAATACAACCAGTTACTTAAATTGGGAGCCCAACTCCAATGAATGCTCTCCCAGATACTTTAAGAGAAACTGGAATGAGGGTGCCTGGGTAGTTCAGTCGGTTAAGCATCTGCCTTTGACTCAGATCACGATCCCAGGGGTCCTGGAATCGAGTCCCACATCAGGATCCCTGCTCTATTCCCACCCCTGCTCCTGCTCTCTTCCTCTCTTTCTCTCTCTCTCAAATAAATAAATCTTAGAAGGAGGAGGAGGAGGAGGGGGAGGAGGAAGAGGGGGAGGAGGAAAGAAAGAAAAGAAAAACTGGAACTACTGGTCATGACCTCTTGGGAGGTGGCTCTTAGCCCTGATCTGACACCAGCAGCCCAAAAGCAGCTCAATAAATGTGTGATGAGAAGCAATAAATGTACGAAGTGATTTATCAAATACGTAGATTATGACATGACTCTACCGTTCTATTTCGTCTGAAGATAGCCCTGAATCACCACACTAACCCTAGGAGCATCTCACTAGCCTCCTGTTAACAGAGGAAGAAACCGAATCACAGGAAGTGACTTGCCCAGGGTCATGCAGCTAGTGAGAGTCTGGGTCCACGCTCCTGCCTCTTCACCCCGCACTGCTCCTGCATGGAAATAAAGGCCTCCCCTCCTGGCCCTGATTCCCCAGAGCCAGTGACATCCAGAGGCAGATGGCTACACTGAGGTTCGGGAGAAGTGCCTATAATAGAAATTTTATGAGCTCATCACAACCTCCTTTCGGCCCTCTCTTGGGCTATCCTCCATCAAATGCTGGCAAAGGGGAGTGAAGACCAAAGAACGAGCCAAGTACCCTAGGAAACCTGTCTTCCTGTCCAGATGAGCACCTTTCTCCCTCCTTTTCCACTACCCCCTGTACAACTATACAAGTGCTCCCACAACAGGGTCTGCATTTCTCCCATTCTTGCTGCTGTTTTTGTCACCTGTCCTAGCAGAGCACTGAGAAGGAAGATGCACCCTAATGTGCCTCTATGTCCAAATTTCCAGAACTGAAGTTCCTCCTGGATCACCGAGGAAGTACATAATCCAGTCTTAGAGCCGAGCCGCAGCTCAGTGGAGATGTAGTACCAAGGCCACCCCACACAGAAACTAGGGGTCCTGGCTCTTGACTGACATCAGGTAAATAGTACTCTGTTGACACAGGCCACATCAACCAGTGACTGATTAAAGAAACCATGGAAAAGGGCTTAAGGCCATTTGTTCCAAACCCCTGCCACACAGTGGGATAATTTTTCCAAACCAATTCTTAAAGTTTGGTTTTGTTGTGTCAAATCCTCTTTGGTTTTGTGGTGGTATTCTTTTTTTTTTTTTTCCTTTAAAATAAAAAACCAGGGGCGCCTGAGTGACTCAGTGTGTTGAGCATCCAATTCTTGGTTTCTGCTCAGGTCACGATCTACTGGGTCATGGGATTGAGCCCCACATCAGGCTCCATGCTGGGTGCAGTGGCTGCTTGAGATTCTCTCCCTCCCCCTCTCCCTCTGCTCATCCCCACTGAGCCCTCTAAATAAATAAGTAAATCTTTTGCGATAAAAAATTACAAATAGGTAAATCCTCAAAGGGAGTGCTCCTCCATGTCCTTAAAATGAGACTGCATTTGACAGTGTCAGCCCCTTCCATGGATTTTGTTCCCACTTCTTAGCTTCAGTTCAGGTCCCAGAGAGCAGAAGGGAGGGTGGCGCCCTGCCCCCCGGCCACCGTGGTGGCCACTTAGGCATCTGGAAAACTCACACGTCTGTGGCTCCCCCACAGCCTGGCCTCTGGTGACCTCTGTCCCTCTGTCCCTTCTTGTTGGGCCACAGGAATCAGAGACCAAATTAACTTCTTCAAAATGTACTGTCATGTCAATGTGGCATCATCAATTGATGAAATTATTTTCACATATAAACTTAAACGAAACCAAAATGTGACTTACGTAGTTATTGGTAAGCCTATATGAGGATTTGAAAGCAGTAACAGATCTCAAACTACTTTGATAAAGCTAAAATACTGTGCACAAGTCTGAGCTATGTGTGTTATGAGATATATACATGATCCATATACACATGTGTACATATATATGCCTGTGTATTATGTATATTTAGGTGATGGACAATTAGAACTGGTCAAAAAATTTTCTCAACTCCCCCACAAGAAAAATCTTTTCCACCCATTTATATTGGTCATATTTTTCACCTATGTTCAAATTCTCAGTGGTTGGAGTGCCTGGGTGGCTCAGTAGGTTAAAGCCTCTGCCTTCGGTTCAGGTCATAGTCCCAGGGTCCTGGGATCAAGTCCTTCATCAGGCTCTCTGCTCAGCGGGGAGCCTGCTTCCCCCTCTCTCTCTCTGCCTACTTGTGATCTCTGTCTGTCAAATAAATAAATATAATCTTTAAAAAAAAATTCTCAGTGGTCTGGGCCAGAAAACAATTTCTTTCTGGTTGGTTCTACTGGCCTTTTTGTGAGGCAATGGCTGAGTATCAAAGAGCCAGATGGTTCACCAGCCCCTGCCACTTGGGCTTACCCCAGGTTCACCATCAGTGGACTCACTGACAGGCCTGGGAATTACTGACAGAAGCCATTAAGCACTTTTTTTTTTAATTGCTATGCTATCCTGTGATCTTTCTTGTAAATGATTTCCTTCTCACAACAATTGGAATGATCGATCAAGAGAGGTTTTCTGCAGAGAAAAGAAGAAATTTCACATTCCAATGAGGACAGCTTGTCACGAATTGTAGCAGAGGTTCCCACAGCTCGGGAAGAACAGTAAACAGAGCTCATAGGAAGGCCCAGCCGGTATAGCGGGGTGCTCTGTGGCAAGGCCCTAAGGACAACGGGCCAACAGCTGGGGCTCCACACAAAGCCCAAGGAATCGAAGTTGCTGGCCTCTATCAGTCCTTCGATCTTGAGCCCACTAGGCAATGAGCATGACTATCAGGCTTCTGTCTGTCTTCAGAAAATCCAAACCCACAAAAACAACTCAAACAGAAAATTCGCTCCTCTTGCTCAGTAGGCCATCTTCCTGTCACCACCACCAACCACCTCATTTCTGCCACTTGGCAAATGCCCATCCCCCTCTTGTGATGATATGGATGGATCCAGTGGCGCCTTTGGGTGAGATCACTGGCTTTATGTGGTCTTCAGTGGAATACAACAGAAATTTCGAGGCATTTAATTATTTTCCATTTTTCCCTTATTTAATGTTTTTCAAAGTTCAGAAGTCATACACTCATTGTGATACACGAAATGACATAAAAGGTTCTGAAAACAGCATTCATTGCCACAGGCCCCTCCTCCACCACACGTGCACCCAATAACCCACTCCTCTGAGGAATCCGGAGTCAAGGGTGTGTTCTGTGGCCTCATGTACAGGTACTCAGGCAGACATGCACATACAGTGGAGGTTTTCTGGCTTTTGCTTATAGAGATTTTTGGCCAAGATTTTTAAAAATCACATCGTACTCATTATTCGGCAACTTGACTTTTTCCCTCAACAACCGTGGCTGCCCTCCTTTGTCAGTTAGTCATTGCGGCGTAACTGACTGATTTCGTGAGGGTTACCAAACTACAGCCAGTAAGCCGAACACCTGTCTTTGCAAATACAAGTTTTATGGCAGCCCAGCAGACCCCTTCACTTCCCTCTTGTCTGAGGCCGCTTGTGTCCCACAACACAAGAGGTAATTAATTGTAATAATGATCCTATAGCCCACAAGCCTAAAGTATGGACAATCTGACCCTTTAAAAAACTTATTGCCAACAGGGGTGCCTGGGTGGCTCAGTGGTTAAGGTCTGCCTAGGATCAAGCCCTGTGTTAGTCTCCCTGCTAGGTGAGGAGTCTGCTTCTCCCTTTACCCTTGCTCATGCTCTCTCTCTCTCTCTCTCACTTTCACTCACTCTATCAAATTAAAAAAAAAAATCTTAAAAAAAAAACCACCAGGGTGCCTGGGTGGCTCAGTGGGTTGGGCCTCTGCCTTCAGCTCGGGTCATGATCTCGGGGTCCTGGGATCGAGGCCCACATCAGGCTCTCTGCTCAGCAGGGAGCCTGCTTCCTCCTCCCCCTCTGCCTGCCTCTCTGCCTACTTGTGATCTCTCTCTCTGTGTCAAATAAATATAAATAAAATCTTAAAAAAAAAAAAAAACCACCAAGGGGCGCCTGGGTGGCTCAGTGGGTTAAGCCACTGCCTTCGGCTCGGGTCATGATCTCAGGGTCCTGGGATCGAGTCCCGCATCGGGCTCTCTGCTCAGCAGGGAGCCTGCTTCCCTCTGTCTCTCTGCCTGCCTCTCTGTCTACTTGTGGTCTCTGTCTGTCAAATAAATAAAATCTTTAAAAAAAAAAACCAAAAAACACCAAAAACTTTTTGCCAACCCCTGTCTTAAAACAGCAACCATTTATTTCCCCATGATTCTATAACTTAGCAATCAAGACGGGGCTCAGCCTGACAGTTCAACTGTCCTCCTGCTCTAGGGTCACTCATGTGACTACAGCTGTTTAGCATCTAAATAGTTCAAAGGGCTTCACTCACAAGTCAGCAGCTGCTGCTGGCTATCAGCTTGCCAACGTGTGTCCAGATTCCTTCATATGGTGGCAGCATTCCAAGAGGGTAAGCCCAGTGCACATACAAGCCTCTGCTTGCGTCCATAGTGTCCACTCATATTTACACATTTTTCTCCTGAGTTTTTTGTTTTGCTTTAAGGTCTGGTAAACCTGTAAGGGATCGCTGTATTTACACTATATATAGATTTTAATACATTGTCTATCAAAGACACTTTCAATCTGTATGTTCTCTATATCATACAGTCAAGCAAGTTTCTTTCTTTTATAGATACTGTTTTCAGTCTTAATGACAAATGTTTCTCCAAATCTTGGAGTGTATTTGCATTTTCCCAGACTTTTTATAAAAGTTTTATTTGTTTATTTATTTGTTTGACAGAGAAAGAGAGAGAAAGAGCACAAGCAGAGGGAGCAGCAGAGGGAGAAATGGACTCCCTACCGAGCAGAGAGTCTGCGATGGGGCTCGATCCCAGGACTCCAGGATCATGACCTGACCTGAAGGCAGATGCCCACCTGACTAAGCCACCCAGGCACCCAACTCAGGGTTTTGTTTTGTTGGTTTTTGTGGGTTTTTTTGTAATTTTTATTGTTCTCTCTCTTTCTCTTTTTTTTTTTTTTTTTGGAAGAGAGAGAGGGGGGCATGCTCACGTAAGCAGTGGGGAAGGGCAGAGAGGGAGAGAAAATCTTAAGCAGGCTCCACACTCAGCCCAGAGCTCAATGCAGAGCTTGATCTCATGACCTTGAGATCATGACCCATGCCAAAATCTAGAGTCAGATGCTGAACTACCTGAGCCACCTAGGTGCCCCTTTGTTGTTCTCTTTTTATATTAACTTGTTAATCCATTCAGAATTTTGTTCTAGACTATGATAGGAGCTAGGATACCAACTTGATTTTCTTCCAGATGGAGAACTAGTTGGGCCAACATCTTTGATTAAATAAATCAAGCTCTTCACTCTGAGTAGAATCCATTCTGGATTCTCTACTTTGTGTCACTTTCTCTTTGTCATCATACTTATATCAGGTTGGTTTTATTACAGTGGCTTTGGCATGTTTTCTGAAATCTGGTATGGAAAAGACCACCTTACGATGTTTTCCTACTTTTTTTAGCAACCTCAGATATAACTATTCTCCCAAATTAACTTTAAGATCACATTATTCAATTTAGAACCAAGCAAACATATAAAGATAACACTGCTGGGTTTCTAACTGAAATTGTATTATATTTATGATAATTTGGGGGAACTGACATTTTTAGAATAATCATGTCTTCTCTTCCAAGAATATAGTGTGACTTTTCATTTGTTCAAGTAACACTTCTTTTCTTATACTTTATATATTTTTTTCTATTGGCATGTTATGAATTTTATAACTAGCGTTAATGACATATTTAGGTTTTACCTGGGTGTTGCTAAAATGGAGAAGAGTTACTGATTTTATACACTTAATTGGTATTCAAACGGTTTAACAAATTCTCTATTCTGGTAGATTTTCAGAGAAAATAGTCATATCATATGTAAAAAAAAGTTCTCTCTTTTTTCTCATTGCTTATTCTGATTATAAAAATAACAATATAGCCTGTAACAATGGAAATGCTGCTTTAAGACAATAAACAATCAAGCTCAAATAGGAGGAAGATAACTTTTTATCTGGGATGAGGAGGATATGGGGAAGGTAACAGTGGGTACCCATATCCCCACTATTCTCTTGGACCAATTTACCCAATGAAACAGGAACCAAATATCTGAGAAATTTCTGGATAATTACCAATATCCTGGAAAGTCCAGCCCACAGATATTTAAGTGGAAACACTTAAGTTCTATCAAGCAGCATCAAACTACAACTGGGAAATCATTTATTTAGAAAGTACAGCTTAACCCCCAAATTCCCAGTCAGTATACAACTGATCTCATGGATTAACACACAGAAAGCCAACGCCACAGTGTACAAAATACAATATAGAACTCTGCACAATTGAATTTTCAGGACATCATTTGTTGCACTAGTATTACTGTTTTTGTCTTGCAGTGTTTTGTCTTGCTTTGTTTTTAATTGGCCTTATGGCATTCCTTGAGGTATTCTAGAGCCTTTAAGAAAATTATTGACTAATAATAGCAGGAAGGAGACATCTCAGTGCAGTTCTTACTTTTAATAGAAATTATTTTTTGCTTTATTATTCATACTAATATTTGCTGTTGGTTTTTGACAGCTGATCTTTGTCATTTTTAGGTCCCTTCCTTTTGATTAAGTCAGGAAGGCCTTTGGCTGAAAGTAGCAGAAAACCTGATTGTAGATTGCACCAGCAATATGGAGGCAAACAGGGTCTGGTGTTCATTTAGCGGTTCAGCAAAGCTGAGATAGAATATGTGTAAGTAGGTGGCCCATGTCTACTGTGTAGAAGAGATAGGATCAAGTGCTCAAAAGAATTGTGAATTCAGTGAAGAAGAACAAGGAAACAAGAAAAGGAGAGAGCCAGGGTATGGGGTGGGCTAGAGAGAAGAAACAGAGAAAATCCTCTCCTGAGGAGGAAAAAATGTCCCACAGCATTTCCTGAGAGACAACATGGACAACCACATGGATGATGCCATCTTGATTTAAAAGCTTTAGATCTCCCTGAACTTGCAAACCTTTGTAGAGGACTCCAAAAAAAAATCACGTAATCCCATGTGACTAGATAATTGTGCCCTTCTGTATATTGGTCCACTCTGGGACACTTGAGTACAACATCTCACATTATAGGAACAAACGAGCCGAACCAGTGGGCACCGCCACTCCGAGATCTAGAAAGAACAATTCTCTAAGGTATGACAGCACCCTATCCTATAGGCTTGGAGCTGAAAGTGAGGGTGGATAGTGTCCTCTGACGTGGTTTCTTCTTCTTCTTCTTTTTTTTTTTTTTAACTTTCTCATTCTTTTTTTTTTTTTAAAGATTTTATTTATTTGACAGAGAGAGATCACAAGTGGGCGGAGAGGCAAGCAGAGAGAGAGAGAGAGAGAGGAGGAAGCAGGCTCCCTGCAGAGCAGAGAGCCCGATGTGGGACTCGATCCCAGGACCCTGAGATCATGACCTGAGCTGAAGGCAAAGGCTTAACCACTGAGCCACCCAGGTGCCCCTGACGTGGTTTCTTCTTAATGAGATGTAGAGAGCCTACCCCTGGGACTTCAGAATAAAGTCTTGGCTTTCTCAGGAGCTCAGCACAAGGGTGTATAGGTTTAGCATCAAAAACTTCATGCAAAAATAACAAGCTTGGCTCCTGGGGCTTCCTTTAGTATTTCAGAAACAACTCAAAGCAAAGCTCCAGGCATGCATGCTACCATCAAAAGGGGACGTGGATTAGTTAAACTGGGAGGTAAATTATTTCTGGCTGCTGTATAGCTTCAAGTTTCCCATTATTTGATTAATAAGATGAAGTCTGGGTTGTTTAGAACTCTTTTTTAGCCTCTCATGGAAGAGTAAACCAATTTTAGCCAAAATATCTAGAAAGTAAAATCAAGATTGAGGAGTCTCAAAGCGAAATCTTGGACTGAAATAAAATATTCTGTATGATTTGTCTTATGAAAAATCAGCTTCCTAGTGGCAACCTAAATGAGCTTCAATTTAATGGTGCCATGAAAATGTTTCCTGCTGTACTAGGAGACACGATCTCATAATTCCTTTGTGAACTATGAAGGAAATCTATCATTGAGGCCTTGTGGGCAGGAACACAGATTTAGGGGGTCAAAGCACCAAGCATTTCCATCCATGACCTCACCACATGAACCCCTAATTAATTATGGGTATCCTAATGTGAAAAATATTTTCATAACTGAAGGGTGACCTACTCCCATTCAAAAGCAGACCACAAATCAGTCACAACTCCCCAAACACCATGAAGGAGCTGCTCAATTTGTATCTGTGTTGAACTTCAAGTATTGCATAATTTATATCTAAAATCCACTCTCATACATCTGCTAAAAGACCCACTCTGACCTTCGCTCCCAATCCCAACTGCATTAAAAGGGACAATAAATCACTGGAACACAGCACCCAATCATAGCCCGGCTCTCTCAAAGCAGGCAGGTTTCTCACCTTGATGAGTTCATCATCCCCTAGAACAGGTTATAAAAACTGTTTGCATGTTGAGGTAATAATTCAAAGACTCTTTGTTTTACCTGTGGCTCACTAACCAGCCAGGTGAACCAAGCGTGCACATCAACAAATGGAGCTACTAGGTTCCACTGGGCCTTCCATTTACCTCTACCTCAAGAAGACCAAACCTCAGATCTGGGTCCGCACCCAGCCATGGATGTGTCCTCAATTTAACAGAGCTCTGCTTTAGGCTCAACATACTTTATATCCAAGGATAACACAAAATAGAAGGATGTGATCTTTACATCTAAAGATGCCCTTGACGCTGAATCCAAAGTGAAGATATATTTTTACAGGAAGCACACCTTGTCCTTTCCTTACGGCAAAGCTTTGGTTTCAAAGCACAAATATTTCTTGATCGCTAAACAACAATATTCTGTCTTCTCTGCTTTGCCAGGGAAGGAAATCTCTGAAAATGTCTCTCAATTTCTGGAGGCAGTTTTATCAGTTGTGCTGTTAATGTAGATGGTAGGAGGCCTACTTCCAACTGAGTACTACAGAGAACCAGAAGCCCTACAATTTCCAGGTAGATTTTTCCAAAGAGATCCAGGAAGAACTGTGGGGAAGTCTCACTACCAACTGCCACCCAGCAGTGGGGCAGCTCAGGACTTTCCTTGGCAACCATAGTGTCATCTAGAAGGGGCTTGGCCCGTCCAGGGTGGTGGCAGAGAGCTGGTAGGCTGGGACAATGGCCAAGCTTGGCCCCCTATGAATATGTCTACAGAGAGCTAGTGTTCTTGAAGTTGACATCTGTCTGTCCTATTCACAGGGTTCTGGGTCACTGACATCCACAGTAGGGTATTTGACTGAGGCCTTGTCCCCACAATCTACAAGGAACACATGTTGTTGGCTCCCTGCTGAGCAACCCCCCACACTTAGGAGTATTTCAAATGTAAGCTGGTTGCCTGCTAGAAACAAGGTAAAGGAGTTTAGAGCATACTTCTTTACCTTCTAGTTTTATTAAGAGATTTGAATTTTCCTAGGCAGGATATAACACAACAAGAAGAAAAATCTTCCAAATGGGCCACTGTCTACAGTACAATGAGATCTGCCATACAACAACAAATATAAACCCTCATGAGAGACCCTCACATGGTGTTTAATTTCTTTTTCTTTCCCCCCTTTTTTTTTTTCCCTTGTCTTTAGCTATTCTTCAGCAATGACTTCCTTCTTGTGACGCCCTCAAATGTGGCTCAGGGCTCTGTACAGTACAGCCAAGTTAGCCATGTGCTGGTTCATCTGTTCTTCCTGTATTTCCGGGCCCAGAGACCTTCCCCTGCCCTCCGTTCCCCTGGGGTACAGTTTGTATGGCTAGAATGCATACAGAGATACATAACAGAGCTGTCGTACCTGCAGAATGTTCTTCCAGTCTTCAGGCAGAGACAACACCAGGGAAGCATACCTCCAGGAGAAGAAACGCCAATTGTACATGAAGAAGCAGGATTTTCAAAATATTTTTCATTGCTGTCCTTTACGGGGGGAAAAAAAAAAAAACAAAAAACACCTCTCTGAGTTTCAACTGTCAGGCCAGTTACTCTTAGAACGAGAAGGTAGAAACCCAAATGAGAAGAAGAATTGAGGACAGCTATGTATCATTAACTAGGATGGGATGGCTGGAACCTGGTAGTGAGTGAAGACCCTGGTGGGGGTTGAAACAAAGCTCCGGGGTGCCTCGATTCTAAAAGGGGATAAAGGTGGTGTCCGGCTTTATAAAGGAGAGCTGCCCTTGGCGGTCTTGGCAACACAGATAGAACTGTGTTCTATCCAACTGTACTATCTGGAAAGATGTTAAAATGGATTCTCTGTGAGTCCGTCTGCAGTCACGTGGAACAAAGGGAGGTAAAGAGAAACCATCAGCATGGGTTTGTGAAAAGTATATGAGCAGCCTGCCTTTACGTGGCTCCATGGTAGAGTGATAGGCAGATGCCAGAAAGCAGTAGATGTTATTTCCAGAAACTTCAGTTAGGCTCGGGGAGCTCTTATTGCCACCAGCAACCTAGGCAACTGGTCTTTGAATAGGTGATCTTGGGAGCTGGAGAGGACAGAAATCCCAGCTTTGGGGATGAGGAGGGGACACAAGGCAGGGGACTCCCCACCAGGTGCAAGAGAGGCCCGTTCACCTCCATCCCTGCTTCAGGGGAGGTGAACAGCAGCAGGATTTCTCTGGGCCCCTGTAAGCTACTCTCTTTGGTATCATCTGGATGGTCCCCCTTAATCCTAAGGGACTCACTGCTTTCTCCTTTCCAGGGTTTCGAACTGCTCTGTCAAAGCCCATGTTGAGAAGTAGCAACAAGACTTAACCTGCTGGAGTGCCTGGGTGGCTCAGTGGGTTAAGCCTCTGCCTTCAGCTCAGGTCATGGTCTCAGGGTCCTGGGATTGAGCCCCGAATCGGGCTCTCTGCTCAGCAGGGAGCCTGCTTCCCTTCCTCTCTCTCTCTGCCTGCCTCTCTGCCTACTTGTGATCTCTCTCCGTCAAATAAATAAATGAAATCTTGAAAAGAAAAAAAAAAAAGACTCAATCTGCTTATTTAACTCTTTTCAAACACACAGGAACATGTCTTCATTAGGTGCTGGTGACACTTCTGGTGGCTTTTGTGGATCCTGGCAAAGGAGTCAACTTTCCTGATGCGCGCTTTTCTGAACCTGAACCTAAATTAAATATTTACTATTTAATAAATATTAACCATTGCTAAAGTGGCCATTTGTCCTCATTTGCCCAGACAGCCCAGTTCATGTCTGTTGTGCTGGCAAAATTATTCATCTCTCCCTTCTCACTGACAGGGGGTCCCAGCATGGATGACCCATCATGTGCTTGCCCCAGCCAGAGGGTGACATGGGCAGTGCCTCTCCTCTCTTGTCCTCTCCTCTTCTCTCTCCTCATCATCACCTCTTTCTCTCTAGCTCATTACTTTTTAGTCATCCCAGACATCATGAATAATTTATTATGGATATCCCACTTACTTCCAAAAAGGATTAAAACAGAATACAATGCATTCACTTGGCAAATATTTCGTGGAAGCCTGAAGTCCCACAAACACTACCCGAAGGGATAGATATGCACAAAGTTGTTCAGATAAAAGTTAAAAGTGAGGGCAATGAAAAACACACGGAGGAGGTTACTGCACTAGAGACTATGGGGGAAACAGTACTTGTAATTCCTTCTGTATTTGACTTTGAGCTTCCCAGCAGTAAAACCAAAAAGTAAATTACAATATATAACATCAATCACATCGCCTAAGGAAGTAGGACTTTGACCAAAAAAAAAAAAAAAAAAAAAGATGCTTTTTCTTCTGACACTAATTCTTATAGAATTTAATCATTCATTCAGTAAATAGCTATTGAGTACTTACTTTGTCCCAGGCAGTGTTCTAGGTGGTGAGATACAGAAGTGAATAAAACAGAGCAGAGAGACAAAAATCTCTGCCCTCAAGGAACTTCCATTCCCAAGAGCAAAACAGACAATAAATAAAATATACAGTGTATCAGACAGTAATAAGTGCTATAGAGAGAAATGAATCCAGAACAGAGAATAAAGAGAGGTCAGGGAGGGGCCTGCAGTTCTAAGAGGAAACACTCACCCCTCTTCCCTGCAGAAGGTAACATCCAAGGAAAGATGAGACATTAGGGGAAGAGGGAGGGATCATGCGGCTCTCTGGGGAGGAGCCCTCCAGACAGAAGCCTCGATACAGAAGCACGTGAGGTGAATCAGGAACAGATTATGAGAATATCAAGTCAGAGATAGGAAGGTGGGAGGGGGACCGGAAGTGGAGATCTTGGGTTTTTCCTCCCAATAAGACAGAAAGTCATGGGATGATGTTGAGCAGAGAAGGGTCATGACCTGACATATTTTAAAGGATCATTCTGGATGCTATGTCAAGTATAGATGTAGAGGAACAATATGCAGAAGTACAGAGGCCAGCGAAAGAGTCTGTGGAATTTTCTAGACAAGAGAGGGCAGTGAGAAGTGACCAGATTCTGGGTGTGTGTTAAAGGTAAAGGCAACAGAATTTGATAACTGGTTACATGTGAGGTTGAGTGAGAGAAAGAGAAAGGCCAAGAAGGTTCCAAGATGCTCATCCAAGCAGTGGAGTCGCTGTTTACTGAGATGACTGAGGGTAGAGCAGATGGTAGAGGAAGACTGGGAGTTTGATTTGGGCTCTGTTAAATAAGATACACCTACTGGACACCCAGGTAGAAATGTCAAGTTAGGCAGGTGGTCAGATATGAGTCTGGGATCCTCATGAATCCTCACATAAAGGATATGGAATGGTAAAATGAGCAAGGTATTTAACAATTAGTTTTTGCTGAAATACAGAAACACTTGTCTTATGACCATTTTCTTTCAGTCTGAGATAAAAATCAAGGTCATATTCTTCAATCATAGCTAAGTGAAAGTATTTCTGGAAACAGCCAAATTAGTATAGTAAATGTCCTAAAACATGTTGCCTTTGGGAATCTTAGAACAAAGATACAGCTTTACCGAAGCTGTCGGAATAGAAAGTTTACATGGATGCTATATGTTTTCTCTCAACTGTGTTTCAGATTTGCCTTTGGAAAGAGCGAGCTCTTTGATTTTACTTATTCTCTGGGGTAGATGGTTAAGTGGTAGGGTTGACGTTTTGCTATGAAAAGCAAAAAAGGAGCCTGGTAAATTCCTACCAGATCAAAGCCTGTCTCATTCTTACTTGTAGGCAGGTCATCGGAATACCTGAAAGACCTACTCAAAATTTTATTTTAAAGGAGTTGTATATTTACTCAAATGGGCAGACAAATCCCAAGCTGAGACCTCAGAATGAGAAGCTGGTGCTTGCAACAATTTGGTATTGTCCAAGTTAAGATGTACTGTTTTTCCTGGCAAAAGGATGGATCTCAGACTGTAGCTTACACAGGCAGGTATCAGTTAATCCTTTCCCCAGCCAAATTATAAAAGTGTCTATAATTCCCCCAAGCCACAGTAGTCTGGAGGAAAAAAAAGTTGTGCAACTGTCAGAAATGTAGCAGAGCTTTCAAAAACATGTATCAGCAACATAAATGGGAAACCTATATCGCAGTTGGGTTTTACCTCTTAAAGTATAAAAATCACAGCCTTTTTAAATTCCTTGAAACCAGAGATTCAGTCCGTATTCCCAATAAGTCCTAGAACAAAACCAGCACATAGTAGGCATTCATAAGATACTGACAAAGTAATGAATCAGTCAACATCAAAAAATTAAAACAAGCCTATGAGCGCCATCTTGTGGAAGGCCTTACCATGACACCAAGATTATAGTCTGGGCAGGCCACTGAAATTTCCGTGACAGAACCTGAGGGGCTGTGGACTATTGGGAGTAGTGGGCTAGGAAAATGCCTTGAAGCTGTGTTTGAAAACCAAGTATGCTCTTTACTTAGATTCAGGTGAGCTAGGTAGACATTACAGGGGTCTACAAAAGTTCCCCCAAGCCAGCCTTTGACACTGGTCCTGAGAAAACTGAGAGGTGTAGCTCTCCGAAGTAGTCCTTGACCAGTCTTCCCTCACTAAAAACTGTTGTATAACCTTGACTCAAATTCTTCCTCTGTGCTTCAAGAGATCCTTGGGAACAGAAGATCCAAAGAACTCTTTGGACACCTAAGTAACATCCTCTGTCTTCCTGTTTCTCCTACACTTTTCCCCAACTCCCTGAGGCTCCTGCTGTCACCCCATAATACTGGTATGGACTTGACCTCTCCTCTGCTTTTCTCCAACTTTCTCCACCACGGAAGAGGAGAGGCATAAATAATTAGCTGGTCACCTTTCACAAGTTTATCTCCTATGCAACCACCAAACAGAGGTTGAACCACCAAGAACAACCAAGCCCTCACACTGGAATCCCCTTTTCTGTCATTCCCACCTCCTTCCCAAAAGCCTGACACAGGCCCCTGCGAAAACACAGGAAGAAACCCACAACACAGCTGGTATGCATGGGGTGCTCATGATTCTTCAGGATTGGGGATACCTGAACTTACATGATATGATGAACCCTCTTCGAAAAAAGAAATTAAAATTATAAATGTAGGCGCAAATGTGATTATTTGTTTAGAATGGGAAAAGAAATCACAGGAAATAACTAACATTTCAAAGATCCAGGACCTTTTCTTCCAAACTGTCTGTGACAACTGACCAGGCCTCCTTGCCCCACTGGGCCACTCTGCAACTCCCCACAAATCCACTCAGAGTGGCCAGAACATGTGAACGTCACTGGCTTCCTCTTACAGACTCTGTCCTCTTCAGATAGTGACCAACCTCCCCAGACCAGACCTCCCAAAAGTATCCCAGAGAGAGCAGAGGAGCTGCTGTCCTCAAGGCTTCTTGGAGGTCTTTGGCCTGGGGACCAGCCCAGATGAATCTACTCAGGGTGTCTCCTGGGAATACGCCCACCTGCCCTCCCCTCCAACCCACCCTGCAGCCCACAGGCAGACCTGAGTTCAAAGCTGTCAGCTCCGAGAGCCACAGACCACCCTCCCACTCCCCGGTCCCATCCCTCCTTCCATCTAAACAGCAGCCCACCAAGCCCAGCCCTGGGCCCCAGGATTCAGGAAAGTTAACCATGCAGCATGGATTTTGTAATTAGGAAAACAAAGCTATAAAAGTTACGTACCATTAAATAAATAACACAACAAAAGAAAACTGCACCCAGTGCTTGCCGGCCCTCTCCGGCCCAGGAGCCCAGGGTGTTTTGGCAATAGGGCAGCCGCCAGCATCCCGCAAACGTTAGTGGGCTGCATGTTCCATTAGGGGGACACCTGACGCAGTGGGCCTTGGCGCAAATAACGAGCACAACTTTCTGGCCAGCTACTGCCCCGTGGCCCGGGCACCTCCCCAGGGGCAGAGAGGCTGGAAGAGGGAAGCCAAGAGGCTGGGAACCAACCCGCCACCACCCCCTCCGCCCTCCCTCCCCCCACGCCGGGAGGCGTGGGGGCACCGTTCCCATGGTAACCAGGAGCTAAAACAAACGCGAGCAGCCCCGGGACTTTGTGGGGATCTGCGCGGCTGTCGGGCTTGGGTAAGGCTTTGCACCTTAGCCAACGGGTGTGTAGGAGCCCGGACTCCCTCCTCCAGCCCCCGCCCGGCCGGTGGGGACTGGGAGCGGTGTGAAGTGGGGAGGGGGTCCGGAAAACAAAGAAGCATCCACAGGCAACCTTCTTTGTGTCTCTCCCCTTTTTCTGCCCCTCCCTCCGTTGGCCTTTCTGCCCCTGCTCCCCTTTTCCTCCCTCTGTAAAGGGCGGTGTTGGCTCCTGATATTACTACAAACAGAGGAGGACTGGGCCCCTGCCACTCCAAGGAGCCTTCTGGCTCTGCGTTTTAAGGAAAAACTATGGCTGTGGATGGTATAACTTCTTCCTTTCCGGCCAGCATAGCCCGGCCAGCTAAACAGAAAAAGAATTCCCGAGATAGAAAAATCCAGCCTTGCCCACAAACCTGTTCCTGTGGCCCAAAGCAAACCATTCATTTGGTTTCCCAGCGTCCCCTTCCCCCACCTCTAAAATGGGAGAGAAACAGTGGTCCTAACCTTGCAGGGAGATGGTGAGGCACGGCCCCGACTGGTGTCCCACAGGTGTTCTCCGTCCAGTGCCTGCTCGAGGCCACCCTCCTTGCAAGTTCAAACCTGAATATATTTGAAATTCTATTTATAAAAAGGGCCTTAGGAAATGATGTTTTAATGAGTACACTGGGGTGTCTATACTGCTAAAAATTGCGCTGATTGGTCGAAAGGAGGTCAAAAGACTTGTTTGACTTCTGTGCCTGTCCCCTGGCATGTTCAAATGTGATCCAGATCAGCCTGGGCATGGCATCACGGAACTCACCAAAGCGGGCCATCCAGTTGTTCCCCCAAGAGGGAAGGCAGTTGCCTTCAGCCAAGAATCCTGCCAGTTAGAGAGGTTAGAAACCGCCACGGCAACAAAAGGGCTTGCATTTGCCCGGTTCCTTCACAGAAACGAGGCTTCTCCGCTGGCCGCAGCCAGAGTTCCCGAGCCTCTGGGGGCAGCACCCCAGTCATACCCAAGCTCCCATGACCCACTCCGTTCTCTCCCACAGCGGCGGTTTTGCTGTCTGAGCACGGCCACCCGCCCCCCCAGCCCAGCTCCAGGCTGCAAACCAGAAACTGCATGTGCCCCCAGGCTCCTGTGTGCTTTTTCTTCCTAGGGAGCATCTATCCCAACCATGGACTTCTGTGGAAATCCTGCCACATGCCAGGAGTTGTGCGAGGCTGCCAACCCCGTGGCTGAGGCAGACTTGCACACAAACGCCAACAGTGTGGGAAGGAAAGGGCATGAGAGAACTTGGGGGGGGGGGGGCGTGGAGGGGGTTACAGTCCTTACAGAGGAGCTTGCTCGTCTTCACAGAGGAGGTGACTTTAAGGAGTTGGGTTTTGGAGGATGAACAGACTTCAACGTGCTTTAGGAAATTCAAAAGCCAGCTAGAACCCCCAAAAAGAAATCCCGCTCTGTTCGAGTTGGCGTCAATGTGTACCGCGTCCTCCAGAAAAGAAAGTGGGACTATGAATATACTGAAGTACAAAACCAAGAGGAGACAGAAGCCCCGCCCAGGAGGACGCCCCGCCCAGGAGGACGCCCCGCCCAGGAGGACGCCCCGCCCAGGAGGACGCCCCGCCCAGGAGGACGCCCCGCCCAGGAGGACAGGTCACTAGACTGATCGCTCAGTCCCAGCTCCTGAGATATTGGCCGCTCCCACTGGGACTAGGGACACTCCGTGACCAGCCAAACCCCTGGCCTTCTCCAGAGTTGATTCTTCATGTTCAGTAATAAAACACTGTTAACAGGGCCGCCTGCTAGGAACATGGAGGATTGACAGGAAATGCACCAGCCTTCAGGGAGTGCTCGGAATAAGCCGGACTGTTCTAAAATCAAATCTCTCTTCATTATCTTCTTGAAAGGAACACATACAACTGTCTACCAAAGCCCGAGGCTTCTCCTGCCCCGTAAGACGAGTGAAGCCCAGCTCTCCCCACTCTGCTCTGCTGGACTGAAATAGACAATTAGGCAAGGCCTTGGCAGCCATGAGTCCTCATCTAGCACTTGCTGGCCCTCTCCTGGGATCTTAAGGGTTTACCTGGCCTCTTCACTTCAGGTTGTGTGACTTAGAATCTCCCAGTGGACAAACAACCTACCTCTGTTCTTCCCGTCCCACCAAAACCAGGGCGTGCTGGCCTAATAACAAAGAGTTTGTTTCCTTTTGGTACTTCATCCCCCCCAACTCCAAAGATCCTTCCCCTTCTTGACTGATGCCTTTACCTTTTTAGAACAAAGGGAGGCTTAAGCAGCACACCCCAGGTCCTGAACTTCCTTCTGGGCTCCAAATCCACTGAAACCCCCGAGTCCTGTTTTCAGGAGTGACTGTGATAAACTTCAGCTCTATGTCTGTCCCCAGCTTTGAGCCATGCTTTTAGCGCTCAGGTCTATGCGTGCGCCTACAGCCTTGCACTCTGCCGGGAGAGCTACACCAAACCGTGTTCACAGACACCGTCTCGGGTAATTAACACTACGGACACTCTTCACCCAGGCCATAATTTTCTGAACTGACAACAGGTGGAGCTCCTCAGCCCTAATCAAACCCATCTGGGCCACCAACCATCTACAGTTGCAGTAATTCCAGGAGGCACTGAGGAGAGATTCAGCACCTAACAATGGCCAGAACCCACTAATTCATGCGACCTCATCGCCTCTTGGCTGCTGAGGTTTCTTTCCTTAGAAAGGGCTCACTGTCTCAGAGGTATCCCTCTTCAAACAGGCCGAGAGGCCAACATGGGATAATAGGTCTGCCAAGGGCACCTGTTCTCTGTCCTATAAAATTCCTAACACCTGGGAGCTTGCAGGCTCCCAGCACCACCTGGACTCTGAACTTGATTCCTGAGAATTTCAGTCTTCATAGTTACATTCTAAATGATTGGGTAATTACTCTTGTTAGAACCCCACAAGCAATCATAATAAAAAGTCCCTTAGGTCTCAGTCTTAACAGCTTTTCCAGTGACTAACGGCATTTTCAGGTCACAAATGACCCTCTTCCTCTTTCATATTGTGTCTCCCTGGTCTCTCATTGAAATCTAGAATGCTCCCTGCTTCTCCAGTCTACCGTGTGAAAACTTAGACCCACTAGCCAAGCCAGCTGAACTTAATTTTGTAGGGAGGTCCACCAGGGGAAGGGAGGAGACACCCTGGTTAGGCAGGTAGGAGAGAGAAGGGTCTGTATTGCTGAGCAGTAGTGGCATAGCCGCTTCATAAATAAGCTCCCCTCACCTCCTCCCTCTACAAAGAATCCTCTTTCCATGTCTTTATGGTGGCTAAAGCCTACCCCCTGCACTCCCAACCCCAGAACATCCTTTGGCTCACTTTGAATTAAGTGGGGACTGCCTGTTTCCCTCGCGGGCCCCACACCCTAGAAGCCAGGCATAGTGCTGGCCTTCTCACTCCCTATTCTCTCCCCTTACAGACACTCGTCCAACTGACATGCTCCTCCTCTGTTTTCATTCATGACATAATCATACTATACTGTACTTTTATTTTTGTTTCCCTGCTTAAGCAAGATCTTGAGGTCTACAAATATGCGTTACGCAATCTTGCAGTCCCAATGCCTGACAGTATGTGGCACGTACAAAGTCGATTATTTGTGGAAGAAAGAGGAAAAGAAGAAAGGAAAAAGGGATAGGAGGGATCCTTGCAAGCTTATCATTTTCACTGGCACATTTTATGAGGTCTGATTAATATACACTGAATGATAGACTCAGATTCACAAATATTTGAGCAGCCTGGAAGGGTGAGGCAGGGGCCAGCAAGATGAAATTTAATACTGACCCACATGAATACTGGTTATCAGTTTCAAAAATAAGTTTAGCAAAACAAAACAGATAACAACAAAACCCCCCAAAAAACAAAAGGTACAGTACATAAGAGCTACCTTTGGATATTTGTAGCTCTCTGTAGAGCAAATCTGTTGTGAGTAGCTCCAGAGAACAGACCCGGGAAGGCTGGTTGAAAGCCCAAGGGAGGAAGATTTAACAGAAGTCTGTGTAATGCGTTAAGTGCTAAATACACCATCTCACACATAGAAATGGTGGCTGTGATCTTTCTTATCATTATTACTGGCATCATCGCCATTATTTATTATTTATAAGAGCTGTCCAACTCTGGGAAGCACTGAGCTCCCATCCCTGGAAATCCAAGGTTATCACTGGGTAACCACCTGTCTGGGATGTTTGTCAACCTGATTCCTAACCCCTGGTCTCCTTTTTTCCATAATCCTGTGATTTGAAGAACAATGCTCTGTCTGTCCCGGGTAGCAAAAGCCTCAGATACAATTCCTGGCTGAGCTAACCATCTTTTTTATAAAGAAACACATTTCTTGCAGTGTGCCTCCTTCAAGCAACCCCTCTGAAGCATCGCTTTGATGTTGAAAAAGAAAATTGCTTTGTGTGAAAACTCCTTTAATCTTATATAGCTACAAATGCTTTGTGCCTTGGGGGATATGCCAAACTGCTCTTAGTATTTCAGAATTAATCTCATTAAAGAAATCTCGGTTTAATCCCACTGCTGTTTGCCAGAGATGTTGAATAATTCCACACCTGATCCTGCTGTCTCTGCCTGTGCCCCCTTCCTGGATTTGGGGTTGTCTAAGAAAACACATTGGTGGGTGTAGGCCAGATCATGTCATTCCCATGTTTTGTTTAACGCTGTCATTATAGAGGGCACCCGGGTAGTTTAGTTGGTTAAAGCGTCTGCCTTCGGCTCAGGTCAAGATCCCAGGGTCCTGGGATGGAGTCCTGCATGAGGCTCCCTCTCATCAGGGAACATGCTTCTGCCTCTCCCCCCTGCATGTGTGCTCTTGCTCACTCTCTCTCAAATAATTTTTTTTTAATGCTGTCGTTGTAGAAATGTTCCCTTATACGTCTCTATCTCATTTTCCTAATTTGAAAAGAGGAAAGAAAAAGAAGGGGTAGGAGGAGCTTGCCTATTACAAAAGATTACAAATGAAATGATGGAGCTGTTCATTAATTATCCAATTCCATATAAATTTATGATAAACCATCAGTACCGCTAAGAAAAATGGAGTTCATATAGGATAACAATCAGTTGTCTCTTTCTGGAAAATATAGGAAATTCTTGATTAGATTACCTGGTTTGTAAAATATATACAAAATATATTTTGTATATAAATGTATTTTTACATACAAACATATCAGTAAATGAAATTACTGACTTCCTCGCTCTGGACACAAATTCTGGATCTCTTCCATTAAGAGTCATCAGTGAGTGATCCAAAGTTACAACTATGTGAAATAATCACCCACTTATTCACTTTAACAAATATTTATTAACCTCCTCCTATGTGCCAGGCATCATTCTAGGTGGCAGGAATAGAATGGTGCCTGGGTGACTCCGTCAGTTAAATGTCCAACTCTTGACTTCGGCTCAGGTCATGATCTCAGTGTTGTGAGATCGACCCCCGTGTCAGGCTCCACACTCAGCAGGGAGTCTGCTTGGGATTCTCTCTCTCTCCCTCTGCCCCTCCCCCATGAGCGCTTGCTTACACACATGCAACACATTCTATCCCCCTAAAATAAATGAATAAATCTTTTCCAAAAAAAAATAATAATAAGCTTGCCTCTGAATAACGGATTATCAGGGAGCAAGAACCAAAGCACAGAAGTAGATGTAGAAGTGGTGGGCTAGACAAGGATGAGTACAGCAGTAGAGGACCGAAGGAAGGATTCAGAACATTTTTTGGAAGACAGTGCCAAGAAAACTTAATGATTGGTTAGTAGATTTGGGAGGACGAAATAAGGAGGAATCAAGGATTACTCCAAATTTCTATATCTGAGCAAGTATATGAATTATATAAGAGGTTCCCAAACTTTCTCAGTTCATGGCATCCTTAGTGGCTCAGTGAATTTTTCATGGCACCCCCCTACACCCAAAGAAATCTGTACAGTTTTCATTTATTAGTTATATCTAAATAATAAATACTGTGTTGCATCTTTATGTCACAGATTTATGTCACAACTTACTATAGAAGCTGAAAGAATAAATTACACTCTAATTTCATTCTTGAATAGCCACATGACCTTCTAACAGAATGTGTGTGCTCATTGGGCATTGCGTGATTTCTCCAATCTTGGAAGCTGATTGCACATGGCCACCCTCATTTTCTACTCCACACTGATTTCTGCGTGTTACTTGCTTTTTATCTCAACAACTGCCAAAAACCTAGCTTTGCAAAATATGCCATCATTAAAAGGAAGACAGCATAATCAAAAATTAGGTTTTCATACACTATCCAACAGATGTTGAGTATTGCTATTTTCTTCAAAAATTTAAAATCTACTACAGCATCCTGTGAGTTCTCTGCAGTGCCCAGGGAGCGTCAGTGCTCAGATGGGTCGAACCGTTTAGAGATGGAGAGGAGCGGGGGGATGGAAAGGGAGGTTCTGTAAGTGAGGCCTGCTTAGGTTTGATTTCCATGGTGAACATTCAAGGAGAGCTACTGACCAAGGAAGGTTAATGAAGAAATGCACTGTAACACAAAAGTAAACCATTCCAAATTAGCATAGGAAAAATAGCCATTTTCTAATATTCTTAGGGATTAAGGTATTCTCTGGCTAATTTTTCGCATAACTAAGAGCTAACCAGAAAACGTTTTTCTTTCAGCTGTTATTATTGAAAAATCTCTTGGCTTGGACTCAGTTCACTCCCTGACATCGTAAGTATGGAGCCATGAGCATAATTGGTCATAACCCCTGTTGTTCCCAGGTCTTGAAGGCTGCATGGTCATGACTGCAAATAATTCACACTGTCCTCCCAGTTAGACACCCTGTAATCCCAGAAATAACAATGGAGCTCCACAAAGTGGATTTTATTTTCCTCCAGTAATTTTTAAGCTCCTTGCATTTCCCATCAAGAACACTACATTAGGTAATTCCCAGATGTGACCACCAATAAGAAATATAAATGCAAGAGCCAAATGTCCACCAATTTTGAAATCCAAAAGATTTTCCTGACAACTGAGAGTCTTCTTGGTAAGTTTGTGGCCAACCCGTTTGGCCACAAAACCTGAACTGCTAGAACTCGGTTCAAAGCAAAATCCAACCTACACTGATGTGGAGCCATTTAAAGTTTCTCTTTATCCCACTTACTGTGAAAATGTACATGTTTGGCTATAGAAATACTAGTAAGATTTACCACAGGGTGCTGCCCCAGACCCCTCTAGGGTTGACATGTATTCAGGCCACAATCACCATAAGGACAGCCTAAATCAGAAACAAACCTGAATGCCACAACCCAACTTGCCCCAAGGGTTTTAAATAAGAGACAGTCCTTAGATTTGTAGGCCCAGAAGGAAACCAGAGCCCTTCTAGGTCAACCCGCTGAGATTACAAATGAGACAAGAAGCCTAGACACAAGGGGGAGGCGCAGGGAACACACTCAAAATCCCACATTCAGCTTGAAGTTCAACTAAGACAGTGTCACATATCCTGTCATCTGCTGCCCACGCCCCGTCAGGCGCCTCCATGGGCGCTCCCATGAGCTGAAAACATAATACCTCAGTACACGGCTAGTGTCCACAGGGCACACCCAAAATACACGTCTACTGAGAGCCTAAATTGAACTACCTGAAAATGAATATATCATCTATTAGAACAGTTCTCAATAATCCCACTTCATTTCATATAATTTTGAAGATCTGAGGGAAGTCAATTCAAAGGCCTTCTCTATGACTCTTCAAGATTAGTCCAGCAAACTCGTAACTGGGGATGTTTTCCCATCTAAATGAATTTTCCTTTAGCAAATAGAAACCCTAAATAATATCTTTTGGGTCTTCTAAATAATTGCCATTCGGGCCTCTCTGCTTAAGGGAATCACTAAGAAGTTGAGTGGTCAAGACGGGAAAGATGACATATCTTTCTCACCTCTTTGCAGCATGGTTTTGACTTGGAATTCGACAGGGTGGAATCCCAAATATGTGAGTTCTGGTTTTCTAAGTTGAAAAAATTAGGATAGTAACACTTTACTTGATTTTTATGAATCTTTAAGTTTAAAAATAAAAAAGTAAAATACCTTATTCTGTTCAGGCACATAGGAAATTCTCAGTAATGACACAAACCTTATTTCCCCTGCCCCCCCTCACCTCATCCTGCATACTTTATCACAGAATTTGATTGTTTAACCTGGGGTGGTAGGAGGGTGCTGTGAACTGAAGCCAGTGCCCCAGGAAGTGCTGCCCTCCCAAGAACACAGTCCCTCAACCCACAAGATAGTGGGTGGGGGGTGAGGGGGGGACCACTCCGCAATGGCACACCTTTGTCCAGATGCTAGTTTGTTCACTTTTTACTTGTCTGACTTTAACCAACCAAATCATTTGATTTCTCAGAATCTGACTATTGACTGTAAAATGGTGATAATTGTGTTTGTCTCTCAAGGATGCCATAATGAACAAATTCAATCAGGCCCATTTACTGGCATAATTAAAGGATTATACAAATAGCTGGAGCTTAGAGAATGGAAGTAGAACCCCAAATCTAGAAACAGGAGAACATTGTCCTGATGTAGACAAAAGGAGAAGAAAAGGCAGATGTGGCAAATTAAGTCCCAGTGAGTCTGATATTGATGCCGGGCACAATTCTAGAACATTTCCTGTACGAGTTTGGAAGCACTTGGGAGAGGTGATAGAGCAAGTCACATGGAACTGGATTTCTAAAGAGCAAGTCACATGGAACTGGATTTCTCTGACCATGCCTTAGCGCAGTAGGGAAATCTTGAGGGAGGGCAAGTCCCAGGGAGCCAAAGAAGAGGACCCCCCCCTCAAGAAAGTAGAGAGAAAAGGGGCGTCAGAGAGAGAAGAAGGAGGGGGTAAGCTTCAGGGAACACGGGGGGGGGGGGGGGGGGGGGGGGGGGGGGGCTCTGGGGGCCAAGGGGGGGAGCCTCAGGCAGGTGGGCTCCCAGGGCGGGGGGGGAGGAGCCTCAAAGACTAGGTCCTGCCAGCTGCCGAGAGAAAGCTGCCTTATTCCTCAAAAAGGCCCTCTCTCTCGCTCTCCTTTTTTTTTTTTTTTTTCTCCAGCAAACAATGTAGTAAGATCTTTCTCCCCACTTCAGCTCATTTTTGATGCTCAGGAAAAAAACCAATTTCTTTCTGTAAACTATATTTTGGCACTGTGACCCTCTAAAGATTGTAAGCCCTTGTGATTCCCTTAAACGCAGAGCCCCATTCACCCATCTATAAAGAGGAGATGACTGTGCCTACATTAGGGGTTGTTATGAAGACTAAGGAGTCAGAGCAGTGGCTGACGTGGAGATGTTCATTCCCTTCCCCCAACCTCTCCTGACTGATGGATGAAGATGGCAGGACAGATTTGGCTGGTGTCCGTGGGGCTCTCTGGTTTGACATTTGTATCAATGATTTCATGAAGACACACATACTAGGAAGCTGGGAGAATTCAGAAATGAATGGCAGTCCAAAAAAAAAAAAAAAAATAGCGGGAAGGAGCTGAAGAAGATGTTAAGTCCTGGTAAGAGAGGAAAGGGACCCATCATCCTACTGGAGTCAGAGCTCCGAATGCACTAACAGAGCCACAGGCTAAGTGTTCTCAGGCATGGCACATGGTGTCGGGGAGATGGCTACGCTCACACTGGGCCTGGGCTCTGGAATGGGAGGGATCAGGCTTCGCACATTCATTCAATGTTTATTATTTCCTTACTCCATGTGGGGCACAGTTCAAGGCACTTGGGCAAATCAGTGACAAAAACAAAGATCCCTGTCCTCAGGAAATTCACATTTCAGTGAGAAGAGACAGGCAATGCGCATATTAATGAATCAAGTTCTCAGTATGTTAGAAAGTGATAAATGCTCTGGAAGAAAAAGAAAAAATTAGAGCAAGTAAGGAAAGAGCAGAAGGGCCAGGGTTCCCGGGGAACGGGGCTTAGGGGACAGTAGAGAGAAGGCCTCGGGTAGAACAGTGCCTGGCAATGTTTGGGACAACACTGAGACCAGGGTGGCAGGAATGGAAGGAGGGAGAGGGCAGGAGGAGGCAGGTGGGAGAGGTGATGGGGGCCAGGCGGGAAAGACCTGCAGGCCTGAAAGGGCTTTGCCTTTCAGTGCAAGATGTGAGCAATTGCAGGGTTTTATGCGGACGGTGAGGTGAGGGGACCGTGGTTTTACCTGCAGAGAATCAGCCACTAGCAGAGGGCTAGGGCAGTTAAGGCAAGATGGGGTGCTGATTAGCCCGGGGGTGGGGGGGTGGGAAGTGGGAGACCCTTTGAAGGAGGAGCCAGCCTCACTTCTTGGTGGCCAGGCTGCAGGGTGAGGAGGAGAGAGGGGATGACCCCAGGACTCTGTCGGCAGCTGAGGGGCCCAGGGAGGAAGAGCAGGATTGCAGGTTGGGCCCAGCAAGTCTGGGTGGTCTGGCTGACGTCAAGCAGAGATGTCGAGAAGGAGTGGGAGATCTGAGCCCGGGGCCCTGGAGAAAGGTCTGCCTGCTACCTCCATACACTTCAAAGGCCGTCGAGGGGGAAGAGGAGTGAGAACCCTTCATTGTGGCTCCCCCAGGGATGAAAAGGATGAACGACAGAGTGGAAGTCAGAGTGGGAAAGGCCCCGACGAAGTCCGAGCCCTGCTGAATCACAGCCCTGTGAAAGCCCAACGAGCAGCCTCGGCCAGGCCGTCTCCTGTTTCTAGATAACAGCTTGCTGAGATCAGGGCTGAGAGTCAGGAAGCGGACTGACGCACAACGCAGAAAGTTATGTCCTGGCCAAGAAAGACATCACCATAAAATTCCCATGGGCCAGGCAGTCTTCCAGGAAGGGTTCCAGCCTCGGAGGGTAAGGGTGCTTCTGGCAATGCGTGCGGCCATCTTTCCTCCAGGGCCCAGACGCCAGGACCTGGACTGAACGACAGACAGACTCTAATCCCCCACCCTCTCGCTGTCAGTCACTATCAGGGAGTAGGGAAGCGGAAAGCAGTCTCTTTACTCTCTCCCAATACCACGAACTAAATAAGGCACGGACACCACACACACACACACACACACACACACACACACACACACACTTATATTCAGTGCTGGTTAGGAAATTATGTCAGAGGAGAGTTCAGAAACTCACTTGAAGTCACATGTAAGTGGCCAGGCTGGATTTGACCCCAGGAAACCTGGCCCCA